>NC_086246.1:7426000-8094000 GCF_036321145.2 Pelmatolapia mariae
TTCTGTCTATAAACACGATGGCTCAAAGTTTAATATGAATTCTAATAAAACTTTGCATGTTTGATATATGTACATTGAGGTCGTGTTAGCAATTCAATAAATTTGGCTTAAATCCACCGAGGTCTTCAGGATCAACTTCATGATTTATGGGTCAAAAATTGACAAAAAAGTCTTATAAAACATATACAAAGTACTTAAATATATTTAAAATTTATCTCCTTGTCATGCATTTCACCCCAAGTCCAGCACCCTGAGACTGTACGCTAAGGGGAAGGAAGGGGGCCAGGGACGAGTGAGACTCAGCACTACAGCCCAGGATGAGGCAGTGAACATCCATGAATACATGAGGAAGATGGCCCTAACCGACCGCGTGCTCAGTGAATACTTCAGGCAGCAGAAACCCAAGAAAGAGGAGGAACCATCACAGAAGGACAGGCCCCTGCACGGTATGTACCACCGGCAGATAGTGGAGGTGGCTGATATCCAGAAATCCTACCAGCGGCTGGACAAAGCTGGACTGAAAGACAGCACAGAGGCACTAATCATGGCAGCACAAGAACAAGCTCTGAGTACAAGATCCATAGAGGCTGGGGTCTATCACACCAGGCAAGACCCCAGGTGCAGGCTGTGTAAAGATGCCCCTGAGACAATCCAGCACATAACAGCAGGGTGCAAGGTGCTAGCAGGCAACGCATACATGGAACGCCATAACCAAGTGGCCGGCATAGTGTACAGAAACATCTGTGCTGAATATGGCCTGGAAGTCCCGACGTCAAAATGGGAGACGCCCCCACGGGTGGTGGAGAATGACCGAGCTAAGATCCTGTGGGACTTCCAGATACAGACGGACAAAATGATGATGGCTAACCAACCGGACATAGTGGTGGTAGACAAGCAGAAGAAGACGGCCGTAGTGATCAATGTAGTGATACCGAATAACAGCAACATCAGGAAGAAGGAATGTGAGAAGCTGGAGAAGTACAAGACCTCAGAGAAGAGCTGGAGAAGATGAAGATGAAGATAACAGTGGTCCCCGTGGTAATCTGACCACTAGGTGCAGTGACTCCAAAGCTAGGTGAGTGGATCCCAGGAACAACATCGGAGATCTCTGTCCAGAAGAGCGCAGTCCAAGGAACAGCTAAGATACTGCGCAGGACACTCAAGCTTCCAGGCCTCTGGTAGAGGACCCGAGTCTGGGCGAGAGGGGAAATTGTTTTTTTTTTTTGTAAAACAAAATGTATTCATTCATGTCATTTTAAGAATATTTAAATAGTTTCAACAGGGTAAATAACAAAATCCTGCACTCTGCATTTGTTATTACTGAACTGCAAATTTAAAGTACATTTAAAAAGAATAACAAAATAAATATATAGAAAATACAACACTATTCCCTTAGTAGATAGGGAATAAATAAGAAAAATAAGTAAATACTGCCCAGAGAGTGAGTGGTTTTCTTTTTTAGGGTCAATTCTATTCCAAATGTAATGTAGCAAAAGTCAGTAAACAAGACTAAAAATTTGATACACGTAATATCCAGACTTCCACGATGGCTAAAAAGCTTTAAAAGCTTTCTTGTTAGATAATGCAAATGCTCTTTTTATCATGTTCGTCTGTTATGTGGAAAACTAAACATGCGCCTTTTGTGCCATGAAATCACATCATGATTACTTCCTTACTAAACACGTTTTGCACTGCAAAAAGGTGAAATAGTCATTGTGTTGTTTTGATGGGGTAGTTGCACTAAAGTGCACTTATTATTTCCATGGAAACCCCAAATTAACCCAAATTAACCAAGGCTGAAAGCGTAAGAATAGCATCATTTAGAGACATTCATTAAGTCAAACACCAACATAGCTGCCTAAATGTTTATTTTTTAATAAAAATAAAATATAAAAAATGTAGAATGAAATAAAAATATTAAAATTCTTACCGTTTGTTGATGTATATGCAGGCAGTCTCCATGTTGTTGTTGATCTGGGTGACTTTGTGAGTGTCATCATTGGCATATAGTGTCAGTAGTTTGTTGGCCAGTGTATTGGTTTCTTTGACTTGTATCTGCGATTGCTGCAGCTCCTTCATTAAGAGCTGGGTAAGCAGGGAGAAAACAAAGGCCAAATCATTAACATGATTATCTGGTTCCACCTGATTAGTACTCTAAGCGATCATCGTAATGGGCAGAACGTTCTCTTCCACTAGAGGGCAGTACAACTACCTGCTCTAACTAAATGGGCTGCCGACTGCCAGTAAAACAGAAGAAGATGAAGAATGCTGTGAGTGAGACGATGCAGTGCGTAATAGCAATAGATAAATATTTGAAAAGGAAAAGTAGTCAGTCTGACCTGGGTCCTGGAGAAAACTCCGACCCAGATGAAGGCGCTAGCATGAGCAGTGGTCAGAAAATAGCAAAAAGGTATACTGGAGACAAACCAAGCCAGTTCTGCTATTCCTGGTGCACGGTGAAAAGCTATCCATATGCTTTTTGTGACATTTTTGTTTGGTGGTGTGCCGTGTAATTTTTCTAACGTGAAATATGTGCCCTGGCTCTAAAAAGTTGGGAAGTACGTCGGTCCCTCATGAAGTCTTTCTGGCTGTTTGGTCAGAGACGTTAACACCAAGAGGTTAGAGGTCTTCTTGCAGGGCTCTGTAGGACCTGCTGTAGGGTCCTGGTATCACCTTATGCTACCAGTAGCGATACTGAACATGCTAAATTAAAAACTATTGAAAAAACAGAAAAGACGAGGAGGGAAAAAATGGCAGTGGTGTCCACCTGTAAAGCCGTTTCTGTTGTGGGTGTTGTCTCATTGTTGCCCCTTCAGTGCACCTATTAATTTAATTAACAGCAAATCAGCTGATACTGATTATCAATCCCCATCGGCATAACTTTGGGCTGAACATGGGGGGGGGGGATGATTAAACATGCAACTATTTTGCTGGTATTACCTGAAATGAGTAAAGAAAATCAACAGCTTATTTATGCAAGATAATTCATAATTTTATTGGGGGGTTATATTGGTTGGATCTGATTAATGGGGTGGGGGGTGGGGGTCATAACCCCCCTGAACCCCCTGGAAATATGTCTGTAAGCAGACTATATGTCTTTATAAATACAGTAAAATTCAGAATGCAAATCCCACCTTCAGTTCAGCATTTTGTTTTTTCAGTGCATCAACTGTATACGTGATCTCCTGCCATGAATCCAGTCTCTCATTGGCCTGTTTGATGAGATGATCCACCCCCTTCTTGGCATCCAGCCAGTTGGTAGAGTCTTGAAGCATGTTTTGTAGCTGCTCCATCCTATCAGACAGTTTGGTCTGAGAGTCTTCCCAGTAAGCCTGGAGTCGATCAACTATGATAAAAGAGAGAAAACAGTGTTTAACAAGTTCTCACAATATTGCTTTAGAATAAAATCACACAACTAGTAGAGGTGTCAGACAGTTTGAAAATAATACATGGACTGAGTCTGGAAACCTAAATCCATCCATCCATCCATCCATCCATCCATCCATCCATTCTCTTCCTCTTATCCAATTCCAGGTTATTTAAGAAACCTAAATAAAAAAACATATTTTTAAGATAGTTACTGTTGCCATGTTAGACTTCTTCAGATAGAAAGAAGATGAGAATTTGAAGATGAAAGAGAAAGGGAAAGCTGATAACTTTTGTACATTTGGCATTTTCCGAGAATTATACCTTTACTGGACAGTTACAGCTAGTACAACTAGCTCCCATACTCCCTGTTTGTCATGACTACACAACAAAATCTCAGTTCTTGGCAGGAAGAGAAGAGTAAACATTTGCATTTGATATCAAGGAACATATGATGCTTTGTAATCCATTTGTAGGAATTCTCACAGGTAAAAACAAGACTTTTTTATACTATATATGACTGAATCAACTTTAGATTTAGTCAACTAAAACAAACAATTTAGATTCCTAAATTATGAGTAAAACACAAACAAAATCAGAATATGCTATCAAAATGAACACTGTAGTAACTCTTCTCTTTGAGATGGTGATCTTTGCGAAAACAAGGAGTAAGAGAAGAAGAAGCGAGTAAGAGAACAACTGAGAAACTGAAGATTTGTAGAGGATGAGTGTCCTCCAATATAAAATAGAAATATAGAGGAAAGGCTTTTGGCTTTAGGCTAATTTAATACAATTTGTGACTACAAAAGCATGCACACTTGCGCTGGGCAAAAACTGAAATTCCAAAGAAAGAAAAGTACTGTTGAAGGACTGACAATATCAAGAGAACTTTTGGAGGTAGATCAGGCTCCAGTGATATCGGCTTCTGAACTGATTGATTGGTCATTATCATTTGATCTGTACCTGCAACTAGAGAAGGAAAATGCAAAAACTGAGAAGGAGCGGTTGCAGTGTGACTTGGAACTTGAAAGGGTGAGGGTTGGGCGATATGTAAACATTTTCCAATCGGCAATTCAAGATTCAAGATTCTTTATTTGTCACGTGCATGGTTATACAGGTATAACACGCAGTGAAATGTGACCTGATACGTCAATCGTCAGTCCAACAATCGCCGATGGGCGATATATTCGCGCATGCGCAGACTTTTTGATGGGCGGGGCAATGTAATCATGCACGGACTGATTTGCACGTTTACAACACAGAAGAAGTCCAAAAAAAACCCAAATCTGTTTTTTAACGCTTTCAACCCATCTGGAGCGCAGAAGCAACAGAATTTGGACAAACTGCCGAAATGCGTTGCCAGAGACATTTCAGGGATTTTGACTCAGTCTGAGCTCCAGATGGGTTGGCTGTTAATCGCATTAGTCATGATGACGTTAATCGCGTTAGTCATGATGACGGCGCGTTAACGCTGACAGCACTAAAAAATATAAAGTCGCCAATTTGGGATTTCTTTGGCTTTAAACCAGATGAAAGAGGTAAACCTAAGGATGTAACCAAAGCGGTGTGCCGCTTGTGCAGACGTATAGTGCAAGCAAAGTACTCAAACATGCCTAACTTGCAAGAGCATGCACGTGTCCACCATCCGGCTGAGTCTGCTAGGCTATCACCAGCTTCTGCAGCTCCATCAACAAGCATTTGGGCGCACTCTGAGGAGGGGGCATTTACTCGCAGATGAAAGAGGGTGCTGTTAAAACAGCGCTACTATTATTTTTTTCTGTTGACTGCTTCTATTAGCTCCATCATTATTAGCAAACTTACTCATGGGCAAATAAATAAATAAATTGCCATTGTAAAAACTATCAACGATAGTTGATATATTCGTCCAATTGCCCAACCCTAGTGAGGGTTGAAGGAGCACTGGAGGGGGAGACAGTAAAGGCTGGAAATGTTAAAGGAGGGAAAGGCAGAGAAGCATACAGGCAGAGATTTAGAAACTGGAAGAGGGGAGAGAAACAGACTTATGTAGAGTTTGCTTGGGACATTTTCCACCACTTTACATGTTGATGTGGTGCTTCGGAGGCAGGGACACATGATGATTTGTATAACATGATTATCTTGCAACAGTTTAAGAGCACTCTGCCGGTTTACCTTGCTACTTATATTAATAGGAAGAAAGTGAAGACAGCTTCTGCGGCTTCTGTTATGGCAGATGAATATGTTTTGTCCAACTCCAGGCCTCGAGGGCCGGTGTCCTGCAGGTTTTAGATGTGTCCTTGATCCAACACAGCTGATGTAAATGGCTAAATGATCAACATGTCTTGAAGTTCTCCAGAGGCCTGGTAATGAACTAATCATTTGATTCTGGTGTATTGACCCAGGGTGATATCTAAAACCTGCAGGACGCCGGCCATCGAGGCCTGGAGTTGGACACCCCTGATATAGCCTAATATAGGCTCTGAATAAGTTTCACTTAGCCTCTGTGGGAGGCTAGGTGATGCTTTCACATTTCATGTAAAATGATGCTATGATGCATGTGTATGTGTGAGACTTACTGCGTTCAGAAATAGCGTTGCGGGTCTCTTGGCTGCTGGTTTTGTTCTTCAGGTTCTGGGCTGCTGTGATCTGTGTCTCCAGGAGGGGGCGGCGTTGATCAAGATCCTGTAGAGAAGCCTGAAAACAATCATTTTAGTTTCTCAATTGTTTTAGCTTACTTATAGAATTTTCCAAGCAATTAAGGAGGAAAACAAATCAAGAATAAAGGTATGTAGCATGTCTAGCTTGTCAGTTTAACCACTGACTGTTTTAAACTATCTGTGAGTCCTCAGTATTTACACAGATCACCAAGACTTTTCCGAGCCATAATTTCACACAGCCCCGTGAATATCAGCAGCTCGGTCAGTTTTTGCAGTGCTTTAAATAGAGTCAACAGTGAGGTCAGAGGTCCGGACCTTGAGTTGCCTTATCATGTTGTTGATGTCGTCGAGGTCAGCCACCACTACCCGCTTGTTCTGCACCATGTTATCCATCATGGTCAGCCAGTCAGTGAGCTCAGCCCAGCACTTGTTGAACTGAGCCAATGCTGCATATTCAGGCTGGGAACTTCCTGTCAGACCTTCATCTGAGACACAGATACAGTTATATGAGCTTTTAGTTTTTAGTGGAGGAAGTGTTCATATTCTTATTTCAAAATAAAACCATAGTAAAAGTCCTTCATTGAATTTTCTACTTAATCAATCATTATGAACAGAGAGAACTCCGATAGCCTACCACCAAATGCATCATTTATGCTTTAAATTCATAACCACACAGACCTGGTCCCCATTTTTCAAACAACCATTTCAAATACCAATGGCAAGTTTATTCCACATGGTCACAACAAGTTGGGTCATGATTTGGTTTCCAACCACCATTTTTTATATTGTGACTGTAGCATTAGAGACAACTCCCAAAATCAGCTGATATTCTATAATCACGTGCAGGAGCTGATCTTTCCATTTGTTTTTCCATTATTTAAATGATTCTAATTATTAAAATGGTATCACTCACAGCCCAAAGTGTAATCTTGGCAATGACTGATTAACTAAAAAAAAAAGATAAAAACTCTCAATCCCAAAAAACAAATGAATAATTAAAAGAAACTGAAATTGAAACAGAATGAATTTAGTAAAATGAACTCTTGCTGAACCTCATATCAGGACTTTCAGTTGTACTGGGTACATGAATTTGTGTCCTAAACTCAGTCCTAACTTAATCTTGTGTGCACATGCATGCGTGAAAGATTAAATGTGGTCTTACTGTCTTTTCTGGTTATAAGCTGAGCAGCCGTCCTCTCCTTGTGCTGCTGCAACAGCTCCAAGATTATTGTCCAAGATTCCCTTAGCCTAATATATTTCATCTGAAAAAACATACAAACACACATGTAAGCAGTTTCCTTATTGTTGATAACAACAACTTCACAGGTAAGTGTCCAAGCATCAAATGCTGGAAGAAGTATATATATTTTTTGAGTCTACATTGTTTATATATATTTGTGTCTTGTTACATTTCTTCAAAAAGTAACTATTTATTTATAATATTTAAGGTAAAGGTAGAAGTGAGACAATTCAGTGTTTTAATGATTTCATGTGACTGAATGTCACTGAATTTGCCACGTGATTCACTTACCTGTATTTAATTTCCTCACCTTGCCAGGTTGCTCAAGAGGAGAGTCCTTGTATAACTGATCAGCTTTCTCCAACACACACTCCACTTCTGGCTGCTTGACTTGCACTTCGTTAATGAGCTGGAGAATCAGAGAGCTAAAACTGCAATAAGCCTTGTGGACAGATGAGTGTATTGCATGTAATATAATAAATAATATATTGGATATAATATATGCAGTGTATTATTTATTTCAGGCAGTTTGGGCTTGAATGTTTTACTAATAAATGCACTGATACCATGCATACATGTATATACACACTGTTTTGTACCATACCCTGGCAGATGGTCCCTCAGGGCTGTGCTCCAGCTTGGCTCTGGTGCTGGATGCCCAGACTGACAGGTCATCCAGACGGCTCTCACACTTCTCTATCTCCTTCAGCAGACCCTCGATCTCCAACTGACGTTCAGGAAGAGTCTTTGACACCTAAATGAAGATTGGCCATGAAACCTACCACTCCCACCATGTTGACCCATTTTTCATGATATTTATTACTACAGGGGAGGTGGGGTGGTGATAATCTGGTCTTTAGTAAACACAGTATAAGAATGGTTTTCCATCCTCTTTCTGGTAATGATTAAAGCTCACCTCCTTTGGTAAATTCAACTCTGTCTGGAGCAAATTAAACCAAATCTAAGAGAATCTTTCACAGCTTTTGTACACAATAGATGAAAGTGAAAATGTTGCCACTTTGATAAAAAAAAGAGGTTATAATACTTTCAAGCCGTCAAAACTAAACGTCTTAAGCTTAATGATGTGATGTACTGCTTAGCTAGACGTAGGGGAAACCCTTCTCTCAGAGCCTTTGTGTAGTCATGTCAAGTTATGATTATTCAGTTGATCAGGATGCCTTTCCTGGGCAGTGGCATGCTGTTCGCTGTATGTATAGTGAAAGAAGCTGACCTGAGACCAACGAGTGTTTATGATCCTGATGTCTTTCTGTTTATCAGCAGGAAATGTTATCTGCTTCAGTCTTGAGTTCAGATTCTCCATCACTACATTCTGGGCAGGAAGCTCCTCCACACATACCTGGCACACAGACACAGAGACACACACAAGCACATTACTGCAGCAGCTCAATACAAGCAGAATCTTATGTAAGATTTCGTAAACACACACACACACACACACACACACACACACACACACACACATGTGTGTGTATTTATATCCTTGTGGGGACATCTCATTGACACAATGCTTTCCCTAGCCGCTTACCCTAACCCTAACCATCAAAAATGAATGCCTAACCCTGACCCTGACCCTAAACCTAACCATAACCTAATTGTAACCCTGACACTAAAACCACATTTTGAGTCTCAAAAATGCCTTCAAACTCGTGGGGACCGGGATTTTGGTCCCCACGAGGGCTGATTGTCCCCACAAGTATAGTAAACTACCAATTTTTGGTCCCCATGAAGATGTTAATACCCGTCCACACACACACACACACACACACACACACACACACACACACACACACACATACGACCTTGGAATAATTAAAACGCTGCAATGTTTTTACTAATTACACACAGCAACACATTGGAGTAATTTACATTATGACTCATCTACACTCATTTACACGATGATAGCAGCTAAATTAATTTGCATAAATCCGTAAATATGCACACACATTAAAGAAGCTCATAGTAACTGTGTGGCTGTGAACTGAATATACCTGAACTTTGCCCAGAGTGTCTCTTATGTGCTGTGGCTCTGCAGGCTGCAGAGGAATGGCCAGGACGCCCTCAGCTTTGTCCAGCCAGCCCAGCATCGAGCCAACATTCTCCTGCAGCTCTGCAGTCAAGGTGGACGCCTCTGCAGACCTGTAGGATTAGAGAATGTATCCAAGAAACAATAAAAGAACAGTTTTCCTCTTAGGGGTGGCTGTGTCTCAGGAGGTAGAGCTGATCATCTACTATTCAGAAGGTTGGTAGTTTGATCCCTGGCTGTTCAAGTCTGCATGACAAAGTATCCTTGGACAAGATACCGAGCCCCGGGTTGAAAAAAGGGGTAGTATGAATGTGTTACTCAGTGGGTGGATGAGACATGTTATTTAAAGTGCTTTGAGTAGTATAGAAAAGCACTATATAATTTACATTTAATTTACATTTACCATCTTGAAAGACCACATGGGCACAAAAATCAGTAACACACACACACACACACACACACACACACACACACACACACACACACACACACACACACACGAGTGTATTCATATCCTTGTGGGGAAATCTCACTGACATCATGCTTTCCTTCGCTGCTTACCCTAACCCTAACCATAACCATAACGCAATTGTAACCCTGACACTAAAACCACATTTTGAGTCTCAAAAATGCCTTCAAACTTTTGGGGGCTGTTGGTCCCCGTAAGTATAGTAAACATGCACAGACAAACATAGACATTACCACCATTACAGTGGGTTTAGGGAGCAGTGCCAAGGGAGGCTGACCAACACAGCTGATGCCCATGTTCTAATCATGCTCCCTCTATTTTAGTAGCACCCCAGGACCTGAAGAGGAAGAGGAGCACAAGCAGCTGAGCAAGAGAGGCACGAACGACACCAAAGGATGACTGTTTGAAAAAAAAAAACCCAAAACACTAAGGCTCAACCATGAGCCCATCAGTGTGTCAGTTTTCTTATTACATTTGTTTATACTGTTAGCTATTTATTTGTTTCTGTGGAAATTATTCTACATGCTGCTAACAGGCTGCTTCTAATTCAATTAAACATCTGATGTTTAATGATGATAAAAGGATTCTGATTCTTAACAGAATCTCGACAAATCCACGCCCAGCTTTAATATCACGCTGGGTTCTTGGCTAGCTTAGGATTAGCATGCTGTCAGTGCAGGTGCTTGCAAAAATCCAAAGTTGTGTTAGCAGAATAATGCTATTATTATAGTTATTTCTGTTCTGCACACAGTTTGCAATTCACAATTGCACTCTTGTCCTTTTGTGCAATAAAAATAAAAGCAATGTCCATACCCATGCTGTAGATTGCACCATTATTTTCCTCCAAATAAATTTTTAGTCCACATGACAAAAATCTGCTGATTATAGTACAATTGCAAAAAACAACAAACAGAGTCAGTAGGCAGGCACACTAACAATTCCAAGGAATTCAAATACTTGGAATTGGTTCTCTACAAGCACCGCTTCACAATTTCCATCCCTAACGGGAACCATCATGGAAGGATAGGCCTCTCCATGGCATGTACCACCAGCTGACAAAAAAATCCTACAAGTGGTTAGAGAAGGCTGGACTGAAAGACAGCACAGAGACATTAATAATGGCAGGACAGGAACAAGGTCTGAGCACAAGATCAATAGAGGCGGGAATCTACCACACCAGGCAAGACCTGTGCAAATATGACCCTGAGGCAACATGTTAGCAGGCAGTGCATACTTGGAACACCAGGACCAAGTGCTTGAAATGCTTCTAAAATTCCCAAGATTTGGAACTCATGTTATGACAAGGCATGAGTTAATCTATCCATATGGAAGCTACAGACACATGCATGTGCACATTTACCTCCTTTTTCGTTTGTTAAGCTGCTGGCAGACGTTGGCCCACCGAGTGTTCAGTAATTTGAGCTGTGATTGAAGCTGCAAAGCATCATCTGGTGTGCTCATCTGGCTTATTTCCACCCCTGCAGAGTTCACTCTGCCCAGCACCGTTTCCTGGAGGGGTATTTCCTCAGTCAAGTCCTGTGCACATAACACAGTAGATTATTACTGATTAATTCTTTATTGATTTCAAGTGAAAATTATAGACAGAGATCCAGGTGAAATTTTAAGATTTCCCACAGTGTCGTTGACACTATTCAACAACAAACACTCAAATTTACCTTTAATTTACAGGTTATATTTGTGCAACTTTTCCTTTCTCGAAAAGGAAAAGTTGTGTGTGTGTGTTTTACCCTTAGGTGCTGTCTGTGTGCTCCTGGGTCACTCTCAGCCAGTTTCAAAGTCCCCTCAGCATCATTCAGCCACTCCTCAAGTTCCTTCTGATCCGAAACAAACTTCTGCCACTTGGAGTTACAATCCTGCCAACGCCTTGACACACACATAGAAAAATGTTTATTTATAATTGTGCACAATGTTTGAAATATGCATGTACGCACACACACACAATACCACGGGTGCACATAAAACACATACAAAGGCAAGCATGCGTGCAGAAGCGCATGCACACACAGAGAAGAACTCGCAGTATACAGGGGAACCACCCTTACTTTTGTCTGTCCTGGTAGAGCTTGTTCACTTTGCCCCAGTTGATACTGAGGAGGTTGACAGACTCCTGGATTCTTTGGCCCTCCAGAGGTCGAGCACCAGACATCATCTCCTTCCTGTGAGCCAGTACTCCATCGACGGGACCTCGCAGCTTGTAAATGTTCCCCTTTACGTCCTGCATGTGTGGAGGATAAGATTATGGTGGAAAAATATCAACATGTGACTGAGGAGAGTACACTGTTTGGTCTGAAAATATTTAGAATTGTTCTCTTAACACAATACATTTTAGGACAGAAAACCCCCAAACTGAATAGAATAAATGCCACCTGAACACCATGTATCGTTATCTTTCCACATCCCAATTATGCACCATTTTATGTTACATAAAATCCCAATAAGTACATCGAAGTTTGTGGTTGTAATGTGACAACCAGTTCAAAGCGTATGGATACTTGTTCAAAGGACTGTATTAGCTTGAGTCGCTACTTGAGAAAATACTGCATTTATATTAATTATTACAACGGCTTAATTGCCTCCAAGTATCATCAAGAGTCCAAGTGCAGTGTGTGAGGTTACCACTGTCACTTACTGGATGCTTTTCTTGTTAAAACCACACGCCAGATTATCATGTTATGAAAATAAAATGCTTTTAGGCTTACTGTTTTTTCTTATTTCTTATATGTTACAAGAGGCACAATTTTTTGTTTGGTATGTAGTCATAGAAACTATGGTGCACAGCATGAGAGAAAATACATTAAAATATAAAACAACATTGACTACAACAGGAAACTCAGTATAATGGTATAAACAACAGTATAATACTTATAAGTTTTAGTATATCTGATCACACCGGTGGTAAGTTGTTGACTGACTGGGCCTTTCAGATAGAAGTTCAAAAGCAATGCTGACCTTCAGGCAGTGCTCTTGCTGAGACATGTTATAATATGCTGCAGGCCAGTATTCAGGAGAGTTCAGCTTGAAGTCCGTCTCTGACACCGAACACAACAGCGCCTGGAGCTCTGTGATATACTCCTGATTACACACATGCACACACAGACACATAAAAAGGCAACACAAACATACAAAGCACAGCCAAATCAGAAACAGAGAACATATCAAAGAAACCAACATCTGCAACTGATCTGGAATTTTGTTTTCATCTTTTTTAAATGTGTAATAGAAAAAAAATCAAAATAAATGACTCATTTTCCTAAACCCCCAAATTTTCAAACTACATTTTGTATCTGCATAGTTTATCTTTGTCTAATAATAAACTTTTGTTGTGTATATATATATGCATTTGTGCACAAGTCATGTAAGTGTAACACATATGATCAAAACAGAGAAAAATGTGACCAAACCAAAAGTTGGGGAACTCTGCATGGCCAGTACTTAGCAAATGTCTCTTTGGCAAATACGATAACCATTAAAACCTTTTGAGCTAAGAGTATGTGACTTCTTGTTTGATGGAATGGGTTTCATTCTTTCTGCAAACTTTTAGTACTATGAAGCTATGGTGTCCCTGCTTTGGAGGCCTAACCCCAGCTTTATCCTTAGTTTAGGTTAAAGGGTGAGGCAAAATCTTCAGCTTGTGGCTGATGTAGTTTATTGAGTTACTGAGTTGTATTTATGTTTCTTCTTCCTGTCATAGAAATCAAGTTACTGACATTTGCTTCAAGAATTTGGAAACGTTTGTTAAACTGCAGTTTTTTGAATTCTTTCCATAAAAGCTACGCAAACTACTACCTAAAAACACTTGTTTTCATTTTTAGAGTCCCAATCTGGTACATAGAATAACCCAAGCCTGTTGATTGTTAGGGGACAGCTGGAGGAGTCTGAGTCTTGAGAAAGCCTTAAAATGTGCATCTTTAATGACGACTGTGAACAAGCTGTAACACTAATAGGCTAATTGAGATCTGAGGATCTTTGGTCAGTGAGAGCTGAGCTCTCCTGGGGTGTTCTACTTTGAACTGTCCAAAGCAAAACTAATATGCTCATTTTTTAAAAAAATTTTTTTTATTTTAAGGATCTCAGTTTTTACCACTGATGCCCAAACATCTGCATGCTAAAGTGCACCTGTTGCCATAGAACCACTTGTGTTCATCACGAAGGTCAAAATGATTCTGATGTGAAGAACTGGTGGACTGATCCTTCAAGCCTTTGCAAAAGAAAAAAACCTTTCTCTGATATCATGCCAAGTGTATGTGTGTGTGTGTTATGAGGTGAAATTGAGAGGTACAGTTTTGAATGCCTTTGCTTCTCTGCTTACAATCATCATGGTTTACTACACTAGTATGGGCTCAAATTGTGGTCATAAATATTTTGTACTTGTAAATCAGGATTTGTACGTGTAAAAAGAATTTGTGTGTGTGTAAAAAAGATTTGTGTGTGGACTTAGCCAAAAAATACGTGTGAAACTCTGCACTCAAGTTTCAAGTCACAAGTACAAATTTTGACCCTGTTTTTCTTCCTTTCATCTGATTGGCCAATTTCATGTCAATCACAAATTTAACTATCCAATCAGAGAACAGATGGGTTTGGCTGTCAGAGGGGCGCTTTTTTGAACTGCAGGTCCTTGAAGGGTAATACAGTTTGAAGCTGGAGGATCTCTATATAAATATCCTATAGAAGCTAGGTCCCCAAACTTTCAGTAGCTGTTGAAAGGATAAAGTTGTGGTATATCAGTGGTTAGAAATACCATTATTACTTTAGGATTAGTTTAACACAAAGTCAGGGCTGACCCGGGACCATGGCTGTGAGTCACAGTGCGCAGCATAAAGGTCCTTTCACATCGGACGCAGGATGTGCTGCTAATGCTAACTAAAAGCAAAGGATCCAGAATTTGTTGCGCTGGCTGCTGAGCTCTGTGGGTTTTTGCAGCAGCTCTACCTGTACTAGATGCACCTGCTCCTTGTTGTTTTTATCTCTGATTTTATGTCCTCTACAAGAGTTTCTGGGTTTTTTTGCTGGTTCTTCAAATATTCAATAAAAACATGTATGCTCATTCATAACGAAGAAAGCTTTGTAACTATCCCCACTAGTGAAGACCCCCTCCCCAGGTCCGCAGCACTGTTGAAAAGGTTCTGGAGGTCCCTGTATTAAGCACGTAAACCTGTGACACAAAAATCACCAAACTGAGACCACCACAGACTGTTTTCCTTCGTGGTGATGAAGGAAAACGCTGGGCTGGCATGTAAAAGGGCATTTATTCCCTTCAAGGACCTGAAACTCCATTAAGCACCCCTCCAATAGCCAAACCCACCTGTTCTCTGATTGGATAGTTAAATTTGTGATTGACATGACATTGGCCAATCAGATGAAAGGAAGAAAAACAGGGTCAAAATTCGTACTTGTAACTTGAAACTTGAGTGCAGAGTTTCACACGTATTTTTTGGCTAAGTCCACACACAAATTCTTTTTACACATACAAATCCTGATTTACAAGTACAAAACTGATTTACAAGTACAAAATATTTATGACCACAGTTTGAGCCCATACACTAGAAGCATGTCTCTGAAAAAAGTGCTGTCACCTACCATCCTGTAAAGTTACCTCTCACTTTTTTTTGACATCTCATATTTTAAGCCAACAAGAAGCCCATAAAGTGCTCAGAATACTACATTTCATATTACATGCTTTTTCTGTCTATTGTTGATTAGTTCTGTGCATATGGCTTTTTATAATTATGTGTCCCACAACACTGTAACCATAAAAACTAGACTGTCATAATATCACTCAGCTGTGTTCCTAAACCTTCGTTAGGCTACAGTTTGAGACAGTTCTTCCCTGGATGCTAAAGACTGACTATTGTTATTTTTTTCATAATTCTTAAGACTAATTTTGCATTTATTTATTTATTTTTAATCACTCCAAGTTCACTGGCTGGCCAGAACCTTCCTGCTTAAAATAGACGTGATTACAATTGGGAAAAGCTTGTGGTCATATTTATGAATTATGTCAACGTTGGACATTATTTTAAGAGCAAAGGTTGCATAGTAATTATGGTTAGACTCTAATTTACTGCCTCACATTCATAGCAAAGGACCAAACACTGCCCACACATTTTCATTGTGAGCCTTTCCAACATTTTGTGTTTGACTCTCGTGTGTGACATGAGCACAGAGCACCTGTAGTCGAGAGTGGACTTAAAGCCACTCAGGTTTGACCTCATATAAAACAATAGCAGAATTGGTTTCGTCTGCTAACTGAAAGGTTCATGGTTTGATCTCTGGGTGCTTCCAGTCTGCATGCCAAATATCCTTGGGCAAGACACTACCAACAGGGGTGGCCAGATGTGTGGCCTTATTCCTTACCCCCTGACCTGTAACTCTGTAGCCAAATCCACTATAATTTGTGGCTACAAAGACTCACTAAAACACTTATTTCGTCTCATATGCTGATATTTAACGAGTATGATTTATTTAGGACACTATGAATTATTGTGATCCCAAATGCAGGTAACACACAATTACATTAAAAAAATTCATAGTGACCGTCCTACCCTCAAAGCACACAGGAGGTTAAGTTTAAAGGGAGGGTTTTCTTTTCTCAAGCTTAAGCTGTTGTATTAACATTTGAAATGATACTTGTCTCATGTCAGTAGGAAAACTATGGAAGATTACTAACATAAGAAAACCCCTGTGGGGATAGGGATGGAAGTCATGAAGGTGATAGGCTATGTTTGTTATCATTTATAATGCACTGGAATATATTCACTCTGATCCTGTATCAGAGTGCTTGGCTGGATTACGATCTGCGGCCTGAATCTTTTCAAGTGAACTTTCTTAATTATTTTGAGAGCACTTTAGTATTATGAAGACAGAGTCCAGAAGATGTCAGCTTCATAAGATCGCTGTGATCAGTAATATTTAAGGAAAATATTTGACCAGATCAGTGACATTAGCAACTTATATGTTTACTGTCCAATGCTGTAACAGAGCAAGGCAGAAAAAGACAAACTGATACTAATGTGCTTAAGACTGGTCTGAGATCACATGTAGAAATAAATTAATGTATGCCTGAAATCTGACAGTTCACATGTGTATCTGTCTAAGATGATATCATTTCCTGTTAGTGGCTTACAAGATACATACATCTTCTGTGATTTGCAGATCAGGGAATTGCCAGTAATGTGATTGGTTTGTGGAGCAGGAGGCATGCAGTGACACAGAGTAAGACAAAGCAACCAAGGAGATTTAAACTTGTGTACAGATATAATGTGTGGATGAGAATGCAGCATAGAAAAACACAAAAAGCAACTTTGTTTCCTTTAGTGGAGTTAATCGAGTCCAGATTTTCAAAACATAAAAATATATTGTACTATCAGTTTTGAAGGTATTAAAAATGTACTATAAACAGACAAGGTCCCAAATTTGGGGTATTTAGGTAGGGACTAATATTTTACTAAAAGATAATGTTGGTAACATTTTAAATGTTTCTTACCGTCCATAAGTCTCATAGGGAAACACACAAAATGTAACCACTCTATGCTAACCACCTCGGTAGCACTATTAAAAAACAGCCTACATGAATTCTGAATCTAGTAGTAAATTATTAAGATAGCACTACTAGCATATCATAGTTGTTAGAGCTAATGAGTTTGTGGTACCAATATTAGTTTGTACTCAATCAGAACACTGTTCGTTGGCTGACTGTGGATTTAAGATTATTAACTTTAAACATGACTGTAAGTTTACTGCTCCTAACCTTCGTTTGGAGATGATTTTGGAGAGGACTGAAGCTTTCATGCTGTTAGATAAAAATGAATTGTTACAACTTTTACTACTACCTTTGAGAGATTAAAGAGTTAGTATTGAAATATAATAATTAAAGTATTTTCTGTTAGTACTGTAGATACACAAGTTGTGCCTACTGAAACTCACACATTGTCTTTTGAAGGGTATGAACTTGCCCTCCACCTCAACCCAGCGTGTGTTGAGCTGGAGTTGGCGGGGCTCCACTAGATTGGTGGCTCCAGCCTCTGAAAGCTGATTGGCTAAGCCCTGCACCTCCTTAAGCTCCTCCTTCTTCTTGTCGAACTCTGAGCCAATTTCCTATTGAACAAAATCAATGGGGAAGGTCACTTGCTATTGGTTGGGGGCCAAGTAGGGCAAGCACAGAGAAGTATGTAGATGTATTGGAAACACATTCTCTCTCTCTCTCTTTCTCACATACACACACACACACACACACACACACACACACACACACACACACACACACACACACACACACACACACACACACACACACAGTTACACAAACATTTCAAATAATAAATAATGACACATTCCACTTTCTTTTACCCATCAACACATCATTTACCCATCAGAGACAATACACTGACAACAGGGACAAAGTGTTGTGTTCGTCAGTGTCACATATAAACATATACAAAGTTCAGGCTGTATATTTGTATAGTATTTAACTCCATTTCAAAAAGAAAGCAGTGCTATAATCATGAGGCACTGACTGCCTTAAGACTTTATTCATACAGAGAACAAGTAAAGTCATTGGCCAAGTGCAGAAAAAAGTGCTGTGTGTGAACTAAGCAGTTTCTGGCTGAACAGTAACAAAGAGCTACACGAACAGACTGGAAGCAGAAGGATGGACAGAGACACAGACGGACAAGCAGTGAGGAATATCTGTCGCGGCAATGATGGTGAGTCTGAGACGTGCGGGTGGGGTGTCCGCTTAGCGAAATGTCATAGTGATCATCTGAAAGTGAAACACATACAGAGAGTCAGAAAGGGCGGGGAAACTGGTGGAAGTCCAGGGTTTCCTTCTCACACCTTCTCCAAATCAGAACCAGATGTTAGTGCTGCACTGCTGTAGTACTTTGATCAAAATAAAAATCATTGGACATCTTAATACTTAAAATCGCACTAAACAAACAATATGATTTTGTGTTTTTTTCAGATGCTGCAGTTTCAAAAACATAGCAACTAGAAGGAGCGCCTACAAGCTGTAACACAAAGTTACAAATGCTGCCTTCACAAGCATATGAATTTGATTGAGATCCCATTTTAATATGGATTTAATTTGACGTTGGCTCACCCTTTGAGGCTATAAAACCCTCAACTCTTCTGGGTAGGCTTTCCCTTCCAAGTGCATTTGTGAAGTCAGACACTGATGGTGGACGAGTAGACCTGGCTCGCGGTCTCAGCTCCAATTCATCCCAAAGGTGTTGTATTGGGTTGAAGTCAGGACTCTGTGCTGGTCAGTCAAGTTCTTCCACACCAAACTTGCTCATCCATGTCTTTATGGGTCTTCATGCACTGAAGGATTAAGAGTTCCTTTCACTAGAACTAAGGGGCCGAGCCCAGCTCCTGACAAATGGCCCCATACCAAACTTTACAATTGAGACAATGCAGTCTGACACGTACCATTTACTTGGCAACTGCCAAACCCAGACTCATCCAGTGGATTTCCAGACAGAGAAATGTGATTCATCACTCCAGAGAACACATTTTCACTGCTCTAGAGTCCAGTAGCAACGTGATTTAGGCCACTGCATCCAATGGTTTGCAATTGTGCTTGTCATGGTGATGTAGGGCCTGGATACAGCTGCCCAGCCATGAAGCTCTCTACCTACTGGTCCCGAGCTAATCTGAAGACCACATGAAGTTTGGAGGTCTATAGTGATGTGCACTATACACCTCAGCATCCGGTAACCTTGCTCTGTCATTTGTACATCTGTGGCTATCTAAGTGATTTGAACACCTGAAATCAATGGTTTGGGTGAATAAGTGATTACTTTACAACACAGTGTATATAAATTATTCTGAAAAACGAATCAAGTGACAAATATAAGTAAAGTACATGGTTTTAATATAATGTTGGCAATGTCTAAAGCTACTGAGTTGGTCAAGTAAGATCAAGTATGTTTGCTGCAGCAAAGCTCCATAGTATACTGAATTAAAAAGGAGCATGTTTTATCATTCATCGTGAAGTAATAAACAGGGATTTTAAGTTCAATGCTGCCTTAAAAGACAGTTAGTAATTATTTAATGACAATAAAATATTGCATACAACTCTAGGTCCATTAATAAATAACTAAAGGCTTGATAAAATCTACTGGTGATCGTAATAAAAAACTATTCCCTTAAAAAAACTGCTCAGGGAGTGTTTCCATGTGATAAAGCTGCAAATCTTTGATATTAAATCTTTGTCCAAAAGTTGGAGAAGGGGAGAGGGAGGATAGAAACAAAGGAATATATACCGCAAAACACAGAATGACAAAAGATCAAAGCAGACGATGTGGGAAAGAAAAGGCGTGAGATGAAGAGCTGCGATGACAAAGATAAAGTCAGGCTGTGTGTCTTTGAGAAAAGCCAAATAGAAAATACAAAGAAGTGGTGCTTTATGGAATGGAACTGTGTGTGTGTGTTTCTGTGCACATCGTCACCTTGACCCTCTCTCCCTCAGGGGGGTCAGGCAGTAAGTCCACTCTGCGTTGAATGTCATCTAGCCAGGCAAGCAGGTCATGTGACTTCCTCCTGTATTGGTACCACTGGGGCGCAATGGCCAATGCCTTCCTGTTTCGAAGGACGCGCAGGTCCTACATGCATGTGCCCACACAAGCACATAGAGACATGCACACACATGAATATCAGAAATATCTTTATGTGACACAGCTTTTATCCAACTGACCTGCTGTTACATGTATTCAAAATAAAACAGTGTTTATGTGCAGCAATAGCTGAGAAGAAGAACACTAACATTCATGTAATCTTGCTTCTTTCCTCCCAGAATTATTATCTCAAAAAAAGCTGGTCATGAAAGTACTGACTCAAAAAGTTTTAATTGTACAAACTGTTTCTGTATTTGCATGTATGAGCACTTTAACATGTTTTTTATTTATTTAATGTAATACTTCTATATTTATACTTCTATATTTATAAAACCAAGTACAAGTTTAGTTTTGTACTTAGTGAAATTAAAAAATCTTTACTTTTTTAAAGTTTTATTTTATTTAATGTAATTGTTTGCTTTATTTTGGCTTATTGTTAACATATTAGCTAATAATAGCATATTAGCATAATATGCTAGCCAGCAAAGAGTAACTTTTTGATGACTTGAACACAGATAACAGGGTTTGGCTTAATGTGTTAGCAGCAACTTTTAGATATTTCATTGCAATGATATAACACATTGTGAATATACTCCCATGTTATTACTCTGTTTAATATTAGCTGTTGTGTGTGTTACCTTCACTGTGTTGTATTTCATGTTCAGCTTGTTATGCTTAAGTCTGATCTCCTCTCTCTTGTCCAGATCCGGGACTCTCTTCTGTAGACTCTCTCCTTTTAATAGTAACTCCTTAACTGCGCCCTCCTCACAGTCCTAAACACACAAGTACATGCTTGGTTTGTTAGTCAAAACAGAAAATGACTGGAAGTCACACTAGCTGTGACTGAACCTTGGTGTGAGGGTAACAGACCTTGTCCTCCAGGAAATCTTCTTCCTTCAGGTTTTCCCCTTGTTTGACTTCATCTTCCAGGAGCTCCAGCCAGACCTGCGCTTCACTGTGGTACTGCTCTAGCTCTTTGGCTGATGCTGCCGTCTGCCGCACACACACACAGTCCCATGGCAAAGATGTACAGGTGCACACATACACACAGAATGTACATTTATTTACACAGTCTCAGACCTATGTAGTAAGACTAAGAAGAAGAGTTAAGGAGCAACTACAATTTGAAATCTATTAAAGTAAATTCATGGATTTTAGGATTTAAGATATAGCATTTAACAATAAATATGAAACAGCCAAACAAACAAAATGCACACAGACTGTGTGTTACTGCTCTAAAAGTATATCTATATAAAGGTACTTCCCTACCATTCCAGAGGTAATGCGCTGAGAGATGGTGTCAAATCTGTGGTTAAGCTGCTCCAACTTGGGTCTGACCTGGGCCTGGCAGTTGTCCCCCCTGGTGGACATTAACTCTTGCCCCAGAGACCTTACCTCCTCCATCTTTCCTCTGGTGAGTTCCAGCTCTGCACGTAGCACCTGCAGGTCCCAAGACACATATGTTAGGTGTATAAACTGTCTCCACCAAAGGCATGAAAGAAACATTTGGCATAGGGAAAAAAGCCTCAAAGTATATAAACAATATAACCTTCAACACATCACTGGGTCCCTGGCTGTCTATCTCATTCATTTTTCTCTCTGCACCATTGATCCATCCATTCACTTCCTGTATTTGTCCATCCAACTTGTGCATCTGCTGCTGGTAGTCCTGAAAGAGAGGTAAAGAAAGAGAGAGAGAAAAATCAGACTCTTCTGACTCTGCAAACAGTGACATCTACAAGAGCTATATTTAGCAAGCCAGGTCTAATATTAGAACCGAAACAACAGATAAATGAAAAGTATAATAAGAGTAGAATCACAGAATGATTTCAGTTCTATTTCTGACCAGCAGCAGGTTGAGCCATTCTTCTGCTCTAGAAGTCACTGCAATCCAGTTGCAGTGCAGCAGGCTGACTTTGTCGTCCACAAGGCCTCCGTGGCCGCGCAGCACAGCCTTTAAGGCCTCGGCGAGGTCCACCACTGCCTGCAGCTGTGGCTGGTGTCTCTCCGTCTCCCCATGGATGGACTGAGAACAATTAGGAAACAAGGACAGAAGAACTTTTCTATGTAAGGTGACCTTGCATGTTTATAAAGGCACTTAAAATAAAAGATATTATTAGAGGGTCACTCTTTAATGTTTGTCTTCATGTCGATATATACACGTAGGTACCTGTGCCCACGCCACCTCATCCTTCAGGTCACTGGGCATTCCATCCACTGCAGAGCGCCTCGTCAACTCGGCATCAGTGGCAGCGAGCCATTCTGTGAGCCCGTTCAGCTCCTTACGCAGCTTCCTTGACAACTTCAGACTCTTCTCCAGCTCCAACTTACTCTCTGTCACCTACAAACACACATTCTTTGATTATGCTTGTGGAGTTACTCCAGTGTGTGTGTGTGTGTGTGTGTGTGTGTGTGTGTGTGTGTGTGTGTCCTAACCTGAGCTCCCATCTGGTTATACAGCAGTTTCAGGGCAGTCACTCTGTCGTCCAGCTCTTTGGGCTGCTCAGTCTGCTGCCGCTGTACGATTTGTCTGCCTGTTTTTATAACCGTCTCCACCTCCCCTTTCACTTCACTCAGCGCTTTATACAGCTTCTGTTCAAGCCAAATAGATAGAAGCCACTTAAAATAGAATGGTAAATGGTAAATGGACTGATTCTTATATAGCGCTTTTCTACTCTCCCGGAGTACTCAAAGCGCTCTATACAACATGCCACATTCACCCATTCACACTGATGGAATCTCTCCATCAGTTCATATGTGAAACAAATACCCACCATGCACTGCTCCAGCTGTGACTGCACCACATCCTGCTCCACACTGCGGATGTCCAGCACCCCCATTTGACTTTTGACCCAGGCTAGCACACGCTCACACTCGAGCAGCCGAGAATCAAAGTTGGCAGGCTTCTGGAAGAGTCGGAACTTAGTCCACACATCTGCCAGCATTTTCTGGGAAATGAAAAGACGCACACCCATAGTACACATAATGATAGGCAAAGAGTCCTACAGGATTACTGATTACAGCAAACACCATATCCTGTCTGTACATTTGTCCACTAACATGGCAAAAAGTGGTCATTGATACAATTGATACAATTACCACAGCAATAACTTCCAAAGACACGTTTGAGTACTGGCAGGTATTAATCACCTGTCAGTGGCGCAAATGTGCAACATGCATACAATTTGCAGTTGAGATAAAAAAGAAGACTGCGATAACATAATAATTACTACATAATCAGTTTTAGTCTGTCACAAGCTCAGCATGAACACCGTGTAGAATACCTGCACGTCAATCAGTTCTGCCCCGACTCTTTGATTTAGAATTTGACCTGTAATCAGTACAGGGCGACGGTATCAAATACTGTACAGGAATGCTGCAGCGTGGACAATAACATGAGAAAAGGAAAGGAATTCAAACTGCATGTAGACTGCAGAGAAATCACCACATCTTACTGAGATCCTACCACATCTAGGCCTTACATAGATGGTAAATGGACTGGTTCTTATATAGCGCTTTTCTACTCTTCTGAGCACTCAAAGCGCTTTACACAACTTGTGCATTCACACAAGCACGTTTTCTTAGTGCTTTCTAACTAACATTCACACACACATTCATACTCTGATGAATGCATCAGAGAGCAATTTGGGGTTAGTGCCTAAGGATATTTGGCATGCAGACTAGGGGAAGCCAGGAATCGAACCACCAACCGATCAGTAGATGACCTGCTCTACCGCCTGAGCTACAGCCACCCCACATGGCACAGTATGCTCGCACTGATGTAAATAATAATGCCCTTTGATTTTCAGCATTATTTTCTGTGTTTTATATTGTACTGTTGGTTATACTTGTACCACCCAACACCTCAAAACAGGTTCTGATGTGTGCAAAAAACAGGAAATTTGATGTGCAGGAGATCTGAGCATTCAAGTAGAGTCCATTTACATGTTTTCTAGCTTTAGGATAGAAAACGTGACCTGATGTTTTCAAGTGGTCGTCAGTAAGGGCTGTTTGCACCTATATTACCCATTCTGGCTGTACATTTCAGCACACTGTCTGTGGTTATGTACCTGGGTAAGGTCCATCTGTCCCATGATCATTGGGGAAGGGTCTTTGTCTTTGTTCTGGTTCTTCTTCCTCAAGTCCTCCAGGGTCGTTTCATGGCTGCTCAGCTCTGACTGGATTTTCTTGTGAAAACACAAACACACATAATACATAAAAAATTCATGTAATTTTATGTAATTTATTAAATTCAATTAAACACTAAATTCAAAGTGAAATAAACCCTAAAAATGCTTAAATGGACTAACAGTGTACAACCTTCTGCTGACCACAAGGGGGAAGGAGATATCAAGAAGAGAGAGGATGGAGTCCAAACACATTGCAAGCCTACATCACCGCCACACTTACAGATTCTCTCGCACACACTTTGTCTCTGCCATCCTTCTCTTTAAAAACAAAGTCTCAGGAATGGTCGTCCACTCTGCTCCAATAATGTAATCATTCTTTTATCCTCTTGTATATGTGTGTGTGTCAGTAAGAGAGAGATTGAAAAAGAGATGGTGAAAGGGAGAGAGAGTGAAATCAAATCAAAGTGTGGGGAAGACAGCAGGAAAAGAGGCAAGGACACAAAGACCGAGGCTGTTTGTGTGTCTGTTTGTTTACTAACACCAATGGTCAGTGGTGGTCTGGATTTGCCCTTAAATAGAGACTTTCAATCTGCTAAAGATGCCCAAACTGGTTTCAGAACTGGTTCTTTTT
Organism: Pelmatolapia mariae; assembly: GCF_036321145.2. Taxonomy (NCBI): domain Eukaryota; kingdom Metazoa; phylum Chordata; class Actinopteri; order Cichliformes; family Cichlidae; genus Pelmatolapia; species Pelmatolapia mariae. The sequence goes on from NC_086246.1 coordinate 7,451,151, forward strand.
ATTTTGGCTGGCTGATATTAGACCTCACATTAGGGTGCTGTAATATTTTACAAATGTTTATAAAATTTGTCTTGTAAAATCAGGATATCATTCCGAATTCTGTCTTTCTTGGTTGGAGTGGGAAACAAATGCCTTTGTTCCTGTCATGTGACTATAAAGGTTATAGAAGGATCATTGTACTATGGCTACCTGAGCTTCCTGTGGTATCTGCTGAGCGTCGATTTGATCAGCCAGGTATGCAGTAAGGTGGCGGTCTGTGTTAGCTAAGGATTCCTGGATCTGCTTCAGGGTCTTGTCATTCTCCCGAGCCAACTGGAGGTTCTGCCCCAGCTCTTTTTGCCTGAGTGCTGCCTGTGGAAACAAGAAAAACAAAGTCAAAAGACATATTCTAACTCATGTAAATTAGAAGAACAAGAACAATAACTAGCTGTTATAAACAATAACTAAAAGTTCGCCCCCTCTCCTGTAGAACCAGCTCCCAGTTTGCATACCCATCTTTAAATATGAAGACTATTTTCTAGCTATTTACAGGACATAAGAATTTTAGCACAGTAAAGCACTCATAGAGGCTTCACTATTAGCACACAAACAGACAAACACAGCTACATACACGAGACAGGAGTACATCTACACAAAGACACACAGCCCCCCTGTGTGTACCCTCTTGAAGGATGGATTCTGGGATTTCTCTCGCATGTCCTCTCGGTGTTGTCACTATATAACCAACGCTCTTCTGAAATTTGTTATCAGTGAGGTGTCTCAGTGTCTACTGCAGTGTTTCCATCTTCACTCTCTCTCGTTAACTGCAGACAAGAATAACTAGTAAACAATCCTATTACATCATATAAGAGCCTGTGCGACTGAGTGTGTGTGAGAGAGAAGGCTTAAATGTATGCGGTTACAGGTGAACATACTAATCCCATACAGAAGGATAATGGTTCCAAGTATAGTCCTGAGCCAGCCTAAGCCTTATGTTAGCAGTGCATGCATCTGAGGCCCTCACACTAGGGTGTTTCTTCTTATTCATTATTCCTCTATCCCGAACCATCGCGTGCATACTGACATTGATGACTGACTGCCTTATGTTATAAACACCTTCCAATTGGTTTTCATCTGTTACCAAACAATGAAATGAAATCTCCAAGTATGCATCTCTGATCTGAAGAAATGAACAAAGAGACGTGAAATTATTTAATTATTGTTTTTTGCATGCATGGGGCAGATTTATCACTGAGTTTTAAAGTGGAACATTAATATAATGAGATTATTATTCTGCTCTGTCAGCTAACTAGAGCTTGATAAACTAATGGTAAAAAGTGAAAGGAAGCTGACTGACTCTTGCACTTATCTTATTTTTCATCAGCTAAGTAGGGTGAAAAAGAAGAATAACGCTTTTTGAAGCCTCTGGGGTAAGAGTGATCACCAATTATAACAGATCCACAATCTCAGAATCACTTTCTAAATCAAAATAAGCTGTTATAGCAGAACAGCATGTGACAAGTGAAGTAGATCATTTTTCTGTGCTGAATGAAACCTAAAAATTGTCTGAATCTAACAAACATATTGTTGAAAATGTTACCTTTCTCCCAAACCATTTTAAAGTCGATTTCTGTAGTATGCTCAGGCCTTCAGTTTACTGACGGCTACTGTGTCAATAACAGAATAAGTCATACTTTCGTCTGTACTTTGGCCACTCATAGCAAGAGTTCCTTTTCTTTTTGATAGAGTAAACAGAGTATCAGATTTTCATTTGGGCATTCTTTTATAACATTTTATGTATTTATTTATTTTACTGAATTTGCATTTTGAACATGTGTTGTCATCCCGCTTAATATAATAATAATGCTAACTTATTATAAGTGAAAACTAAATCTCTAAGCTTATATATAACCATATTTCACTTGCATAAGAAAATTAAATTTTAGTCAGTTTAAAGATGAATTGCTGATATCTCCTTGAATTCCAATTCCTTTCCTTTCTGTAACAAGACTTTTGCTCAAACAAAGCTTTGGATGATATATTCAGGCTCAGCCTATATTCAGACTAATGTGGCATTTTGAGTACATGTCTGGTGCATATTATGTTCAAATTTTAAAACAATAAGATTTCAAAGGTTATCTGAAATCCCTGGGAAGACCGTGAAACTGACAAACAACCCTAGTTATCTGACAGTGTTGCTCATGATACACATCAAATTTTTGCCAGATGTAAGAAATGAAAATTGATTTCCTCAATGCCATCTTTTCAGCTCAACAAAGGAAAAACATTCAGGCAATATTTTGCTCTCTGTGCACATTTGCTTCTCATCCATCATTCCAAGAAATACTCACAAAAACTCTGGTCCTGTCTTTCGGCTCCTCGTCTTTTTCATAGATAACAAATAAACAGGGCTCAGAGCTACCCAGTCTCCCCCTACATGCATACATGCTGGTATAAATACCAAAACAAGGAGTAGGAGCTTCTGTTCCTCTCAAAAATACAAAGGTTCTGAAATAAAAAACACAAAACACACACACACACTCTTGCAGTCTATGTAGGGTAGATAAACAAAAGAAGGCTTATCAGGCAGCAAGGAGAACATTAATCTGGTTCTATTGTAAGGGAGGTGCACAACTATGTCTAATCTGTCACTGAGGATCACAGCAAGTGGCTGAGAATGCAATCATGTCATCGGTGATGACTGGAAGGATGGCATAGGGACAAATGGAGGACAAGAATTAGGCAGATAAAGATACAAAAAGGGGAGCAATGATAAAAAAAACCAGTTAAGTTTAGGTGTGAAAATGAAGAGAAACACAAGATGTCTCCAGGAGAATTATGATGAAGAGAAGAATCATTAATCAAGCTCAAAGAGAAGATGTGAGTGACAACAAGAAATCCTAACAGTGGCTAAAAAAATCTAACTGTATTTTTAGAAGTTTTAGAACTTTTCCTGCTGATAAAGACCTCCACTTTTAGTTAAGTAGTAGATCAACAATTAAATTACATAAAAGTACCTTTTGTTCGCTGTCTAATATAGAAAGTTCAACAAAAACTTTATGTTTTATAAATATGGGACAGTCTGCTTCCCACTTTTGTCTCCTCTCACCTGTGAGCCATGAGCAGTAATCAATGGATTGGCTTTTAAGACCAGCTCAGAGGAGGAGCAGGTGGTGCCACTCTTCAGTAAACAATGGCAATCAGTCACCGTAGTTCGGGAGATCCGTTCCAGTGTCACCACAAGACCCACCCAGACACTAATGCTTATGGCTCAGACCCCCATAATTGTGCGTGAGGCAGACGCCCAGAAATGATGCTGTTTCACTTCTGCCTGAACTTTTTCCGGTGAGTTGTGAAAGGGCATGACACATGACAGCATGCCCGATCTGAACCTGAAACTAAAGTAGCTCCCAATGGCCTCCTGGTCTGTTACAACTCGCGTCAACACACTATAGACCCTGGACTCATATAGCACTCCATTTTGTTACCTCCAAAATATACAATAGTCATCCTTTCCATCCTCTCCAGGTCAGCACACTTTATTGCCTTAGATAAACTGTCCACAGCCTCTGAGAAAGCTAAGTTACTCATTGATCAAGTTTTCCAGCTTCATGGTATTCCAGTGGAAATGGTATCTGACAGAGGTCCACAATTCATCTGTTGCATGGAAGACTTTCTGCACTGCCCTGAGGTCCAAAAGCATGGCTTAGGTCATGAAATTGATTCTGTCATCAGTCCTTCAGCAGTGAGAGTTAAGTTACCACCAATTTCTGTGTATCCACCCCATGTTTCATGTCTCCCAGACCAATGAATTATCAGGTTGTCCTAAAAGCTCCCTGTGCTGCAGCTAGAGTTCTGACAGTGACTAGAAAGTTCATGCTAAGTAGTTCAGTGAGTAGTTCATTTGAGTTTCCCACTGTTACTTCCAGACAAACTAATAAACTACACACATTCAGGTAAATGAGCACAAACTGCTCTCTGGCCTAAAACATATTAACAAATATGAAAAAAAGTAGACTGCTTATTAAAACAATAAAGTAACGGTTCTTTCAGGGTTGGTTTTCCACTGTGTGCTTACATTATAGTTCAGAACATGTACTGTATATCTTACCTTCGCCATAAGTTCATCCCATCGGGTGTTGAAAGCATCCAACTTTTGCTGAATCAGCTCATCCAGAACACCTCCATCCATCAGGGTCTGGGCAAGTTCTCTGATCTGGTTCCTGTTGTCTTCTGGGTGCTGCAAAAGAACCTCAATGCTCTGCATGTACAGACAGAAAGAAATAAGAGAAACTACCAGTCAGAAGATCAGCTGATCGATCCCCAGTTCCTGCATATCCTTTTTCTATCTCGCCCACTGAGTTGCCTGCGTTCACCGGAATGATTAGAGAAAGCGCCTAGGCATCGATAACAGTGCTGTAGGAATGTGTGTGATTGGGTGAATGAGTCTTGTCATAAAAAGCCCTTGGAGTCAACTTCAGTAGAAATCCACCACATAAGTAGCAATTCATTCACCGTTTTCCACGTTAGGCTGCACAGCACACATGAGGAGGGCAGGATGTCAGACACAGGAACAGCATAGAGCAAATATCAGTTACCCTGTGAAGACTTCTCCAAGTGTGGATTAAATGTGTAGAGAATGGAGCAAAACTGCATTATTGATGTAACGTGGCAGAGCCACTCCTGGTGTTTTACCAGCTTTACACGTGAATCCTTGTGTTGACACTTACATCCAGCACCTTCTGTAGCTCGTCAGATCCTCCCGGCAAGTTTTCTGTCTTGTCCAGTTTCTCCTCCAACTGGTCCAGAAAGGCATTCTCCTGCTCGATGTAGGACAGCAATTCACACCAACACGCCCACACCTCCTGCAACACAAAACAGACATGTGCCCTGCACTCACAATACAATTGTTAGAGGTAAGAAAGACTCTGGAGAATGGGAGAAAAAGAGAGGGTAACAAAAGAATGCTTCAGTCAAAACTGAATTATTACAAACTGCAAGACACAGATGTAATTATTCCTCAGGAACATAATAGCAAAATCAAGCGTTGATTAGTTTGTAATTTTACCTTTTAATTAAGTAGCAATCCAGTCAAGCTGTCAAATTGCAGTTTATATAATATATGAGTATGTCTAGATTCATAATATATTTAGTAAAGACTCTGAAGGAATTAGATGAAATAAAAATAAGTGTAATTAGGTGGTCTTATTATTATTTATACAGCTTTAAATACCTACATATAACCCCAATGTACCTCATTTTGATAAACACAGACACGTAGTACAAATACTTTGTTACTGTACTTAAGTAGAATTTTCACATATCTGTACTTTACTATTTATTTTTCTGACAACTTACTTTTACTGGCTACATTTTTTGCACAAATATCTGTATATTTCTGTAACTTCCGGTGCATTCAAACATCAAAACTGATTTGAGCTTAAATAAAGGAAACAATGGAACATTAAAGAGATAAAAGGCAGTTCTTTGGACTTTCTCATTGTTCTGCGTATCTAAAATGCTTTCTACAACAGAAAACAAAAACTACCGATTGTACTCAATCACGATCACTAACAAGGAATTAACAGGCCTGCCCTTTTCATTGTAGAAGCTTTAGCACTGCTTGATTTAAGTAAATGCATGTATATATTTGAGCCTGTTTTTACAATTTTGACCCTGTGCAACATAAATTCAAACTTGTGCATCCAATTTTTTTAAGTAATTAAAGATGCGTACAGTACAATCATTCCACCCTTGAAAAAGAACAATTCAAATAAATAATTAAAAGCCCCCAAATTACCATAACATTCATTCCCACGATGAGTGCATGTAGACTACAATTGAACATAAGACTTCTTTTTAATGAGGCTTAGAATTTGATGGTAAAATGATAAAATGAAAAAAGGAAAAGAAAAAAGCCTGAAAATTGGCTTGACTTGGTTCATTTCAGCTATAATATCTATTATACACTCTCTAAAATCACATCCACAGCAAAACACCCCTCTAGAGCTGTGCATGATGTATGCAAGGATCAGCCTTGAAGCCCCTTGTAAGGACATGACTATTTTACATAAAAGTGCATAACATTACATAAAATTTACATACATTTTTTTCAGTGCACACCAAGGTCGAAAATTACTGCAGCGATAACAAATAAGAAAAGAAAGAATGCAATGTACCTCTAGAGTTTTACATTTCCCATCAAGGCGGCTGCACAGGCGCTGGTAGTTGGCTGTCAGTACATCCAACTCTGAGTGCAAAGCATCATGGGCTGTGGGCGGGGCTTTGGCAATGAAACTATTCACACTGGCAGTCAGGAGTTTGACCTTTTGCTCCTTAGAATGAACCTCTTCCTGGGCCGTCTGATGAACAAACAGACAAACAGAGAGAAGCTGAGAGAAATGAAGAACAGTCAGATTCACACTGCTAACATAAAAACTGTGCGGTCTTTAGTTTTACATCCAACAAAAAAGTACTGAAATGGGGAAAGTATACATTTAGAAAGTGAGGCTGTAGTAGTGAGACCTCGCTAATCCTTAACATAACATGAAATAAAAATTGCATACAGTATTGTAGTAAGTTATGTTAAGTAACGAAACGAGCTTATTTACTGTCTGCTTGCAGTTTAAATGAAGAGAAATGGCGGCGTAGTGATATGTTCCAAAATGATTCCACGTTGAGAATGACTTTTATTGTGAAGTGTTGATCATCCAACAATAGATTTTCAACAGTACTTAGTTTGTATATGGTCATTGTATGTGGTTACAAAAGGGGAGGTGCTCAATTAAAGTAGTCAGTACTAGTCACACATGTAGGAAAAAATGAGGACTCACTTAACGGCATTATCAAGGAAACTTTGTTACCTTATGGCTGGATTCATAACACTTGCACACTTTGTATATGTTAGAGAACATGGATAAATTTAAAACTTGTAGGTGCTATGGCTGTTATTTGGAACATATCACTGTGCTCTCATTTCTCTTTATGAGAGGAAGAAGTTTAACTGTTCAAGAGTGAAGCCTAGTTCACAGAGCCAAAAGATTTTGAAAACTGTATGACTGAAGAAAGTGAAATAATAGTTACTGCAAAGGAAAGCAGAGAGAAAGCAAGGTACACCATTATTTTTTGTTGAGTAGGGGTAGTTTAAAAATGAAAAACTAAGAGAGCCTTGCATTACAACAGCCAAATGTTGTGTCCTCTTTAATGCAAACAGGGAGTTTTGCCTTGAAGATGAAATAAAGAACAGCCCAATAGAAGGAAGTTAGACTGTGAGTAAGTGATCTGGTATGAGAAACTTACTGAAAATCAGTCGACAAATAGGTTCATAAGTAAAATTAAGACTTGCTGACATGCCAGTTGGTTGGCAACTTAATCATGTTATGTTAGATATCATGCGTATCTTATGTTGTTTAAAATCCGCTTTCTATGATATACCCAAAAGCTGAAAACCAGCAACTGACAGCACAAACTGTGGCTGACACAGTTACTGTCATGGTAAAAAGAAAGTACACGTTCTATCAGTTCTACGGTCTTCCATTTGAATCAGCAGGTGTTGAAATGAAAGCTCAGATGAACAGCACAACACATTACACTGTGTCAAATTATTTGACAAAAAGTTTGTGAAAAACTTACTACACCTCATGATTTAGTAGCATTTGGACCCAAACACCTTTATTAGCAATTTCTTGAATTGTTTCTGTATGATTTTATCAGTCTCTTACACAGTTGTGGAGAAATCTGGGCCCACGCTTTTATGCAGCGTTGTTTCAGTGCATTGAGATTTGCAGGCGTATACAATTATGCATAGCAACCCTAACGCGTGACTCCGTTTTGGCCATGACTAGCCGTTGGACAGATAGTATAAAAAAGGAGTTCATGGTCGAGTCCATGACTCCAAGATGACCAGGTCACTCCCCTATTTGTATTGCGCATTTGAAGAAACCTAAGGACATTTAAGACTAAATACACAAACAAGCTGGAAGTAAAAGGCTTTGTTGAAGAGGTGAGTTTAAGAAGTTTCTTAGGAGAGTCCAGTTATGGGGTCTTGCAAAGCTCAGATGGGAGAGAGTTCCAGAGGGTGGGGGACTGCCACACTGAAGGTTCTGTCCCCAAAGGTTTGGAGACTGGTACAAGGGACAGAAAGCAGTCCCATGACAGAGGACTGCATGTATGGGTGCAGGGATTTGTAAGCAGGAAGAAGAATTATGTAAATAATGTGTGATTTTACTGGAAGCCAGTGGAGATTTATGAGGGTGGGGGTGTTCCCAGAGCTTAGTCTGTTGGAAGCCTGGTGGGTGAGTTCTAGAGTCTGTGCTACAGAGTCAGCTAATAATGGCTAAATCTGAGACATTAGGTTCATTAGGTGAAAAAAAAAACCCTGCTTTGGTCACAGATTTGATATGAGCCTGGAATTAAAGTGGGAGTACAAAACAATATCCAGATTAGAAATGTCTGGGAATGGTGAGATGAGGCAACCATCTATGTAGATTGCCAGCCTCCCAGAGTAGGGCTTTGGGGACAACAACCAAGAAGTCAGTTTTATTACTGTTGAGTTGAGTTGGTTAGATGACATCCATGTTTTTATTTCATGCAGACAGCTGGCAAGTGATTGTGGGGAGAGCTGGGTGGAGGGTTTGGTACTGAAATAAAGTTGTATGTCATCAACATAGGAATGGAACCAGAAACCATGGTGGCGGATGATCTGGCCAAGTGGGGCATTAAGATGAGGAAGTGAAAGGGTCCAAGCACAGTACCTTGAGGCTCACCTTGGTTAAATGGAGCAGAGGTGGAGCCGGAGCCTCCATTGGTGACAAACTGTGTTTTGTTGAAGAGGTAGGACTGAAACCAGGAAAGTACAGTACCAGTGAGGGCAAGTTTGAGAAGCTATCTGGTTAGAGGTGAGAGAAGGATGGTGTGATAAATGGTGTTGAAGGCTGAAGAAAGGTCCAGGAAGATGAGGATGCTGATGTGGTCAGAGTCAGCGGCAATGAGAAAGTCACTAGTTATTTTGATGGGAGGTAAGGTATTTAGTTTTCTCCAAATGTTTTGATTTGCCAAAAATCTGCAATTTGGTATCCCCTGTCCAAAGAAAAAATGTTTCAGAGGTCTTGTGATGAACATACCTTCTGAGGCCTGTAAGTCTGAAATATGGATCTTTTCTTGCAGTGTCTCTGACCTTAGGGTGAATGTGCTAGGACATGCACTAGTAAGACTGGCAACCTTCCTGAATGTTTTCCTCTTGTGAATGTTTTTCTCACTGTAGAATTATTGACTTCAAATTAGATGGAAATAACCTTATAACCCTTCCCACACTGATGGGCAGCAATACTCTATTGCACTAGTACACAGCTGAATGACAAGGTGTCAAACGCCATGTTTTGTTGTTCATCTGAGTTTGCATTTACTTGATTTTATGGTCTGCTAAGAACTTTAGAATTGACATAATTGTATGTTCTTTTTACTATGACAGTATATGGAAAAAGTCTCAGCCTCAACTTAATTGATTTGGTTTGGTTGAATTTCTAAGCTTTATCATTTAAAAAAAAAAAGTCTTAAAAGTTATTGAATACCAAAAAGAAAACAACGACAGATGGTTGAAGGATATGAAGCAAGACAAATGAGGAACAAAGAGAGAAGGCTTAAAGAATAGAGAGATGGGTACACAAATAAGGGAATCAATATACAGTGGTGTGAAAAGTGTTTGCCCCTTCCTGATTTCCTATATTTTTGTATGTTTGTCACACTGAAATGTTTCAGATCATCAAACAAATTTAAATATTAGACAAAGATAAAACAAGTAAACGAAAAATGGAGTTTCTAAATGAATGTGTTAATGGTAGAAGGAAAAAAATGCAAACTTACTTGGTCCTGTGTGAAAACGTGATTGCCCTTCCCTGTTATAACATAACTTAACTGTGGTGTATCACATTTTTGGAAAGCTGAGTTCAATTTCTCTAGCAAGACCCAGGCATGAATACTGCACACCTGTTCTCAATCAAGAAATCACTTAAATAGAACCTACCTGACAAAGTGGAGTAGACCAAAAGATCCTCAAAAGCCAGACATCATGCCGCGATCAAAGGAAAATCAGGAACAAATGAGAAACAAGGTAATTGAGATCTCTCAGTCCGGAAAAGGTTATAAAGTCACTTCTAAAGCTGTGGGACTCCAGCAAACCTCAGGGAGCGCCATTATTCACAAATGGCAAAAACATGGAACAGCGGAGAATCAAGAGTGGCTGGCTGACCAAAATTCCCCCAAAAGCGCAGTGATGACTTATCCAATAGGTCACAAAAGACCCCAGAACAACATCCAAAGAACTGCAGGCCTCACTTGCCTCAGTTAAGGTCAGTGTTCATGACTCCACCATAAGAAAGAGGCAGGGCAAAAATGGCGACATGTCAAAAACCACTACTGAGCAAAAGGAACATAAACACTCATCTCAGTCTTGCCGGAAAACATTGTGATGATCCCCAAGACTTTTGGGAAAATACTCTGTGGACTGACGAGGCAAAAGTTGAACTTTTTGGAAGGTGTATGTCCAATTACATCTGGAGTAAAAGTAGCACAGCATTTCAAAAAACTAACACCATACCAACAGTAAAATATGGTGGTGGTAGTGTGATGGTCTGGGGCTGGTTTGCTGCCTCAGGACCTGGAAGACTGGCTGTGGTAAATGGAAGCATGAAATCTGCTGTCTACCAAAACATCCTAAAGGAGAATGTATGGCCATCTGTTCGTGACCTCAAGCTAAAGCACACTTGGGTTCTGCAGCAGGACAATGATCCAAAACACAGCAGCGAGTCCACCTCCGAATGGCTTAAGAAAAACAAAATGAAGACTTTGGAGTGGCTTAGTCAAAGTCCTAACCTGAATCCGACTGACATGCTGTGGCGACCTTAAAAAGATGGTTCAAGCTCGAAAACCCTCCACTTTGGCTGAACAATTCTACAAAGATGAGCGGACCAAAATTCCTCCACATTTGCCAGTTATCGCAAATGCTTGATGCTTGATAGTTGTTGCTGCTATGGGTGGCCCAACCAGCAGGTTTGGATATTTTCCCCCTTAATAATTAACACCTTCATTTAGAAACTGCATTTTTGTTTACTTGTGTTATCTTTGTCTAATATTTAAAGTTGTTTGATCTGAAACTTTTAAGTGTGACAAACATACAAAAAAGGAAATCATAAAGGGGGCAAGCATTTTTTCAGACCACTGTGTATCCTTTTGACAAAGTCACAAAGTGTAAAGAGATGATGTGAACGAGTAAGCCAACATACTGATGAGGGAAGGAGTGTAGCTAGCGAGTTTCCATTCACCTTGTAGCAGAAAGCCAGAGCAGAGAAGAGTACGAAAAGCTTGAATCTCAACTTTTTCAGGGGGTGTAGAGAATGGCAGATGGATTGCTAAGGCTTTTGGTTATAGGGAAAGGAAATAGTGTCACATATTTACATCACAAATACATCACATGAACGTTATAAAAAGCTAGCAAAAAATGTTTCAGTGAAGAATCACTGCAACTTTAATAGAAAACTGAGGCATGGGGAGTTGAGACAGGATTGAAAAAGAGACACAAAGCTGTGACTGAGGGTATGTGAGTAAGATAAAGTGAAAGAAACATGTTTCTGCTAAGGTCAGTATCAAAATTGGTATCTGAAATTCAGTATCAGTATCTGAAATTAGCCAGTACTAGGCTAGAGTGACAGGAAAAAGTCACAAAGTAACATGATATTTAGAATCTCCATATATAATTACCTATATGCCTATATGCAGTCAATACAAACAAGGACAGTAAGAAACAGTTTTAAATAGCTCTATATAGCATTATTATCACTTGTTTTCATCTGACCTTGAAGAAAAGGTCAGAGGTCAAATGTGAGAGTATATTTATAATCTTTATATGCTTCTTACTATCCATCCATCCATCCATCCATCCATTTTCTTCCGCTTATCCGGGGCTGGGTCGTGGGGGCAGCAGCCCAAGCAGAGAAGCCCAGACCTCCCTCTCCCCAGCCACCTCCTCCAGCTTATCCGGGGGAACACCAAGGCGTTCCCAGGCCAGCCAAGAGATATAATCTCTCCAGCGTGTCCTGGGTCTGCCCATAAATATTATGAACAGAATCAGTGACAAAGGGCAGCCCTGGCGGAGCCCATCACCCACCAAGAACAAGTCCGACTTATTGCCGGCTATGCGGACCAAGCTCTTGCAACAGTCGTATAAGGACTGAATGGCCCGTAGCCAGACACCCCATACTCCCGGAGCACCCCCCACAGGACACTCCGAGGGACACGGTCGAGTTCCTTCTCCAAGTCCACAAAGTACATGTAGACTGGCTGGGCAAACTCCCATGCACCCTCGAGTATCCTCGAGAGGATAAAGATCTGGTCCAGTGTTCCACAACCAGGATGAAAACCGCATTGTTCCTCCTGTATCTGAGGTTCTTACTATATGTTGAGAATGCACACCAAACTTGTATGAATCCGTTTCTAAGATATACGGCAATAAATTGACCATAGAAACCAAACTTTATTGAACTGTTAATGATTTTCCATTCTAAGCTTCTACAAAGTTTTACCAGAATTCAAATCTTTTCGAATTATTGATTTTAAAAGTAGAATAATGACATGCTGCCAAAAACAACCTTGGTGGGGGTAATTATTCTTAAAAGCAATGTTCTGTTATTGGACTTCTGTGCAAACCACAGTTTGTCCATAATGAATTCCATGTTTGAACATGAGGATGTCCATGAGTGCATGTGGCATCAGGACAGCCTAGACAGCAGGTTGCTGATGGATTTTGCAATTTTATGACCAGATCTGCGGCCGCATGTTCTGGACACTTAGGTGAAGAGAGGGGATAAGCTGTCAACTGATCACCACCACTTTCATTGCTGAGGCTGCTGAACTGAGCTACAGTTGCCAGGTGGTTGGTGCCTTATGGTTGTGGTGATAACCCCCAAACTAGCCACTGAGTAGGGATGGGAATCGAGAACCAGTTCTGGTAGAGAACCGGCTCCCAACAAGTCCACAGGCTACTCACGTTTCTTCATATCTGGGTTAGTAAGGAATACACCGGGACGATTTCGAGGTAGTCAGTACTGGATGAGTCCCTTTGCCAACTTCAACTCCAGGGCCCTGCATTATCTTCTGGCTAAGACTCATACGATCAGGTAGTAGGAGTTTTTTGTTTGTTTGTTTGTTTTTAAATCAGAGCTCCGAAATCAACTTCCTGTGTAAGGTTTTTTTGTGGGCGTTGCTGGAGATTGACACAGGTCATGGTAGTCAAATAAGTTTGGAAGAAAGACACTGGACTTCATTAAATGTTTTGAAGACGTTTCACCTCTCATCCAACAGACTTCTTCAGTTCTAAAACCAAACGGTGGAGAGTCCCAGGTAATTCAAACTAGATGACAATGTTTATATTTTGGACCAAGAAGGCAGATTGTTTGAGAGGGAAGTAAGTAAGGCCATCTATGTCCACTGTGAATGACAATCATTGAATGTCATTCACAGACAATGCAGTCTTGAAATTCCTTCCCAGGTGCTACAACCCCCACTCACATCTTGCCTCACCTGATACCTCTGGTGTAATGACCCACTCCTTTTTTACACCTTGGCTCATGTGATGACACACATGATTCACAGTGTTTCAACAACCTAAGGGAAAACCCTCACTAGGGTTTAAATACCTGGGCCTCTCCACCTTTTGGTTCTAGATTTGGAGCCTCTTAGATGAGAGGTGAAACATCTTCAAAGCTGCCTAGACCTCATAATTAGTTGTGCCACACTTTGCAGCAAGAACTGCAATCAAGGTTTTTGCAATAACTGGTAATGAGTCTTTCACATGGATGACTTTTTTTCAATTTTTCTTTGCAGAATTCTCTGTCCTGCTGCATAATCCAAGTGCACTTGAGTTTCAGGAAACAAACTGATGGCCTGTAAAGACCAAATTCATGGTTCCAACAGTCATAGCAATTTGTTGAGGTCCTGAGCAGCCCTCGATCATCACATTGTTTTTTTTGCCGTCTGCATTGCAGCTGTGGTAAAGTGGAAACACTGATCCATAATGACGTCCAACATTCACACAATCGGGGAAAAGCAGCACCTGCTTAGTAGTGTAAGCTTTGGAGAGCCTCTTACCCTACATATTGTGAGGTGGAGGTCTCTGTTGTCACCATGGGCTAAGGAATTGCCAGCTTTTCCACTTTTCAAGAGAAATTTAAATTATGATTGATGCTGTGAAACAATGGGATGGGTTGCGCCTCCCTGATGCTGCCATTCCGATTGGAGTAATGACATAGAGCAAGGATGTCAAACTAATTTTACATTGAGGCCACATACAGCCCATATTTGTACTGTACTGTACTAAGATGGCGCCAGTGTGCTCGGCAGGCCGTCCTCCTCCTACCTCTTCTTACCCTCATCTCTGTTTTCACACTTTTTATTTAGACATTTGTGTGCTTTTTATTCTCGTCTTGGCTTCATGCCTCTCTGAGAACAATGCTTTAATCACATATGATCGTCTAACTTTGCTAAGTCTCCGGCCACCTCTCTTCCACGAACCGGAGCTACATTGGGACTTAGGAGACGCTATGCTGCTGTGTACCTGCCCGTCTACAAGAACTTTCTGCCTACCTCCACCTTCCCTATTTAAGAGGCGCTCCAGGAAGCGTGGTAAGCGGAGTGGACTTCGGGTTCGCCTTAAAACGTTACTTAAGGCACATGCTGCGGCTAACTCCTCTCCCATCCCAGACTTTCTGCAATTTCCATTCACCTCCCACAGCCGGCCATCCTTCAAACTGCTCAGCCATTGCCGGATTTGCCCTGTTGGACTTCAACTGTATCCAACCTTTACAGTGTTGTGCTCGCCACTTCGGACCTGGATTGGGAGCTCTGGGACTCGCGCTCAACGCAGGCACCTAAGCAAGCTGAGACGCGCCTCTGTCGGGGACGAGGTGACTAAGAGCCGGATGGCATTGTTAAACACAAGATCGCTGGTGAATAAAATCTTCATCCTAAACGATCTCTTTCTCACCCTGCCCCTGGATGTTTTATTCCTGACTGAAACTTGGATTCGCCCCGGTGAGCTTTTCTCCTTCTCTGAACTCCTTCCCCCTGACTGTGTTTTTTTCAGCTCACCGAGACTTTTGGGGAAGGGTGGAGGCATAGCCACGGTTTTTAAAAATAAACTTAATCTTCGGCGACTGCCTTCTCCTACTTCCTCTAGCTTTGTGGCTCAATTATTGGAACTGACTGGCCCCCCTATGACTCTCTGCGCTGTGATTTATTGGCCAAGTCTTTTATTCCCGAATTTGCGGATTTTCTAGCTTCTCTGTTTTTAAATTATGACGTGTTTTTATTTCTGGTGATTTGAATATACATATTTGCAGTAAGGGGGACTTCTTAGCCAAGGATTTCCTTGTTTTAACTGACTCTTTTAACCTTACACAATGGGTGAGTGCACCGACAAATGTAAAAGGCCATATACTGGATCTGGTCTTCTCATATGGCCTAGATATTAGCATTAAGGACACTGACAATGTTGGCATCTCTGATCGTTTTCTGGTTACGTTTAATATAAACACTGCTGATCTCTGTCGCCCTGTACGTGTAATCAACTCTGAGAGTGCGGATAATTTCACTGCTGTCTTTCACTGAAGTTATGAATGCTATGTTATCCACTTGCTCAACGACCTTGCCCTGATAAACTAGACTTTGCCTCCCCAGCTCTCTGTGAGCAATTTTTAAATTATTTTACGAGAAAAATCTCACTTCTAAAAACCTCACTCCCTCATCTTCCTGTGGTGAATCCTCTTCCTGGTGGATCTCCGTCCAACTTCTGCCAGTCTGAGCCAAATTCACTTTCTACTTTTATAAGTATAATTGATCAATTGAGAAGTTCGAACTCGGCTCATGATTTCCTCCCATCCCGGATTTTAAAGGATGGGTTCGATGTTCATTTCTTATCATTGATTAATTTGTCATTACTCACGGGCTGTGTCCCATCTGCATTTAAACATGCAGTGGTGCAACCTGTCCTAAAGAAAACTAGCCTCGACCACACTGACCTTGCGAATTATAGGCCAATCTCTAAACTTCTGTTTTTATCTAAAATATTAGAGAGAACTGTCCTTTTGCAACTACAGGCCTACTTAAATGCAAATAATATTAGTGACAAATTTCAGTCTGGTTTTAAACCTCACCACAGCACTGAAACGGCATTGCTGAGGGTTTTCAATGATCTTCTTTTAATTACCAACTTAGGTTGCCCTACCATTTTAATTTGATTGGATCTGTCCGCTGCTTTTGATATGGTAGACTATAAAATTCTTTTAGAGAGACTGGAACATGTTATAGGCATCAAGGATTCTGCCCTTAATTGGTTTAAATCCTACCTCTCGGGTAGGACTTTCTCTGATGGGCTGCTACTCGTCCGCCGCTGCCCCTCTTTGTTGTGGAGTACCGCAGGGGTCTGTGCTGGGCCCTCTACTGTTTGCCTTGCACATGCTACCCCTGGGTTCTATCTTCGACAAATATCAGATCTCCTACCACTGTTATGCTGACGACATTCAAATCTATTTCCAATTGTCTGATGACCTGCCAGCTTCATTGAATCATTTGTCTGACTGCTTGAAAGAGGTTACAGAGTGGCTGTCAGCCAATTTTCTCATTTTAAATGAGAAGAAAACTGAGATTATGGTGTTTGATAGTCACACTCCACGAGACCAGCTAGCTGCGCGATTTGGTCCCTTTGCTTACTTTCTTACAAATACTGTAAGTAATCTAGGTGTTTGCCTGGATAGTTCATTTAAGCTGGATAAACAGGTATCCTCAGTGGTTAAATCTGGCTTCTTCCAATTGCGCCAAATTTCAAAGGTCAAACACTTAATACCGTACAAAGATCTTAAAAAAACTGGTACATGCCTTTGTGATTCCAGATTAGATTATTGTAACTCGCTTTACTCTGGACTCCAACTTGCTCACCTCCAACGATTACAGCTCGTTCAGAATGCTGCGGCTCGTCTCCTAACTGGAACTAGAAAGTTTGCCTCTATTACTCCCGTGCTCTCTGACTTACATTGGCTGCCTATTAAATTTCATATTGATTTTAAAGTTCAGCTGCTTACTTTCAAATGCCTAAACAACCTTGCCCCTGACTATCTCACCGACCTCCTCAGTCTCTATACTCCCAGCCGTTCTTTACGATTTTCTGGTCAGTTACTTCTGGCACCATCGGAAGATTAGGGGTGATCGCTTTTGTTTGTTTCTCTATTTTACCTTGTATTAATGACTTACTGTTCAGTGTAATCATTTACTGTTATTCCTTATTGTGAAGCACTTTGGTGTACCCCCAGTTTTAAACGTGCTATATAAATAAAATTGTATTGTATTGTATTGTATATTGATCTTAAGTAGGCCGGACTACTGAAAATTCAATGTTTTTAAAGCAGTGGTTCTCAAAGTGTGTGAGAGTTCTGACAGGTGGGGCGCAAGTTACCTGGCAGAAAAGCCATGTGGAACTAATGTTTAACACTGAAACTACTTTTGCGTGGGAACAAAGAAATTTGCGGCAGTTGCTTTAATAATATGTGCATCCTGTGAAAAGCTGCAGCTGTAAGTCGACAGCCACAATAAAGAAGTGTACTGAAAAGTGCAAACATGTGGTCGTGTCTGTCGTGAATCGTTTACAGTGGTGCTGAAACCCAGGATTGGGGCATGAGAGACCGAACCACATGTTCGCACTTTTCAGTACACGTCTTTTCAGTACACGTCTGCAATCAAAAACAGGCTCACTGCAGCCACTAAGAGTGAATAGTATCAAACCCTCACTAAATCATATAGTTTTCATCTCTGTTCACAAGTTTCTGGATTTCTTTTTTTATAAGACTAAGACTGAACTTTATTTTTCCATGTCTGGCAATGTTCAAATTCTGTTTAAATTGTTCCTTTTTTGAAGAAGTGGTGCAGACTAATGAAGCAGTTTAGTGACAAAAATTACAAATAGTTGTTTGAAATGAAAGTTGTTTGTTTAAAACAAAAATTACTTATGGACTCATTGTGAATAAGTTTATTATCTAAAGAAGTCTCGGTTTTTCTACATGTTAAATAGGTAAAATTTCGGTGAGTAATGAAGATACATACATCACCGACCATAAAACCAAACACCAATAACATCTATACCTTCTTCAAGGACTCCAACACCTCCCCCTTTACTATATCTGGCCCTATACTAGATGAACTACCCCCATGCTTCTGCTGCATGACCTCAGCAGCAGCGAGGTATGTCCTAAGTAGCACTGACCCCCATAAAGCTGCAGGCCCCGACAATATTCCAGGACGTAAGAGACAGCAACGGTTGGAGTTGCTGACATACATCGTGAACACCTCTCACAGGCAACACACAGAAACTCACACATACAGGCTGTGCAAAGATGCCAGAGACAATCCAGCATGTAACTGCAGGGTGCAAGACGCTGTAACCAAGTGGATCACATAGCATAC
Source organism: Pelmatolapia mariae (assembly GCF_036321145.2). Taxonomy (NCBI): domain Eukaryota; kingdom Metazoa; phylum Chordata; class Actinopteri; order Cichliformes; family Cichlidae; genus Pelmatolapia; species Pelmatolapia mariae. The sequence continues at coordinate 7,469,631 of NC_086246.1, forward strand.
AGAAATATGTATGCTGAATATGGCTACGAAGTCTCGAAGCCAAAATAGGATACGTCCCCCAGGGTGGTTGAGAATGACCAAACTAACATCCTGTGGCTAACCAACTGGATATAGTAGTGGTGGACAAGCAGATGAAGACGGCTGTAGGGATATATGTAGCTATACCGGCGATAGCAACATGAGGAAGGAAGAACACGAAACACCAAGGGCTGAGAGAGCAGCCAGAAAACTTTCAACAAGAGTTGATGGTCTTATAGATGCAAGGGTGGGCTGAAGCCATATTAAACCCTATGGACTAAGAAGACAATGTCACTCATGGTCATATGCATGTGAAGGGAGACAAGCAAATACAAATACTTTTGGCAATACAGTACCACGATGAAATCTATTGAGTTACTCAGAGTTGCCTTGTTCTTTCACAACTGTTTGTAAAGGCAGTCTGCATGCCTAGGTGCTTTATTTTATCCATGTGAGGCCATGGGAGTGATCAAAACACCTTGAATTCCATGATTTCACTGGGTGAGTGAAAACTTTTAGCACAATAGTGTATTAGTGGTGGACTAGCAAAGGAAGAAGGCTATAGTGATAGCAACATCAGGAAGGAGGACCATGAGAACTTAAATACCAAGGATTGACAGAGGAGCTAGTGAAGATGTGGAGGGTAAAGGCAAAGTGGTCCCCGTGGCAATTAGAGCACTTGGGGCCCTGCAAAATGGGTGAGTAGCCCTAGCAGGCCCCAGGAACATCATCTGAGATCTCTGTCCAGAAAAACACAGTACCAGGAACAGCATAGATACCTCTATAGAGGACCCAAAACTTGACAGATAGAAGACTGCCCACAGTGGGGTATTTTCTAATGTATTTTATTTTTTATATGTTTCTTTTTCTCATTTACACTAAACTGTAAATATGCTTATTGTTATACTGTAAATACATTCTTTTTTCTATTATATATTGGTGACTTTAATTGGGAAATTTAGTTTCAATCATCATAATGATGATTTAGGCTTATGAAACCTTCCACCCTCTTGCCCACCCTTTTTACCCAATCCGTTATTCATCCGGCCTCTTCAGACTGTGTCACACAATATTTAGCATTTGTTTACCTTTGCAAGCAGATCAGGTTTTTGCTTCACACTAACATATACCTTTAGCTCCTCAACAGCTTTGCATAGGTCTTCAGGCGTCTTATATGTAAAGTCTCTCTCTAGGTAGTCTTCCTCGGCCTGGTTGATCCACTCCTGCATCTCCTGCATCTCCTTCCTCAGAGCCATGGTCTTGTCAAGGCCACCTTTTAGAGCTGACTTCTTTGCATAGGCCTAGACAGATAACACATAGCAGCAAAGGTGCTTGGTGCTGAACACATGTCTCCAAGCATGAAAACAGACTGTGGATAAAGGTTACACACCTGTTTGCAAATGTTTTCCCACTGGGCATTGAGTAAGTCCAGTTCTTTCTTGATATGCACAGCAAATGGAGGCTCGGCCTCTTTCTTTAGGTACAGGCCCACCTCGTTGATGCCATTGACACTGGGTTGGATGGTGTGAATGTCATTCACCAAAGCCTGGCCAATCGAGATATAGGTTATACAGGCAGACTATCCGAAAATTTAGGAATCACAGTTGATATATAGTCTTTGGTTGGCTGTATCCCATATTTGTCTTTCCTTGAGCGATGTGTTCTAAACTCAGATACTGTGAAAACTTCATTATTTATTTTATCAGTTCTCAGGGGAACTTTAAATATATATATAAGGAAATAAGCTTCTATATACTCTGGAATTTTGTTTTTGGTAACAACTGTAATTTGTTGCTTCTGAAAGAGATCTAAAATTATGACAGGATGCAATTTTTTAATCCTTACTGTGCACTGCTCTAACTGTTTCTCGAGTGCCTCAGAGTCTCCAAGTGCTGGCCATTCCTCATTTAGGAAGACATCGACATCTTCCATCCACTTCTTTAAAGTCTTTACGTCATTCTGACAGAGAGAGAGAGGCAGACAGAAAGTAGAAACAGTAGAAAGAAATCTACACCATCTGATGAAGTCCAACTGTTCTGTTTCTTTATAGTAAGAACATTACTTCAAGAATTATTTTAGCTTTAATGCAAACATTTAAAAAGCTCTCTCCCGTTTACCTCAAACTGCATCAGTTTGGCCATGAGTTCCTGTATTCTTTGGGCGCTGTCTGTCAAAGTGGAGCCCAGTCGTCTCCAACGCCCCATGATGACATCCATCTCATTGCGATACCTACACGCACACAGGAAATAATGGAGGTTTAGTACTTGTTTTCTATGCGTACATCTTGAATCATTCTCAGTCAACTTTCTTGTTGATTAAGAGCGCTGGTACTCCTCCTTTTTTCTTTTTTGCCTGTCCTGTCTGGCAGTGAAGCAATCAGAATTGTTATCTGAAGGCCAAAAAAATGTACAACGGAATGGGACAAGTGGACCATCATGGCCTTTGCTATAATGGTCCATGTGATAGTCATATTTTATTAGATGTTCATTAGGATTTTTTATTTTGAGTTACTACAGTGACAACAGGCATGGCCGGGGGATGGAAAAGAAAGAGAAAAAAGAAAGAAAAGCTGGAGAGAAAGTTAACAGAGGGAGAGAAAAGTGGAGAAGAAGATCGGCTTCAATACCTGCTGAAAAAAACAAAAGCAAAGAGACAGCAGGGAGCAGAAAAACCACAGCAACAACCAACATATGCATAAATAACAGTAAATAATAAATAATAAATGTTACTGAACAGCACGCAGCACAAATAATATGAGAGTGTATATACACCTGTGTGTATGAGCGGGCCTGTGTTCATAAGGTTTCTCCACGTAATAGTGGGTGTGGGGCGCCACAGGTTCTGCCAGCAGACCAGAGCAGACCAAGCTCCAAGGGGGGGGGGGGCAACAGGGCCTCCAGAGGGCCTCCTTCACAGAAGTGAAGAATAAAAGTGTGTGTGTGTGTGTGTGGAGCTACCTGTGGACCCAGCCTCTTATCATTCAGCCAGCCATCTCTGCTCTGCCATAACTACTTGCTTCCATTGTTCATTCACCTGATCCCAGTAATTAACTTGTTAATCATGGTTCTCTGTGTCCAGCAGGTCTCCTGGTCAAAGGTTTTGCGACAGAACAATCTGGTCAAAATGGACTCAGCAGACATGGATTCGATTTAGTAGTCCATCTCCACACAGGAAGCTTAGTTGGGAGACCACAAGCAAGTTGTCTGCTGTCTGGGTTTAAAGCAAGATGTCATTGTCCAGTTGCTGTTGCTGGAGTTGCTGAAGTTGGAGGTAGGCTACAAATTCTAATCTCTGCCAGTTCCAACTCGCCAAATCTGGCCTCGCCAGAAACTTTCTCTGGTAAGTTGGATGAAGCTAACCCATTCCTACTCCCTCTCTTGTTTTAATACAACTCTATCATAGTTGTCAATTTGCTGAAAAAAACCTAGTGTTATACACTCTTTTGGATGATAATTATGGATATTATCTTGCTCATTGTACAGCTTAGGTTGTATTTCTTGTTTCTATTTTGTTCAGAAGTGGGGTGACTGTTCTTCTTCTGCTAATGGGAAGGTTGGTGGTTCAATTCCTGGCTGCATCAGTCTGCATGGCAAGTGTCCTTGGGTGAGATACTAACCCCAAGTTGCTCTCTGATGCATCCGTTGGAGTGTGAATGTGTGTGAATGTTAGATATAAAGTACTTAAGCATAGAAAAATAAGTGCTGGTGTGAATGGGTGAATGTGGCATGTTGTATAAAGCGCTGTGAGTCCTTAGGTAGAGTAGAAGAGCAGTATAAAAGAACCAGTCCATTAACCATTACTGCTCTGATCTCTGTGGCAGAGGCATACTTTGACCACTCCCCTCTCTCAGTTCTCCACCTCTTAAAACTAGCATCTAAACACAAACACAAACTATTAATAAACGGGAAATGTTTTAGTTAACAGCAGTTATTTTTTTCAGAAGCAATGAAGCAAATTAGCATAAAGTGCTAAATCTCCAAGAAAAACTAAGGAGTCTAGAGGGCCTGAGCCTCTGCAAAGATGGCTGAAAAGGGACAATCTACTTCCCGCTACATGGGCACTGGGATCTGCAGAAGTGACACACCTTAGTTATTTGCATTACACATATTCATCTCTTACTTCTGACTGACATCTGGTGGTGCTTTCTGGAAGACCAGCTCCACAGCTGAAGTCAGGTAGTTCACATCCCCCTGGTGTTCAGCCAGAGCCACCTGGAGAGCCTGAGGAGTAGCAGAGCGACAGATAGATAGAATGTCAGAGTAACAGTAACAGTATGGTAAATCCCAGTCTATCCCATCTATTTACATACATATAAACTAGATGCTGTCAACTAATTTTTGCTCTAAGAAAACATAAACGTTAAGTTAATCAAACAAGGAACATCATTAATATTATATAATGTTCCTCTGCATACAGTCAATTTAAGCACTTTACAATAAATTAGTCGCATTAGTCACTCAGTGCTCTAGAAATCATGAATCATGTTTGCTAAATCTTTTGGCAGAAACGAAGGCGAAAACATGTCTCACAATGTGATGGAGCCAAAATGATTTGGGCAAAAATTCTTTTAACTTGTTTCCTTATACAATTCTCAGTGGGAAGAGAAAGAACAATTAATAGAGGTCATAGGCTCACTCCAAATTTGGCTACTGCATTTACACTTAGTAACAGAAAGCTTTTTGTAGATTTACAATTTGTTTTCTGCCATGAAAAATGAATTTCAGCTGAATAAGTGACAATGTTTCTGGTGCACTTAAGATTGGAGGTGGAAGGTGGAAGACCAAGGTGGCTCAGAGGCTTAGATTAGCTTATTTTGAGAACAGCCCCTGGACAGGTCAGCTCTCAGTTTTAAGCCCAGGATGAGAAGAAAGACAGCAGAAGCAAAGGAGGGAGAGCAGCAGGAAGCCAATGGCAAAGCCCCCATACTCCAGGAGCCCACCAGGCTGGACTGACCCACAAGTCAAACAACCCGTGTTCTAGTGGATATATCCCAAACTTCATTTTCTTCCATCATATAAAACATACACTATATACAAGTAATTTCTTCTTCTCTTCTTCCCCAATTTCCTGATTGGGGAACATCCATAAATTACCACTACTTACCACCCACTACATCAAAATCCCCAAATCAGTCATGACATTTAATAACACCAAAATCAGTGATGAGGGAATCCTGCAATCCGGACTTTAATCATTTCAACTAGCTGTGCATAATAATGATCATCTCTCTTCAAGCTGTCATTTAACTCAACACAATAAGATTGTTTTTAATATTGTCTCAAGTTTTATTTTTCAGTGGGAGAAGAGTTAAATTTCCACATGACAGCTGCACTCATCTGGTGCAACAGAAAAAGAGGTGATGCTGTTATCTGCAGAGAGCAGACAGATGTACATGTGTACACACGTGGAATTCCTGTCTTTATAAATGAGAAGAAGGAGACAGAAGATGAATTTCTCTGTATAACTATCTATCCATTCTCCTCTGCTTATCCAGTTTAGCCTATTCCAGCTCATTGACATTTGTACCTATGGGCAATTTAGAATCACCAGTGCATGTCTTTGGACTATGGGATAAAGTACCCGGAAAGAACCCATGCAGAAACGCACAAACTCTGCACAGAAAAGCCCGGCACAGATGTAGTATATCGAACCCAGGACTTTCTTGCTGTGAGACAACAGAGCTAACCACTTCACCACAGTGCTGCCCTATCTATAATTACCTTTAATTTCAGCCTACAAGGCTTGATCTCTCTGTTATTCTACATTACAGTTATCAAGCTTAGAAAGCGCTGAGTGCATGCACACGTAAGCTGAACATAAGCAACTCAGGCCTGAAGGAAAAGTCAAAGAGGCTCATGAGCATAAATTTATGTAATAAATTTGTAAATTTATGATATGCAGATTCAACATTTAAACTTTACTTGTCACATAATCTATATGAATGCAAATTAAATGTTAGTTTACATGTAGCAAAAGTAGGTAATACTTTAGTTAAAGTAAGAAGTAGTGAGGACAGCTGTGTTTGTCAATGCCAGTTGACTTTTTAAACACTCGGAGTAATTGAAACACTGAACATCTGAACATGACTATGGGCATACATCAACTACGTCCTTTTAATCTACTGTATGCTTATGATCACTATGGCTCCACTGGCAGGTCGACAACATTCAAGACAGGCCCTCACTGAGTCTGACTCTCCCTCCTATCTCATTGCAGGCTTATTTAAAGTCCAAACATCTATCCAATTCACTTCAATTTTATTTATATAGCCCCAAACCAAACTTGCTGTTAGATAATCTCTCAGTGTATTTATGGGTCACATATTTTTGATCTTGATTAGCTTCTTCAATAAGAAAAGTTGAAGGGAGACTTTAAAGCTGCGATTAACATTTTACTTTAGTCTGCCAAATAGTGTATCATTTCCAAACCTCTGCCATCTTCTCATTTAGCCGGACGTGCCCGCATCACATCTGCCTTCAGAGACATGCTGTGAAATAGAATTCCTTTTCTAGCCATCAACATAGAGCTGACATCTAAGTCCTATTAAAGGTCAAATAGATAACATCCATGTGATGTAGGAGTGAATTATGGTCAGTTTATAATGTCAGTCAAACAAAAACATTGGCCTGCTTCTCACTTCAACAGTAGTTAAAAGCCATAGTTAGAATTGTGTGTGCGCGTATGTGTTTGTGCATGCGTGTGTGTGTGTGAGAATATACCTGATTGTCCTTTAGCCTCTGTTCCATGATTGAATATTCTGTAACAGCTGTTGATGGAATGGCCAGCTTGGCTTCACACTGTTGTAACCATGACAACAATGTTGATATTGTTTCCCTATAACGAGCTGGGGGCAAACTCTCCAAGACTAAAGAAAGACAAGAAAAAGATGAAAGAAAAGCGATATCTCAGAGAAGTCTATGCAGTGGTGTAAAGCATGTTGCCATTGGATTCTAGAGACATGCTCTCTGGAGTGACCAATCGCACTTCTCTGGCTTGCAATTTGATGGACAATTATGGGTTTGGCATAATGCTGCATTGTTCCAGCCAGAGTCAGTACAAAAGTGACTCCTTTAAACTGCCTTCTAGTTTTTCTTTCCTTGCTTTCTATTGACTTATCAGTTCTGTCACTCATTAGCCAGAGCAAAACACACGGTGAACATAGTGTTTCATGTAACTTTACCCTAACATTAGTGTTACCCTACTGTCACCAGAGAATGGTAAATGGACTGATTCTTATATAACACTTTTCTAGTCCCCTGGAGCACTCTATATGCCGCATTCACTATATCTATGCTTTGAAGTGCTCGGGGTTAATATCTTGCCCAAGGACAAACTAGGAGGAGCCAGGGATTGACCCACCAACCTTCCGATCAGTAGATGACCTGCTCTACCTCCTGAGCTACAGCCACCCTGTGGTAAGACTAACGTCACAGTGAGTAGTTAGCATGTGCTCACTTGAGAGGATGGAACACAGAGATGTGCAACCATGGTGTTCACTCACCTCTAGCAGAACAAGGATTTGACTTTTCCAAGCTAAAAAACGTCCAGCATGTAGCAGCAGCTTATTTAAGCCAAATATTAACCCTCAGAGGCTACTGAGTAGTGTCTGTAATTGTAAAACCTACGTTTTCTAGTACAGGGAAGACAAACTGTTCTGTTTATTTATAGAAAGAAATGTTAGTTTTATTTGAAAAAACAAAAACAAAAAAACGCAGGAATACAGAGGAAGCCCAGTCTTAGTTTTCCACTGGTACTTGAACGCAGCTTATATTTTTGAGGATCTATGTGAAGCTGACAGTGTCAATTTAAAAAAACATACTTGTGTAGTAGTATTTAAATTAAACACAAAATAAGTCTGCTTACCTCCTGAGCAGTGGCTGCTCCAGTCTGCACACCAAAATATAGTTGGGCAAGATACTGAACCCCAAGGTTCTGCAGATGTGCTCATCGGAGTGTCAATGTGTGTGTGAATGTTAACTAGAAAGCTCTTAGGTGTAGAAAAAAGTGCTTGTTTTAATACGCGTATGAATGGGTGAATAAGACGTTGTACAGAGTACTTTGAGTGATCAAGTTGAGTAGAAAAGCATTAAATCCGAAATAAAATAAAAAAATCTGATCCATATATCATTTACTTTGTCTCTGCTAGTTACTGGAATTAAATTAGAATTTACTTCCAGATCAGTTAACTGGAAAAAGCAAGTCTTCATATATAACAAGCTAGGATAGTGTCGTTAACGATAAAAGTGACATGAACGTGTTGTTAAAAAGCTTCTAGAATTTAGAATTGTAGTAATTACCATGACGTAACTAACACACTGACCTGAGAGCACCTACTCAGACACAGGGGACACAAAGTGTAAACCAGGTTAATAATATCTCACCAAGTTGTAGGTGCTTCTCTCTAGCCCTCAGATCCTCCAGGACCTTGTGGTAGTGTTCTTTGAAGGCATTGAGGTCAACATCAAGGAATGTTGCAGGGTCCTCGTCCCCTTCTTTCTCTTCCTTCAGCTCTTTGAGCCTCTTATCCAGGAGGTGCACCTGGGGCTGCAGTGAGGACAGCCGAGCCACCTCTTCCTATTTGGGGGGGAGGAAGAGTGTCACAGAGTTTTAGTTGTACTACTCTATATAGACATGTCCAATAATAAATACAGAGTAAAAAGCTGAGTGTTTTCATTGCCACCGTATTAACCTTATACTCAATTAGTTTTATTTTACATAAGTACTTAAATATAGCCCCCCCCCCCGTGAAACAGAGAACAAGCATCACATGAATAATGTGAATAATTTTATGTACTTTTAAACCTGAAACAGTGTGTTTCATCGACATGGGTCATCGACAAAGTTGCTGTGTTTCAGTCAGCAATGAAAGCTAGGCATATTTTAAAAGAATCAAATTTAAGCTCTCTTCCATCTCAGTTCCTCCCAGTATGGTAATTTCTCTGCCTTCATTTTTGTCCAGACATGCTGTTACTTTGAAAGTTCCTACCATTTATCTCTTCCCCTCTTTATGCCGGTGGCACCTGTCTCTGTTTCTGTCCTGTCTTTCATTTCAGTTATTCCTCTCTTTCTTTTATTTATTCAGTTTGGTTTTGCTTCTTCTATTGTGTAGATGTTGTCAAAAAACTGCCACACAAAGCCCATATTTTGTGTTGCAATCCGAGTTCCTGCTTTTTAAGAAGCTCAGGCATTTCTAAACACATCTGGTTAAGAGCAGGGGCTTTGTCTGGCAAAATACAAAAGTAAAGGCAGGCGGTTCATTTTGTAGCCCTTACTGCATTACTTTCATACAAAAAAACCTTTTAAACGTGACAATTCTGTTAATTCTGATGGAGGTTTATTTACTGTCAAAGACAGGATGACATTTTCAGAAAGTGTAATAATGTATAAAAAGTATGAGTACACTTTATTTGTGTTCTGAGTCAACTGAATTATTAAACAGATTTTTTAAATAAGTGCAAATATATTAACCATAAAAAGAACAGAAAAGTACTCACAGCAAAGTGCTATGCAAAACAGGTGCATGAAATACAGAAAGTCAAACAAAGCCAAATAAATGAATATGTCAAAATGGAAAGAAATAGAAACTTCTGAGATTTCTAACACAAAACAAAAAACACTTAAAAACATGAGGTGAAAAACATCAAACTCTACGATGACACACTGCAGTAAAGTAACCGCATATGCTGTTTACCAATGTGGCTTTGGATTTAAGTGGCAGATAATGACCAAAGTAAGGACTCGCTTACCTGACATCGGTCCAGTTGCACTTTGAGTGGTTCTGGTTCAGATGCCAGCGGGGGCTGAACTTTGAGCCAGTTCTCACTGCTGTCCACTGCCTGCTCACACTGCTCATACAAGCTGTAGAAGGCCAGTACCTGCAGGACACGCAGAGGACAAAATAACCAAACACCCACACATTATTATCTTTTTAGTCTGTAGTACAGAAAATGACCAGACAGGGTCGCGTTTACTCACACCTTGTAACTGTACCAAAACACACCTGTGATTTTTTATATGTCCTCTCCTTATTGTATTGTGAAGAATATGTAACATATGGTTCTATACCAAGTTAAACTGAATGTTTTCCCATACACTGAAGGCTTGGGTATAATGTGCATGCAGATGTGTGTACCTTTGTTTGATAGGACAGCCATGCCAGTCTTTCTCCCAGCAGGGCGCAGAATCCTGCCCAGCGCTGGTTAAGCTGTTCTGCTGCCTGGGCAATGTCATCGGCACGACTCCCCTCTGGAGTAAGGGGGTAGGGCAGGGTTAGGTGGCAGTAGTGGGAGGATCAGAAAGAGAAAAAGTTGGCTGTCACACACACAGACATATAGTAAATACCGCATAACAGTTCACATAAGCATGATAACTGCACACAAGAGTGCAGGTGAGAGGTGAGCCTCTGGCCTGTAACAGTCTGCTGCTAACAGAAACACAGCTCTGTGCTACTAACTGGTATTTTTAATGTAAACAGATATTTACATTTAATGAATTAAATCTGTTCATACAGAGTCGAGTAGACAGAGTTTCATCTCCAAAAGGGTAAACTGAACCATGTTGGCTATAGTATATTTGCACCTGGAAATGACAGCATCAGGCTTGCAACTCTGACATGGAATCATGTCTTCATTATACTCCATAATGTCATACCAGGTAACTGTACTTTCCATAGCAGTTTGCATCTGAATACAGCAGCCTACAGTAAATGTGTTTATTTGTTTTTTTCATTCCTGTCCTGTTACACCCCAATTACAATTCTAGTTGGTGCTATGTTTTTTCTGTTTTTCATGAATAACCTGCATTTATTAGGCAATAACTGTCAGGAACAGATCAATTGAATTACAGTCACTTATGAAGAAGACAGTAAAACCAATTTTATTGACTTCATCTTCACTTCATTAGGTGGTTGTGGCTCAGGTGGTAGAGCAGGTCAGCTACTGATTGGAAGGTTGGTGGTTTGATCCTTGTCAATCCCAGTCTGCATGCAAAATATCCTCGGGCAAGATACTAACCCCAAGTTGCTCTCCGATGCGTCTATTGGAGTGTGAATGTTGGTTAGATTGCACTTGAGTTTAGAAGTGCTTGTATGAGTAGGTGTGAATGAGGCACGTTGTATACAGTGCTTTGAGTATTTCGGGAGAGTAGAAAAGCGCCATATAAGAATCAGTCCATTTACCATTTCATCATCTGACAGCAAGAAAATTGTTTTTGTCAGACATCTGATGAAATTAGTTTAAATAAAATTTGAGTGCTTATTATGGCAAATGGACTAGTTCTTGTGTAGCATTTTCTACTCTACCTGAGCACTCAGAGATTTTGAATTACTTAATTCAAGGCAACATGTTAACCAGTACTGCTTGCATCCCATTTTATATAAACTTGGCACAAAAAAATAAGAAAATGCATATTGGTTAATTATTTCTTTGTTGTAACGACTCTTCTTTGTAATAAATCTTACAGCATGGAAAGCCTGCTTATTTCTCCTTCAAAACTGTGCCACATTTGTAAGGAAAACACATTTGTAGGTTGGTACTAGTCTGGAGGCAGTCTCTATGGCAGTAAGTGTCACCTTGGAGGAGGATGCCAGTGGTTGCAGAATCTGAGGGATGGCATTCCTTTCTTCAACCAGCATTTGTCACAAGCATGTGGGGTACCAGAAGATCAAAACATGAGTAGATTAAGCTGTGTGCCACTGGCAGAGAAGATTTGGCAAGTTTTTCAAGGGCGTAACCACTCAACTCTGCTGCTCAACCCACAAATGCATTTTCCTTACAATTTTGGCAACTTTAAGAAGAAAATACACAGATATAGCTCTGGTCAGTAAGTTGTATAAAGTTCAGGAATGTTTTGTTTTAAGGTTAGGGAAAAAAACAAAAGGACATTTAGTGTTTCTCTGTCACAAGGACAGAGTGAAGGACAGATGAGAAGTCTCTCTTTCTGTCCGTTTCTCCCTGTGAGTGAGTGTTTCTATGGAGACAAGGAGAGTGGGTGGGACAGGTGGAAGTGTTGCCATGGGAACAGACAAGGGGAGCATGCATGTCTGTGTATGCATGTGAATGAGTATGTAAGTATGCAAGTTACCCTGCTCGACTAGGGCCTGTGCTGTGCGTGTGGCCTCCTGAAGCTTTCGGTACTTTTCTGGCCGCTCTCTTTCAATCGCCTGTGGCAAACAGACAGAGAGGTAGAGAGGATGGATGATGGACAAATCAATGTCCAATCTACAAAGCAGTATGAACCAGCTGTGGATCTTATTCTGCTGTCACAGTTACAAAAACCTGTGCACGATTGTCCAGTTATTTAGAAAAGCATATATATTTTAAAAGTAATCTCCCAGACTGCTTTGAAGCTGATCTACTAATGAAAATATAACTTAAATTAAGGCCTATTGTTACTAAATATATGAGAAATAAAACATATCAAGTACTAGTTTTTATACCACAATATTTTTGGTCTCAATTCAGTTATTACAGAACATGTCAGGTAACAGCAACATCATATCTAAAATAAAATCAGTGTGTTGGAAATTTTGGAAAAATACATTTGAAGACATTATGAGTTCTGCTGCGGGTGAGAGTCAATATTGCGATTACTGTTAATAAAGGTTTTGGCTAAAAAAAGAATCTGCGATTAGCGTAACTCAAAATCATAACATGTAATGTGAAAACACTGTAAAGTAGCATTTGTTGCCTTATATTATGACACACAAAAATGATTCTTCATGAATGAAGTATGTTTTTATTGATTAATTCATTACTATCATAAAAAACAAAACAAAAAAAAAAACTACATAAGTTAGCTAACCTAATGTTAACTTGGTGGAAGCTACTGTAGCTAAACCCAGCGATGTTATCTGTGTTTAAAACACTCAAATACACATTTTTATGAATGTGTTGTGACACAACATTATGTTATCGTTTGTATCAGCATATAATAAGTATAATAATAACAATAATAATAATAATTATCATTATCATTATTTAATAGTAGTAGTCCATTTATTTCATTCTAAAAACCAGCAATAAACAGTAAAAACCAGCAATAAACAACTTAATCATAAAAAAAATCACAAAAAAAGAACAATACAGTATACACATCTGAACCAAAGAGTAAAACAGTGAAATGTGGATTATTAAATATTAGGTCGCTCTCCTTCAAGTCTCTGTTAGTACATGACTTAATAATTGATCATCAAATTGACTTACTCTGCCTTACAGAAACCTGGTTACAGCAGGATGATTACGTATGTTAGTTTAAATGAATCAACACCCCCAAGTCATTCTAACTACCAAAAACCTCGAAGCACAGGCCGAGGGGGCGGTGTGGCAGCAATCTTTCACACCAGCCTATTAATCAACCAAAGACCAAGACAGACTTTTAATTCATTTGAAAGTCCGATGCTTAGCCTTGTCCACCCCAGCTGTAAAACTCAAAAAACAGTCTTATTTGTTATTATCTATCGTCCACCTGGGCCTTACACAGAGTTTCTCTCTGATTTCTCAGACTTTTTATCTGATTTAGTGCTCAGCTCAGATAAAAGAATTATTGTGGGTGATTTTAACATTAATGTAGATGCTAAAAATGACAGCCTCAACACGGCATTTAATCTGTTATTAGACTCAACTGGCTTCTCTCAAAATGTAAAAGAACCCACCCACCACTTTAATCACACTCCAGTTTCTATGCCATATGTTAAAACAAGATCTAAACATTTAACAGTATTTAATGAAAACCCTCTCTTGTCTGATCATTTCCTGATAACATTTACATTTGCAATAATTGATTACACAGCAGTGGGGAGTAGACTTCATCACAGTAGATGTCTTTCTGAAAGCGCTGTAACTAAGTTTAAGAAAATAATCCACCCACTGATATCGTCTTCAATGGCCTGTACCAACATAGAGTAGAGCAGCTACCTGAACACTACTCCAACAGAGGTCGATTATTGTGTGAATGCAGCACAAATTCCAGATTCTTCAGCTGTTTTCAGCTGAAACTTCAACTTCTTTACCTCTTTTCAGCAGAAATTCTGCTGATTCACCTCTTTTCAGCGCAAAGTTCTGCTTCTTTACCCCTTTTCAGCAGAATTTTGAGCTTCTCGGCCTGTTTACAGCAGAATTTTCAGTATCTTCATCTCTTTTTAGCAGAAAGTTCAACAAGTTCACCTCTTTTCAGCTGAAAGATCAGCTTTTTCCACCTCTTTTCAACACAACTCTCAGCCTCCTCTGCTCTTTTCAGCATTATTTTCAGTTTCTTCACCTCTTTTCAGCACAATTTTCTGTTTCTTCATCTCTTTTCAGCAGAAAGTTCAAAAAGTTCACCTCTCTTCAGCAGAATTTTCAGCTTTTTCACCTCATATCAGCACAAATCTCAGCCTCTTCTGCTCTTTTCATCAGAAATTTCAGCTTCTTCACCTCTTTTCAGGACAATTTTCAGTTTCTTCATCTCTTTTCAGTCACCCGAGAACCAGTTTGCCTCAGTGAGATGAGCAGCTGCCTTGAGACCAGGTGGTGCAGGTTCAAACCCTACCTGTTGCTGTTGAGCCAACCATCCCTTTAGCGTTAACTAGTAATGACTTCATGAACTTCTTCACAAATAAAATTTTAATCATTAGAAAAAAAATTACCCATAATCATCTCACAGATGTAATATTATCTACAGCTACTTTTAGTACCATTGATATTCATTTAGACTCTTTTTCTCCAATTGATCTTTCTGAGTTTACTTCAATAATTACTTCCTCCAAACCATCAACGTGTCTTTTAGACCCCATTCCTACAAAAGTCCTGCCATTAATTAATGCTTCAATCTTAAATATGATCAACCTATCTCTAATAATCAGCTATGTACCACAGGCCTTCAAGCTGGCTGTAGTTAAACCTTTACTTAAAAAGCATCTCCAGACCCAGCTGTCTTAGCTAATTATAAACCAATCTCCTTCAGTTTATCTCAAAAATCCTTGAAAGAGTAGTTGTCAAACAGCTAACAGATCATCTGCAGAGGAATGGCTTATTTGAAGAGTTTCAGTCAGGTTTCAGAGCTCATCACAGCACAGAAACAGCTTTAGTGAAGGTTACAAATGATCTTCTTATGGCCTCTGACAGTGGACTCATCTCTGTGCTTGTCCTGCTAGACCTCAGTGCAGCGTTCGATACTGTCGACCATAATATCCTATTAGAGTGATTAGAACATGCTGTAGGTATTACAGGTACTGCACTGCAGTGGTTTGTATCATATCTATCTAATAGACTCCAATTTGTTCATGTAAATGGAGAGTCCTCTTCACACATTAAGGTCAATTATGGAGTTCCACAGGGTTCAGTGCTAGGACCAATTCTGTTTACATTATACATGCTTCCCTTAGACAGTATCACCAGGCATAGCATACATTTTCACTGCTATGCAGATGATACGCAGCTCTATCTGTCCATGAAGCCAGATAACACACACCAATTAGTTAAACTGCAGGAATGTCTTAAAGACAATAAGACCTGGATGGCCGCTAACTTTCTGCTCCTTAATTCAGATAAAACTGAGGTTTTTGTACTGAAAATCTTAGAAATATGGTATCTATCCAGATTCTTACTGTGGATGGCATTACCTTGGCCTCCAGTAACACTGTGAGGAACCTTGGAGTCATTTTTGACCAGGATATGTCCTTCAATGCACATATTAAACAAATATGTAAGACTGCCTTCTCCCATATGTGCAACATCTCTAAAATTAGAAATATCCTGTCTTATTACTTCCAGGCTGGACTACTGTAATTCATTATTATCAGGAAGTCCTAAAAACTCCCTGAAAAGCCTTCAGTTAATCCAAAATGCTGCAGCAAGAGTCCTGACAGGGACTAGAAAGAGAGAGCAGATTTCTCCTGTTTTGGCTTCCCTTCATTGGCTCCCTGTTAAATCCAGAATTCAAAATCCTGTTCCTCACATACAAGGTCTTAAATAATCAGGCCCATCTTATCTTAATGACCTTGTAGTTCCATATCACCCTATTAGAGCACTTCGCTCTCACACTGCAGGCTTACTTGTTGTTCCTAGAGTATTTAAAAGTAGAATGGGAGGCAGAGCCTTCAGTTTTCAGGCCCCTCTTCTGTGGAACCAGCTTCCAGTTTGGATTCGGGAGACAGACACTATCTCTACTTTTAAGATTAGGCTTCAAACTTTCCTTTTTGCTAAAGCATATAGTTAGGCCTGGATCAGGTGACCCTGAATCCTCCCTTAGTTATGCTGCAATAGGCATAGGCTGCTGGGGTACTCCCATGATGCATTGAGTTTTTCCTTTTCAGTCACCTTTTTCACTCACTATGTGTTAATAGACCTCTCTGCATTGAATCGTGTCACGGTTCTGGGTCATTTTGACCCAGCATTTTGAGTTTCTTATGTTTTGGTTTATTTTTACATTATGGATTTTTTTCTGATTCTCTTGTGCTTTGTTGATTATTATTATAAATCTATGTTTCAGTTTATTCTTGGTGAGGGATTAGTTCTTAGGTTGTGTCTCGTGTTTAGTATAGGTTTAGTTCAGTGTCAAGTCTGCATCTCTGTTTCTTGTTTCCTGTTTTATTGTGAAGGTTGTCTCATGTCAGTGTGTCTAGCTTTGCTCCCCCTGTCTCGTTAGCCCTATCTCTCCAAGATGTGTCTCCCTCCTGTTTCCCATTCCTTCATGACTTCCTCAGTGTATTTAAGCCCCGTGTTTCCTTGTGTCAGTGTCGCGTCGTACCCTCAGATTTGCCTGTGTTTCTGTGCTCAGTTAACGTTTTGTTCATCGCCAGCAATAAAGCTGAGGTTTTTCAATTGCAATTCAGTCTCTGAGTCCTGGGTTTGATGCTCATCTCCGCCTGCCCGCACACAGAGCCCTTACAAATCGTACTCGCTATTAATCTCTGTCTCTATTCCACAGCATGTCTTTATCCTGTCTTCCTTCTCTCACCCTAACCAGTTGCAGCAGATGGCCCCACCCCTCCCTGAGCTTGGTTGTGCCGGAGGTTTCTTCCTGTCAAAAGGGAGTGTTTCCTTCCCACTGTCATCAAAGTGCTCGCTCATAGAAGGTCATATGATTGTTGGGTTTTTCTATGTATTATTGTAGGGTCTACCTTACAATATAAAGCCCCTTGAGGCGACTGTTGTTGTGATTTGGCGCTATATAAATA
This sequence comes from Pelmatolapia mariae, assembly GCF_036321145.2. Lineage (NCBI taxonomy): Eukaryota > Metazoa > Chordata > Actinopteri > Cichliformes > Cichlidae > Pelmatolapia > Pelmatolapia mariae. The sequence goes on from NC_086246.1 coordinate 7,486,804, forward strand.
AAATTGAATTGAATTGAATTCTGTTTATCCTTATGAAGGTTGGGCTGGAGCCTATCCCAGCTACCATAAGATGAGAGGCAGGGGTACACCCTGGACAGGTCGCCAGTGTGTCGCAGAGCTAACACAAAGCACTTGCTGGTAAGCATTGTGCAGCATTTAGTGGCTAAAAGTGACCTGTGAGTTTTAGCATATCACATATGCTGTATCGATAATAGACAGATCACCACTGAACTTTTAGGCTGTACATACACAGAGAGCCTTTAAACCAACCAAAAAAATAAATAAAAAAAAATGAAACAATCACAAATAATTTCTAAATATGTACACACTATCAGTTTTAGAAAACCCCATTTTTTCCAGTTTTTTTTTTTTAAATTATGCAGTTTAATGTCACATTGCACTCTGAAATGAAAGCATAGTACAAATAAGTAATTGGAGCTTAAAAACGGAATCAGCTTATAGACCAAAATGTATTCTAAACGACTCATCAGTAGCCACCTTTGGCAGATATAACAGCTGAACACACCCGTGGCATTCTGCTACAGATATGGGAGAATATTTGATTTCTATTGTAGAAAGAAGTTCCCATAAATGTGGACCTTGTAGGTTGCTTTGCTTTCACTCTTCTGTCCAGTTCATCCCAAACCAGCTCGGCGGGGTTTAAGTCTGGAGACTGTGCTGGACACTCCATGTTTTCAAGCTCACCATCTTGTTCTTTTTTCCTGAGGTAGCTCTGGCACAGCTTGGATTTATGTTTTGGGTCATTATCTTGCTGTAGGATGAACCCCTGACCAATTAGCCTCATACCAGAGGATATTGCATGGTGCTGCTGAATGCTGTGGTAGTCGTTTTGGTTCAGGGGGTCTCTCACTCTGTACAAGTCACCGACCCTGGATCCAGCAAAACAGCTCCAGACCATCACATTTCCTCTTCAGGATGTCACACACTGTGGAACCATCCTTTCGCCTACTCAACGGTGTACAAAGATCCTGCATCATGAACCGAAGATTTGAAATTTTGATTCATCAGTCCATAATACCTTCTTCCAGTCTTCATGAGTACAATTAGAGATGGACCGATCCGATATTACGTATTGGTATCGGTCCGATACTGACCTAAATTACTGGATCGGATATCGCCGAGAAATAAAAAATGTAATCCGATCTATTAAATATCAAAAAAGCATCTCACAAAACTTGCGACATGGCGTAACTCGGCTCATAACCGTAGCACGTTGCAGCAGTATGTGTCACGTGATAGAGCGGCTGTGTGTATTTGGAGCCTCGCTACCAAACCAGCATTTCATCTCCGAGGAAGTTATCCCAGAGAGAAGTGAAGCAAGTGTGTAAGTTCATCTCTGAATGTTTGTAAAGCGTTCCCGCGTTAAGCTTAACAACCGATATATGGAGCGAGTGCCTCTTCTCTCCCCCTCCCTCTCCTGCTGCTACTTCAGTCATGAAACTGATCAGTGATCAGCTGATCGGCTTTTCTGTCGCGAGTCCGTCTCTCTTCTTTGTTTTTGGCCCACTTTGCACCAGAAAGAGGAAACCAGCGGCTGAACAACAGCAGCACGTTTAAGCTTGATAAGCTGTTGTTAGAATTTATTTAATATTACTTTCTAGACCAGGATCCTTTTCTACGTAGCTGACGGCTGGTAACTGTGCAGGGGCGGATCTAGCAAAGTTTAGCCAGGGGGGCCGATAGGGCATGAACAGGGAAAAGGGGGCACAAAGACATACTTTTCTTTCTTATTCTCATTTAAAATATGTAGCTTTTAATAAATAATTATCTGAATCTTACACCCAAAGTTTTAATCTGATGTAAAATGTATAGAAGTCCATTACTGTATATAGTAACTCTTAAGTCTAATATACCCTAGTAAGCTATACTACTTTTTCCTTTGGGAAAGTACCATCTGTGCAGTCTGCAATTCTGTTGAAGAAAGATGTTGAATCTATTTAATTATTCTTGAAAAATAATTTGTTTCTGTGCATTTTTTTTCACCCTGCATCAAATTAAAGTTGATTACATCGATTAAGCATCATGAGGTGGAGGGTGGGGGGTGGTTCCCTATTTTTTTTTTTGCTGGGAGTTTGCAACCCTATTAGTTAGCAGAAATATTAAGCAACCTAAGTACTCTTTAAAATACCAGAATAGGGAGGATGGAGTAGGTTTAAGTTAGGTTTTAAGTTAGGTAAGGTTTATTAGATTGATCAGTGTTGCTGAACTATGAAATATTTTGGGTGCAGTGTATTTTTTACACACAGGTATAACAGAATAGCTTTAGTGTTGTTGTTTATTTAAACTTGAGTATGAACTTATACAAAATGGTAAATGGCCTGTATTTATATAGCGCTTTTACTAGTCCCTAAGGACCCCAAAGCGCTTTACATATCCAGTCATCCACCCATTCACACACACATTCACACACTGGTGATGGCAAGCTACGTTGTAGCCACAGCCACCCTGGGGCGCACTGACAGAGGTGAGGCTGCCGGACACTGGCGCCACCGGTCCCTCTGACCACCACCAGTAGGCAACGGGTGAAGTGTCTTGCCCAAGGACACAACAACCGAGACTGTCCAAGCCAGGGCTCGAACCGGCAACCTTCCGATTACAAGGTGAACTCTTAACTCTTGAGCCACGATCGCCCAGCAGCAAGATATTAAAAAAACAGTTTTATTGATTAAAAAACACACAATATCGGATTCATATCGGTATCGGCAGATATCCAAATTTATGATATCGGTATCGGTATCGGACATAAAAAAGTGGTATCGTGCCATCTCTAAGTACAATGGTGGTGTTTCATGGCCCAGACAAGCCTCTTTGTCTTATTCTGACGTCTGGCTTTCTTGCTGCAACTCGTCCTGTCAAACCTGCAGCTTGAAGTTTTCTCTTCACAGCTGAAACGGAGACTTGCTTAATATGACCACTATTAAGCTGCTTGAAGCTGTTGTCCTGTGAGCCGCCTATCACAAGCTGTTAACTCTCAGAAACTTGTCCTCTGATTCAGTCGTGTCTTTGGGTCTGCAGACCTCTTCCTCTCACAGTTTCTGAGCCTTTGATGCTGAAGGAAACTGGAATCACTGACACCTTGACTTTCTTTGCAGTTTCTCTGTAGGACAGACTGACATTTCTAAATGCTATGATGGTCTGTCTCTCTTCCATTGTTTTTTCTCACATGTTTGTGCCAACACTACTTTTTGCAGTACAATGTTGTTCAACTGATGCTCACCAGGGTATGGTACCACTGTGTGTTCCAACACTGCTTTTGCAGACAGAGGGGGTTGGAAGTAATCCACAAAGTTGGAACACCTGTAGGAATTAGTAGCACCAGCTTTCAAGGCTTGATCAACCTCCATTGCTGCAGAACAGCTTTAAATTGTTAACCCATTTTCCCTGAACTATGCAAGAAACATCTCCTGGATGCACTGGCACGCATCTTCAGTTATGTATCCTGGGGTCATCAGGTGTTTCGGGTCTCGCAACATCATACACCCTTGCCCAGGCGACCCAGCCAGGAGTGATCAGGCCCTGACTTGCGTACCAGTAGCTACCCACGGATCAGCCCTCTTAATTCACAGCCATCTTGTGGCTTTCTCTGCCGCTTCACTCACAGCCTGGATGGTCCTCTTCTTGGCTGCCCCAGCCACACCCAGCCGGCCAAGGACTTTGCAGGGTGATTGTCCTGCAAAGCCCCTATAACCCACTTCTACGGGCTCATAGAATGTCTTCCAGCCCCTTCCCCTGCACTCCTGCACTAGTTCCTGGTACTTGGCATGTTTCCTCTCGTTGGCCTCCTTGATCCGCTCTTCCCAGGGCACTGTGAGTTCCAGCATGAGCAGATGTTTTGAGGGCTCAGAAATAATGATCATGTCTGGCCGGAGGGATGTTTTTACAATGTACTGTGGGAAGTTTAGCTGTTTACCCAGGTCAGCCTGTAGCTCCCAATCAGAGGCTGTGTTGAGGAGGCCGGTTGTTAAATGTGGGCGCACCTGGGGTTTCTCTCTAGCCTTAATGAAAGAGATTGCCTTCTTTGGAGCATGATGATGTTCATGATTGCTGATGTCACCTTGCAGTCTTTGGAATCTCTATACTGTGGGGCTTCTCTTGTGCGTGCCACCTTGAACTCTTCTGTGAGACCACTGAAGGGTAACTGCAAGATGTTGCTTGCCCCATACAATGCACTACTGGTGAGGCTGAGGAGAAGACCCAGCCACTTACGAAGAAAGCCACTGATCTTCCTTTCAAGGGATTCCACACAGTTATTGGAACTGTGTAGACAAGCAGAGGCCACAGGATTCGGGGGAGGATGGAATACTGGTAGATCCAGGCTTTAAATCTTCCAGGCAGGCCGGACTTATACACCTTAGTGAGCCACGCTCCCAGCTCCTCATTTGCCTTCTAGATGGCAGCAGAGCACTGAAAAAGGCCTTTTTGAATAATTCTGAAATTCATTATTTTTCAGTTTTGGGTAACCTTACCTTTATTTTTAATTTCTGGTAGTTCACCAGTTACCTTTGCACAATTTCAAGCTGTTCATTGGACTTGAATGACTTGAATTACAATAAACTGTAAAAATTAGGGTGTTCTAAAACTTTTGACTGGTAGTGTAGTTCTAAGTGATAGATGAAAGAATAAGGATAATTAATGTGCACTGATTTATTTCTCAGGAATTAGTAAAGAACAAAAAAGGCGACTATGGTCTTAATACATCATGTTTATCAAGTGTTTGCAAGCGGCCCTGCAAAGGTTAAACTGTTGTCAGTGTTGTGTTTATAAAATGTTTTTCTTTACACTTAGTTGCTAAAAATATCAAATTAAAACAATGTAAACAACAAACTTGGATACTTTGTGTAGCTTTCAAATCCAAATGCCTACTGGTAAAATGTAAAGTTTGAACCAGATTAACATACTAACCAAAATTACAAAATATATGTTTGTTTGGGTATTTTTTAACTATCAAAGAAAAACAGGCTTTTTACCCTGTTTCCTCTTGTTTTATTTCATCCTTATACAAAGCACTTAGATATGGGTGTAAACTCATATCATGCATTTTCTTCTGTAGAATACAAATGTCGTCAGCTGACACATATAAGTAAAGGGTCCAAAATGTCTGCAAAATGTCATCACACTCATTACTGACACTTTGCTGCATCTCATATGAGCTACGTTATCATTGCCTTGTAAGCCCAGTTCAAAATGTCCCCTCAGGTATGACTGAAATGCTGAAATAACAAGTTCCTATTGCACACTTAGATCATATATAAATGACACAGATCCACATATGCACATAAGACATAGACACACAATTTTTACCTGGACTTTGTCATGCAGCTCCTGAATACTGCTGTCTTTGCGTGTCACAGAGAATTCAGGGCTCTGCAGAATGGCTTCACCACGAGTCATATAGCTGTGGACTTCAGTGAAATCCACATCAAACCTGGCAATAGATGCAGACAAACACAAACGTGTTTTGTATTATAAGGCATCACACTGTGTTGAAGCACATAAGATAATGTGATGGTGAAGTTCTATTAACACTACATTTACAAGATTGCATACAAGATGTCACATAGCAGCACTGTAGTAATGTATTTTCATGTAATCATATAGGACCTCATTTCAGCTTCACACGCAAACAGTTAGTTATGAAATATCATAGAGGGAGTTTACTATTATCCTGTAATATTTTAAATTCAGTGGAAATTATGAAATACCATTCAATTATGGAATGTTGTTATTTGCAGATGTCTTCTGTGGATAAAAACCTTTGTCAGCAACATAAAATTCATTGTCCTGAAAGGAGGCCTTGGAAATAAGAACTGCCAACACATTGGAATTGATGTGCCGAGTGGAAAAACAATTCAGAACTGTAACATGTAACATTTCTGGCTGACTGACAGCTGACAGCTCTAATTACAATCCCACTGCAATGACCATGCAGGCCACACAAATGTCTGTGCTGAAAAGCTGAGAATTAAAGTGTGGACACTTTACATGTCTTGTCTTGAGATGACCAGTCATGATATATGCATAGTCGCACCTGCACACAAACCCCCTGTGATCAAAGGGGGTATGTGTTCTTCATAAGTTCTTCACCTTGCTAAGAACACCTCTGCCAGGTCAGGCTAGGTAGCAACTGCTAGTTAGCTCTGTTGTCTGCTAGCTTAAAGTTGGTGTTAGCCACCACTGCTCAGCTGGTGCATAGGCTACCCACGGAGCACTATATTCGAGTCTTCTTGTGCAGTGTTTTTGCTTTGCATTTTGATATGAATACCAAACCAAAGTAAGCAAAGCAGAACTCTTCTGTTTTGCCCTGTCCTCAGGGGTTTGGTTTCTCTTTGCACAACAAGGACCAGCACGCTACGTGCCCCGCCTGCCTGGGATCCAAAGTAATGTTCACCTGACTGTGCTCACGCATTGTAGCTGAGAATTACTCAGTGCTGTAGAAAACCCTTAAATTTTATTTTAACTTACATTTAACAAAATGCCTCAAAAATGACCAAAAAGGTTCACTGTTAAACTACCACTACAAAACTTCTAAGCTTGCTTTTCTACTTACTACAAGGTTCAGGAGTATTTTCAGAAACTTCTACTTGACTATTGGCAAAAGTTCAGTTTAAAGCTGCTTACTATTATAACCACCAAACCTAGATACTATGAGTATTCGCAATATTTCATCACCTACCTGCTGAGATAAGAGAGTAAAAAGGGATGCATGTATCTGAACATTTAATAAAAGTTAGAAGGCATCTTGAAATGAATAATGCTCCAACGCTCACGTTTTCAAGTGTAGGAACATAAACACACCTTTTCCTGAGCTCAGAATCCACAACTACTTGTCTCTTCTTCTGTGGAGGTGGTGACTCTCGGGTCTGGCGGACAGCTGACATCTTCTCTCTTGTTGTCACTTTGGTTACAGTTGCAGTCACTGAGTGGGTTAGCTCAGAATGCTGGGCTGCACTGATGGCTGCCGAGAGCTGAATGTTAAGGGGAGAGCATAATACACTCAGGCAAACTGTGTTTAACATCAGGAGCTGAATTATACAGATGACAAATCACCATTCTTGACAGGTGATAACTGATGGTTGGACATCATCTATCATACAAGGTCATGAGTACAGTGTTTTGCGGTATAAGTGTGGGTTCCAACAAGAGCTCTAGACTGAGTGTGTGTGTGTAGGTGAGTGCACACTCAGACAGCTGTGGAGGCAGTTAAGCAGCAATTTAGAATATGACTTTAGAATAGACTGTAATGACAATGTGAGAAGAAGCATATGTAGAGTGTATGTATGTGTATGTAGAGGTCAATCTGCTGGTTATCTCTTTAAATGGAAAAATAAATAAAATAAGAAAGAGAGGGAGAAATATCGATATCTGTGCAACCAGCTTGAGCACTAACGCAGAATTAATGTGTGCATTTAAAAGTACGTGTACATACAAGCAGTCCTCAACAAAACATTGTGTATTAAGTGGTTTTCAGTTGGCATTTTCTTAATCTTAACAAATCTCGTGCAGATGAGAAAACCAAAGTTCTATGATTATGAGGCCACATGAATTTATTTTAAACAGTCAAATCTGTTTAAATGTGCATAAAATGCACCAAAAGTGAAGCAGCCATTATCTTTTCATTTCAGACATGCATGCAAACAGGCAAAGCTCCGTTGCCTGTTTGCATGCATCCTTTACATTACTGCCATCTTTTGATCACAGTTGGTTGTTGTTACTGAAAGCTCTGCTTGTTTTGTACTCACAGTAAACTGCAGCTGCATTGTAGATAAACCTGTCTTTCACAGTAAATTGATGGGAAACCAGCATGTGATACAAGCTGCCACTGGCACTGCTTTTATTGCTGCTTACAATCTCCGCTTTGCGTGGAAACACAGCTACCATTAGCAAGTAAACTAGATTCAGCGATCCTCACAACAGATGAGTTTCTCTTTTAGAGAGAAGAGTCTTTCTCATGGCAACAATTAAACATGTTATGCTTGTTCACTCCTGTTCTCATTGGACTGTCTTGAACTTTAATCAAGACAGTGAAATGCCCTGGGGCGCCTCTGTCAGTGCGCCCCAGGGCAGCTGTGGCTACAATGTAGCTTGCCATCATCAGTGTGTGAATGTGTGTGAATGGGTGGATGACTGAATGTGTAAAGCGCTTTGGGGTCTTTAGGGACTATGTAAAGCGCTATACAAATACAGGCCATTTACCATTTAATATCTAACTTGCTAACTGAAGCCTATAGAGTCTAAGATGTAGCTTTTGAGTTTTTTGCAGTTTCTCTGACCATTGCACTGTCTGACCTTGGAGAGAATTTGCTGAGTCGGCTGATGTCATTCCTTCTTGGCATAGTGTTAACACATACCTGAATGCTCCAGACTGACAAACTACCTAAACATTTACTTTTATAGAAGTGGCCTCACTTGCTGATATTCAGTTAATCAAGTGCATTTGTATAGTAGTTACTGGCTGCTATTTACTCTCTTAATCCCTATTGGAAGGAATACAGTGCACTCTGTTTTTCACACTCTGTTTTTGCATATTGGCATAATTTTTGTTAAATAAATACTGACACAATGTAAAAAAAAATGTGCCATGATGTTCACGTGACTCTACATACAGTAAAAGACAACTCAGCACTCATTGTACCTGGGTGATATTCATCTCTAGGATCTGGACTAGTTGGTCCCAGCGCTGGGCAAAGCTATCCAGTCTGGCCTCTAGTTTGCTGGCCACCTCTTTGTTCTTCACACTGGACAGCAGATCCTGGCTCATTGAGCATAATTTGTCCATGGTGGGACGCTTCACATCAAGGTCTGCCTTCACAGTCTTACGGAACAGACACATACACACAACAAAAGTTGCAGAGATCTAAGCCTACCTGGCATGTCACTCATGTAACTGGTGCAGAGTTTTTTTTAAGTAGGAACATTTTCTGTTCTTTATAAAAAGGTACAGCAGCTCCGGTATAGGCATACTCACAGTAAGATGATGCAAACAGGCCACCATCTTTGTCTGGTCCTTCAGGTTGGTTGTCTTAATGGACCCAACCACCTCCTCCTTCTGAGTTAACCAGGAGTCAAATAAACACTGTAAGAAAACAAGAAGACAGAAAAGAGTTTGACAAGAAAGGAGTAGACAAAATGTGTAGAAATGGAAAGATAAATGAAATTCAATTTAATTCAATTTTATTTCTATAGTACCAAATCACAACAACAGTCACCTCAAGGGTGACTGTATATGAATAGTGTAAGGTAGACCCTACAATAATACAGAGAAAACTCCAACAATCAGACGATCCCCTATGAGCAAGCACTTTGTGAGAATGGGAGGGAAATATTCCCTTTTAACAGGAAGAAACCTCTCACAGAATCAAGATCAGGAGGGGTAAATAAAGGGACATATAGAAAACACTAAAATAAAAGAAGAAGAAACCAGTGAAAAGTAAGGAGACTGACAGAAAACAAAATAACGAGTTAAAGATGGGAAAACTGAATAAGAAAATAGGAGGGAAAAAGAAGGAGGGAAGATGCCAAAAAAGGATGAAATGGGCAGACAGGTGAGAAAAATTGAAAAGAAGATAACACTGGTAGGGTAAGATGGCAGGAGAGAAAGATGAAAAAGGAAAACAAAAGACAAAGGTAGAGGAAGGAAAAGTTATTAATTGACATAAAAAGACAAAAGAAAACGATCAAAAGAGAAGTGGACTAGTAGAGTAGGAGCTAAGAAAAGCAGAAAAAAAGTGGAGAACAAGGTTGCAGTCAATGAGTTTGCTTTGTTAAGAAAGGTTCTTAACTGGATGAACTTACGAAGCCATTGTGAAAGCCATGACAAGGAAGTGGAAGCCGTGTGTTGGTGATCAATCGCAAAAAGGATATCATTTCATGATAAAGACACAATAGATGATGATGTTGAATTCATGACACAATTATTGAGGTGTATGGAACAAGTGGGTGTTTCTCCTGCTGTTGATGTAAGATCCAGGTACTGATGTGACTGTGTATGAGCGCCTAGTCCCCTTCAGAGGACTCTGTCCATTCCAACAAAACATCCCAAGTAAACCGGGGAACTATGAGATAAAAACATGGGCAGTATGTGATGCCAGGTACAGCTCTACATGGAACATGCTAGTGTACCATGGCAAACCATCTGGCCTGCAGTCAGGGCACGCAAGTTGTCCCTAACATTTCAGAAGGTTTCCAAAAGAAAACAATCACCAGTAACAACTTGTTTACTTCATAGGCCCCTGGCCTGCAACTGCAGAAAGAAAGCTGTCCATGATGGGACCAGTACAGAGGAATAAACCTGAGCTTCCTCCTGCACTTGTGTCAAATATGGACACGCCTTTCTTCTCATGAAAGTTTGCCTTCGCTCAGACCCATGCCCCGGTGTTCCTACCATGCCAAAATATAGAAAAATGTCAGGTAATGAGTTGGAATAAAGATGAATAAAACCATGAAACACAGAGATGGATGATATTTTATACTTATGGCTTTATAAATAGTCAAACCAGACGGGGTCATTTTTGAGCCCAGAGGACAACAGATGTGATTATTTGCTGCCAGTAAAAAAGTAGAAGTAGTTTAAAAACAGCTTCCTAAATTAACTTTGACATATAACCCGTCTGTGATCATTTGTTACAGCAACCAACTCTGGTTGTGAAACGATAATCACAATAACTGATCATTTAATTTATTTTTTACCCAAAAACAAAGAAACATTTCGTATAAATAAGGTTTTATCAGACATAAATTTGAAATGGAATAAAGAAATAGTGTCAAAATGTTTGAATTAAGTTTTAATTGAAAGTGGGTGAAAAATCCACTTCATATTAATTAAGTATCAATCAAACCAGATGGGGACATTTTGACCCCTGAGGACAACAGGTGTGATTATGTGCTGCCATTTAAAAATTGTAAATGATTAAAAAAAACCATTCTCACTAAAGTTCAACATACAGCACTCTGTGGTTAGTCAGACAGTCAAAATAATCTAAACATTTAAATATTTTATTGTCTCGTTTTATTTTTGCTCAAAAACAGACTATACTTTATGTAAACAAGGTAAATTTGTGGTAATGTGTTAGTCTTGAGTAAAACTAAGGTGTAACACTGAATTGATTGACAATTTATACTTTAAAAAACACTCAAATGAAGTGAGGACATTTTTGTCCCCTGAGGTCCACAGGTGTATGGAAATCGGGAGGACATTATGAGGGTTAATCCTTCCATCTTGGCAAGTTTCCCACTTCCAGACGTCAGACCCATCCCCACAGCATAATACTCCTACCACCATGTTTCATTATTAGATGTTCTTTGGTTTGTAAGCCTCTGCCTTCTTTCACCAAACATAAAGCCACAGAACCACAGCTGCGTATTATCTGACCAAACAGCGTGCTTCCAGTATGGATAATTTTGCTCCAGGTTGTCTCTTAGGGCTACCACAAACGATTATTTTGATAGTCGACTAGTCACTGATTATTTTTGCGATTAGTCGACTAATCAGATCATGCATCCATTGGACGTAAAATGTACAGCTTATTGCACCAGCATGCATCTGCTCTTATATAACTATCATTAGCTTACAGCTTTAAGTGTTTAAGGTGCTAACTAAAAATAAAGACAAGATGATAGTTTATCAAATTTTAATGACATTTGCAGATTGTTTCGGTGGAGTTTAATAAACTCAGCCGTCTGCTCCTTGCTATCTAAAATATAACAGGACACCGGAGTATATTCTCGAGCATCTCACACTTCTGATAATCAGCTGTCTGCTTGAAGTTTATTCAGCTGTGTAAAAACTATAACTTTAATCTCAGCCAAACCGATTTACTCAGGAACAAATAAAATACTAAAAAAGCCAAACAATATCATTTTTAAGTTATCTAAGTGACTTATATATCATGTTTAACCTGAGTAGCGAAAGACGACGGTGGGTTTGAAAACAATATGCCTGGAGCCCGGCGTTCTCACCAGCTCTAGTGAGCCTTGCCCCCGGCTAGCTATCGAGCTGGTGGGTAACAGACGTCTCCGTCTCCTAACAGACGTCGGAGCGCTTTTGAAAATATGTGGTGTCTTGATAAACTGAGCAGATATTTGAAGTTTACACAGCTACATTCTCGCCTGAAAATATGTTAAATATTTATTTTGTGACCCAGAAAGAGTAATAAGAGTAATATTAAAACTAAGTAGCTGCCGCCATTGTTGGAAACTGAGCTGGGCTGCGCTATGAATTCTGGGACACAGCTTCTTCTTCTTCGGGGTTTAATGGCAGCTGGCATCCTTGTACATGCAGTGCTGCCATCTTCTGTTTCAGTCCGTTATTACACTCTTAAATCCTACTACTTATTCCTGCGTCTTTTGGGATCTTACAAAGCTTCAAACGACGCATCGACTATTAAATTAGTCGTCGACGAATCGTCGACATAATCGTGACTAGTCGACTAATCGTGGCAGCCCTAGTCCTTAGTGTGGCTTGAAGGTGTGAAGTGGAATTTTTCAAAAGGAATTCACAACTTGGCTAAGTCATTCACTACTGTCTTGACAGTTGTTATGAGGTCTTTAGATACATCTCTCATCTTTTTCTTGCCTTTAAAATACTTATTTCCTGTACCGTTCCTGTATACTACACGTACATACATCCATGATAAGTCGTGGTCATCTTCCTGATGTGCTCATGGATCTCTGTTGTTTCCTGGATTGCATTTCTGAAACTCACTATTCCTTGGCCTCCTTCCTTCCTTCTGCTCAGCATACAGTCTCAGGGTGTTGAATTTAGGTTGAAACCCCCCATGCATGGTGAGGAGCTTTCTTATCTTGATGTCAGTGGCTTCTATCTCCTCTTCTGGCAAGTTTATTATCCTAGCACTGTATCTGACAACTGGCAGGGCATAGATGCTGATTGCCCAGATCTACTTCCTCCCATTCAGCCAACTCCTCAGGACCTACATGACTCTCTGCAACTATTTAGTGGTTGGAGCTTTCCTAGCTGGCTCTTCTTTGTTCTGGAATGTTATCTTCTGGTAGCGCGATCCCCTCAGTTCTTAGTACCTTTGCATCTCTTTGTTACATTCCAATGTTGCTGCTGTAGATCCTTGTGGTGTGAATCAATGTCTTGATCACTCCTGACATACAGCTTGATGTCATCCATCTAGAGGCGGTGGCTAATGTTTGCTCCATTCTATAGTCTATATCCGTAGCCAGTCTTGTTATTGAACTGCCTGAGAGGGTTTAGGCCTATGCAGAACATACGGGGACAGTCCATCTCCTTGGTAGTAGGATCGTGTAGTTTTAGAGTCTCTACTACTATAATATAAAGCGCCTTCAGGTTGGTCAATCTCATCTTACAGTCTTGAGTGACTGTATCTAACAGTAGCTGGTATTTCTGACAATTCCTTTCTGTGACCCGCTCATGTATTGAGCCATATGTCTGTTCATCTTAGCCACTATGATACCAGACAGGAGCTTCCATGTGGCGCTGAGGCAGGTTATTGGTTGGGACCAGGCTCTTCTGGGAATCTGGGGATCAGTCTGAACTTTGGCTAGCCATTCCGTGTGCATGTCATCCATTAGCAGTTAGAGTGCTGTCGGCTTATTTAGCTATTAACTATGAATCATGTCAGAGCCTGGTGTTGTCCAACTCTTCATGCATGAGACTCTTTCTTGGATTTATTCCACTGTGATGGTTACTAGGGGAGGTTAGGGGAGGTAGCCAATGAGCATTTTCTTGTGTGTTGCATCCTTCTCCCATATGCTCTTCCAGTATTGCTCTGTCTTCACCCTTGGTGGGCTGTTCATTTATTGTTTGCCTACTATTGAGGGTACACCTCAGATTGTTCAGTGGAGAACAGCCGATTTATTCTCCTGGCTTTTATGTCTCTGACATGCCTGCAGTTTTAGAGATACTCTGAAACAGTCAAGCCATCACAATTTGGTCGTTTATATCCTTACATTTACCAACTTTTTCAAAATTCTTTCCAAAGAAATAATCATGGTTCATCACTTATTCATAATATTATGCCTGATCTGTGCATTTGTGTTAACGAGCAAGTTGAACAGGTATAGATAAAATGTAGACAATAAGTGTATACGAGAAGCATTTATCCAATCTGTTCTAGACAGGTGAGGAACCCTCACATGCATAGACACATTAGGGTTTCTCAATACATTAGCGATCTTATCTGTGATCCTACCTTAGACAATCATACCTGTTCATTGGTGAAGTGCTGCCATTTCAGGAGAGTCTCCTGAAGCAGAATCCAGCGTTCTTCTGTCCATCTACAAATCGCTGCCCAGCGGTCACCAAGCACCTGCACAAATAAACACAGACACCCATATAGATCCCACTCAGTCCCCTAGAGCGTGATATGTGTATCCTCAAGCTTTTGAGTACTTAGAGTTTGAGTAACTTAGCTATTCCTTAGGATTACCCTCTTCTGGACAGAGACCTCTGATGTTACACCTGGAATCTGCTGAAGCCACTCTTCCGGTCTGGGGTTATGGCTTCTAGCGCTCCTATTACCACTGGGACCACCTTGGGGTGGATTACCTTCCACTTCTGCAACAGTTGTTCCTTTAGCCAATAACTACTTCTGTATGTTTTCATGCTCCTCCTTTCTGATGTTGCTGTCCACTGGGACTGACACATGTATCACAAATGCAGTTTTCTGCTCTTTGTCAACCACCATTATGTGAGGTTGGTTTGCCAGCACCTCATTTTCAGGTCATCATGCCTTTTATACAATGCAGCCTACCTTTATCGATCACCTCTCAATTTTTTTTTTTTTTGTGAAGGAAGTTTTTAATGCATCCTTTTATATAAGTGTCCTAAATTTCTTTGGTTTACAGCAGCCTTTACCTCTGATTCAAGCTGTAGTTTGACACTGTTGTGCTCATCTCATCCATAAATAAATATGTTATAATGATTCGATTTTCTCTTTATCTGTAATCCTTCTTGCTTTTACCAACTCTCGTGGATGTGCCCACAGTCAGTATGGTCTGTTTCTACCATCAGATTTTTGTCCAAATCATAGAAAACTGACTCTCGTTATTGCCAGCAGATTAATTTTCTGTTCTCTTTTTTCTTTTTCAAATGATGAAAAAAAAGTTTCATGGGCTCTCCAAATTATAGATGGCATAACATTTTAACACATTACCCTTGAAGGGCTTGACTCAATTTTGGGGCTAACCTTAGGTGGCCACTCAAACTGCAGTTTCTAGCACTCATGTTTCCCTCATTTTTTTCTAGAGTATTAGGAATTCTACTTTAATTATTGCAGATTTTGTGAGTTAACAGTGGGAACAAACAAGTACTCATCAAAGGCTAAGAGAAGTATGGAGAATTAATCACAAAGACAAAGAACTGGAGTTTGTGTGATGATGACATAAAGTAAATTAATTTAGCAAAAAGTTAAGATAAACACACATACAGCATGAATGTCTTACTGACAGGGATAATTACTGCACAACTCCAAAGACAAAACAATCTCAGTGTATTTTCCATTAGAAACAAAAAGCCCACGTTTTGATGGAGAGAAAAAAAGAGAACTCAAAAAACATTTAGAAAGAAAATTAGCCCGTCAATAAAATTTCTTGCTACTCTGTGTGATCAGCAAAAATATGTGCAGTGTGAGCAACGGTGTGTGTGTGTGTGTACTTGCCTGAAGTTTGCTCTCCAAGGCAGCAGTGGCGCTATCTCCACTGTTCTCATCTACCACCACCACCATGTGGGTCAGAGAGTTCACCCTCACCTGCTCAAGTTCCAGGTCCTCCTGCAGGAGCTTTAGCACACATTGGCACCCATCAGTATAAAGAATTCCCAAAAAATGCTGATAGTTTAATCACAGATTAAATTCAAGATTAACCTGCAAAAGAATAATGGGAAGAGAAAACTATGGACTGGAGAGAAATAGGATACCACATGCTGCCAAACATGTTGGAGACAGGGACGGGCATGTAAGCCTGTGAGTGGAAATGTTCAGTGATGATGTGACAGCTGATAGAAGTAGCGGGATGAATTCTGAAGTGTGCACAGCTACACTTGCAGCTCAAATTCAGTCAAATGCTAGCAAAACTGATCATGTGTAGGATGGCTGTAATTGCCAGGCAATGTAAATTTTTTAGAAACTGTCTTGAATTAAAGCGGAAAGTCTTTTCAGAAAGTTCAATCACACAACGACTACTTGAATGATTGTTTGATATGTAGTACACCACCTTGTGTGTGGACTTGAAACCACCACCCCAGTTTATCAATCTTGACTTTCACAAAGTGTTGCAGAGATGTTGCTCAACCAAGACAGCCCCATAACATCCAGATCCTGAACTTTTAAATTTCAGGGTCTTTATGCTTGAAAATGACATGCCAAAAAGAAATTGATTACAAAGTCTGTGTAAACCATCTTGGTATCAAAATAAACATCACAACAAAGTAAACATCACAGCAGATACCATTGTGTCAAAGTAACATATAACATATAACCCCTAACCTCTATATAGCATATAACCCCTTTGAAAATATGCTGCAGTAGACCTTTTTTGGAAGCAAGACAGCAAAGGTAAGACAGAATTCATTTTTCAATGTTTTTAAAATGCGAAGAGTAATTTTTATCACGCTCTAAACAAAATTCACTGGACCAGCAGCAAACGAAGGCCAAACTTGCAGTTTTGAAATCTGTGAGATCTGTGCTTTCAGCAGAGACGCTGTCTGTGTACATGCTGTTGGGTCAACGGGGGAATCCGTACTTTGTGTTTACACCTTTTTGCAGGATCTTTTTTACCTGCTGTTTAGTTGTTTGATGTTTTAGCTGTGTTTGGTGGTCATGGATATGGTTTTGTGAGCTTTTCTGTGGAAGAACAAACCAGCACAGCTCCTCCTCTGCCCCCAGTACAGGGGGCATTGTGGTTGAACAGGTTAAGGAACTCAGGGTGAATTTCCTCCTCCCAAGGAGAAGTACTATCAAGTAGTTTTTTTAAACTGTCTCAGTGGCCTTTGACCTTATAATGGGTGAGTTGTCTCCCTCATCTCCACATTCTGTTTCCTATATGGAAGGTGTGTCCCTGGAATTGAGGAGATCTTCAAATGTTCCTACAGCCACCTCACTATGTCCCCAGTAGAGGTCATCACACTCCAATCCATGTGTGCAGAGCACTACCTCCCTCTTCTGACGTCAGCTGACGTCTTGGATCATGACTACATTGAACGCTTCCTCTTACTTCAAGCACTACTAAGGTTCAGTGGGCTTAGGATCACTGCAGGACTTTTGCTTTTTCTGGTCACCCCTTGGCTTCAGTGATCTCCAGCTTCCACCAGGCCATTTTGCAGCTAGGTGTGAAGTGGCAGGGATAAAAGTTAGTACCTCCAAGTATGAGGCCATGATTCTCTATGAAGGTTCTGCTATGAAAGTTCTGCTATGGATTTACTGGTGTCCTCATAAGCTACAAGGAGTGGAAATGAGAGGCTTCAACATCACAAATTAAGTTACAGAAATGTATGAAAAACACACTCTTACTGCTGTATAATTCACACAGAAGATTATTCCTCATAGACTTCAAAAGAGTGGTTAATGTGTACACACAGGTCATTCCAGCTCTGGAATAACTTTATTATGGAGAAATTTTTTATATTTCTTTACCTTATGAATGACTAAAATTAGGCCAGTCAAAGGAGTTTGCAAAGAAAAGCGTCTGGACTTCTTTAAGTTGCTTGAAGACGTTTCACCTCTCATCCGAGAAGCTTCTTCAGTTCTAAGGTCAAATGGCCGAGAGTCCCAGATTTAAACCCAGTGGGAGTATCCCCCCAAAGAGGGACAAAGGACCCTCTGGTGATCCTCTAATCACATGAGCCAAGGTGTGAAAGCGGGTGTGGGACCTAATCAGCCAGGGTTTCGGGTGAGCTCATTGTGAAACCTGGCCCCACCTTGTCGTGTGAATTCCTGAGGTCAGATGGTCCAAGATGTGAGTGGGCATTAAGGCGTCTGGGGAGGGATCTCAAAACTGGATTATAGATTGCAGACAGTTGGTGTCGTAAACCACCGCCTCTGTTCAAAGATGGTCGCTCACAGTGGACATAGATGGCCTCTTTCACTCCTCTTTCAAACCATCTGTCCTCTCTGTCCAAAATGTGAACACTGGCATCCTCGAAAGAGTGACCTTTATCCTTTAGATGCAGATGGACTGCTGAGTCTTGTCCTGTGGAGGTGGCTCTTCTATGTTGTGCCATGCGCTTGTGAAGTGGCTGTTTGGTCTCTCCAATGTAGAGCGACCGAGAATAAGTTCTCGGTCGCTCCATGTGTTTCAGGAGCAAAAATCTAACTTTTAGTAGATATGGCAACAACTCTGTCTTGTTGACCAACAAAATGCCTTTTTGTGAGTTTTACGGTTCCAGTGCTGGTATTGCAGTAATGTAGTGGGGTAATTTAATTTAGCAAGATGAATGCAAATGTTTTCAATGTTCATGTTCAGGCAACAAAAACAACAACGGAGCTGGGTAGGAACAGATTGATGGGTAAACAGATAGACAGAAGTTCACACAACATGAGGAAAGATGCAACAAAGAAGCAAGGGAGATGCAGATAATATGTACATAGGACGAGATTAGAGCAGAGTGGACACACCTGCCACAGCACAGCTGAACAGAATCTGACAGACAAGACACAGGAAGCACAACTGAACATGACCTACATGAGACAGAGGACTATCAAAATAAAACAGTATGTAATGCACACGCTGAGAGCCAGATAAGACACGTGAACTTGACATAGGGACCGGACATAAACAGACATGGAGACACGACTGACTGGGGAGACAAAAGGATGAAACACAGATAAATACCGGGAGCAGGACTAAAGATGTATTCACTAGACCAGACAGGGAAAACAAATAATCACAGAGACAGGACATAGAGAGACCAGACAGACACAAGGGCATGACCAGGGAGACAAAAAGAGAATGTGCATGGGTCTATATCTCTAATACATTCAGGGAGGTTTCCCTAAACATGCCGACACACTTTAAAGATGATTGTGTAATCAGCAAGTTTTGGTTTTGATTATCTACAAAGTTCTCGGTCGTTGTGTCCTTGGGCAAGACACTTCACCTACCGCCTACTGGTGTTGGCCAGAGGGGCCGATGGCGCGATATGGCAGCCTCGCTTCTGTCAGTCTGCCCCAGGGCAGCTGTGGCTACAACTGTAGCTGCCTCCACCAGTGTGTGAATGAATAGTGGAATTGTAAAGCGCTTTGAGGTTTCTCGAAAAGCGCTATATAAATGCAATCCATTATTATTATTATTATTCTATTTTAAACTAAGATCTGTAGACACTGGATTGGAGCCACCCTTTTTTGAAAATTCTTTTTGAAATCAAAAGCTTAATGGCAAGACTGTAAGGAATGTATTAATCAGTTTAATTGCGAATGACAACTTGTCTAACTGACTAGTGTACTATTATTATTATTATTATTATTATTATTATTATTAATAATAATAATAATAATAATAATAATAATAATAATAATACTTCCAGTATTAATCTCACCATATGATAAAGTATTAGTTTCGAGGCTAACAGCAGCCGGACGAAGTATGTTTTCTTTGATTCGTCTTCACACTAAAGTAGCTTGTTGTGTAACATTATAAGGAAAAAAGGAATGGTAACAACATGGCTGGATTAGTAAAGCCATGTTTCAAAAACAAGGATCAGGCTAGTATATGCCCACCTTGTGTTCTTCTACTCGCCGCTTGATGTCCTCCAGGTCAGGTCCCAGTGCCTGAGCCCCCATCTTCTTAATCCGTGCTTCTGTCACATCCAACCAGTCTGTGAGTTGCTGCAGCTGCTCATGCTGCAGGTCCATCAGAACTTCATGGAGTCTGGGAGTGAAATGCAATTCAGTAATGTCTTATTTTGAAACCACAACAGTCTGGTATTTACATAGCTATTTTCTAGTCTTATTTGTTACCAAGTGTTCATCTGTCTCACTTCCACACAGCCACTTTCAAATCATCAGTTAAGCTAACATACATGTCTTTGGACTAAGGAGGTGTGGAGTGGTGGCAGTGTTAACCTGACAGTGCTAAACTAACACTGCTGTACCATGCTACCGTGCTATCCACAGAGACCAAAGGGTTTAAACCCCAGGAACTAGCGATTAGAGCTGATTTACTTGACTGACACTTAGTATCTTGTCTTAGTGGTATGGTGTTAGTGGGATGACATTAGTTGTTAGATGTGTTATTAAGACATTTTTAAAACAGGATATGCTTTAGGAAAGTGAAAAATCTCCTGAAATAAGTGGTAAAGCACTCTTTTTGAGAACTGTATTAGGTCAAATTACATACACTTATCATCATGGGCATGAATGTCATGGAAATTTATGTTTGGAGGCGTAAAGGTGAGGCTTTCCACTAGGGTTGGTTTGCTGCAAGAGTTTAGTGGTACATTGCCGAGAGTGGATGGAACAAGGACTTTCTCCAACTTCACCCAAAATCAAATGGACTTCTTCTTTTCTACTCAGTACTCAAAGCCCTTTGTACAACATGCTTCATTCATACAAGTACTTTCTTCTATCAAAGAGCTTTCTATCTAACATTCACACTTCAATGGATGTATTTGAGAGCAACTTGTGCTTAGTATCTTGCTTAAGGATATTTGGCAAGCAGACTGGGAGAGCCAGGAATTGAACCACCAACCTTCCAATTAGTAGGTGACCTGCTCTACTTCAAGAGCTTATTAACATTACTGGGTGTTCCAACAGGACGATGATCCCAAATACACATCAGAATTGGTTTTGAAAAGGAAAATTAAGCTTCTGGAATGTCCTTCTCAAAGCCCTGACCTCAACCCTACTGAAAAAATTGTGGAGTATGCTTAAAAGCCTGATCCCGGCCAAGAAACCAACCAGTTTAAATTAAATCTATTTTAAAGAAGTGTCCACAAACATACAGACACAATTATGCCAGAAGCCTCTTGATGACAATCATTAAGTGCACCTTGCTAAGGGATGTTTGACCAAATATTAGTGGCAGTGTATGCATATATTTGAACCTGCATATCTAATTTTAACCCTGTGTGGATTAGAGAAAATAAAGATAAATAAAGAAAACTTGTGCACCCAACTCTTGTTTTTTTAAAGCGATAAAATATGTACGCATTACAATCATTCCACCCTGGAAAACAGCTGAACAAAATCAAAGAAATTACATTGGGGATTGACATTCGTGTCCATGATGAGTGTATGTAAAGTTCTGATCACAACTGTATATCACGCCTTATAATACTGGTGGTGCTGAAAAGGTTTTTACAGTCTTCGAGCCGCTTTCAGCAAAGATGCAAGATTTTGAGAAGTGAATAGAATTTCATGAAGTCACAATCAATGTTAAAATGTAAAAAAAATGTTAAACTGTATTGGTGATTATCAAAGCTCTCACTGATGCGATCTCTGATAATCACCAATGCAAACAAGAAACCTTTTTAGACTCATTAAAAAAATAGTCTCAGTGGGAGACTATTCATTGTGTTGCTTTAACTATCACATTTATGAGGTCTCAGTTGATATGTTTAACCAGAATAGCTTCCTAAACCCATCATGCTCATATGCAACATATCTTTTAGCCTTTATGATACCATTGCACTTAAAACAGAAATAAGGAGTGGTTAATTGATATGGCTGATACTTATGCCTTGTGTGACACAAGGCATAAGTATCAGCCATATCAATACGCAGTTGATACTCAGCAGCAATAACAAAAACTGTGTCCTTGACAGAAGTACAGCTTGATAGAAAATGACTTAGAGATATATCTTATAAGAAAATACTTTCAAAATATCACATGACCCAGGCTTCTGTCAAAACAAGATCAATAAGATAGATGTGAGTTTTAATATTGTTATTGTTAATTGTACTGATGCTTGTTTAATTCATTCCATTTTAATGTATGTACCTGCTCTGTCGCTCCATGCTAGCGACTCTTAGGTGCTCCCACCGGGAGTTGAGAAGGTTCATTTGCTCTCTGACTTCAGAATCCTCCTCTTCACTCAGGTTTCCTTCCCCCAGCAGGGCAGCACCGGCCCGGAGGACTCGTCCTACATTGCTCTGGTGTGTTGTCAGCTCCACCATATACCCCTTTTATTAAAGAAACAGATGGAAGAATTGCACATGCATATTCACAGTAATTCAACTATTTTTTGCCCAAGTAACCCTACAAAAGTGAGGGTGTACCTCATATTACTATGGCAACTATTTCTAAGTTCACTTAAGCACCTCAGAAAATGTAGTTTTACCTACTGCTTCATCTATTTTTATTGAACACTTAAGTGCAATGTGATCCTTCCAGGATATCAGAAGGGAAAATGGTCAGAGTAAATCTAATTCTGAGTGCATCAAAGTCCTAGAAGCTCCCATTCAGTATAGTTAATGCATCACTTACAGTTAAAGCTAAAAACAGCTGCCCATTGCTAACAGCTACTACAGGAGACCAGCTATTTCCATACCAGATATAAAATGCTTACAAACAACAGATTTAAAAAAAAAAATACATCCATAAAGTTTTATTACAGTAAGATATCCATATCTCACAGATTTAACTGACTTAACTGAAACCTTAAATGTAAGTGCAACAGTTTATTCTGACTGTGACTTAAACCCTTTTCATATTTCTGCTCTTTTATCACATTTCACAAGCAAAATGTGGCGTTGATACTGTAGATTTTTAAAGTCCCCCTTCACATCTTAAATTGTGAAACTGTAAAATTATGTTTTTAGCTATTGGATATTCTATGGATTGATGACATCGGAAAATGTCATCAATCTTGGATTGACCACTTTAAAGCACCCCCAGCCAAAAGGCTGAAACCCAAACATTAAATTGAATGGGGGGGAAAACGTATTTTTGTTCTGTTTACATCTAGCTACAGACAGTTGGAGCCCTATTATCACTGCAGGAAACTGAAAGGTTTTAGATATTTAAAATGTGTTTCTATTATTCATGGGCATTGTTGACCCTACGGTGCACCCCAGGGTCATGTGGTTCTAATAATTATTGTGTAAAGAAAAACCAACAACTGGGATGTAGCATTTTAAAATGCTGCAACATTAAATTATCAATGATCAATGATTATCAGTGAGGATCAGTGATAATCAATACGTTTTCAGCTGTTGCTGACACAAATATGAGAATCCTTTAAAAGAAAAAACAAAGTAAAACAAAAACAAAGTTTTCTAATCCTGTGCACACGGAACAATACCTTAGTGTTATTTGGGCATTTCACCTATAATTATACAGTTCCAAAGATTCAGCTGTACGCAAATGTGTGAATACATAACATCCATTTAGAAATGTAAGACAGTACAAACATTTTATTACCAGCTGTACTTTAGTTTGTCTAGTGTCCTAAACTATATAAACTATTCTAGGGTGACAAACCGTCCTCTGTTTTTTGCACTTGTTGATTTGTAAATGCCTATATGACATTTTTTCTATTTCACCATTCATTAACAGCACAGAGAAGGTATTGTTTAAATATGTTAAAGTTTTCTTTAAACAAACAGTATTATTAAAGTTCTTCATGACTGGGCCAAGTGTCCTATTTTTTGGAAATCAAAATATGGTCACCCTAAACTATTCTGACAAAAGAATTTAAAATTCTATTAACTCTAAAAAACTAACTGTTTTGCTGTGGGAATCCTGAAAATAAGTGTTGAATCTTAAAAAAATAATAAAATACATTTATAAAGACATTTAATTTAAAAACCACAATCCAGTAGGATTTTACTAGTCCAACTCCTACCTCGTGTGTGTGAAACTGCTCCTTAACCTCCTCCACATGGTTTGAGATAGGAGCCTGGCCCTGGAGACCATCTTCAGCTGACAGAAGCCATGTCAAGACCTTAAAAGTTACATTTAATTAACATAACAATAGCGTACTTAAAGAATAAGTGACATTCTTTTTTTTCTAAAATAAAGTTTTTTTCTTCTTGTTTATCTTTCATTTTCTCCTTCTAGGGGTTGCTATATCAGATCATCTGTTTCCATCTCACACAGCTGCTAACATCTTCTTCCATCACACCAACCCTCTGCATTTACTCTTTCACTACATTCATGAACTTTCTCTCTGGTCTTCCTCTTTTCCTCCTGCCTGAAAACCCAATTTTTAAACATCATTTGTCTGATCTATCTATCTGTACTATTGGGTTGAAATCAGAACTCTGTACATGCCAGTAAAGTTCTTCCACACTCACTGGCACAGGTCTTTATGGACCTTTATGGATCATGTTGGAACAGGAAACAAAGTTGAGAGCATGAAACTGTCCAAAATGTCTTGGTATGCTGAAGCATTAAGTTCCTTTCATTGAAAATACGGGTCCAAGTCCATAATCTCCCACCAAACTTGGCACGATGCAGTTAGACAAGTACCGTTCTCCTGGCAACCAACAAACCTCATCTGTCTCATGTGTTGGATTGCAATACAGAGAAGTAGGATTTGTCACTCCAGAAAACCCATTTCCACTGTCCAGTGGCAGCGTGCTTTATACTACTCCATCTGACACTTTGCATTGGGCTTGGTGATATAAGGCTTGGATACAGCTCCGTAAAGATCTTTATGCACTATTCTTTAGATAATCTGAAAGCCACATGAAGTATGGAGATCTGTAGCAATCAACTCTGCAGAAAGTTGGCGACCTCTCTGGACTATGCACCTCAGCATCCACTGGAAAATTTAGTAGAGAACAGGTGGCATCCTATCATGGTACTGCAATGAAATTCACTGATTTCCTGAAAGCGACTCATTCTTTCACAACTGTTTGTAGAAACAGTCTGCATTTAAAATGCACTGCCCGGCGACAGTGTGCCATCGAAGAAACCACACATTTCTTATACAAGGATCACTGGGAGTTCTCACATGCAGGAAGGTGGTGACTCACACACAGACACACACACACACACACACACACACACACACACACACACACACACACACACACACACACACACACACACACACACACACAATATTTGCTTCTGTACATTAAATGTTTTATAAAGTAGATATGAGTCCTTTATCATCACCATATTGTCTTACCTCCTCCAGTGCAGCCTGGTAGCTTTCCAGGCTGGTGGTTCCTGCAGGCAGAGGACTGAGACGCTGCTGCAGCTCCTCTTGGCTGGGATCCAGGAACTAAACAAGGCAGCAACAGGTTAGAGATAACAGGCAGAGACACAGTCAGATGGTGGAGATGACGTGTGGAGAAACAGAAGAATGGAGGGCACCAGGGTTAAGAAGTCGAGGGGAAAAGAGGACAGACAGAGATGATAAAACAAGCAGTATGTCAAAAATAAGGAGGGGTGAGCAGGGAGGGATAGGGATGAGTAGAAAATATTAAAGGCAACATGTGAAAGAAATGTGGGAAACAGAGGCGATAAAGAGAGATAAGGAGAAGCCTCTGAGTGTCAGATATTAATGATGATGATGATGATGATGATGACAAGCAGTTTTAAACTTTCTCCAAACTTAACTCGTCCTCTTTCTCTCCGGGTCTCTCTCAGACTTTCACTTGTCCTCTCTCTCCCCTTATCTCTCTTTGTGCGCTCACTTCTGATCTAGACACCAATAACTTCTCTCTTTTTATCTCATCTCAGTGCTGTTTCTCTCACTTCATTCTTCTCTCTGGTAATAAGGTCCTAAAAAGATACATAAGATGATTCAATGGAGCCGATAACTGCCAACCACAGTCAATGCTGCTGTCTCTTAATGTCTGTTTTGTTCAGATCTGTGTGACGGTAGACACATAAATGTTTAGCCTATCTAATCTAAATAAATAAAAGGGGTGTAGGGTAAAAGTGTAAGGGTATACTACGGAAGAGGAATTCTGAGAGAAAAGTCAGAATTCTGAATTCTGGGAAAGAAAAAAAAAAGATGGGCCCACTTTCTTTTTTCTAGTGGCCCTAATCCTCTTCTGTAGCCCCTACACAATCTCGTTTCTGACTTTTTTATTTTCTATTATTAACTAATTGATAAATTTCTTATATTGGTTGAGCCTACCTGTAATAGTTATACACTGTTTGCCCTAGTTTTCTTTCTTTCTTTTTTTTTAAATTATCATTGCTTTAGCTGTTTTTACTTTTTTGTGTTCTGTAACATACTTTGGAACTATGTTTAGAAACTGATTCATATTTTAAGTTTTACATTTATTATTAGTCCATCCCTAAAAACAACAAAAGGTGGTGAAAAATAGAAAAAAGAAAAAAGATCAAATACTCAAGAGAACACAGTTGGGTTAAAGAGTGAACTGTCAAAATCAGTATGAAATGTGGTTGTAGCTTTGTTATTCTTTTTCTCAAGATGCAAAAACGTCAGTAGAAAAATTGCATTTTCTGTTGTCTATAAAATTATAGTTGTTGATAGCTTGAACAGCCTCTTGATGTCACCTCACAATAAATATGCTTGTAGGTTCACCTACTAGATGTAAAGCTCATGTGACAATTGATTTATTTTCACACAAGATCAAAAGAATAGGAAGAGGAAGCTTTAGACATCTATTTCTGTATTCAGTTGTGGGTTTGATACGGTTTAGCTGACTCTGTCTAATGTTCCTTTCAAAAAAGCTGTGTCAGCAAAGTCTCTGAATTGTTGTAACAACCAAAGATAAATACGAAACTCTATACAACAACGAACCAGCCTTTTTTATTTTTATACTTGTACGCCAAAAAACATGATTTCATTCTACTTGTGCACTTATGGGTCTTTAGTTCTTACACTACAGCACTTGATTTCTGCCAAGAAGAGGAACAGCATGTGCTCATTTAATCAAATAGCTCCCCTTGACTTTCCAAATATTATTGAATAGAACAGGTTAAGTAGGTATGTCAGCATGACATATCTACTTATCTGCAAGTTAAGCAGATGTGTCAAGAATACTGCATATCTGCAAGTATTGTTGAGCCACTGAATTAAACGATTTTTAGAAAATTGCAATACATATAGCTTAACTCCATCCACATGGGTTTGACTTGACACTCAGATGATTTTTTTAAACCAAGTACAAGCTTGTTCTAATAAAAGCTTTAAGAGTGCTGAAAGATCAAATAAGCAATTCATCCTTGTGTTTAGTCTGTGCTCTGTTGTGAAAACAACTATCCATCGTCCTGACCAACGCCAGATCCCTCACAAACAAAACAGAGGAGCTTCAATCAGAGATTTACTACAACCGTCCGGGAGTGTTGTCTACTGATTGTAACGGAATCCTGGCTCCATCCAAAAATCCCAGATGCTTCAGAGGAGGTACCAAACCGGTCCTACGGGTAGGGCTCTGTGCTGCCCATTCATTGCAGGCTCTTCTATCTACCTCACAACCTACAATTAGCCACAGTTACCATTACCATTTACAGTTACAGTTACCATTGTTTACACCCCCCACCCCCCCACCCTATGCTAACGTTATCTTAGCACTCAAGTGCCTTCAATTTATTATCAGTAAACAACAGAGAGAGCACCCAGAGGTCATCTATATTGTTGCTGGGGACTTTAATAAGGCATGTTTGAAACTGAAGTGTCTTACCAGGCGGGATAGGACACTGGTCCATGTGTACAGTAACATTGAGCAGGCCTACAAAGCAACACACCTCCCCCACCCAGGACAATCTGACCACCTCTCTCTGCTTCTCGTCCACCCCCTGTCCCTCAGGCTGAGGGACAGCTCTCTGTACAGCACTGCCAGAGCCAACCTGAGGAGGGGCATCATACAAGCTAAGGAGGCCTACAGGAGGTGGGTAGAGGGCCTCCTCACCTACAACAACCCTCACCAGGTGTCCAAAAAGGCCAATCCTCCAACCCCCAACAGCAGCATCAAAGTAGCAGAGCACAACACTTTGTTTGCTCGATTTGAGACCACCCCCGCCTTATACGATGGAGACGAGAGGCAGTGTACAGGGCGGAGGTAGAGAATTTGTCCTGCTGGTGCTCAGAAAATAACCTGAAGCTGAACATCCTTAAAACAAAAGAACTCATAACCGACTTCAGGAGGCACAGACAGGTCCGTTCCCCTCTGATTATAAATGGAGAGCGGGTGGAATCTGTCTCCACCTTCAGTTTTCTGGGCACCAAACACCTCTGCTGATCTCACATGGACCCACAACATCAACACCCAGGTAAAGAACGCCCAGCAGCGACTGCACGTCCTCCATGTCCTGAGGAAAAATAACCTGGACTAGAATGGGCCATCACAGGTGACCCCTTGCACCCCACCACCTGTTTGACCCACTGCCCTGTGGTCAGCGCCTCAGGTGAATCAGGTCCCACACCTCCAGACTCTCAAACAGCTTCTTCTTCTTGGCCATTCACACTGTTAACAAACTATCCACCGCACCAGACCCCTGCTCACCCACCTCACCAATCTAAGCCATGGTCTGAGTAACCCCCATCACTCTGGCTGCCCACACATGGACTCTATTCAAACCTAATCCTTTTTCTTTGCACTACTTCTAAGAACTTTACAACTTGTTCTCTATTGTGCGCCTTTCTCTTGTTTTGTATATATTCCTCTTGACTGCCAACATTTTCAAAGTTAAGTAAAGTCAACCGCTGTTCATCTACAGCACGCTGACAAAGAACTGCAAGCTGTATCACTACTGATTTAAAGTGAAGACACAAACACACAGTTAGTATAGCTTATGACTTAATTTATAAATGATTGAAATGAACACTGATTAGAAAAGTCAATGCATTTCAAATCATGATTTGCATTGAAAACGTGATGATGTAAACACACTGCAAAACTGTACACTTCAAGTCCTGTAATTTCACATTTTTCCTCGGGTTAAAATTTCAAAAATAAAATTCACATGTTTAATGCATTTTTAAAACATCACAAAAACAAACAGCATTTTTAAGAAAGGGACATATTCTGGGGAGCAGACAGAACAAAAACCACACATGCAGAGACAGATGGGGAACTGGCATCAAGTGTTAGTGTGAGACACGGACCTGATCAGTAAAACGCCTCCTCTTTTGCTCGGGCGACTGGACATATGCAGCCTGGGTGTAGGCATAGCTTTTATAGCGAGGCTGAGGGGAGGGGCTCTGCACTCGCCCCTGAGCCACATTCACTGTAATCTGAGAGAGGACAGACAGAAAGGAAAAGACAGAGGCAAGAGAGAAAGAGGCAAAAGAATGCAAAAAGGAAAGCGAAAGATCCAAAAGCTAAATTAAATAATTGCTTTACCAAGTTAGTGAAAATGTGCAGCCCTGAAAGAAGTATTCACATTCAGCCACTATTGAATGTTATTAGCACATTAAATAGCTATTAACGGTTGTTATTACTACGATAATTGTGCTTCAGACTGGGCAAAATGTCCCACAGGCGAGCTCTGTAAAGTAACCAAGATTACATAAGGTAACTCTTGCTTGTCATTTGAATAAATGGATGTCAACTCTGTAGTGTTTAAGCACCATGGGAAAACCGCTGTTATTAACTCCTACCATACATAAAACTGAATTTAAATGGTAAAAAATGGTAAATGGCCTGTATTTGTATAGCGCTTTACTCAGTCCCTAAGGACCCCAAAGCGCTTTACACTACATTCAGTCATTCACCCATTCACACACACATTCACACACTGGCGATGGCAAGCTACATTGTAGCCACAGCTGCCCTGGGGCGCACTGACAGAGGCGAGGCTGCCAGACACTGGCGCCACCGGGCCCTCTGACCACCACCAGTGGTCAGAGGGCTATTATCACTCTACAGCATGTAATAGACCTGGAGGTTTACTACAGATTACTGTGTTAGTGTCATGTTTTTCTTTTCCCGGGTGTAAAAACAAAGATTTTGTCACACAAGTTTAGCACAAGCCACAAGCTTTTCCTGAAACTAACCATGCCCAAACGTAACCAAATAGCAGTTTTTAAAAAATATCAATAAATAACAGTCAAAAAACAATCTTCATGGTGTCCAGCAATGACTTGTGCCACCTTGCGCCTCGTATAGCTTTGCTTTGCACACTAGCATATGTAATAATAACTCATTCAGCGCTGAATTCAAAATCTCACAGAAAAATCAAGGCACAACTTTAAAAAAAACCAAACAGTCCAGTGTACCCTGCCTGGGACAGGGTTACCGGAGTGGATCGGGCTGTGGCCAGAGGCAGAGTTCCAGGTTCTACCAATCCCTGGGTTCCTGAATCTGGCTTGTGGTACGTGGAACTTTGCCTCCTGGTGGGGAAGGAGTCAGAGCTGGTGTGTGAGGTTGGGAGATATGGACTAAATATAATCAGGCTCACCTCAACATGAAGCTCAGGCTCTGGAAACAATTTCCTGTGAAGAGGGCTTGGACTCTCTTCCACTCTGGACTTGCTATAGGTGAGAGATGGCCATAACGAACACCATGTTCAAGAATTAGGGTCTTTATCACTGCACATGGCACCAGGAGACCCTAGGTCACAATCAGTGATTGATTTTGTAATCATATCATCAGATCTGCAGCCAAACGTCTTGGAGGAGCTGATCTGTCAACTGATCACCATCTTCTGGTTAGTTGGATCAGGTGGCAGGGGAAGATGCTGGACAGACCTGGCATACCTAAACATATAATGAGGTTACGTTGGGAATATCTACCAGAGCCCCAGTCCGTGAGAACTTCATTTACCACCTCGGCAGAGCTTTGACTGAATTCCAAGGCTTTTGGTGAGACCCTGGAACAAGACTTTCAGTTGACCTCAAAGCAAGCTCAGACAACTGAAGAGGGGGAAAACAGTGCTCTGCTGTTTTCAGAGTAGTACAGCACTGCCTGTGGATGGAGTCAAGTGGCAGAAGGAATAACTTGAGTGTCTCCCCAATCCTGTAATGGGAACAGAGGCTGAAGATGGGAGTTTTTCCTTCCAACTTATGCCAAAGTGCTTGCTTATAGGGGGTCATATGATTGTTGGGGTTTTCTCTGTTGTTCTTGTATTATTGTAGGGTCTTTATCTTACAATATAAAGCACCTTGAGACAACTATTGTTGTGATTTGGCACTATATAAATAAAACTGAACTAAACTGAATTGAATTGAATTTGACTAGGGTGCTTTCTGGATGCATCCTAAGTTAGGTGTTTCAGGCATGTTTTATTGGGAGGACTCGTTGGAGAGGTTATATGCAACTCGGTGTTCCCCCAGATGAGACGAAAGAGGTGGCTGGGCCGAGCGAAGTCTTTGCTCAGACTCCTGCACCCACAACACTAACCCAGATAAGCAGCAGAAAATGGATGAATGGATGAATAATATAATGAATAATAATAATACGATGGTGCTTTTTCACTAAAAGCTATTGCTAACTTTGTAAAACATAAACTATTTTAAGTGATTTTATTTTTTAAGGCACTTTGTCAGTAATCACATTGCCAGAGAACTGTTTGTGGATTTTCCCAGAAATAACTTCTTTTGTAATCGGCTGTTTAAGACAGTACAACTAAACAGAGGCATGGCCTAAGCAAAGGGCTGGTTTATGTTAATCAAAACTGCTTATAGTTCCTCTCAACAAGTTTGCTGTCCAGGGACATGGTTGTTATGCTGTTGATCAATTTTCACACAAATGTGTGAAAACAAAATAGTCATACAACATATAAAAATAGAGTAATGGAACTAGAGCTTTTCTCATCTTAGTACAGCTGGCCAATCATAATGTGAAGTGCCAACATTAGATCATGATTTATAGAAAGATGCTGAAATATTCCCGTGTCTTATGTTAGTAACCTGTATGGGGAGATTTTTTTCCTAAATAAAACCCAGCTAAACAGTGGACTACTGCACAACAGAATTTATGTAATTTACATAGAAGGCAGATAAGGATCATGAAGTGCAGATATTATCCACATACAGTGGAGGGAATTATTATCTGAAGGCAATTGTCTATGGTGTGAAGATACGAGATGTGCAGCACCTGAAACTACGGATACTGGATGCCTGTGCTGGCATTTCTCCTGCGGTGTTGCTATCAGTGTGTGAAGAGTGGGAGAAGAGGGTTGCATTGACAATCCAACACAATGGGCAGCACATTGAACACATTTTATAAGTGGTCAGAAACTTGTAAATAACTCATGAAAGAATAAAGTTACGTTGAAACCAAGCACACCATTGTTTTTCTTGTGACATTACCAATAAGTTTGATGTGTCACATGGCCCTCTTCCTATTGAAAAAACAAAAGTTGTATCCAAGATAGCTGACTTCTAAATGGCCACCATGGCCACCACCCATCTTGAGGAGTTTGCCCCCTCACATATACTAATGTGCCACAAACAGGACTTTAATATCACCAACCATTCCCATGTTATTACGGTGTATCCATATAAATGGCCCACCCTGTACATACGCAACAATGAAATGAACTGACCTCCCAGCCCATTGTTCATTCAGTGGGCTGGTTTCACTCATTGTGCAAATGTACTGTTTATAAGGCTGGGGAAACCTGCAGTCAGCTCAGACTGAAGAAGTCACTTGCATGAGTGACGAAACGTTTCTCCCACTGAAAACGTCCAGATGAACAGAATCAATCTTTTGGGATCAAATAATCTATATTTAATCTAGAAGTAATTAAAAAAGGAGAAGAAAAATTGTAATTGTTTGATGATCAGTGAGGTATATATACATTTATGATGCTTTTAAGAGAGATCTGCTGAGAGACCTGAGTGCTCATAAAAATGTAAGAACACATTTACATATTTTGAGCATACATGATGTGTACTTATAATGTAAATCGTAAATTTCACACTTCATGAATCTAGAAGAACATATATTAATGCACAACAAATTACGCATTAATTTTCCATTTTTAATCAATTATCTAATTGTTTAATAATACACTTAATGAGTTATTTCAAAATGATAAATAATGAAATAGCATAATTTTTAATGAATTATCTTTCTAGTTTCTAGTACTTAAGTAATATTTATTACTATTATTTATTAAGTTTATAAACTTAAAGTTTATTTAAGTTTTGCAAGTTTGGTTATTCACCCTCAATGTTTCACACTGTGTCATTTCCTGCTTACTTTTGTGTGTGTCATTGCTGCAACAGGAGTAGCAGTGCTGACAGGTTAAATTACATAGATCTGACTTTCAGAGTTATCCAAACCAGAACTTTTATAACTTCGTTGATTAATTCTGCACTTATTACATTGCATTCTCATACAGTGCTGATTAAAAGCAAGTCAGACAACACTGAAGGATCTCAGTTTCTTCATCTCCTTCAGTTCCAGTACACATAAATGGTTCTGTTGTGAATTTTACAAGCCCACTTTGAGAAGGTGGGATGGCCATGTTAATATTTAGAAGCATATTTTGTAACTGGGTTTAAGAATTCTGTTTCAGTGCTGATAATATAGGCTACTATGCAAATATAACCACACTCATTCAGCTGTATAATGTGCAGTACTGCAGAGTATGGATAATGCGACAACAACATAGCAATGAACAGCACAGGTGAAAAAGTAGCTTTGAACACCAAGTAAGCATACACAGCTGAGTATCTGCACAACTTCCAGAAATCATAAAACCTCAACACCATCACAGCATTAAGCCGGGAACAGCTGCCATTATATATTCATTGCCACTCTTGGAATTAAATTCCTTATATCTAAAGTCCGCAACCCGCCTGTGTAGCGCTTAAGAGGCACATAGACAAAGAAGTCATCACACATGCATGCTGCAGCAGATTCACTCTCTTGCAAGTAATTATTCTCGAAGATTAAGGATCTTTAAAAGAAGGCGACTGGACTTTTTTTTTGAAGATGTTTAATTTCTTATGCAAGAGGCTTCTTCAGTTTAGTTGCCTTGGGTAGATTAAGGTTTACTATTATGTGTACATTTTACTGTTCGCACTTCCTTCAATTCAAGTCGTGTTCTTTTCAAGCTCCTTAGACCACCATAAACTAGATGAATGAAAACCTACATACATACTCTCAAAGATTAATTCTGCTCAAACCGACTGACTTTTGACACGTTTGACACTTTCGAGGTATTACTTTGTCTTATACCAAGTTACACCAGAGTAGCAACATATGCACTGCTTAAACCATATTGAATTGAATTTTGTTGAATTTGATTTAATTATCAATAAAATCAAAATGTATTGTTTGCTGTGTAGCAGTGGAAATACTGTCACTGGATTACGTTAATGCTGAAGAAATCTTTTAAGACAAGTCCTGAAGCCTCTGCACTCCTGTCACATTAGCCTGTTATTAGTCAGGCATAACACTATGACCACTGACAGCTGAAGTGAATAACACCGATTATCTCTTCATCATGGCACCTGTTAGGGGGTGGGATATATTAAGGAGCAAGTAAATTTTATTCTCAAAGCTGATGTATTAGACCCAGGAAAAATGGGCAACTGTAAGGATTTGAGTAAGTTTGACAGAGGCCAAATTGTGACAGCTAGATGACAATGGTGCGTTGGTCACTATCTATCAAAAGTGGTTTGCAGAAGGAACAGTGGTGAACCAGTGATAGCATGATGGGATGCCAAAGCTCAAGCAAAGGCTGACCCTTATCTTCAAAGATAAGCTGGCAGAGACAGTGTGATGCTTTGGGTAATGCTCTCCTGGGAAACCTTGGGTCCTGCCATCCATATAGATGTTACTTTAACGTGTACCATCTGCCTAAGCTTTGTTACACACTTTCATGGAAACTGAACTACCTGAGGGTTGTGCGTCTTTCAGCAATAATGTTTCCTGCCACAAAGCAAAAATAGTTCAGGAATAGTTTGAGGAGCACAAGAGGTTTGAGTTGTTGACTTGGCCTCCAGATTCCGCAGATCTCAATACAAACGAGCATCTGTGGGATGTGCAGGGATGGAGGCCTCTGCTCGCAACTTACAGGATTTAAAGCATCTGTTGCTAACATCTCGGTGCCAGATACCACAGCACACCATTTGGGATCTAGTGGAGTCCATGCCTCTATGGGCAAAGGCTGTGTTGGCAGCACAAAAGAGACCACTACAATATTAGACAGGTGGTCATCCTGTTATTTCTAATAGGTGTATAGCTTTTACGATTCAAACAAATCAAAACACAAATTACTGATATGGTGAAAATCCCAACTATGACTTGACCTTGAGGTTATCGAACATTTTAGTAGCTGCACCTATGTTATCAATTTGAAAATCCTAGGTGACTTCCTTCTTGAGTTATAACATTCACAAGATTTTCAGAAGATTTCAGCGTGACGACTACACCTTGTCAGCCTCTTAAAGTTGAGGGGTGAAAAGGTAGCATACCTAGCACCCAGCAGCTACAGGACAGTGTGTCATATAGTTATGATTTGCACAAAATATTAGCAACAACCTTAACTGTTTTATCAGACGCTAGTTTAGATCAGACAAATGAGCAAAGTCATGTTGCTCATTGTCACGTATTGTAAAAAGCATATCCCATCCTCCTCTCCTGTCCCTTTCACATACTGCCTATTCTAAGTAGGGTTGGGCATATGTAAAAATTTTCCAGTCGGCAATCGTCAGTCCAACAATCGTCGATAGGCGATATATTCACGCATGCGCAGACTTTTTGATGGGCGGGGCAATGTAATCATGCACGGACTGATTTGCGCATTTACAAAACAGAAGAAGTCCAAACATGGACGTACTAGTTTCCAAAAACCAAAACCAAAACGCTGTCAGCATTAACGCGGCTTAAGCGCGGTCATCACGATACCAACAGTATGTTTAATGCAGCACACGTCAGGGGAAGACTCTAGATAAATGCTATGGCTCTGTACCAGATGCATTTAAAGCCCTACCCCTGCCCCCTCTCGGCTCAGCAGACCACCACACCATCCTACTGGCCCCTGCTTACACCCCAGTCATCAAGAGGATTAAAAAGGTCACCAAAAACATCAAGCAGTGGACAGAAGAAAGTATCCTCACCCTACAAGGATGTTTCGAAGCCACTGACTGGGACAGCCTTCTTTCTACCTCTGATGACATCGACGAACAAGTCAACACGGTGACATCATACATCTCCTTCTGTGTTGACAACATTATCCCCTCAAAAACAGTCTCCATCTACCCCAACAACAAACCCTGGATCACCAAGGAACTCAAGGAAATCCTTAATAAAAAAAAGAGGATTTTCTTCACCGGCTCTGCTCTGGATAAAATGGAGGTCAACAGGGAGGTCAAGAGGGCCATAAAAACTGCTAAACTGGAGTATAAAAACACAGTTGAAAAAAATTCACCACAGGGGACCTCCACTCAGCCTGGCAGGGGCTCAAAACCATGGCCTCTGTGAATACTGTGGTCACCACCCCCAGAACCATCCAGGTGGAGGGCAGCAACCCCTCCTCCCTCCCTGACGACCTCAACGCTTTCTACACCAGGTTTGAGACGGACAACATCATCCAGCTTGAGGAGTCCAGATCCTCACTCAAACCTGGCACTCTACACTCACCTTCAGGACTGAGGACGTGGTGAGAGCCCTCAGGAGGACCAGGGAGAGGAGCTCACACGGCCCTGACAACATCAGCAGTCGAGTTCTGAGGCACTGTGCAGGGCAACTAGGAAGTGTGTTCCGGACTCTATTTCAACACTCAGTTGACAGTCACACCGTCCCCCAGCTCTGGAAACACTCCACAGTCATCCTCATCCCCAAAAGAAACAACCCAAAGTCTCTGAAAGATCTTCATCCTGTGGCCCTCACCTCCCTGCTGATGAAGGCCATGGAGAAGATCATAAAACAGCACATCATAAGAGCAACTGACGCCCTGATGGACCCGCTCCAGTTTGCTTACCGTGCACTCAGAGGCGTCGATGATGCAAAAATCTTCATCTTGGATTCCATCCACAAACATCTGGAGCTCCCTGTCTCCTCCACCAGACTTCTGTTTGCGGATTTCTCATCAGCGTTCAACACTCTGCAGCCTCATATCCTGGCCACTAAACTTTCCTCCCGATTTAAAGTTAAAGTTAAAGATAAATAAAGTCTTTCTGATTCTGATTCTGATTACAATTTTTAATGCTTTCAACCCATCTGGAGCGCAGAAGGAACAAAATTTGGACAATCTGACGAAATGCGTTGGCAGAGACATTTCAGGGATTTTGACTCAGTCTGCGCTCTAGATGGGTTAATTGTTAATCACATTAGTCATGATGACGGCGTGTTAACGCTGACAGCACTAAAAAAATATAAAGTCGGGAATTTGGGATTTCTTTGGCTTTAAACCAGATGAAAGAGGTAAACCTAAGGATGTAACCAAAGCGGTGTGCCGCTTGTGCAGACGTATAGTGCGAGCAGAGTACTCAAACATGCCTAACTTGCAAGAGCATGCACGTGTCCACCATCCGGCTGAGTCTGCTAGGCTATCACCAGCTTCTGCAGCTCCATCAACAAGCATTTGGGCGCACTCTGAGGAGGGGGCATTTGCTCGCAGATGAAAGAGGGTGCTGTTAAAACAGCGCTACTATTATTTTTTTCTGTTGACTGCTTCTATTAGCTCCATCATTATTAGCAAACTTACTCAAGGGCAAATAAATAAATAAATCACCCTTGAAAAAAAACTATCGACGATAGGCTGAGCTAGTCCATATATTCGTCCAATCACCCAACCCTAGTTCTAAGACTTAAAACAGCATTTATTTTCCTGCCACGCTGTAACCTGTCCATCATCACCACAGTTTTGAAATCTGGACCCCTCTTCCTTTGGGGTCTTCCCTCCAAACTGTCAAAAGTCAGTTAATTCTAGCCAGTAGAATGAAGCTTTGTGCATAGAGGTACCAGCATCATGCACTCACAAAGCAGACACTCTCGTGTGCATGATGGCCTTTTTGGGCTGTGTTTTCCAGCCCTAACCCTAACCTTAACCACAACCTTAACTGTATCAGATAGTGCTTTCCAAAGCAAATCATGATGAGAAAGTAAAATAAATTTACAACAGTTCTCATGTTTCCAAACGCGTAACATACTGACGATTTGTCACATAGTGTCGGTATGTTACGTTTTGGGATGAGAATGTGTCTGTGGTTTAGTTAGTCTCACAAGTGTTTGTGTTTAATTGTTTAACCTGCTCAGAGAAGCGCTGCTTGGTCTGGATCTGATAGTGTTCCTCTGTTGTCACACGGGTGATATTGGCTGTGGCTGCCTGAGGTAACGTCTCCACCTCTTGGATGGCTTCCATAGAAACACTTTGCGGAAGTACCCGGAAAAGTGACGTCACATACATGATGATACTCTTCTTGTCAGGGTGAGCCACTGCCACATCTGAAAAGAGTGAGAAGAGTGAAGTTTATCCTAAATTTCACGAGCCACTTGTGATAAATGTCACCTAATATGACAATAGAGCAAACATTTCTGGAAAAAAACAGTTCTTCAAGACCTAAAGTTGTCTGACGAGTGTGATATGTCAAAACTACAGACATAAAATAAACTATATTCACGTGTGTTAAAATACGACTGTATTAGATAATTATTTTGGCACAGAAGGAATCTTCACTGGAAGATGAGCCTGGTATCAAAACTACAGATCAAAAGAAAGACCCTTCAGTGAGTTCACCAACTACCTGTCCACTGTTCTGACACTCCTGTCACCATAATGTTTTCATTAGCGATAAACATTGGTGTCCCGTTTTTTGGTGATCCCTTATGTTAGGACTGTTAGAACAGCTGAGACACATACTTTAAAAACATCGTGTGTGTGTGTGGCATTCAAACCCTCACACATGCTGTGATTCAGAAATAGCTGTCCCATGAAGCAGCTTTAAGGTGAACTGTAAGCTTACATTTGAGTCGCTGGAAATAGAGAACTGTTAAAAGAAATGCTTGTCAAAAAGTTGTAAACTGCCAACAAAATATTTTTGTTCAATTCAGATTAAAGCTAAGAACCAGCTGTTTAAATCATATTCACTATGTAGTATAACAGCAAGTTAAATAAGCAATAGGTGACTCCACTCAGAAAGTCTTCATCCAAAAACGTCACTTTTTGGCATTCGAAGGAGCTTGGAAAGAATAGCGTCTGGACTTCTTTAAGTTTCCTTGAAGACGTTTCACCTCTCATCCGAGAAGCTTCTTGGTGGAGAATCCCACATTTAAGCCCTATGGGATTGTCCCCCACGAGGGTCATGGACCCCCTATTGATCCTCTACCTAATCACATGAGACAAGGTGTGAAAATGGGCGTGGGTCACAATCAGCCAAGGTTTCGGGTGAGCTCATTGTGAAATGCCCCACCCTATCATGTGATTTACTGAGGTCAAATGGCCCAGGATGTGAGCGGGCGTTAAAGCGTCTGGGAAGGATCTCAAAACTGGATTATAGATGGCAGACAGTTGGTGTGGTAAGCCCCGCCCTCTGTTCAAAGATGGTCATTCACAGTGGACATAGATGCTGCTTTCACTCCTTTTTCAAACCAGATGCTTTTCTTTCCAAGCTCTTCAGACTACGATGACCTGGATGACTGAGGTCATAAGTGATGTTTAAGTGATGTTTAGCTCAAAGGCTAAACAGGCGTCGACATGCCACAAAGCTAAATCCAGTAACCCAGGCTATGTCCACACTAATGCGTTTTCATTTGAAAATGCATTCTTTTCTCTCCCGTCCACACTGAGACAGCATTTTTGCTCATGGAAAATGCAGCGTTTTCAAAACGCTCTCGAAAACGCATACATTTCAAAACGGTGCTCACAGTGTGGACACCAAAAACACAGACTTTCGGCCGCCATTTTCAAATCTATCTGGGCTAGTGTGGATGTAGCCCCAGGTTCAACTACTACCCAGGGGCCATTGCTACATCTTTTCATTCTCTCTTCTTGCTTTCGTGTCTCATTTTCACTGCACTAGCTAATAAAGATGCCCCCTGCCCCCCAAAAATTAACAACAAAAAACAAACAAATAAACAAAAAAAATAATTAAAAGAGAGCAATTGCTGTGGGGCAAATAAGTGAACCCCATATAAGATACAAAGATGGCACAGTAGTAGGAGAGAAGCAAGAAAAAAGAAAGACGGATGGAGATGGAGTGCTAATGAACTGATTGCTGTGGTGATGTTAATAGAATGATGTGTGGAGTGCAGTTAGCTCACAGCTAAGAATAATGAACAGTACCAAGAGGAAATAGTCTGTGCTGCAAGCTTGCCAGGAATGATGTGTGTCATTGCAATTTGTGAGAGAAATAAAGTTAGAGTATGAGTCATACATTTGGCTGTGGAATACTGATTTATCACAGAGAAATCTTATGGTGTTATTGTTTCTCTGAGAAGAATAAACAGTTCCATAAATAATACCACCATCTGCAAGTGTGTGTATACATCCCTCAATGGTTTAGACTCTGTAAGTCCATTCTGTGATCTCCACTTTAATCATTTTACCACGGCGCTGCTACATATGTATGCATTTTTATGAGGTATTGTGGGAGTTTGTGTCAGTGTATACTGTACTTTTCAGGTGTGTATAAGCATAATGTATGTGTGTCTCTATGCCTTGAGGTAATTAAATCTGTCTCAGTAAACTTGCATTGTGAAACTGTCATTAGTGTGTATTTAAACAATTCTTCAATTTATTCCTGAAAAAATATTTGATGAAATATTTTCAGAGACTAATATTTATTCCTAACAAATCCTCTCATTTAGTTCGGGACGTTGCTGAGTCCTGAATTAAATGTTCAGAAAAAATCTGAAAACAGTTTGTGGGAACCACATCTAACCAGTATTCCACAGTTTGCTAATGTTTTCTGGAAAATATGGCTTCCAAGAGATAAAGTTTCAGACCTGAGCTGCATTGCTGCAGCTGGATGTGTGCTTTAATGGCCAGCTGAAGAAGAGAACAAAGACAACAGTGCAAAACAAATGAAAGAAAGAGGAATTAGAGAGAAACACTGGTGAGAGAAATACACAAAAGACAAGACAAACAGTGGGAAGAGAAAAAGGAAAAAAAGTACTAATGAAATCAAGAACAGGATTATATGCAGGATAAACTCCCTATGAAGGTCTTTATCATATAAATACAGCTCTCAAAATTATCAGCAACGTATAAACTACAGTGATTAAAGTTGAATTCTTATAGTGCCTTTTTAAAATCACAACAGTGTGCTTTATATGCACAACAAGGAAGTTCAAAGGCTTTTGAAATTCCTTTGAGTAAATATTAAACCAAAGAAAACATTTTCTATGATACTGACAAGAAACCTTTTCAGTGCCAATAAAAGCTAGTCTAGTTTTAAGGGCACACATCACATATTCTGTAGTAGTGTTCATAATGTGCCTATTGATCACCACTGAGTGAGGTGACTGTTGACACCTCAGAAGCT
The DNA here is from genome assembly GCF_036321145.2 of Pelmatolapia mariae. Lineage (NCBI taxonomy): Eukaryota > Metazoa > Chordata > Actinopteri > Cichliformes > Cichlidae > Pelmatolapia > Pelmatolapia mariae. The sequence continues at coordinate 7,528,058 of NC_086246.1, forward strand.
GGTAGCATACTCCTCAAAAACTTGCAATTTAGTTTATTCTACTGAAACTGTACATTAAATTGACTGTCTAAGGACTGGAAGTCCACTCACTTTTCTTTTGCCTTTTCAAGAGTTATTGCATCTACAAGATTTTCACAAATTTGACCTCTGAACTCTGACCTTGAGGACGAGGTCACTGAGCTTCAAACTCATCCACGAGTCTTCGTAGATGCACATATGGTATCAATATGAAAATACTGACCTTCTTCTTGCGTTATCAGATTCACGCGATTTTCATGAAAACTTGATCTCTGAGCTTGAGCTTGAGGTTGTGGTCACTGAGATTCAAACTCAGAGTTTTAGTAGATACACCTATGGTATCAATTTGAAGCTCCTACAACCAATGTTTTTATCATGTTTTTAAAAACAGGCTCAAGACCCACCTTTTTAATTTAGCTTTTAACTAACGCTTATTTATTTAATGCTTATTTATTCTATCCTGTTATTCTATTTATATTATTCATTTAGTTTTACCTAATATTTACTGATTTTATTCTTATTCATTTTTTATCTTCTTACTCTGTTTATACTTATATTTATATTATATCCCACTCTTATTTATTTTATCTTTTTATCCTGTTTATATTCTTATTAGGTCATATCTCCAGTGTTTCCTCGGAGGGGGTTCTCTGCACCGGGGCTGTGATCGACCGTGGCTGCTGGGGCCCTGTGGGTCCTCTGAGCCTGGCTGGGGGGCTTCTTAGCCTCCCTCCTGCTGTGTGCCCAGCCTGGAGGCTGCGGTCTGTGACCGGCTCCCGGTGCAGACAGCTCCCTGTGATAGTGTTTCCTCACTTGGCTAATACGTACCCAGCCCAATTTTACTCTTTAGATGTGTGTGTGTGTGTGTGTGTGTATGTGTGTGTGTGGGTGTGGGGGGGTGGGGGGATGTGTGTATCATGACCGCTTCTGTTAATGACAGTGTGGGGAATGAGTGGGAGGGTGAGGTGGGCTGCTTTTAACCATGTAAAGCACTTTGTGCTACAGTTTGTATGAAAAGTGCTTTATAAATAAAGATTGATTGATTGATTGAATGTTCCCTCTAAGCTGCGCGCGTGAGCAGTTGCGCACTGCTGGCACGGTCTCTGCGCACAGAAAAAAAATCTAACCTGAAATTAAAATGAATACTTTAACAATTCTGTTCTGCAGTGTTAGTCAGTAAGTGACTGGCTGCTCCCGTATGGGATTAGAACGATGCCACCTTATCCCACAGTCCAGCCAATAATGCGATTCACATTCATGTATACGCAGCTAATAAACGTGGTTGACAGGCTATGACAGCGTCCTTATGTGCCGACACCGGTGTTTTAGCGAGCAAAGTGGCGTGGCTGATGTGGAGTGAAGCCACGTTAATGACAACGTGTACAACCATTGGAGATGTGAGCAGGACAGATGGAACAATTGACGGAAAAAGTGTGGACTTTATACCAGTTTTTAAATCGTGTTGATCGGCCACGTAAAACCAGAGTTATGATAAAAATATCTGCAATGTTTGGTTTTCTTCCTGAATACTATCGTTGTTTATATTTACTGTGGGAAGAAACGGTAAAAACGGCGTTTTATAAGGAAAACGCTCGAAAGCACTCTCTGCCTGTGAGCAAAAACAAAACCAAAAAAACCCCACCCTTTCCTATTGGTCGAAAAATTTACCATGTCGACCAATCAAAAAATGATATGGCAACATGGCATTTAGTTGTTTAGGAAGGAGGAAGTTTTAGGAGTGACGGCGGTGTTTTGAGATGTGAGAGATTTGAGACGTTTAGCACAAATCTTGTGTAGTTAGTGTGTAGTTAGTGTGTAGTGTAGTCAATAGTTTTGTTGTGTGTGTCAGAGCAATGAGGCGACTGCTGAATGTTACAGGTGTTACAGGAGTGATACATCTCCTGTTGTCAGGCCTGCAGGTATCAGGCTGTTGTTCTCCTTTATCTCATAGTGGACAGAAATTAATTTTCGGAGTGGCACAAATAATTTGTGTGGCATCAAATTTGATGCAGAACAGCTGATTGTTCTGTAAATAGTTTGAAATGTTTATTTAAAAAAACGCCTTGGCTGCATTTTTAGGTAAACAGCTGCAAAAAACTTTGTTTGCAAAACTCAGTTACTTTTTTGAAGAAGTAACTATATAATTAATTGCCCAACATTGGTCATTATATACTGTGTTTTGCAGACAGAGTTACAGGACTCTCTCCCAGACCACAGACTCATAATACAAGTCAGAGCTTTATTTAAAAAAAAAAGAAAGTTGTGTTTTCAAAATTGGAGTTCAAGTTATTTTTAGTTCCAATAGTGTTAACATCCTACACAGGTCATGAACAAGATTTTTTTTACATTTTCATTGTAAGTGGGCTAAAGCAGTTAATTAAAAGTAGTCTGACATAAATGTAAATGCTGTAATTTGATTATTTTAATAAACCATGTAACTTGGATGGATTGGATGCTGGCGTGACCACAGTGCACACATCTGATGTCGCTCACAGTGGTCCAAGGGATCGCTCAGGGAGTTTGTGTGTTCGCTCAGACACGTGAAAAATTAGAGGGAACATTGCTTACAACGCCTCATCCTCATCACAAACTTAGGTGTCCACTCCGCCCACCTGCCGGAGAGGGAGATGTTAAAACCCCATCAACCTTTTACAGCTGAGGGGTAAAAAGCTGTTGATTATATTTAATAAGTCTATTCATCCATCCATCTATCCCCAAGTTTACCCTGGGGCCTCCTCCAGATAAAACATGTCAGGAAAACCTCACCCAGGAGGCATTCTTGTCAGATGCCTGAATCAATATGATGATGTGGAGGTACCCTTCCCTTTGGAGAAAGCTCATTTCCAAAGCTTGTATCCACAATCTCATTCTTTCAGTGATTATCAAAGTTTGTGATCATAGGTGAGAGTAGGGGTATAGATTGACCTGTAAATGGACAGCTTTGCTTTTATGCTTACCTATTACTTTATCATGATGGACCAGTGCAGCAACTGCTTCACTGCAGCTACAACCCCAATTTGTCTGTCAGTCTACCTTATCCTTCTTCCCTCACTCATAAACAAGATCCAAAGATACTTCAGCTCCTCAATTTGGGGCTTGGACCCGGAGTGGGCACCTTTTCTGCCTGAGGACCACGGCTTCAGACACGTCGCTTCACACCCAGCTATATACCACATTATCCAACCCCCCCCCCCCAAAAAAAAAAAACAGAGATGAGATTCTGAGGCCACCAAATGTGGAAGCCTTCTGCCACTTGGTTTTGTCTCAAAATTCTATCGATAAAAATTATGAACAAAATTTTTAAAAGGTACTCTGTACCGTGCATTTGCTATTGGTGTGCTATTAGTTTGCAGTTGACTAGCCTCAAGTTGGCAATTCCATTCAATCTATTTGTGATTTCATGGTAACTGTGATAAACTGATAATAAATACAAATCCATCTTTTGTAAACGTGTTGCTATCTACATACACAGAAACTCATTCGCCACACCAGATCATCTGCCACCATTTCATCCTCTTCTGTCACAGCAACACTCTGCATGTCCTCCTCTGCTACATATATGAGCCTCCTTTGAGATCGTCCTTTTTTCCTCCTGTCTGTACCCCCATTACTAGGGGTAGGAATCAAGAAAATTGTTCTCTATAAGAACCAGTTCCAGTAATCCAATTCTTGGAATTCTTAGTCTGCTTATCTATCGATCCCGCTTATTGGTTCCAGTTACACTGGAAATAGCTGCATTTTGCTGTTACCACTCTGGCTCTTTGTAAGCATCTGCACAGACAATATCCTATAATGCTAAGCTAGCCAAGAACCCAGAATGAAAGCTGAGTGAATGCTAACCCTAGCCCTGCAGACAGACGCTGAACTTCAACAGGTAACAAACTGATGACGACAAAGTAGAACCGAATCGCTCTGAAGTTTCTTTGTGCTATTTTTTTGTGTTTTCGGCACTGTGTGATTACCTAAATACTAAGAGAAAGATAACAGGTGTCCTCAATAGAATATGGATTTGTGTTGGTGTGTGGGGCCTCAGGTTTACATTATTAAACAGTAATTATGACACAGTGTGTTTTAGATATTTTACAGAGTAACATGAAAGTAATGTAACAAGTAGTATAATGAATTACTTTCTCCTTGGAGTAATTATGTAGCGTACTGCATTACTTTGAGGAAAAGAGTGTTCTTTGTAATATGTGTAATAATTACTTTTTTTGAGTAACGACCCCAACGCTGATCACAACAAAGAAGGGAATTACCTCCAATATGCAAAAACATTTGACTCACAGCATGCAGTTGGTTTACATGAATTTCTTTGCAGTGGCGATCATTTTTAAAGTGGAGCCAATGCAAACACAACAAGAATCAATAAGGAATCTAACTGATTAGTGATTTCTATAATGGAATGGAAATCACTGATTAGTGATTGCTAAATTCTTATCAATTCTTATCAATTCCCATGCCTTCTCAATACTGTTCCTGCCCTCATACATGTCCTCTGCCACCCCTGATGTCCCTGTGCAGTACCACGGTGCCTCTCTTGACACCTTGTCATGTGATTTCTCTAGAGGCACAAAGACAGTGAAACTCCTGGTGATCTTCTCTATAGTCGATTCTCTTATCTGGAACACTTTAAGATATCTGGATTGATTACTTTATGCCTCAGAAGAGACAATGACAGCGACTTTTGTAATAAGCACACTCACTAATGATCACATGTTTTGGAATAATCTTTGACTCAGGCTTTATTCTCTTTAACTTTACCAGACCAGACCGTTCCAGCTTTATTTTTAAAGCACTTTAAAAACAACATCAATGGACCTAAGTGATGTGTAGAATAATAAATATGTACAAACAGATAGGAATCAAAAAGCCACAGAACAAGAACAAGTGCCACACTATAAAACAAAATAAAATAAAAAATAAATTAAATTAAATAAACATCCCACATGATGTCAAAGGCCGAGGAAAAGAGATTTAAGAAGAGATTTAAAAACAGACAGAGAAGAGGCTTGACTGATGTGTAAAGGCAAATCATTCATATTTTAGGAGCTGTAACAGTGAAGACATGGTCTCCTCTTAGCTTATGCTTAGTTTGAGGAGCAGCTGATCAACTGACCTGAGATAAAAGGACAGTTGTAGCATCTCAAAGAGATAGGGTGGGGCGAGATGATTAAGGGCATTAAAAGCAAATAAAATAATTTAAAACTTAATTTATGGGCAGCCAGTGGAGTGAGGCTAAAATGGGAGAAACATACTCAAATTTATGCATGTGAAAAGATCTGAGGCTCTGTTCTGTACCAACTGTAGACTAGTGATTGAGGAGCCACTAACCTCTACATAAAGTGTATTACAGTAATCCAGCAGAGAGTAACAAAGGTGTGGATTACTGTCTCAAAGTGCTGCTGAGAAAGCTTTATGTTGGCCAGGTGCCTCAACTGGAAAAGGTTCAATTTTGCCACTGCCCTGATTTGACTGTCAAACTTAATTTCAGCGTCAACCTTAACCCAGAGGTTTGTAATAGTTGGCTTGATGTACTGAACAAAGGAACACAGTTCGACAAAATGATGGTGTTTGTACGCCCAAACACCATCACTTCTGTTTTTTCTCATTAAAATTTAAAACATTAAGGGGCCATTATGTCTTCAAGACACCCGAGCAGCAGTCTAGAAGAAAACGCTTCATTACTTTTAAGAGGGAATAAAATCTTGGTATCGTCCACATAACAGTATAATGAAATACAATACGTTCTTACTGTGGAACCAAGTTGGAGCTGGTAGAAAAAAAGAGAAGGGAGCCTAAAACTGAGCCCTGTGGAACTCCACATGAGAAAGGAGCAGAGGATTCAAAGGCTATCACAGAAGGTTTGATCCAGTACAATTTCATGATCGATTGTGTCAAACCCATCATTTAAATCTAAAAGTATAAAAACAACTCAGTCACCAGAGTCGATAGCTAAAAATATGTGGTTAAAAACTCTTAACCCTTTATTGACCATGGGCCCACCGGCGGGCCCATTTTACAGGTAAATTTGAAGGGCCGGTCAATAAAGGGTTAAATGAGATGTTTCAGTGGTGTGTAAGATTCTGAAACCAGACTTGAAACCTCTAGAATGGTATTCTCTTCCAAAAACGCCATTCACTGATTGAAAATGATCTCCAGAAATTTAGAAAGAAAAGGAAGCTTAGCTTAGATAGGCCTGTAGCTAGTGAGAACTGTGGGATCCAGAGATGTTTTTTAAGCAGAGGTTGATCGACTGCATGTTTAAACTTTTTGGGACTACACCTGAGGACAGACTGCTATTAAGAACTGCCAGAACAGAAGGCCCTACAGTATGGAGAATCTCTTTAAACAGTCAAGGAGGGACAGTATCATTTGTCCCTCCTTCAGACTGAAGAAGTCACTTGGATGAGTGATAAAATGTTTCTCCCACTGAAAATGCAATGTCCAGATCAACAGAGTCAACTTTTTGGGATTTTCTCACCTGGACGATTGAGCATGTATCCAGAAAGTTTAAACTGGTTTCAAGACGGCATAAATTTGGCAATGATGGATGCCACAGATGATGACACATTTTCTGATGAAAGTATTTGTTAGGAGGCATTCCTGGTATTATTGTGCAAAACCTGTCAACAAATTGTCCCTTGACAGTAAGGTAAAAGGTGAGCATGTAGTTACCCTCAGGGTCCAGTAGCCTCTCTATCCCCAGGTGTTGCTCTGCCTTACTAAAGGCATGTTCCAGTCGGTCGACTGCCGAGGTCTTCTTCTCCACAGAGCTCCAATCAAAAAGTTCAGGCCTGGCAAGATGAAAGAAAATCGGTAGGTATCATACACACCTTTTATCAATAAAAAACCTTGCATTCCAAATATGGAGGAACATCCTCAGTATTTTGTAGCGCTTTAAGGAAATTAGTAACATGTTAATAGGAAACAAATATCCTACAGCTTATGCAGCTGGGTTTATTTTTGAGTCCTGGAAGTTTATTTGCTGTGGAGTAATATTTTAATGAGATTCACATTCTCATTCACCAAATTTCTTCCCAACAGCGAACAATAAAAACAGACTTTTATAATGCAAAATAGCATGTTAGAAAATTCTGAGTGAAAACTGCTACTCCTCCACTGTGCCATTATGTTCATGGTGATGGCTTTTGTTTCCCACTCTGTATTCTTGTAAGAACAAGGAGAAGATTTATTTCATTGAATTTATTTTTTACTCAATGCCAATTTATTTACTTATTTAAATTTAAACTCAATCATTCATTCATGTTAGAACTATCACATTCTTTACTGTAAAAGCTTAGTCCTACTTAGTGTACATGAGTACACTAATATCAATAGTGTATATGAGTAATGATGAAAAGAAAATGTGAACCAAATGCACTGCAGGGTCCTTTCTGTAATTTAATGATAATTTATGCTGACTAACTTGATTAAACTTAATCAGCTTCTCATCTGCATCATATTAATAGCAATAACTTTATCAGATACACGTTTCCCTGTTATTAATCTACACCAGGATATGTCTATCAGCTAGTTTTCTGACTGGGCAGCAATGCACACTCTATTGCAGTGATTGCCGAAGCGTAGGCTGTGAAGGTACTGCAGGTGGGCTGCAGTAAACAGAAATTTAGTTAGAATAGAATAAAAAATAACAATTTGAGGTGGTAAGTTGGTTATGGTACTTGTTATTCTGACTTACTCTATGAACAATTTCAATCTGGTTTCTGCCCCAATCATAGCACAGAAACTGCTCTGTTAAGGATTACCAATGACCTTCTGATGGCAGCTGATTCTGGTCTCCTATCCATTCTCATCCTTCTTGATCTCAGTGCGGCGTTTGATACCATGTCTCACAATATCCTCCTAAACCGGTTAGCATCCACTGGCATTAGTCACACCCCCCTTGCCTGGTTCACCTCCTATCTCTCAGACCGCACTCAGTTTATCCAATTTAAATCCCATTCTATCCTGTTTCTGCTGGTATGCCCCAGGGTTCAGTATTAGGGCCTCTTTTATTCATTATCTACATGCTCCCTCTTGGTCATATATTCCGAAAATATAATATAAATTTACACTGTTATGCCAATGACACCCAGCTCTACATTTCTTCTAAACCCAAATCATCCCTCCCACCTACCTCCCTCTCAAACTGTCTTATGGAGATTAGATCATGGTTCTCCTCCAATTTTCTTAACCTTAACAGTAATAAAACAGAGGTTTGACTTGTTGGTACAGCCTCTCTCTTATCCAAATCCCACAGTTTTTCCATTAACATTGAAAGTTCTCCTACCCTTCCCTCCCCTCAGGTTAAGAGTTTGGGTGTCATACTTGATAATACTCTTTCATTCCAGTCTCACATTAATTACATAACCCGGTCTGCATACTTCCACTTGCGTAATATTAACCGACTCAGTCCCTTCCTTACTCCCCATGCTGCTGCCATCCTTGTCTATAGTCTTATTACGTCCCGTATTGATTACTGCAATTCCCTCTTATTTGGTCTCCCTAAAGGTCCCTTCATAAACTCCAACTTCTTCAAAATTCCACAGCTCGGGTCATAAGTCGTACTCCGTCAAGAGCTCATATTACCCCAGTTCTTCAGCAGCTTCAATGGTCATAGAAGCCAGGATAAACTTTAAAATCTTACTTCTCACGTACAAGTGTATCCATAAATCTGCTCCTTCCTATTTGTGTGACCTGCTCCATATCAGCACTGTTTCCCGCCCTCTCAGATCCTCATCTGCTATTCATCTTACTGTTCCGTCCGCACGTCTCATCACTATGGGGAACAGAGCCTTCAGTCCCTCTGCTCCTCGGCCCTGGTACTCTCTTCCTCCAGCCATAAGAAATATTGACTCTCTTCCCGCATTTAAGTCACAGCTCAAAACACATGTGTTCAAACTGGCTTATTCACTTTAGTGCTGATTTTATCTGTTGTCAAGTTCTGTTTTGCAATTTTAACTTACTTTATGTACTTTATGACTATTGCTTCTTTTATTACTTTTGTTCTTTTGTAAGGTGACCTCGGGTTTTTCAAATAAAATGTATTATCATTATTATTATTATTATTACATTTATTTGAAGTTTGTGTTGCTGTGGCAAGTGGGTCACACTTTGGCCTTAACAAGTTGCATATAATTGGCAAGCACTAGCAATTTATAGCCAACAGCATGTGTGGTCTACGTTTTTTGAATAGAGCTTTCAAGGAAATGCATCACTTGCTCTTGTGTTTTGATTCTCTGTCATGATTTACGATTTGACACTTCTGGTTTTTAAGTGGGATGCAGCACTTCATTGATTCAATTCAATTCCATTCAATTCAATTTTATTTATATAGCGCCAAATCACAACAACAGTCCCCTCAAGGCGCTTTATATTGTAAGATAAAGACCCTAAAATAATACATAGAAACCCCAACAATCAAACAATCCCCTATGAGCAAGCACTTGTGACTGATTGGTTGGGGTTGAGGGAGGACACACTGTGGAAGAGAGCCAGAGATTAATAATAACTAATGATTACATGCAGAGTGGTGGATAAACACGTGGTGAGTGAAGAAGAAATGCTCAGTGGATTATGGGAAACCCTGAACAGCTAAGCCTATTGCAGCGTAACTAAGGGAGGATTCAGGGTCACCTGTTTCAGCCCCAACTATATGCTTTAGCTAAAAGAAAAGTTTTAAGCTTCTTGTTAAAAGTAGAGATAGTGTAACTGAGAGTTAGTTTCATAGCAGAAGGGCCTGAAAGTTGAAGGCTCTGCCCTTCAATTCTACTTTTAAAAACCCCAGGGAACCACAAGTAAACCAGCAGTCTGAGGGTGAAGTGCTCTATTGGAGTGATACTGTACTATGAGGTCTTTAAGATAAGATTGGGTCTGATTATTCAAGACCTCGTATATTTTTTTCTACATAAGTGCTTTCTATCTAACATTCACACACATTCATAATTTGATGGATGAATTGAAGAATAACTTGGGGTTAGTATCTTGCCCAAGGACGCTTTGCATGCAGACTAGACAACTACCAACTTTCCAATTAGTAGATGACCCGCTCTACGTTCTGAGCTACAGCCACCCAGTATTACAAGGCTGAGGGGTACCGCTGACTGCCGCTAGTATATTTTTAAGCTTATGAATGCCAATCAGGGATGTTCCTAGCAACTCATTTCTTACTCCACTAACCGTGGAAAAAGAAATTAGACTAACCAACTAGTCTGATGATTTTAAGATAGTTTACTGTGTTTTTCTTCTGAAAACTGTTGCTTTCTAAAGTTAAAAATAAGGCAAAAGAAATGCTAACTTAAAAAAAAAAAACTACAAACAATGTCTTAATGCATGGATGGTTCCCAGGTAAGGATAAAGCCAAATGTTCAGTTCCTCTGGAGATGATGGTCCATGACACAAATGTTTTATCACTCATTTAAGTGATTTCAGTATTCAGTCTCATGGATGAGTGATGGAATGTTTCTCCAACAGAAAACAATTGCCCAGTTGAACTGAATCCACTTTTTGAGGCTAAAGAAACAGTTGTTAGATGCTGATATGCTTACTAAAACTGACCCCTTTCACTGATTACAGATGAGCCTCCCAACACCCAAACTCTTGTCTGTTATTTACATTTTTAATTTCTCCTATTTGAAATTAGCTGGATCTTGTAAGTATAAAAACTAACAATCAACTTTGATCAAAAATCAAATTTAAAAACCCATTCTTAGTCCTCATTCTTACATGAGGACTAAGACTTTATTTTACAGCATAACAACTTTGAGCAGAAGGTGCAGAAGAGCCAAAATGTAATATCATAATATGATGACACATGGTATTGTTTCAGGAAATTGTACAGTTGGATTTGGTTGAGCTATGGTTACAGCTCGGATGGTTTACATGTGAAATGCAGATAAGAAAAAAGAAGAAAGGGGGAAATTCAAACTACGAAACAGTGAGGTTCATTTTATTATTAGAGCAGCCTCAAGGTCATTATGAAAATGAATAAACAACATTGTTGAAATACTGTAAATAAAGTAAAATAAAATCAGTTGTTTACTACATATAGATTCTGATGCAACTGCTAGGTTACTTCAAAATATACTGCATTAAATTATAATGCATGCGGAACTTTATGATACACCAAAATTCTGTTTGAGGACATGTTCTTCAATGGGATCGCCATGAATTTGAATTGAATACCCCTGGTTTAGATTCTAAGTAATGTTATTTTTCTTTCTCTCAATGAAGAAACTATCATATTTATAGGTTAATTTTAAGTTTGGCATCAAACTCAGAGGCAGATAGTTGGGTAAGAAATGCAAATCACTAGAGACCAGAGTTTAGTTGCAGATTCCGGAATGTGGGTCCAGGAAGGACTTGCTCCGCCCATTTAATTCTGGCAAAACAATAATTACTTCTGCTGTGGCAGCATTGGAATGTTAGTCTTTTTACTTGGCTGGCTGTATCTTTTCATATACAATAATTTTTGAACCTTTTTCTCAGTACAGCATTAGCATCTTCCATGTCTAAAATATATCTCTTTAGTGCAATGACTATATTTGCTCTACTATCCCTTTGAAAGTCTGTCTATCCACTTCTCCTGTGTTAAATCTTCATCTGAACACACACACACCTACACCCATGCACACACACATACCTGTGGCTATGGATGAGGGCATTGAAAGCCAGTCCATCATTCCAGCTACTGGAGAAGTTAACCACATTGACCTGAGGACAGAGATAATGGATATTCAAGAACCAACCTGAGAAAGCAGTATGACAATTAAGAGTGGAAATACTGTCATCCAAATACTGTTTACATTTCCAGAGATAGATTAAAGACATCAATTTCAGTGAATGGATCAAAATTTTAATACATAAAATGATTGTCTATAGGGGCAAAATGGGTTTAAAATTTAATATATAGCTAAAAAAAACATACTAAGAAGTCGACTTAGTGACAGTGGCTATTCCTGTCAAGCACTTCGTATAACGAGGCATGCATGCTCACATGTTTGCAGTGATTATGGACGGGAATCGAGAATCGATTCTTGTGGAGAACCGGTTGCCAGGAGTTCAGTGCCTTTTTTTAGTCTACTTGCCTATTGATCGTGCTAATCGGTTCCAGTTACACTTTCGCTTCAAGCGCCTGATTTCAGTTTATGTGATGGAGGAGGAAAACAGCGACGCAGTTTACAGTGTGGATATGGACATTATTTTGATTTTTAGTGCACAAAAGGATGTGATGGTAAAGTGTAAACTGTCTCCAGGAAAGAAACAGCTGCATTATGCTGTTAACACAACTTCAGCTCTTTGCAAGCACCTGCACAAACAGCATGCTCAAAATATGTCATATGTTCTGTTGTGATTGGTCTTAATTAAGCTTCAGGCCTTACACAAAACAAAACGAGTCAAGTCAAATGACAGAAACATAAATTAGAGAATTATTAACCACATGGTATAAAACTGTAAATATACGGAAATATTCTATGGTGCAAATATGTCCTACTGATACTGTTAAGAATATTTTTATATGTCAAGTCTCAGTCTTTTTAAGTTTCATACATAGTCATAAAAGCAATATGATGACATATATCCCAAATCTGAATCAAGCAAAAACTTGATCTGTATAACATTTTTTAATGCATACCAATTACAATTATTGTTTTGATCGAACTTGCCAAATTCTGTTGCCAAATATTTAACCAAACGAAAATGTAACATTCTGATATTATAGGGTTAGGGCTAGAGGTTAGGGTTATAACTGATTATGATTTTGCCCTCAAAGAATTTATCGATTATTCCTTGGCTCAGAGCCTCCAACAACCCTTAGAACATTTTTAATAGCCTGTCTGGCAGCTTTGCATTGACAATTATGATCTGAATGCACTGTTGTGCCTAACATACTTGCTTTTCCAAGACCACCTTTATAAAATCTCTATATTATTTGTGTTGTTATTCTTTTTAATCTGTTTATTTACTAATTTGTCTTATTATTATTTCTATTATTACTCACACTACACGTGCAATTTAAGAATGTCAAAGCTGACATACAGGGAAAGAGAAAAAAGGGACAGAAAGAAAAAACAAAGGGGGAAAAAAGGAGGAAATATTATAGAAGGACAGAACAGGATTGGAAAGCGCAATCGGATGGCAACTGCTACAACTGTAAGGAAAACCATAAATAACATAAACAAAAACAAAAACAAAAAAACCCCAAACAAATTTCATTGTGTTCTGTATATGTGTATGTGTGAGTGTCTGTGTATCTGTCTTTGTCAACAGACGGACTTCATAATGAGGGTGAGTTGACACAATAGTGGTCCTCCGGGGGCCCGGGAGACCCGGGCCATCCCCAGGCCCCCAGAGTACTAAAGACCTTTCTTTCATACTCTATGAAAAACAGAATAAATTTGAAAGTGGAGACTGCCATTACTTACATGTACTTGAGCACTCAGTTACAGGGTAGTAACTGTAGTAACTATGGAAGACAGCTATTCAAACATGATCCAGTGTGTCAGCCTGTGGATTGAGGTTAAGACTGAGTAAAGGAACATACCTGAGGATACTGGCGTGTATTCTGACGAACCCAACTCAGCAGAATCTTCTCACTGTTAGTCTGCTGTAGGCCCTCCATCACATCCTTCATCACATCCTTAACCTGCACACAGGAATACAAAGCAAGGCTGGTATAAAAACTTAATTAAGATGCATAAACCTTTAGCACCCTTCCCTATAACCCTAACCCTAACCACTACCTTTTCTGGATATTTTGGACATTGGTGGGATTTTTTCTCAAGTCACTAGGCTAACAACAATGTGACTGGACTAACATTATTCAGTTAATCTAGGCTTGAGGGTCCTGCGCAGTATCTTAGCTGTTCCTATGACTGCACTCTACTAAGCAGAGATCTCGGATGTTGTTCCTAGGACCTGCTGGAGCCACTTGCCTAGCTTTAGAGTCACTGCACCGAGTGCTCCGATTACCACTGGGACCACTGTTACCTTCACCCTCTACATCTTATCGAGCACTTCTCTGAGCCCTTGGTATTTCTGAAGTTTCTCATGTTCCTTCTTCCTGATTTTGCTGTCATTTGAAACCCCTATATCGATCACTACGGCCGTCTTCTTCTGCTTGTCTACCACCACTATGTCCAGTTGGTTAGCCACCACCATTTTGTCCGTCTGTATCTGGAAGTCCCACAGGATCTTAGCTCGGTCATTCTCCACCACCCTTGGGGGCGTCTCCCATTTTGACCTCAGGACTTCCAGGCCATATTCAGCACAGATGTTTCTGTACACTATGCCGGCCACTTGATTATGGCGTTCCATGTATGCCTTGCCTGCTAGCATCTTGCACCCTGCTGTTATGTGCTGGATTGTCTCAGGGGCATCTTTACACAGCCTGCACCTGGGGTCTTGCCTGGTGTGATAGACCCCAGCCTCCATGGATCCTGTGCTCAGAGCTTGTTCCTGTGCTGCCACGATTAGTGCCTCTGTGCTGTCTTTCAGTACAGCTTTGTCCAGCCACTGGTAGGACTTCTGGATGGCAGCCACTTCCTCTATCTGCCGGTGATACATACCGTGCAGTGTACATACCTACCATGATGGTTCCTTCTCTTACACCTCTTTCTTAGGTTTCTGCTGCCTGAGGTATTCACTGAGCACGCGGTCAGTTGGGGCCATCCTCCTGATGTATTCGTGAATGTTCGCTGCCTCATCCTGGACTGTGGTGCTGACGCTCACTAGTCCCCGGCCTCCTTCCTTCCGCTTAGCATATAGCCTCAGGGTGCTGACTTGTGGTGAAACCCTCCATGCATGGTCAGGAGCTTCCTTGTCTCAATGACAGTGGTTTTTATCTCCTCCTTTGGCCAGCTTATTATTCCAGTAGGGTACCTGATCACAGGGAGGGCATAGCTGTTGATAGTCAGGATCTTGTTCTTACTGTTCAGCTGACTCCTCAGGACTTGCCTGACCCTCAACAGGTACTTGGTGGTTGCAGCTTTCAATGGTTCCCATTTGCCTGTGGCATCCCCAGGTCGGTCCACTAGTAGCTGGTGTTTTGAGACTCGACTCGTACTACGGTGTTATTACAATTCACAGTAAATACTAATAACTTTGTTCTTGTCAAGGGAACCCTCTAGCAGAGCTTTAAAGCTGAATTTGCCACTCAAAAGACCCTTTATCCATTTTTGTTTACCATCCACAGCATTATTAATGCCTTGCTGTCAGACACCCTGAACTATGGGTGTCTGACAGCAAGTGTGTATGCATTACTTGCACATCAAAAACAACTAGAGGTGTTACAAGGAATTTGTGTTAATTGTGTTAACTTTGAAGGCACTAAGTTACACAGAAAAATATTACTGACAATCAGATCCAGAAAGACACACCAGAAAAAGATTCACATAAATGAAACATGTATTTTTCGCTTCGAAAAGGCCTGTCTGAATACGTTGCATTTCCACAGAAAATGTATATATACATACAATTGAGAGTTCAGGGAGCCTGCACAGCTCTGTTTTGTTGCATTGAATTCTTTTCCTCAGAGCAGTTCAGTATGAAAACTCATCATCAAGGTCAAGGTAAAAAAAAAAAAAAAAGAACACTTAGACCAATAAGAAGCAACCTCAGACAACAAAAGGCAACAAAAAGTAAAGTTAAACTAAATGGAGGCAGCTTTAAAGTAACAATATAATAGTGTCTTCAAATCCTGACAAATTCAGGGGACGATGTACACATACAAGCATACACTAACACATACCTGCCAGTGGAGAATGATGCTCCAGATGAGCCCAAGAATCAGTTTGTGATTCCCATCGACAATGTCCGCTGCCCCAATATTCACTAATTCCACCTGGAGATGGGATGCGGGAAGCACACAAATCACAAATGATTATGATTTCCAAAATTTTAGGAAGGTCGTCTTACCTACTCTCACCTCCATTGTGGTGGTGACTCTTTAAAATGAAGCCATGTTTGTGAACTTAAACTTGCACATAACAAAATCAGTCCTAGTATTTAAATGTGGGCATTAATTACACATAGTAGTGTGGTTATGATCAGACATCACAGATGGCACAGACATTGCACTATTACAACAGGGAGGGATGACTCTTGATTATCTGATTACAGATGGATATGAGTAAACTACTAGTTGCCATGCAAAACTAATAAAAAGTATCTGTTGTGTGTATCCTCATGTCAGCTTTGTGTGATCCAGTCATTATTACGTTGGAATTTTTTGGTTTCTTTTTCCTTTTATGTTTTGTTTCTTCGTAGTGATTTTCAACAACAAAAAGATGAGAGCTGGAGTAAATCTGTGGATCTGGAAAATTGTTGTATGTCCATCCATCCTCTTCTGCTTATCCTAATCGAGGTGGCTAGAGCCTAAGGCAAGCCTGTACAGGTCAGCAGCCTGTCGCATGACTAACACAGAGACACAGACAACCATTGCCACTCACATTCACACCTATGTGTAACTTACAGTCACCAACTGACCTAAACGCACTAAATGCATGTCTTTGGACTGTTGGAGTAAGCTGGAGTATGGTGTTATTTTTGTGCCACTATTCCGAGCGCACGTAAAAAAACATTTGCAGGTGCAAGTGTTGCATTTTGAGGAGAAATTTATTTTGAGCGAAGAAAAGCTAAATTTGAGTGAACAAAATTCATTGCTGCGTGCAAAAAATGTATTTCAGTGTTTGCTATTATCCATACACACACACAATAGCAGC
The DNA here is from genome assembly GCF_036321145.2 of Pelmatolapia mariae. Taxonomy (NCBI): domain Eukaryota; kingdom Metazoa; phylum Chordata; class Actinopteri; order Cichliformes; family Cichlidae; genus Pelmatolapia; species Pelmatolapia mariae. The sequence continues at coordinate 7,544,797 of NC_086246.1, forward strand.
CCCTCTCGCTTAGTTTTTGCATTTGCGCTTGCTCGCAATGTGTTGCTCGCGCTCTCAACATTTCTGCCCGTGCGCGTTCAACTCTTTCTGTACACTGTTATATTTGTGCCACAAAACCAGCCAATCACAGACTTGGATGCAAAAAAATCTGATTGGCTGTTTTGGTCTCCAATCAGCTCGAAATGACGAAATGCAATATCCCAGAATCCATTTCGTCCAAAACTCAAACGAGGCAGTGGCGGAGGAACACAGAGTGGCGGAGTTTGAAATATTACTCTTTCTGGGTCGCAAAATAAACTTAAGATATTTTCATGCGAGAATGTTTCTGTGTAAACTTCAAATATCTGCTCGATTCATCAAGACATCACATATTTGCAAAAGTGCTCTAATGTTTTTGGAGATGCCTGTTACCCACCAGCTGACCGGGTGGTCACTCGGGTTAAACATAATATATAAGGCTGAACTGACAGAAAAATCACCGACTACACCATCAGGTATTATAGGAAAAACCATAAAGCCTTTGAACTAAAACAAACGCTGTTGTGACAGCGATGTACACTGTCTTGTTGGTACATATGTATGATTTGTATCATCTTCATGTTTCCCTCTCACCACATATCCAAACCGATATCATGAGCAGCAGCTTTTACAGCTGTGGCTCCAGCAAACATCAGCTGATACTAGAAATTAATATTAAATAAATTCTAACAACAGCTGATCAAGCTTGAACGTGCTGCTTGAACGGTTTCCTCTTTCTGGAGCAAAGTGGCCGATAAACAAACAAGAGAGACGATCAGCTGATCATTGATCAGTTTCATGACTGAAGTAGCAACAGGAGAGAGAGGGGAGAGAATGAGAGAAAAAGAGGCAGCTGTGCAGCGTAACGACAGAATAACTCCAGCTTTGTCTCTTTTTTTTCATTCTAGCTGAAGTCCGGGACAAATCGCGTTCCTTTTCCCCTCAATACGGATGTATTGTAATTGGTCCAGCCCAGAGTTGATCATGACCAATTGGCTAATCCACCACCTTTCATTGTTTATACCATTACAAAAACAAACAAACAAACAAACATAAAAATGAAAAATCACCATCGGCCCACCGGGCAAATGCCCGGTATGCCCAATGGCCAATCCAGCTATGCGGTCAGCTGGTGGGTAACAGGCATCTCCAAAAACATTAGAGCACTTTTGCAAATATGTGATGTCTTGATAAATCGAGCAGATATTTGAAGTTTACACAGCACCATTCTCACATGAAAATATCTTAAAAGTTTATTTTGTGACCCAGAAAGAGTAATATTTCAAACTCCGCCACTCTGTGTTCCTCCGCCACTGCCTCGTTTGAGTTTTGGACGAAATGGATTCTGGGATATTGCATTTCGTCATTTCGAGCTGATTGGAGACCAAAACAGCCAATCAGATTTTTTTTGCATCCAAGTCTGTGATTGGCTGGTTTTGTGGCACAAATATAACGGTGTGCAGAAAGAGTTGAGAGCGCACGGGCAGAAATGTTGAGAGCGCAAGCAACACATTGCGAGCAAGCGCAAATGCAAAAACTAAGCGAGAGGGGCTGCTATTGTGTGTGTGTATGGATAATAGCAAACACTGAAATACATTTTTTGCACGCAGCAATGAATTTTGTTCACTCAAATTTAGCTTTTCTTTGCTCAAAAATAAAATTCTCCTCAAAATGCAACACTTGCACCTGCAAATGTTTTTTACGTGCGCTCAAATTTTTTTTACGTGCGCTCAGAATAGTGGCACAAAAATAACGCCATACTGTAGTACCCGGACAGAACATGCAAACACCGCACAGAAAGGCCATGGCCAGATGGTGGGGTTGAACTCAGGAACGTCTTACTACAAGGCAACAGTGGTAACCACAATGCCAACCACCACACCGCCGTGCTGCGTCCTATCTATTAATCATTATTAAAAGTGCTGACTTTCATCTTTATTTGTATCATCCAAAATAGAAAAAAAATTATATATTATCACATATTCTTTCTATACATTACTATGGGTGTTGTGTCAGTAGAAGCAAGGAAGGAAGTGCTTGACCAGTGAAATCTAATAAGGTAACTGAAGTTGGGGAAATAACTATTTGTAAGTTTGCTCACTTACAAAGAAATCATCAGTCTCAACAAAAATGTCCAGACAAAAACACATTACCTATGTTACTGAGTGAAATAAGATGTCCAAGCAAAATAGTACTTGGTAGAGAAACATTTGTTGGCAAGCACAGCAGTAAGATGTTTCTCGTAGGTCACTTGGCCCACTCCTCTTTACAAAAACGCTCTAAATCCTTTAGGTTTATTGGCTGCCACTTGACAACTCGGAGCTCCAACTCCTATAACAGATTGCAGATTGGATTAAGGTGTAAAGACTGGCTAGGCCGCTCCATGACCTTAATCTGCTGCTTTTTTTTTTTTTTAAACCGTTGTCCTGTACCCTTAGCAGATGACTCCACATGCATGTTTGATTGTAAGGATGCCGGTATTTGTGTCATACCCAGCAATTCTCCTCCTCCAAACATGGCAGTTGTTGCCAAATAGCTTAATTTTGGTTTTATTTGACCACAGCGCTCTCTCCCATGCCTTCTCTGAATCATTTGAATGTACACTGGCTAACATAAGATGGACCTGTATATGTGTCATCTTGAGCGGGGAGACCTTACAGGTGATAGATTTCAATCCGTTAACAGTGGTGTTCTTGGTGACTGTGGTACTAACTGCTTTCAGATCATTAACAAGCTCCTCCCATGTAATTTTTAGGCTGATCCATTTTCGAATAATTGCATCAACAGTTGTTACAAGCTTTTAGCTGATGGTGTTGCAGCCCAACTACACAGGTCTACAATCTTGTCCCTGACATCCTTTGACAGTTCTTTGGTTTGGGAGAACTTAATTCTGTGGACAGTGTGCTTTATACTAGTGGTGCAACGGATCAAAAATCTCACGGTTTGGATCGGATCACGGTTTTAAGTCACGGATCGGATCAATTTTCGGATCAGCAAAAAAAGAAAAAAGACAAAAATTTAACATTTACTTATTTACTTATTGAAGTATTTTTTGCCTGTTAAAAACATTCAACTCAAGACTCATTCCACGCAATTATTAAAAAAAAATTATGGTACAATATAGGGCAGTACAGGGCTTTGTATCTACCACTCAATTCAATTCAATTCAATTTTATTTATAAAGCGCCAAATCACAACAAAAGTCGCCTCAAGGCGCTTTATATTGTAAGGTAGACCCTACAATAATACATACCGCTCATTATATCACACTCTGCTGTGATATAATGAGCGGTCACGGTCACGTAGCTTTCCGTTGCCCTGGAGGTCCACCCATTTGTAGTAGTTAGGGCAACAGAAGATGCCTGGGACAGTTCAGCCACAACTTAAATCTTTTCCTGCTCATACATGCTTGGAACTATCTTGCCACTAAAGTGGACGCGAATGGGATATCATAGCGTGGCTCAAGCACGTTCATCATAGTTTAAACCCCTTGTTTTGCACAACGGAATACGGCCTCCCGTCTGCAGCTAAACACCCCAATAGCTTTTGTAATAGCTTTAGCCCGGTCGGACTGGGCAGCAAAGGGCTGCTTAAATACCGCAAACTCCTCTGCTCCTCCACTTGGACCGCTAGCGCTGACCATAACTATTGCTTGACAGACCCACCACGCGCACCATACACATACTTTTTTTTCTTCTTTTTCGAATCTTCGGCTCACGTGCGTGCCGAACCGTGGAGTGGGATCGGTTCGAATTACGGATCAACCATGATTCGTTGCACCACTACTTTATACATATAATTAACTGAGATCAGGATTATCTGTAAGTGACTGATTGACTGACTGTAACCTGTGTGCCACATAGCCACACAGCCAATCTGTGGGAGCCAGAATTCGTGATGAGTTGTATGGGATCAAAAACTTATTCCACTCAATGACATGTAAATTAACATATAACTTTTATGTACTGTATTTTTCGGACCATAAGGCGCAAAGGATTAAAAGGCGCACTGTTGATGAATGGGTCTGTTTTTATACATAAGGCGCACCGGATTGTAAGGTGCATTAAGCGAAACAAAACAGTCAGATAAGTCAAATTTTACTCATCTCATTCTTCTTGCTTCCTCCACTTCCGTACTATTGATTCAGTAATGGTGAATTCTCTCGCAGCTGCTCTATTCCCATGTTGTTGCAGTATATTAATGACTAACCTCGTACTATGGATCTCAGTTATCTCAGTTGCTCTCCTGACTGAAGTTTGGTCCGTTTACAGCATCCTGCCATGCAATTGCATTTGTCCCTAACCATTGGGAACTTTTATGGAAAAAAATTAGTGTTCATCCTCCAGTGTTTATGTTATGCTAACATAGCTGTGGTGCTAGCGATTATGTAGCACATCATTATATACCAGCTAGCCCAACTTCAGTAACCCTACAAACGTCACTGCTGTTTAGTTTTCTGTTTTCGTTTATGTTGGAAGTGATAGCACCACTGTACGTTTTAATATTTTCAGAAATCTCTCAGTCAGAACATGCTATATCATGTTTAGGTGAAAACTACCGAGCTAACTTCCTGATAACTTCTAACTCTGTTAAATTTAATAAATTCTGTTTTCATGGATGCCTGGATGTTAAACTTAATTGTTACACCTGGTAAAGCAGCAACGCTGATCATTTTATTAAAGATGAAAGAATTTAGACAGTTTTGTAACTCTCAGTGATGCTGCAGTGATCGTTTGACTTTGTGACCTGAAGCGGACGGAGTTTTGGACCCAGATTACTCCGCAATGCTCTTGACTATGGCAGTCGTAATGCTCTGACAAGCCATCAAGCGGTGCGGCTTCGTAGCTTACCGAAGTGGTACTAAAACATTTTTGACAGATTTTTGAGCGCCGTGTACCACACAAAATCGGTTCGAGGTCAGTGAGCACAACCAGAATTCATACATAAGGCGCACTGTCAATTTTTGAGAAAATTAAAGGATTTTGAGTGCGCCTTACAGTGAGGAAAATACAGCAAACCAATGGAGCAAACTTACAAATTCAGCAGAGGATCAAACAATTATTTCCCTGCTCAATGTAAATTTGTTATTTAACATATACCAAATTAAAAGCAATCTGTCTCCAGTAAAAGATTTCATGTTGCCTGCTTGCAGTTATCCTGTAAATAAGCCACTTTACAAACACATGCTTTTATAAAATATGGGGCAAAACTGTAGATTAAACTAAAATAATACAATATTTAAAAAGAGCTCACTCTTAAACAGTAGTAGTATTAATCCTTATAACACTCAGCAGTTTCATTGATTTCACTCTGCTGATTGTAAAGTCAGATTTATTTAATGTATATTGATGCAAGAAAACCAATATAATTATGTATATTTACATCTTTATAGCAGAATTATACATCTGTGTGTGCATACTCACATTGTTCTTCTGTAAGATCTGCAGAGCTCGGTTGACATTGTTTAGCGAGTGAACGCGCGTGAATCCCCTTTCCAACTTCACCTATGTGTATGTGTGCACGCGCACACACACACACACACACACACACACACACACACACACACACACACACACACACACACACACACACACACACACACACACACACAGAGAGAGAGAAAATGATTGTGGGCATTTCTAAAACGGGTGATGAACATTTCTGAGAAGTTAAACTAAACACTATCTAGCTTTGTCTATGGTTTTATTCTCAATGACTGTATAGCACCTGCTATCGTATGGCAAGAAGAACATTGTGCAGCTAACAGTGAACAGTAAGTGACTCTAGCCACAACAAGGTTAGAATTTAATATGTTATTTATATGTTATATTTAATATGTTATTCTGTTTACGTCTTTTGTTTTTTTTAAACAACTATTTATTTATTACTTTTTAAAAATTCTGTTTCTTCGTTATTCTGTTTCTTTTCGCTCCGGGGCGGTGTGTACATAATTTCGTTCCACTTCATGTAAACATGTGATGCAAATGACAATAAAGCTCCTTGAATCCTAATATGGTGCTGTGTGGTTTGAATGACCTGTTCCCAATAAGTCATAATCCTGAACATGATCACCACATGAATCACTGGCCCAGTGATTCATTTATAAAGTTGTAATGGTGTCCATAGTTGTGTACAATGTAAGGTTTTAAAAAATGAACTTAAAATGGACATATTATGTAGTTTCTTAGTTTAGTTATATGTGCAGTGTTACAGTGATGGATGTTTATACAGTGGATGCTTACATAACTGACATTTCCAATAAAAGCCCAGGCATCAATGCTACACTGCTTCACTTCTGACTGTATTTTTCTACTCTTGGATTTGTATCCCATCAGAGTTCTATCCTTGACATGTACTAATACACCAATTCAAAAAACAGCACTGTACAATGTACAGTGTTGAAAAGACAAGAGCCAGTACATCGTCACAATGCAAGCACACTATATGTGTATATGTTCATACCAGCTCATGTCCTGTTAGTCCCTCCAGCAGCTCTAGCAGGCGTCGCCCATCACACAGGTCTGAGAACAGGTCCTCCACAGGTGGCTTCCCTGTCTAAAGCACAAATACATCAAATGAAAATAAGAATGTGGATTTGTGGCAGAGTGTGGTCTCCAGCTCCACTGCAGAGGAGGGGTGATGTGTGGTGTGCTGTGGGTTTGGGGGCAGTGCCACGGTGGCTGGCAGGGCAGGTGGGATCTATTGACTAATTATGCCTTTCATGTTTTTTCATGTTTTTAGGAGCGTGCTGGGACTGGAGAGAGGACATCTGAAAAGCTACAAGCGTGAATTAGTGCTGGAAACAAAAACAAAACATTCACCTGCCCTTCAACAATGTGTGGTCTAGGTGTGTCACAGCAAGAATAACAACTTATATTTTCAAACTATGTACATTCCCAGTAGTATTTTCCTACGTTATACATTATTTCAAAAAAAGAATCATTACATTGATAACTTCTAAAGATTATATTTCTGAGAAAAAAGTCAGAATTCTGAGAAAAAAAGTCAGAATTCTGAATGAATGAATGAGCCTTTATTTGTCCGTTGCAGTTGCCTGCAACTGAGATTACAGATTTCTGAGATTAATATCAGAAAGAAGTCAGAATTCTGACTTTAATCTCAGAATTCTGAGAAAAAACAGCAGAATTCTGACTTTTTTCTGAGAATTCTGGAAAAGAAAAAAAAAAGGACGTGCCCCCCCAGTGGTCCTAATCCTCTGCCGTATTTGTCTGATGAAGAGCATGTGTTCTAAAAAAAAAATCATACACTACTAAATGCAATAGTGTGCAAACAGTGTGCAAACCATTAAATTATTTGTGGCCCTCTGTAGTATGGAGCGCCAGGAGTGACAAAATAGCATATTTCATTATTTCATTTTGTCACTTTTGGCCCTCCATAGCCCTACTTGCTCAGAGGATATAAGTATATAACCACTTAATTTGTGTTTATTCCACATACTAGCTGCTACTAGGCAAGTAATGATTTACTTTTTTCATGTTTGGTCAAAAGGAGGACCTGAAAATGATGGACACTAATGCTAACAAAACTCTCTGCTCTTTAGAAGTAAATGCTAATGGACAATTGTCATGATGTTGATCTAAAAACAGATAGAGGTTTATTTATTTCCATTATTCCAGAGAGCACTTACATGAGCCAGTCATAACTGTAACTGTGTCATTAATGATCCTCTGCACAGAGTCAACCTAAAGTGTGAAGCACTAACCAGAGACTCCTCCGAAGACGCTGGCACAGGACATTCAATGGGCACAAAACAAATCAGATGCTGTCCGAGTACAACAGAAACTTCAAATTTCTGTGTTACAGAATGAACTGGCACATCTCAAACATACTGTATCATATATCACTGTATCTCTCTGCATGTCTTGGGGCAGATCATCTATGTGGAAGAACAGTATCCCTTCTTACGTACAGCAAGTGCCACTTGGCAAACATTTAAAATAGAACGGAAACAGTTGAGGTGAAGGTGCAGAAAGTGCCACAATCATGGCCAAAAATATGGTCCTGAACTTGTAAAGGAAAGTATATATAATGTACACTGTACTGTCACGTCTGGCGAAGCAGACGGCGTGAAGTGGATGAGAATGAGGACCCAAGTACAGACAAACAAATGAATGAGAAGGTTTAAACCGAAGAATGAGCCTTTATTGGCCGCTGTACCAAAACACAAAAGGAATCAGAAAGGGAACTAACAAAACCTAAACTGGGAGCAGCTAAACTAAAGAACACCGCAAACATGGAAAAATGTTACAAAAACCTTACAACCGGGAATGAGGAACCGGAGACACGAAAACACAGACGAAACACTGGGGAAGGCTCACAGGAGAAAATGCAGACACTATATATACTTGAAGAAATGAGGAAATGGCAGACAGGCAGGGAACACAGCTGACACTAATCAGATGAGACAAAACCGGGAGGAAGCAAAAAAGAGTACATTGACATAGGACACGGACTTTCAAAGTAAAACAGGAAACACACGACAGCCACAGAGGCACGGAGTTGATACTGAACAGAGGGAACACTGAGTACAGGGACAGGAGTGGCATGAGACACGAATGACTAGGGAACAAGAAGACAGAACTAAACCTATACTAAACACGAGGGGCACAGGGACCAAAACCTAAGAACTAGAAATCACAAACCAAGAAGAACTGGAGAGCTAGAAATACAAAACAGAAACCAAAACACAAGCAGTCAAAAACCATGAGAAATCAAAGATCAATAATAATACAAAACTCAAAACACTGGGTTACCAACCCAGGACCGTGACAATTCCCCTATTTAGCAATGCAACATTTGTACATAACCATTTATTTTAGAGTGGCATTTCATGTCCCTATTTTTTACTTAAAAAAAAGAAAAAAGACAAAAATCTTAGAAGCATCTCAAAAGCAATAATAGCAGGAAGCTGCATCTTTACTTTCTACAAAAAAGGGATGATCGTCTGGTTCTGCCGAGGTTTCTTCCTGTTAAAAGGGAGTTTTACCTTCCCACTGTCGCCAAAGAGCTTGCTCATAGGGGCTCATATGGTTGTTGGGTTTTTCTCTGTATGTATCATTGTAGGGTCTTCCTTACAATATAAAGCGCCTTGAGGCAACTGTAGTTGTGACTTGGCACTGTATAAATAAAATAGAATTGAAAAAAATGAATTGAATCGTGGTGCTAGTGTGTTATAATAGTGAACAGAGTATGAACTGTGTAGCTTCATACTGAAAAATTGCACAATGATACCTGAGCTGATGTTTGCTCTTTGCACAGCACGGGGGACACGGTGTAATTACAAATCAGCAGAAAAGGACTTCCAGGGAGCAATCTTAAAGAAGCACTGGAGGTGTCAAGGGTGTAACAAAAGCAGTTCAGCAGCTAATCTCTAATCAGCCAGTCACATGGCAGCAAGCCACTGCTTTTACACATGTGAGTGAGAGTGAGAGAAAGAACGACCGCTGGGTGAGCTGCACAGGTTGATATCAACAGAGAGAGAGTGTGTTGTAATTCATGCACTTATCTTTTAATAAGAAAATAAAACAGGCCTTCATCTTTTTTTATTAGAAATTGTGTTTGTTGCATTAATCGTTTTAATCATTGTTACTCTAACCACTTACTCACATTCTGCAGCCAGAAACTGAAACTAAACAATTTCTACTGTTAATTAAATTAAAGTGTGAAAGCCTAAAAAAATAACAGGTGAACTATTTGTTAACAATTTGTGTGACTTTTTTTCCACTGAGACTTATGCTGTAATTATCTCAAACAAACAGGACAAAACCGCACAGGTTCACACAGGATCTAATATAACCAATCATGCCCTAAGAAAAGGTTTAGGCAGTCAAGATGGGGCCCATGTTGAAGTGAACCTGGCACCCTGGGCCATGCTGCCATAGATTTTGGTCATGGGTAACTGTTAGCTAACTAGCCGTGACATTAGTTTTAGCTTGGGTATTTGACACATTCAGTCCAAAAACCAGTGTCTCCTTGCTCAGTGTGCCCCAGTGTCAGAACTACAGATGACTGTTAGGTCATCTCTGTCCTCAAAAACACAATACTGTTACTGTGTTTTAATGACATAAAACACAAGCCACCTTCAGTACCTTTGTGCTTATTTACTACACTCACTTAAAATCCATTCCAGATTACACTTGACAAAGATAGAAGCACTACTTTTATGTTTTATTGTGTAGTTAGTTAGTTAGTTATCAGTAGCTTATGTTTCATGTGACTCACATTTAATTTTATTACTGCCCTACACACACTTCTGCGCCTGCATTTCTAGTTCTCAGGGAAAGATTTTCCACATCTTAAAATACATTTCATACAAACATTTTACTTCCACAGACACATTTCCAGATTCCTGTCTTTTTATATTGCTGCACTCGGTATCAGACCATCTCTGACCATCATTGGGCTTGCTAATGTAAAAAACTAATTATTATTATAAATTGATACTAAAAATTACTCATCTGTGTATTTACTTGATTTTAGACACCGACGTTTTTACATGCTTGTACATGTCTATAACCGATGATGTAACAGTTGTTTCACAATAGCTCACACAGTTGGTAGACACTTTGAGACCAACTTTCTAGTCTGCTTAGTTATTTGTCACCTTTACTATACTAACCGTATGGCTCCCTCCTCAGACTGTCCCTTGAGTGTCACTCTGCTTGCTCATCAGCCGATGAGCAAGCAGAGTGACACATTCATCACACTTCCCTGGGTGTGTTTCCCAGTGTTCTCTGTTTTTTGGACCTTTTAGTCTTTATTGTATCGTGTTTTGAGAAATGGATTCTTGATTTATGTCTGGATTTATATGTGATTATAATTTAGTTCTTCTTCTGTGTCTCATGTGTTTGTATTTTCTTCCAGCATCTAGTTTGTGTGTCTTGAATCTGGGTTGCATGTTTCCTGTCTTATTTTGAGAATCCTTGTCTCATGTGCATTGCATTCAGTTTTGCTTCCCCTAGTCTCATTATGTCTAATTTGCTATAGCTGTGTTCCCATGTGTCTCCACTTCTTCTTCACCTTTCACCAAACTCTAACAACTTTATGACCAAACACCTTCCTGCTTACCCACTCTTCACTGCCTTCCAAGCTACATTCCTTGTGCTCCTTTACTCCCTTCCGTTTCACCTGCTCAGCCTGCACTCTGCTGCACCTCAATTCACCAACCCTTCTTTCACCTCCAAAGACCTAGTTTTAAATAGTAAAACAAATGTAAACATAGGAAAGAATTCCCTCTCCCCGCACATTATTTTTGGACATGTAAAATTTAACATCTGACATCAGGAAGTTTCTCTTGTTCACTGGATGGTACTACCACAGATACTAGGAACAAATGTGGGAAACACATTACAAAAGGTATTCACTCCTTATAACTTTGTGTTGTATGTAACTATGATCCACAACATTAGATTCAAAACACTTTACTAATTCTAGAGGGGAAATCTTTTTTTTTTTTTTACAGGTGCTCAATTAAAACAAATATTGTTTTAATACTGAAAGCTAGAAAATATAAAGTCTTTAGCCCTGCCCATTGACTGATCAATACTGTAATTTTACTTGAACATACAATTGCACCAGGTAGAATAAAAGAATATAGGCAGAAAGACAAATTTGGATGGAGAAGAGGGTTTGAACCAGGTTTTGGGTCAAGCGTAGTATCCTAACCTCTGGTCCTTACTGGAATAAACGGACTGTTTTATACACTTACAGTGGGATCCATTGTTTTTTTACAACTATTATATAGATTAAGTGTCATAGATAAAAAATTATAACTTCATATACGCTTAATCCAAATTAAATTTTAACCCAGTATTTCCATTCAAAGGTGAGGTAAGTCAAGCTGTCCTTACTGTGGAGGGCACAGAATGATAGAATCATCTTTCTGTGTCTGCAAAGTCTGATTTTGAAGCGACTACATCCACACACAAGAGGAACGAGTCAGCAATGTTTGGCATTCTGTTCACATTCCTGTAGAGGTCATTGCTATCAGTGTTTACTGAAGATGAAAATGCATTTGTGTGTGTGATATGATCAGATCTGCCCTCCACCCACCACTTACACACGTGGGACATGGTGTGGGAAATATGCTGTGGGACATGACTGTCTGTTCCTCCCTGGCTTTGTGTCAGTGCTCGTGTTTCTATGAATGCAAACCGCAGCTTGTGTTGAAGAAGATAAAAAGAGATATGAGTGCTAAAACAAATCAGGACAGAATATGGTGTAGAAGCAGCCTGTGATTTCACACCTATTTGTCAGCAGTAGTAGAACAGGCTGCCCTTCACATTACCCCAAGAAGTCTATTACCCAAAGGTCTATTTATTTTTTTTCTGTTTTTTGGGGGGTTTTTTTTGCAATATTGTCAAAAATCCAACTACACTGTAACAGCATAATATTTTTATCATTATAAATACATTATTATACTACATTTATAACAAATTAGCAAAAAAGACCATAAATCTGTAACAATGGAATTAGGGTAGATTAGAGCAGAACAGGAAGAGCATTGGGGGGAGGATGCAACACATAACAATAATGTTCAGTTGCTAGGGGATGTAAGAGCAGACCCCGGCAGCCTCCCTGAATAGGATCCAGTAACCAGTAACCATCACACTGGAAGACATCCAAGAAAGAGTGTCAAGCACTTGACAGCACCACTTTGGTTTGCTTCGCTTTCGTTGTCATCTCTCCCTTTTTACCACAACGGACTGATGCAGCATCTGAATCAATGCAATCATCGCCCAATTTGTCTGTTAGTCTCCTGTTCTCTTCTCTCCTGACTCATAAACTAGACCCCAAAGCACCTGAACTCCTCCACCTGGGGTAGTAACTTGTCCCTGACCCAAATTAGGCACTCCACCTTTTTTGACTGAGGACCATGGTCTCAGACTTGAAGGTGCTGATTCTTCTTTGTGCCCCTTCACAACTGGATGCTAGAAGTCACCATCTAATGAAGCCAACAGAACCAGATCATCTGCAAAAGAAGATTCTGAGGCCACCAAAGTGGAAGCCTTCCAACACCTGGCTATGCCAAGAAATACTGTCAATAAAAACCATGAAGCATATACTCACTTCTTCTTTTCACATTGGATCAGATACCTCTGTCTCACCCTATCCCTGCATCCTCCTCTCTCACTAACTAGTCTGCATAGTCTACTTTGTCTTGTATGTCCACTATACTTCCTATTCAATCCAAACTATTTCAATCTGCCCTATCTATCTTTGTGTCCAAAATATTTCAACAAATATTTCTATATTTTTCTGATACACTCATAATCTTATCTGTTCTACTCAGTCCAATGAAAACCATAAATTATAGCAGGTCTTACTACCTTGTTATAAACCAGCCATCCCAAAGTACTGTGGCCCACTTAAAAAAAATCTCATGGGCCCCACTCAGTCTTCTTTTATAATTAAAATACATGATAAAGGTCATTTTCTTAAAACATTTTTATAAATATTTGACATATATAAACATGGATGTAGCCACTGTAGACACCAATTAGTTTTGCAAACAGGATGTTGATGCTTCAATTTGATGTGCTAATTTATCAGCTAATCTTAGCAAGCTGCATTCATAACCTGTATTGTGTTTTTAAATACTGTTTATTAATATTTTAAACATTTTTGATACATTTTATGAATCAATTATGTTTTAAATGTAGCATTTATTCATTTCCAATTTTTAATTAATTCATGACACAATCACAGAATTATTGATAGATGTATGTGATTAATTATGCATTTCCTTAAATCAATTTATATAATTATTATTATTTTTTATGCATGCACTCCCTACCATTCATAAAGCTATACCTCATAGCAAGCCACAAAATAAGTCAGCTAAAAAAGTGCTTCAAAAGGCTACAACAGCACATAGATAGTAAAGAGATCCACTCCACATCAACTCCAAGGACTGGATCACGTCTCACAGACTCTGACAGGGATAGCTGTCAATCAGTGCACCAACACCCCTAACTCAATTATTGGGATGATCCATCCATCCATCCATCCATCCATGTTAAATGACAATGGATTAGTTTTTTATAGGGCTTTTCAATTGTACCAGAGCACTCAAAGCACTTTATACAACTTGCCTTATTCACCCATTAGCCGGAGCTGTTTGTCAGCCCTGTGACAGACTGGTGACCTGTCAAGGATGTACCTTGGCTTTCACTCACAGTTCCTGGGATGGAGTACTGTGACCTTGAACTGGATAAGTGGAAGAAGATGGATGGAGTAAGTTGATCTGTGACACATTTTCTCTTTCTAGTCAGCTCTGACTCAGACAAATTACCAGTCCCAGGAGTATAAGGCCACGTGTCTATAAGCTGGCTTTCCAGCTTGGGTTGTCTAGGAGACCTTCTAAAGTACTTACTACCAGGCTATATGTAAATAAATAGTATTCATCATTCATATTGGTAGTCACTAGACATTGAGAAAAGTTGATCTCAGGTCCTGCCCACTTCCCATGCTTATATAATAAACAACTAATGGAGATATAAATAAATAAATTGTCATTGCTAAAAATGGAAGCATCAGAAGAGTAAATTGCATATGAAGTAAATTACAGATATGGTGCAAACAAGAAAGTAAAAAAAACTATTCAGTTTCCTGTTGGTGACTGATCCTCATATTCATGCAGTGCTTCCTTTTATGGTTTGCTTAGCAGCAAATCACACTTAAATCAGACATGATAGTGCTTCACTGCCAGTTCTTTCTATTCGTACCAAATCTCTTTGCAATACTCTCTTTCCTGGTTTTCTCTAATTTCTCCTCCTGTAATCTAGTTTGCTCCACCTACTGTCTCACTACTCACTACCTATTAGTCTTCTGTGGCCTCCATAGAATGCGTGTGTGTGTGTGTGTGCGTGTGCGTGTGTGTGTGTGTATGTGTGTGTGTGTGTGTGTGTGTACCCATATGGAAAAGAAATAGAAAAAAATTATAAAAGACTTGCATAAGATGTGGCCTACTTGATATAGTGATCATATAAGGCTTATATGATTTACTCATGAAAGTGGCCACTTTCTCATTACTTTCATATATTGTTTTAGTAAGTATCCAAAACATACAAGTTTCATTTATATAATTTTTTCAAAGGATCTTATATCTGTTTTCACTCTTGTATGCTTTTCATACAAGTTTCACACAAGACAGATACAAACTTTATAAGATTTATATATATCTTTTCCATATGGGTATGACAGACAGAGCGAGTGTGAGAGAGAGACTGATCTATCTAGGAAGGGGTGCTAATTATGCTTTGGTAACCACATGTACTTTTCCTTGCCCCCTACATGCAAATTTTCTCCCATTTCAATGTGAAGAGAGGATGGATGAACAAAAAGGGATACGAAGGAAAGAACAGGATGGGAAGGGAGAGGTGAAGGAAAGGGGAAGAAAATGAAGAAACAGGAAGAAAGGCATGTAAACAAAATGTAGCACAGGTAGTGCTGGAAACAAAGGAAAAGTAAAAAAAAAAAAAAGGAAAGAGAGGAGAGGAGAGCGAAAAGGGAAGAAGGGCAAGAAGAGAAGAGAGAGAAAAACAGGAAATGTAGACCAATGTAAACTTTAAGAGAATAAAGGAAGAACGGAAAGGAAGAGAAAATTAAAGGGGGGAAGGAGATCCCACCATGACAGTCACCAACCATCCTGCAGCTACAGCTCCATGCAGTGGCCTTTACAATCGAGGTGAGGAACAAGGTGCATTTGGGGTCAGTGTCCCCAGCCTTCCTCGGAATGTTGTTGATGTTTTGCTGAAGTTGGGAGTTGAAGATTTTGAGGACCAGGCCCTCTGCCAGCCTATGGTGTCCAGGTTCCACGGCTTATCCACAGCTTATGGAGGCCCTTATGTTTGAACATGGTGTTTATTATAGACAAACTGTGTTTTGCACCGAAGTCCAATACCAGAACACCATCTCAGGTTTAGATCAAGCAGGCCATTCCTTCTGATTACTCCCCAGCAGGTCTCACTGTCATTGCCCACGTCAGTATTTAAGTCTTCCAGTAGCACGACAGAGTCCTCAGATTGAGCACCCTCAAGCACCTCACCGAGTGACTCCACGAAGGCTGGGTACTCTGAACTTTGTTTGGCACATGAGCACAAATGACAAGACCTGTTTTCAGACCCAAAGGCGCAGACAATCAACAGTCTCATCCACAGGTAAAAAAAAACAACATACAGCAGCAAGCTGAGGAGATACAAGGGCACTACATCTACGTCTAGCTGGTACCGCTCAACCACTCTTAACCTGGACATAGAATGGTTCTCTTTTCGTTTTGCAAAATTGAAGTATTAGGACATGTTTAATTACAAATAACATTTCAATTCAAGCTCTATTACTTCTACAGATCTTATTTAATAGATCTCTATATCTCTATTAAATAAGATCGAAGAGAAGAGAAGAGATCTATTTTTAAATCATCTGGCTAAGATTAGGATTGGTTCTGACAGCTTTACTCACACAGTCACACCAACATGCATACATACTACATGCACAAAATCTCCATCACCATGCCAACAACACACCTCTGGCACCTTTTTAATGAACTTTGAAAATAAGAGTACAAGTGATCCAATGGCATATAATACACGCGCGCACACACCAGTGCACAAGTGAGGGGAAGAGCAAAGAGACTTACAGGCATTTTCAAAGTCTGTCAGTGTGAGTTCTCCCTCAGACAAGACTAAGTGCATCCCCCGGTGCAAAAATATAACAAACCTGCTTCCTAAAATTTGTGCTCATAAAACAAAATGCAATTGTGATTTATATTTTAGGGGAAACTTATTTCTCTCTAACAAAATACCATCTGCCATTATGGCAGATGAAATCTATGTAACAAAGGTGGCAGGGTGGGGTAGGCATAATCCACAAAACTTTCATCCAAGGGACTACTTTTAACCGCATCTGAAGTCCAGTTTCTGTGACTTTACCTATATCTAAATTCATAACAGAATTAGATGGTGAGACAGTTGTGCGTGGCAGCAGCTACCTGTGCACACAGCAGATAAAGTTGCCAATCCCTTTGCATGTATTTTGTCTATAAAGTCATCAAAAAATGCTGTTTTTGGGCTTGTTGTAAAACTGCATTTGTCTAGTTGGTGTTTTCTCCATGTCTCTTATCTCTATCTCAGTTATTAACTCGATTACTGAGGTAAGCAGCAACCAGTGGTTGGTTGCTGACTAAAGTTATACCTATTCTGCTGTCATATGAAATGAAGATGTGAAAATGATGAGTTAATGAGCTGGTTGGATGGTTGGTTTATCTGTCCACATACGTACATAATTATTTTTGCTCACATTCACACCTACAGTCACTGTAGAATCACCATTTAATCTCTCATTAATGTCAATGGACACTAATAAGAATCTGGAGTAGGGCTGGGCCATATCATACCATTCACGGTAATACCGGTATAATGTTGGGCAATGATAAGAAAATGAAATATTGCGATAGAATATGGGTAAAACGCGCGCGCAGTGCCTTTGTTTTCATAGGCACATGGCAGAAAAAGCATGGCGACAGAGAATGAGAAGGGCGAAAGCGGATCGTTGAATGAAACGGATGAACCAGAATTGGTAGGTAAAAATGCTGCAACTTCAGTGGTGTGGAACTGGTTTAGCTTTCGTCCGTCAGATACACAACAAAGCACTATTTTTGGTAGAGCATGCTAGCGGGCCGTCGTTATTACCGTGTTTTTTGGAAAATACGGCACATTTAAAATCAATCCTTTGATTTTTCTGAGAATCGACAGTGCCCCTTATAATCCCGTGTGCCTTATGTATGAATTATGGTTGTGTTTACTGACCTCGAAACGATTTTATGTGGTACACGGCGCTCAAACAAAAGTGTTGAACACCTTAATTTAGCTTTTTGTGCGTGGAGTACATCGGTGTAGATTATACTGATTAAAATCTATGTCATTTAACAAGGAGTAGAAACAATTATATCGTATTATGTGTCTGTTTTTACTCAATGAACTGATCAATAAAAATGTGGCTTATATACAGAACGTGTGAAACTTCAAGCCAGTCTCAATTTAACCACCACCGCAACAGCTACCACATAGCAAAATTGGTATGGCCCGGATCTGGCCCACACAATGTGCTTACACATGGCCCACATACCGCAAAGAATGACGGCCCTTTGGTGGCCCAGATCTGGTTTTCCAGAGGTGGCCCACACATGGGCCAGCACAAGGCCAGTTGCAAACACACTGCTGGTCCTGTGCTGGCCCAGAACAGTTTCAGCTCTGGCCACAGATGTCAGCCTAATGTGTACCTTAATCAAGCCATGTAATAACAACGTGCCGGAACATAATAGTGCAAAAACAGCATGACAGAACTCTGTTCAGACAGTGAATGGACTGCTTCTTATGTGGCACTTTTCTACTCTCCAATTACTCAAAGTGCTCTATACAACATGCCACATACACACACTTTAACTAAACTGAGTGCTTCCTAACTACATTCATACCATGCAGACTGGAGGAGCCAGGAATTGAACCACTAACCTTCCGATCAGTAGGTGACCTGCTCTACCTCCTGAGCTACAGCCACGCGGTGGTAGACATGAGCAAACTCTCACTAGGTTTTGGATAAAGTGTACACTCACAAACCTGTCAAACCTGCATTTAAAACGTTGGCTACCATAGCAGTATAGTATTGCAACATGGCAGTTGGGTCTTCTAACTAAAATAGGAAAATAGGAACATAAATAGTGCCATCATTGCCAGACCAGGCCCACATCTGGTTGACATACACCCTGCCATGACACCAGTCAGTCAGAAGTGCCAGCTTGATGCCGGATCCAGTCCAGACCTATTTTCTATGAGCCTGGGCCACATAAACCAAACCACAATCTGGCCAGATGTATCATGCCATCACATAAACTGTGCCATCTACGCCAGGCCTGGCCCATATCTGGATGACAAACCACTTACCATGCCAGAAGTCAGCCAGCAGTGCTGGCTGACACCAGATCCGGGCCAGACCTGTCTGCTATGTGGGTATGGTTCAATTAATTAAGACAAAGCAACGCTTTTTTGAATTCGATGATAAGGCAGGGAAACTTCTGGCCTATCAAGCCCGTGCAAGGTCACGTCTGCTACTGGCGACATAATATCGGACCCAGAGGGAATTAATGAAGTATTTGTTCATTTCTATTCCGATCTGTACACTTCAAGCTCTCCACCTCTATCAGATGAAACTCTCCAAAATATACATTTTCCAAGAATAGATAGAGATCTGACGAAGGGATTAGGAGGACCAATTACTGTAGTAGAGGTGCAAGAAGCCATTAAATCCTTAAACACAGGTAAATCGCCATGCCCTGATGGCTACTCGGTAGAATTCTATAAAGCCAATATCTTTCAACAATTCACCATTGTTGAAAGATATGTATAATGAAGCCTTTTCAAAATATCAATTACCCAAGACTTAGTCAGCAGCTACTATTTGTTTAATCTTGAAAAGACAAGGATTCCCTATTGTGTAGCAGTTACAGACAAATTTCTCTTTTAAATATTGATTTTAAAATACTTTCTAAAATTCTTGCACTTGCACAACGTGTCCTGCCACAAATCATCTCCTCCGATCAGACGGGTTTCATGGCCGGCAGGCACTCATATGACAATTCAAGACACCTTTTGAATATTATCCATACGTCGTGCAATTCAATTCCAGAGGTTGCGGTATCTCTTGACGTGGAGAAAGCTTTCGACCACGTCGAGTGGAGCTTACTCTATGAGGTGATGGATAGGTTTGACTTGGCGGTTGACTTTATTCTCTTGGTTAAGTTACAATATTCCTCGCCATCCACCTGTATTCATGCTAACAACAACTTGTCTTCGCCTTTTCCATTTGAGAGGGGCACTAAGCAAGGGTGCCCTCTCTCACCCCTCTTAATCGCCATTGCTATTGAGCCTCTCCCAATATGGCTGCATTCAGAGGGTATATTTAAAGGCATTACGAGGTTCGGTGTAACCCACAAACTCTCACTTTATGCAGAAGACTTGCTCTTGTACATTTCTGACCCTCTAAACTCATTCCCGGTGCTTTTTAACATACTGGACCAATATGGTACACTGTCAGGGTATAAGCTCAATTATCAAAAAAACGAGATGCAACCCCTCAGCTCCCTGGCCAGAGCTCTTCCCCACTCAATAGTACCCTTTAAGTGGACAGAAACCGGATTTAGATATCGGGTTTTTTTTTTATTATTTCTTCTTCTATACCTAAAATGATGAGGGAGAATTTTCTATCCCTACTAGACAACGAGAAAGACTGTGACCATTGGACTTCACTACCATTGTCAGTGGCAGGAAGAGTTAATCTGACAAAGATGAATGTCCTCCCCAAATTCTTGCATCTTTTTCAACATGTCCCCATTTTTCTTACTAAAGCATTCTTCGACAAGTTAGAAAGGATTCTGTCACATTTCATATGGGGAGGGAAACAAGCTAGAGTTCGTAAGTCTATTCTTTAGTCCTCTAAAACTGACGGTGGTCTTGGTCTACCCAATTTTAGACACTACTATTGGGTAGCTAACATATAAAAACTTTTACATTGGGAACAAATGGAAACTGCATCTAGATGTTACTTATTATCATGAATAGTCAGCTCACCACTCCCCTTCTCTCCAACCCTTGTTGGGGAGAATCCAATAGCTAAGGAAACAGTAACTATTTGGCGACAGTTCAGAAAATACTTTGGGCTTCTTGGGCCGTTTTTGCTAACACCTTTACTAAAAAATTGCAATTTTGTACCTTCAAACACTGATGCGGCCTTTAGAAGTTGGAAAGATGAAAGACTTAGGACTGTTAAGGACTTGTACAGTCATGAGACCTTTCTGTCCTTTGCTGACCTATCGTCTAAATATGACCTGCCTAATTCCAATTTTTTTTTGTTATCTTCAGGCTAGAGATTTTGTAAAAAAGCAGTTCCCTCACTTTCCCAATCGGCCTCCAGAAACACATCTGGATATCATCCTCCAGACGAACCCTCATCAAAACAGACTTATATCAGCCTTGTATAAAATACTAGATACATTGGTTCCCAAATCCATTTCTCCTACTAAGCTGAGATGGGAGGAAGCGCTACAGACAACCCTGCCAGAACAGCAGTGGGATTCTGCTTTAAAATTGATTCACTCGTCCTCAATTTGTGTCCGTCGTGATTTGATTCAGTGCAAGGTGTTCTATAAAGTACATTATACAAACGCAAAATTATCTAAAATCTATCCAACCATTAGTGATGCCTTTAACAGATGTGGACTATCACCTGCCAACCATGTCCACATGTTTTGGTCTTGTTCTAAACTGAGTGCATTTTGGAGGGATATATTCGACACACTTAGTCAAGCATAGAGCTGGGCGATAGAACGATAACGATATGTATTGCGATATGACTTTTTCTCGATAGAAAAATTAAACTATTGCAATAGACCTCATCTCTCTCTTGCCCTCTTAAAAAAAGAAAAGAAAAGAAGAACAGCCAATCCAAATTAAGTAGCGCAGAGCCGAACCAATCACAGCTGCAGCGTCACGTCACGTGACTTGTTACGTACAGCACAAGTGCCAAGCCACACATGTGTAGTTGTTTGGGAAGCAGCCAGCAGCCAGCCGCCGTGCCGCCCCAGTAATGGAGGAAGTGAGTGTGCAGACTAGAGAAAAATCAACCGAGAGCGTGGGTGACCAGGTTACCGAAGATAAAACCGATGATGGTTCCAATGCCGGAGAGATTGTCGAACGGAAGGGCCATAGAAGTTCCGTAGTGCGAAGGTATTTCGTAGTGATGTGTCGGTTGCGAATGAAATGGCTCTTAGAGCCGGATTTTTGACGTGAACGACGCGAGCCGGCTCCTTATGGCGAGCCGTGGGTTTTTTTTCTTTCCTTCTCTCACCC
Organism: Pelmatolapia mariae; assembly: GCF_036321145.2. Lineage (NCBI taxonomy): Eukaryota > Metazoa > Chordata > Actinopteri > Cichliformes > Cichlidae > Pelmatolapia > Pelmatolapia mariae. Next base: position 7,566,738 of record NC_086246.1, read on the forward strand.
TCTCTCTCGCACTTTTTTTTCACTTCACTCCACACGCGAGCCTTGTGCTTTGCGCTGGGAAGAGGGGGGAGGGGCGGTAGTTACACTCGCAGTAGCACAGGAACAGAGCGGGAGGGAAAGAGAGCCAGGGACAACAACGTCACATTAGAAAGGTATAGTAATCATCCACAACTATTTTCAGTTGCGGATGATAAAGGATTCAGAAAGTTCAGAAAGCTTTACAACAAGGAGAGATTGAAAATTTCCTTTTAGTTCTCAGTTTATTTGATATTGACAAAAGTTAGTTAATTTTGTCTGTTCTTCTGTAAAACAAACTAAGATTTATTTTTAGAATTAATATTTTGTTTCTAAGTGGAATTGACAATTTAGTAGTCTGTTTTGTTTGTTCTATTTTGAAACTTAAACGCTTTAGCGGCTGCCTTTTGTGCAGTTTGCAATATTTGCCTTTATTTATCTGAAAAAGTCTCATGTTCCTTAAGTACATCTACCCTGTTGAACTTATTATGGGAAATAAATATTAAAATCAAGACAAGCTGCTGATTATTTCACATTTTACTTGTGAGCAACGGCACATTTAAATCTTACAAATATAGTTATTTGGCTTATATCGTGATATATATCGTTATCGCCTGAAATGAAAAAAAACATATCGTGATATGAAAAAATCTTATATCGCCCAGCTCTAGTCAAGCATATGGCCAGACTGTCCCTCCCAACCCACTCTCTGCAATTTTTGGCATTCCCCCCATTTTAAACTTATCTGGCCCCCTCAAACAGGCCTTAGCCTTTACCACTTTACTAGCTCGGAGGCTTATTCTGTTGAAGTGAAAGCTTTCCCACCCCCCAACTCATGACAACATGAGGGTATAATGGACATACAATTGTTCTGAAATCAAAATCGACTTTGCTGTTGCTAACTTTGTATGTCATGGTTGAAATCAATAAAACAAAGTTGGAAAATGTGGCTTATATCCACTCGAAAATCTCAACAAATTATATAAAGACAAAAAAAGTCTTTGTTCTTTGACAGAAAATCACAGGAAAAAGCTTGATTTCTTAAAAAAGTAAAGCTGTATCTAAATAGTGAAAAAAGTTCAATATAATGTAGTGCAGAGCATATTCCACATAACTGTGGTAGTTATGCGTAATGGCAAAAAGTTGAGAAGCACAGGAAGAAAACCAATTAAGGAAAAGGACCAACAACTTACTTTGAATTAACACTTCAACTGTGAAACCATGGTTTATCCCTCTGGGCCCATGACAGGAATGAATCAAATGTGGCATCTTAATCTTATTCCAAGAAGGTTTGACACAGAACCATGAGCGGAAGCTGGAATACATGGAAATAACCTACGCAGGAACAGGGAGACCATGAAGAAGCCATACAGAAAGACCCCCAGCAGGATGTTGGTTTCAAACCCAAAACCTTCTGGGTGTGAAGTGTGAAGAATTCTCAAAATTAATAATAGCAGGAAACTACATCTTTACTTTCTACAATAAAGGGATGATTGTCTGGTTCTGCCGAGGTTTCTTCCTGTTAAAAGAGAGTTTTTCCTTCCCACTGTCGCCAAAGTGCTTGCTCACAGAGGGTCATATGGTTGTTGGTTTTTCTCTGTACGTATTATTGTAGGGTCTACCTTACAATATAAAGCGCCTTGAGGCGACTGTTGTGATTTGGCGCTTTATAAATAACACTGAATGAAACTGAATTGAATGGGTGGTTACAGTGGCTAAACATGGTTATCTTTACCTATTTGGACAAACTGAGGCTTTTTAAATTACCAAATGTGAGAGATGCCACTGTGTCCTTGATGGAAAAGATTTGAAGACCCACAATAACCCCAATATTACCCCCAAATATTGGTTAATTAATTACTGAACCAACTGTTGCCAAGTTCTGTTAATGAGATCACATTTTTTATGGTAAGTATCAGTGCTCACAACAACAGTGCAGTAATCCTACATGCTGTAAATGTAAATGTGTATATAATATTTTTTTGGGAGGTAAAAAAAACAGAGTATCAAGACAATAAGCCATAGTCTCTCCAGAACATACCTCCAGAATCTCAATCACTTGCTCAAACAAATCAGTGCCATCTACTACTATCATTACTACCACAGACTCCTGCCTGTCATCATCAGTCATCCTGTCCATCACCACTGCAAACAAAAAGGGGCTAAGAGTCAATCCCTGATGTAATCAGACCTCCACCTTGACTCCTATTGCACACACCACCAGCTCATACATGTCGTGCACTAACCTCACATACGTCTCTCGTACTCCTGACTTCCTCACAGCACCACAGTTTCTCTCTCTTAGTGTGCTACCATATGGATTCTCTACTGTGCAACTCCTTCTGACCTTCTCTATATTTGTCCACCAACCAGTAGCATGCAGTGACTTTGACAGAAAGACAAGCAGAGAGTTATATGGATTAACATTAATGCCAAAGATATTTAAGACTGAGCTCATTTCAAACATTTGTGATATTTTCATAACCAGCTATGCAGCTTGAACTCAATATTGAGGACTTGGAAGAAAAGTTTAAAAGTAATTTCCAAAAAAAGTCATAACAATGTTTAAAGCAAAGTGTTTTCCAGTTAGTAAGGCCCAGGGCTATAATGCAGACAAATCCACTGTTTCCACTCAATCATTAACTCTATACAGAGGAACCCTAACCCCTAACGGGAGCCTCCCGGTGACCTACCCACTTTTTAAAAGTATTTTATGGTGAAAGTCCAATGAATTAGTATAAGACGGCAGACCTTGGAATCCAGGATTCCTTCGGGGCCATATCATTCCCAGTCTACCAGGTATTAAAGACCTCTCCCACCACATCTGATGCCAACGATCCATCAAACTAAAAAGGTCGGCTTGCCCATGAAACAAAGACACGCAGCAGTTTCAAATGGGAACAAAGGGATAGTGTGCTTCAGCAACAATAGCCAATTTGAGCTAAAAGGAGAAATTTGGCTTTCTCCTTTATTTTAACTTTAAGCTATTCGAGATTAAAGGAGAGAGATAGCATCCAATTTGGTATGTTTTAATTTCTGTCTATTTTTAGATTTGACTCAGCAAGCACTGCTCTGCTTGCCATGCTTGTCTAGACAGAACACAAAGCAAATATTACATCTGTAGTGCTCTTTCTTGGCATGAAGCTATACAGGTGCTAATGGATCATGACCTCTCTTCATAACCTTTTTAACACTAGGAGCCTTTTGAGGTTGAGACATGACCAAAATGAATTTATTATTTCTCTACAATTACAAACCCTGTGTAAATCTATGTTGGTATCAAACTAAAGCTAACACTTGTGAGACTTTTTACAAGTGTGGGAGGTTTTATTAGATGATAGATCTTTTAGTAGATTTAACTCTACAGAGATCTGTGCTTTCAGCAGAGACATTGTTTGTGCATGTGCACGTCATTGGGTGAATGGGGGAAATTCAGACTTTGTGTTTACATCTTTTTGCAGAATCTTTTTACCTGCTCTTTAATTTTTTGTTGTTCTAGTGGTGTTTAGTGGTCATGGAAATGGTGAGCTTTTAGCTGAGATTCTGACATTTCTTTATCTGTGAAACCATAAATGTCAGTGTTATTTGGTATGAATGTAATCATGATCTCCAAAGTCACCACAGAAAAGCTCATCTGGAGAATAACTGATTAACGCAACATGGTTCTAAGGCTTCTTTATCATCATATCTATATGTATTCATATTCATATGTAAATATTATCATAGATCAAACTGGATATAATGTTACCAGTTATGAAAAACACTATCCTGGTTCATTCACAGGGTTGTTGGAACCTCACATATGAAACCAGAATGTCAATACAGAAAAGATGATGAATTCACAGAGCGCAACCTACTAAAGACCCAAGATATGCTTGCAAGAGATGGATACTATTTCATACTGATGAAATGATTTCTCACTGGGTGTAAGGTGTGCAGGTGCAAGTTAGAGAAGATGAAAGCTCTCTTACCTTAGCCAATTGTGAGTTTACCCATTTTGTGAAAGTCTTCTTCTGAACGTCTTCTCTTTCATCTGTTGGGGTGAAAAAAATAAAAAGACAGAGTTAGGAAAAAGAAAAGGAAAAAAATCTGTTTGTGTTACTCCAAAATTCCTTTTTTTCTGCTAACCAGGGGCGGATCTAGAAGGGTGGCATGGGGTGGCAAGTGCCACCCTAAAATGATCCCTTGCCACCCCAAGTGCCACCCCAGTTTTGCATATGACAGTGTTGTTTATTAAAATAAGATATCATTAACAGTTTGAGCGTAGTTACAGTCAACAGTGAATATAAATGCTAAAACTGAATATATTGCATAGTGTCCACCCCCCCCCCCCCCCCCCCCCACCATTAACAAATGGTTCAGTCCATAGCAGGACCGGCTTTTTTCTTGTTTTCAGTAGCAAGCGATGCTTATGATTGTGCCAGAGCACATTTTGAACAACACCATGGGAATTTCGGATTTTACACAGGTGGTTGGATGTTACACTCTTATGGGCTCAAAATGTGGTCATAAATATTTTGTACTTGTAAATCAGTTTTGTACTTGTAAATCAGGATTTGTGTGTGCGTAAAAAAGATTTGTGTGTGCGTAAAAAAGATTTGTATGTGTAAAAAAGATTTGTGTGTGTGTAAAAAAGATTTGTGTGTGTAAAAAAGATTTGTGTGTGTAAAAAAGATTTGTGTGTGCGTAAAAAAGATTTGTGTGTGGACTTAGCCGAAAAACCCCTGCAAGTTACACGTACGAATTTTGACCCTATTTTTCTTCCTTTCATCTGATTGGTCAATGTCATGTCAATCACAAATGTAACAATCCAATCAGAGAACAGATGGGTTTGGCTGTCGGAGGGGCGCTTTTTTTGAACTGCAGGTCTTTGAAGGGAATAAATGCCCTTTTACATGCCAACCCAGTGTTTTCCTTCATCACCACGAAGGAAAACAGTCTGTGGTCGTCTGAGTTTGGTGATTTTTGTGTCACAGGTCTACGTGCTTAATACAGGGACTTCCACAGCCTTTTCAACAGCGCTGCGGACCGCGGGGGGCGGGCAGTGTTTTGGAAATGACAGTCTTCATTACAAAGCTTTCTTCATTATGAATTAGCATACATGTTTTTATTGAACATTTGAAGAACTAGCAAAAAAAACCAAAACTCTTGTAGAGGACATAAAGTCAGAGATAGAAACGACAAGGAGCAGGTGCATCTAGTACAGGTAGAGCTGCTGCAAAAACCCACAGAGCCCAGCAGCCAGCGCAACAAATTCTGGATCCTTTGCTTTTAGTTAGCAGTTAGCATTAGCAGCACATGCTGCGTCCGATGTGAAAGGACCTTTATGCTGCGCACTGTGACTCACAGCAATGGTCCCGGGTCAGCCCTGACTTTGTGTTAAACTAATCCTAAAGTAATGATGGTATTTCTAACCACTGACATACCACAACTTTATCCTTTCAACAGCTACTGAAAGTTAGCGGACCTAGCTGCTATCGGATATTTATATAGAGATCCTCCAGCTTCAAACTGTATTACCCTTCAAGGACCTGCAGTTCAAAAAAGTGCCCCTGCGACAGCCAAACCCATCTGTTCTCTGATTGGATTGTTACATTTGTGATTGACATGACATTGACCAATCAGATGAAAGGAAGAAAAATGGGGTCAAAATTCGTACGTGTAACTTGCAGGGGTTTTTTGGCTAAGTCCACACACAAATCTTTTTTACGCACACACAAATCTTTTTTACACATACAAATCTTTTTTACGCACACACAAATTCTTTTTACACATACAAATCTTTTTTACGCACACACAAATCTTTTTTACACATACATATCTTTTTTACGCACACACAAATTCTTTTTACACATACAAATCTTTTTTACGCACACACAAATTCTTTTTACACATACAAATCTTTTTTACGCACACACAAATCTTTTTTACACATACAAATCTTTTTTACGCACACACAAATTCTTTTTACACATACAAATCTTTTTTACGCACACACAAATCTTTTTTACACATACAAATCTTTTTTACACACACAAATCTTTTTTACACACACACACACACACACACACACACACACACACAAATTCTTTTTACACATACAAAACTGATTTACAAGTACAAAATATTTATGACCACATTTTGAGCCCATACACTCTGGAAATGGAAGGAAGGTGAGTGTTATTAACCCTCTGTGGTCCACGGACACGCTGCACCTCCAAATCACATGACTGATGTAAGCTGACATAGCAACAAGCTGCAGCCACGCTGAGTCTCTATTTCAGCCCGCACTGAAAGTTCAGACTCCAAAGTTTTTACATTTTAATTACAGGCCAGTAAATCCACAGTTATGATAATATATATAAGCCACGCTTTTTTCTAAATACTGTCGTCACGTTTATGTGTGTGTGTGTGTGTGTGTGTGTGTGTGTTTTAAGCGTTTTCTAACGACAGCGCGAAAACAGTAAAGAAAGGAAAAAAGCCACCTCTTTCCTATCGGTGGAAAAATGTACCATGTCAACCAATTTAAAAAAAAAAAAAAAAGTCAACACGTGGGATTTGCTTGTTTAGGAAGAGGGGAGAGTTTTGGGAGTGACGGTAACGGCAGCGAGACAGAGCGAGCGAGTGAGAGAGAGCGAGAGAGAGAGAGAGTTTTTAGATGTGGGAGATTTGTGACGTTTAGTGTGGAGTGTATACTTAGTGTGTTGTGTTGTCTTGTGTAGTTCTGTTGTGTAGTCGTTTTGTTTTGTGTGTCAGTGAGGGCACTAATGAATGTCACAAGGGCACATTGCAGTGTAAACACTGTCACGAAAACCAGCTGTCGTCAGGCCTGCAGGCTTATCCCTGCGCTGTTCTCTGTCTTTTGGTGGACAAACTTCTTTTTTTTTACTGGCACACATCATTTGTGGGGCATCTTATTGCGACACCTGATTGTTCTCTCATTTTAGTTTTACTAATATTTTTAAATGGTTGTACAAAATGAAAAAAACAGCAGGTGTATTGGCTGCATTTTTAGATAAATAGTTGTATATGCTTACAAAATGTACAATTTATATTTGCATTTCAAGTTATAAAAATTTACTCAACATGTCTGTGGGTTTTTTTACAGTAAAAAATACTGCTAGGATTTTAAGTTCTTTGTGTGATTTCAGATCAGTAATAGTAATAGTAGTACTAATGCAGTATGTCAGTGAAAAAAACAACTAAATTCAGTTGAGCTGAAAAGAATGATACCAAACAAGGCAAGGGGGAAAAAATAAAATGAAACAATCTGAGGGTGAACTACAAACGTAAACTCAAAAGGAGTCAAAAATGGCAGGTTGTATTTCAGACCTCAGAGGGTTAATCCAACAAATCATGAAAAATTAGGTTTAAATTTTTGTTCATGACAGTGCAGATTTCTGACATTTTGTGTAATTTAAGCTGTAACAATGTGATTGTTTTCTAACAAAAACACAGTGGAGTTAGACTTGTGTTTGTAAATGAACCGCCCCATGTTGTGTAGCTTTCTGGATTTTATACTTATTGGGCTACATATTTATTTATTATACAGGCTATACAGTACATAACATCAAAACTCACATGTTTTATGTAACTAAAGTGTGTAATTATGTGGGCTACAGACAATAATTAAGTTATAGACTATATTTATATGAAAAACGTGTATACTTACTGCATTTGAATCATTTTAACCATATGTAACCACCTGCATATTTGGGGGAAAAACAGGCTTTGAATTTGCCACCCCATTTGATTTCTTTGCCACCCTCATGCCACCCTAAGAAAATTTCTCTAGATCCGCCCCTGCTGCTAACTAACATCACGCTCATGATACTGTCTGACAGTCTCTTTCAATTCTACAATCCTGCCTTTCTTCTCTCTTGCTGCCTCAGATCACACCTTTCCCATCTTCTCTTCCTTTGTCTTTTGCCGGCAGCAGCACTGTTCCCACCACATCCTGTTGGCCAACAGCATCAAAGGTGGTCACTGTTAACCTGAGTTCTGTGGAAATGTTGTTCTTGATGAGCCACATATTTGATTTGATTTTACATGCCTTTCTCACTTGGAGTAAAACGGCTTGGTGAGATTCTTGTTAAAGACTTGATAAAATACTTTATTTGACTCTTTAAGCCTGGGTTATTCCTGTGGAATTTTCCTTTTTTAAATTTGAAGCTTAACTGCCGTGTGGTGTGCAGCATGCATAAGATGGAAACTGACTCACATGATGACAGCCCCAAGAAAGGAAGACCTCTGCTCCTGAGGACAAATTCATCTGAATTTAGCCTCAGAAATCACAACTGTATTTAATGTTTAATCGCAATCAACTGCATGATTGTCCACAGTTAGATTATCTTTAAATCTTTAAATTAATCACTGATTTTTTAAAATCTGTCCTAAATGTACGTTAATAAGATGATTTTTAAATTTCATTTAAGGACACCATGAGACCTGGGGTCCAGGGACTTCAACTGCCTCTGCTTTCAGCTTTAACCTTTGTGTTTGTGCAATAACTGTGTGTAAATGCACATATAAGTCTGCACACTGGGAGAGAAAGGCCATGACCAATAGTCCTCTTAAACTGCTGTTCTAATTTAGAACTGATTTACATGTGCACACACACACACACACACACACACACACACACACACACACACACACACACACACACACACACACACACACACACACATAGACCTGTGATTCATGAACACAGCTACTTCTGCATACTGCATCTCATTAAAGGGAATCCAGCCTTAATAGCTCCATCTTAATTTAGAAAAAGTGACAAAAAGCGGTGGAGAAAATCATGCATAGAAGTGATAAAAAAGGAAAGATGTAGGGAAAGAGAAGACAATTAAAATGAAACCTCTCGAGGAGAAAAAAGATTGAAAACAGTTTAGACAAGGCAATTAAAGGCAGACAATATGAAAAGACAGTGAGTAAAGAGAAAGATAGATAGCTGAAGGACACAAAGTCAAAGACAAAAAGAAGACAGAGGATTATTTTGAAACTGATGACCAAAGACTAGATTGGTTCCAGCCTTCAGTTTAAATGGCAGCAGTCTTATGTATAAAGTTTATGTTTTTGTTGTCACTGTGTGTTTGTGTGGTTCAAATCAAAGGTTTTACTGTTTGTGTTGACAGCTTCAGGGGATAAAAAAGAGAAATAAGTGCCTGTGTCATTTTCAAAATCAAATAGCAAATTTCCAACATATATGCTTGCACACTAACTATATACTTTCATCTTTAAATAGCAGAATGAATTCTAAAGCGTGCAGGGTTATAGACTTTGCTCAGTGCTGCAAAAGTGATTGGACAGTGCTTCACAGTGCAGATGGATAATGACCCAAAGCATGCTAGAAATGCAACCCAAGAGTTTCTCCAGGCAAAGAAATGTTCAATTACCAAGTCAGTCACATGATCTCAATCCAGTAGAGCAACCAGCAACGTTTAAAAACTATTTAAAATGATTTCTATTTCTCCAACTCATTTTGAACCTTTAAAATAGAGGACTATGTGGAAAATGGCTGTAACAGTTAATTACAACTGAGCAGCAACATCAAATCAAATGTTTTGCCCGTAGAGTCTAGTGAAACTAGACATACAGGGATACAAGTGGATCCAAAACTTTGTACTTTGAACATAGCAGTTTCTAAGCTAGTTACCTTGAAAGAAACTGGAATGTTATTGTCATTGCAACGGAAACCAGCTAAGATCCCAGTAAATGAAACTAATGAGGCCTGGCTTGAAATAATCAGAGGTAAAAAACAAACAAACAAACAAAAAAACAAGTAAAGATGTCGGCAATAACAGAATAGAATAGAATGGAAACATTCTTTTTGTCTCTCATTGGTTAAGTCCACGAATAAAGTAAAAAATCAAATAAAAAATACTGAATGTAGTAAATCAGTAACTGCTTTATAAAAGCAGCAACCTGGAGATAATAGAATAACATCTAACAAGTGACACAAGGATTCTTTCTTCATTTAACTAATCATAACATGACCCTAAAATGTATTTTTAACCAATTTGATGCAAATAAGAATAAAACCCCCAAACGTATACCATACACAATTCATTTACATGAACTGGTAAAAAGTGTGTTTGTTTGTTTTGAATGTCAGTGTGATGACCTCCTTTACTAAGAAGATCCATTTTACATGTATTCATGTGGTGGAAGCATAATTTCAAAATTCACGAGGAAATGTGAAAACTTCCTCTAAACAATGATTCAGAAAGTGGCAGAAGATTTGCAAGTTATTGGTGTAACATACACAGAAAAATGGCTGAAAACCCCAAGGTGAAGTTATTAGTTCATAAAAATTGTAAATTGCAAAATAATGACTTCCTGTGGGACTGATGGATGGGCCATGCTGGACTACCATTCATCACTTTAACTTTTAGTTTTATTGGAGTGTAACTTTTAGTAGACGTGGCTGATGCAGGATGAGAAGTCTAGGATAATATGACCCAGGTTGAAACAATACCTCAACTTAGTGTGTTAAAGTTTCCCCTCAGTGGTGCTAAAATAATTTCCCATCAAAATATGTGAATACAACTGAGCTGAATGGAAGGTGAAGTTGTCATAAGGTGAAAAAAAATACTATATTTCCATAAATAAGCTGTAAGTTCTTACACAGGTAATGCAATCTCCTTCTATTTTAATGGAAATAAATTTAACATCAGGCAAGGGGTGCTTCTATATCACTTAGCTTGCACAAGCTCAAGTTATTATCGTAGAGCTATAACTCTTTATCATAGTCACATTATGAGATTCCTGGTTTGCTTAGTATTTATGTTTCTCGTTTTCATACTATTTAGTGAACTTTCTTGTTCTTGGTTACCTTTGCTTTATTCCTCTCTTTCAGTTGCTCTTTTCCTTTTTGTTTAGTCCCGTCACATCTAGGTCCTCTACTCATTTCCCCTCTTGTTTCCTTTGTCTCATCCCTGGGTTTTGTCCTTCCTTTGTATTTCCTTGTGAAGTCAGTCTTGGCTCCCTAGTCGTGTCCCTGTTTCTGAGTGGTCTGTATGTCCTGTCTATGTGGTTGCCTGGGTTCCCTTTTTAGTTCTGTCAAGTTGTATGTCTAAGTTTAGGCCCCTGTTTTAGCTACTTCCTGTTTTACTTTGGTAGGTCCTTGTCCCATTTATGTCATTTTCAGTTTCACTTCTTTAATTCTGTTCAACCATGTTCCCCACCTGTTGCCTGTTCCCTTGTCATTTTATGTGGATATATTATCTCCCTGTTACCCTTTGCTCTTTGTCGCAGTCTCCCTCATGGTTCCCACACCCTCTTGTCTTTCTAGTGTTCTGGTTCCCCTTGATGTAGTAAATTCAGAGTTCCTAGCATTCCTAGTGTATTTGTGTTCTGAGAGTAAGCTTTTGAGTTCCACCAATAACACTGTATTTTCGAGCATGTCCCTGAGACGGAAATCACCCAGCACTGATATGAAAATGGTAATTATAAAATAGCTATCTATATTTAGCACTAATGTGTTAAATATAGATAATAAGTTGGAAGCACAACATAGCTAAAGAGTAAAGATCACATTGACATGAAATAATGATCAACTCATTTACATATCTGCCTTGAACTTGCATTTATTATAATAAAATGCTTTTCTTGAACTGCGTGATGGCAAAGAAACCTGACAAGGCAAATAAGTGATCTGTTTCTACAGTCGGAGTGGCCCTGTGCAACAGCCATGTTTGCCAGTGTTTTGGTCCCAGCTGCCTAGCAACAGTAATGGGTATTAGCCAGGGAAAGGAATATGAGACCAAATCCAATCAGATCAGGTCATTACCAAGAGATCAGATGGGGAAGACTTGATGAAGAGAAGTAAGACAGAGAGGGAAAGGCACAATGACATAAGAAGAATGGAAAACAGAAGAAAAGAATGAGAGGGGGCAATAACTAGGAAGTGAGAGTAAAGGATTACAAGCTTATGTTCACATCAATGTCAAAAATAGCCTCTGCAATAAAATTAAGTGTCAGTACAAAATGTGTAGAAATGTGCATGTGTGTTAAATTTTCAAAGGCTGCCACAGACATAATCCAGCATTTTTATCTTCAGTAAGAAAAAAAGCACAGATGGGGCAAACCACTGCTATACCCTGTGTGTGTATTTATGTCTGCAATGTGTGAGACAGAGAGTGCATTTTGTATCTGTGTGTGCAAGTGTTTTGCATCTGCCTGTGTGTGTGTGTGTGTGTGTGTGTGTGTGTGTGTGTGTGTGTGTGTGTAGTTTTCCAGGAAAAAGTACATTTATAGGCTCCAAAATGTGGAACTGATACCAATCATCTGCAGGCAGGGAGCAGGAGGAGAGACAGAGGAAGGAAGAAAAGAAAAAGAAAATGGGCATGTGGAAAAAAACAAAACAGATAGGAAATGTCCTGAGCTCTAGAGGGAAAGAAACACTTTTGACTTTTACCCTCCTTTATTAAAAAAATGTCTTCCAACTGCCACCCTACAATAGGATGCAAAAATAGAGCCTTGGGCCAGACATTTCCATTACGATGTGACTCACAAAATTCATTAGTTGAAAAAGACAAAAGATAAACATTTAGTGCAAAACCAAAAAAAAGCATTTGAAATATTAAAAACAAACAAACAATTTCCAATCAAGAAAACTCATTAGAGTAGACATAACCATGTTTACAGTGTGGTATACAAAAGAGTTGTGGAGTGAATAAAATCAGTGTCCATTTTAATATTAAATTCGCAATTTTGAGATTAAAGTTTAAATATTATTTTGAGAAAAACAAATGTGGAGCTTACAGTTGTCATTTCAAGCCAAACAACTGCCACAGCTACTATACGCTCTACAAACTGTGCAGGTGAGATCGTGAACCAAACTGATTAGCTGTCTTATCGTCTCTTGTGATACAACATGTATCCTCTTAATAAGAGGATGTATCATCAATATTCTTGCATCTCTCCATTCCTAGCCATTTCATTTTGCACAAATCCAGCCAAGTTTGTGTGTTTTTTCCTTGTGACCAGATGCTGCTTTCTGCACCATCTTCTCAATGTCCTTACACTTATCACCACACTGTGTTTATCTGCTAAAAGAAAACAATTTCCTTGTAACTAAAACCAATTCTGAAGTACATTCTCAAAATAATCCACACTATTTTTTTCTTAACGTGGCCCTAATAATCCATACAAGCAACCAAGAACAGGAAGAAGGCAAAAACAAAGCTGGGATATCTACCATGCCTAAAAGAGGACACAAGGAAGGGAAACATAGGCAGAATGCAAAAAAAAAAAAAAAACCAAATAGACTAATAAAGATGATGATAAATAGGAGGAATAAAAATGTGTATTACATAGAGAAATGAGTGAAGATTCCTTTCTCCTAGCGGGTGAAATCCTGTTAGACAGTACATCAAACACCCCTTCATAAAAACGTATGTTACTGTGCGAGTGTGTGAGAGACTATAAAGATTGTGTGGGAAAGGGTGTAACATCTTACTGCGTGTGAAACACAAAAGAGATGTGTGTGTGCGTGTGTGTCACCGACAGACAAACAGAGCCAACACAGAAAATGTGACTGGAGAGCAGCGATATTTATTTCGCTGCTACTTCGCAACTCAACAATTTGACACTCAAATTCTCACACAGCTATAAATCCATTAATAGACCGGAGTAACTAAAGCCATTGCTCCTGCTAAAGCAACAAAAGGCTGAACTGAGTATTCCCATTTTATCCCTCTACTCAAAATTCAAGCCAACTGCTGTTCAATTGACAGAATACACTGGATAAATGTATCTGTATTATACCACTGCTTCTGCTCACTGTTATGTTTGCACTGGTCTTGTCAGTCTACTGGAGGATTATCTCTCTCTCTCTTTTTTTTTTTAAAATCATAGTAGGAACCTGTCCTAGCAGGATGCACACAGATTTAAAACATAATATAACAATATGTGAAGTAATTCCAGGGACTTGATATTATGCCTGCTGGCTGACTGCGTTTCCTGACACAAGAGCTGTCAAAAATCCCTTTTCAGTTAATGATTTACCTCATTATTAGTAAACTGGTATGACAATTGGTATGACATGTAACAACGGAGATCAGCAGATCTGACATCTGGACTATACATAACTTGTCCTTTGGAGGGCACTGACAAATTTATTCTTGGAGGGGAAAATATCCCCATATCTCTAGCTTACAATATAACAAGTCTCTTCAATCACACAAAAAATTAGGTGAAAAAATTATGTCCATTTTGCCAACATTTCATTGCAGGAATTCAAAATGGTACTCATTTATTTGTATCAGGGCATGCTCCTAGACGACAGATGGTGTCCTCCCATATCTGAACTAGAGCACCGAACTCCTGGACAGTCTAAGGTTCAATGTGGTGGCGTTGGATGTAGTGTGGGGCTAGTCAGTGTTATCGATCCTCTCATTCTCCAGGAACTGCCTGTATACTCTCACTGCATGAGACCGGGAATTGTCATGCACGAGGAGAAACTTCGAACACACAGGACCAGGGTATGGTCTGACAATGGGTCCAACAATTTCATTCTGATACCTAATGGGAGTCAGGGTGCTGCTGCCTAACCTGTAGAGGTCTGTGCATCCCTCCATGGTATGCCTCCATATCCATGGGAGACAGAGCAAACCTTCTTCCAATAGCACATTTTGATGTGCCATCCTGGAGGAGCTGGACTATCTGTATCACCTCTGTAGGGTCTGGGTATTGCCTCATGCTACCAGTAGTTACACTGACCTAGCCAAATACAAAACTAATGCAAAGAAATTCAGTCTAAAAAGATGAGGAGGGAAAAACTGTCAGTGGCTTCCAACATTGCCTCATTGTTGGTCTTCTAGGGCACCTGTTGTTATTTTCATTTAAACCAAAGCAGGTGAAACTGCAGAAACACAGGTGGATGTTTTAAAAAAGAAATGGACCAACCTTGGCTACTATCAGTTTTTTTTTTAATGTGATTATTTGCTAGCTTCCCAGTTCTTAGACAAATTGATTAAAAAAAAAAAAAAAACAGGAAATGTGGACTGTATGTTAATTTTTGCTTCAGTAAAAAGATAATGATAATGAAAAAAATTATTTTGTAACATGATGATTTAAACTAAAAAAAGTAAGCAATTCAAAAAATAAAATAATTAAAATAAGATGTTTTTCTAAAGGTGTCATGATCCTGGGTTTATTACCCAGGGTTTTCAGTTTTGGACCGTCAGTCTTCTGTTGATATTTTCTGTTTGATTCTTTTTTTTTTCTTTTTTTTTTTGCAGTTTTCAGGCGAATATTACTTTTGCATTGGTTGCTTTATTTGTTCTCAGGTTTTTCCTTTCCTCCTATGTTCTCTGTGCCTAGACTGTTTCTGTTAGGTCTCCTGTGTTTAGTCAGTTTTGTCTTTGTGTTTACTTTTTAAGTGTTTTAGTCCCTGTCTCAGCGTATTAGGCTTCCTGTTTTATTTTGATAGTCTCTCGTCTCATGTGCATTATGTTCAGTTTTGCCTTCCCTCTTGGTCGTTAATTGATTCTGTTCACCTGTGCCTTGTTTTACCCAGCTGCGTCTGTTTCCTTGATTACCTCATATGTATTTAAGCCCTCAGATTTCCTTCGTTCTTTGTTGTGTTGTACTGTTTGTCTGAGTGATTGCCTGCTTTCTTTCGTCACCTGGATTTGTTAAAGGTTTGCGTTTTGTTTGTTTAAATCCATCTTGACTTTGCTTTTTGGGTCTAAGTTTTTCACGACAAAGGCAGCTGTCCTTTTCTAGAGTTGGCAACAATATTTTTCTCGTGTCAGTTTAGGATTATGAAATACCTTCTGTTTCAGTCATCCAAAGCTGAAGGAAAAATGTCTACTGTGTAGACAGAATATATGCAAATTATATAAACATATAGTTTGTCCCCCTGGGATTAGCTACTTGCTTTCTTCCATTGGTGCTCAAGCACTGGTCGTACAGGCAAACTCACTTGCTGCCCAAATAACTAAAATAACCTCTGACAGTTTTGTAGCTAAGTGCAGCATTACATAAGAAAATAAATATTTCTCATGTTATTGTCATATTTCTGTTTAAAAAAGCAAAAACAAATTTGTTCCTAAAGTGGAATTAAATTTCGTGTATTTAGTTGTATTTATAAACACTTGTGTATATATTTAAAAATATATTAAGGCCATTTTGTGCCGTTCCATCATTTCCTGCATTTATGTCTTTCAGTGCATAGTGTGTTATGTTTGTGCCAAATGACGCAGCTCCCACATGTTCCAGATTAACCCAGTGTGCTCTTTTCCAGGTAAGGATTAACCTAACTACAAATGTGGATTAAGCACATATGAAACCACACACTGATGCATGAAAGACTGACACAAACACAGGGATACCATCCAGTGAAAAGATTCATGGGGAAAAAAAGAGAACACAGGACGATGGTGTATATACAGTTTTTCTTTCAGTGTCATGATCGTTCCTGTTGACATTTTGCAGAGGCCATCTCTCCATCATAATGCCTTTTATGGTTCTACAAAGTGTCCCTCCCTTATTGCCCATCGTTCTCACACCAATTTATGTCTTCATAAAAGCAGACTTTCTTGTAATTACTTTCCTTTATGGAAAAGGTAATCTCTCCTCACACTGTTTTATTTGACAGGAAGCCTAAGAGAGAATTCCAAGCACTAAAGAGAAATGTTGCTTCAGTTAACTTGAATTAATTTACAGACACATTCAAAAATTCAAAACTATCACCTTATTCTCATTAGTAGTACTTTACTGAAAACACAATATTCAGATTTACAAGTAGAAAAAAGTTGCTTCTTGGAAATATTTATATGCTACACAGTAAGACCATAAGCTACTGGTCAAATCCAGATTTGATTTGTTGAACACTTCAAACTATTTAGTGTAAAAACATAGCTGCAAACTCCTGAGTTGATACATGGGATATGTTAGCAAATTCAAGTTTAGCTTCTCAGTGAAATATACTTCAGCAGTGTGCGCTGAGTGCTGATGCAGGCATTAGAAAATGTCGTTAAGAAAACGGTTACTAAAATAAGAAAGGGGGTCACTTCCCTCCTCCATTCCCATCTGTCCTATCTCCTCCTTTCCTTTTTAGTTAATCTTTCCCCGTGCCTTTTCACTCCCTTTAGTTTCCTCCCCTAAATGTTTCCTTTTCCTTTTTCACCCTTCCCTTGCCCTCTCTTGCTAACCATTTCTTCAAGGGACAAGCCAAAGGACCAGTTTGGTTCTGGAAATTCGCATCTCTATTTCCTAATTATCTTGTGGGGGATCTAAGGGGATTTCCAGATGGGCAGTGCTTTACTATACACTCTTTAGGCACAACCCTTTCTCTCCCCAGCTAAAAGCAGATGCAAATTATAACACAGAACTGACTTAAGGCTGCCAATCTTTAAAGTGCAACATGACACCCTTGTCACCCCACTACAGTTTTTGTTTACATGTCTCAGTAGTCATCAAATAGCAAAGCCAAAGTAAAAGGCTTTGCTATTTGATTTAGATTTAATGTAGGTGGACTTGAATCCACAATTCCAAAGGACCAGGACATCAACTTTCAGGTCAAGAATTTGTTAAAGTTTAGGAATGCAAGTCAATGTCAACTACTTAACGGCTAAGCTGGAGATGTGATCTTTGCTGTCTCTGTCTTCCAGGATTGTAGTGGAGGATAAAAGTAATTTAACAAAGCTGAACACTTGTCAAGTATTGTTTTTGGATGCATAACTATGCTTGTTAGCGTCACCTGACATAGGCTCCCTCCCACTGTCTGTTTAACACATTGAGGAAGTTTAGCCTATAGAAAGCTTTGTGGGCGCAATCCAAATCCTGTTATTCCAGAACCACCATAGAACTATCTGTCATAAGTGAGACTTGGATGGTACTGTTCCCAGAATAAGGTTATCATCTCTCTTTTTAGTTAGTGCATGTCATCTCTTTTAAGCATTGCAAGATGAATGAGATTTGACGTAGCCTTAATTTCCTCCAAACAGCTCTTTTTATACAGGCAGCAACAGAATGATACCAAGTCTTTCACAGCTGCTGTAACAAGTTGAGTTTGAATTTGCTGGCCATTTGGGGTCTTGCTGTGTGGCCTTTGCATGTCTCCCTGCCTGTGTGGGTTCTCTCCAGGTACTCCGACGTCTTAATACAATCAAAAGAAAATCATGTTAGTCCAAATGGCTGCTCCCAAGAATGAACAGCTGGGCAATTTCCAGGACTTGGGCATGCCAAAGTAAAATTTTCAGAAGCCAAGATCTGAGCAAAAGAAACCCTAAAAAATGGCAGACTTAACACACTGTCTAGAGCTGACAGGCTGGCAACAGCCTTGGGGAAACCAGAAAGTCACACCAATGTTACTCCCCTGCTCCTCCTTCTCAAATCCAAAAGAAAATAGAGGGTTCTTACTTGCCTCCCTAACCTAAACATAAATACTGTTTGGTGATAAGAGTTTTGAAAAGATAATGGAGAAAAAGATTGGCAGAACAATTTGGAAGAGTTGGCTGGATTGGAAATTGCTGCCAATGGACAGATGGAAGGATGGGTACTCCCTTGTGCAATAGAGGATGCATGTTGCATCACAAGGCATCTCAATACAGAGGTGATAAATGATATTGACTGTTATATGACTGTTAGTCTACACTTGTTCCAGTCGATGTGCATTACAAAATATTGTAACAACAAGCTGTTTCTGACAAGCATACTGTTCTGACTATGGTTACAATTCCCTTCAAGCATACAACAGCTTGTGCCTTTGATTACTGCTCCAAGTCTTGTTACCATGGAGTGAAACCAACCCACAGGCTGTCAAGCAGCACAAAATAGGCAATCAAGATGGTTAAAGGGTGAAAGAAAACAATCACACAGGGGGGAAAAAGTCTTAGCAGTGAGCACCATACAGTCAACAGTATGGTGTGTGTGTGTGTGTGTGTGTGTGTGTGTGTGTGTGTGTGTGTGTGTACACACACACACACATCTAACAGACTTAAAAAAAAGTCTGTTAGACTTGAGTTTTGATGACACCATATCACGAATTTATTTATTTTTAAACATCTATATAGTTTTGTACTAAGATTTTTAAAGTGAGTATTTCTCACACATCTACATTATGACCGCCTACCTAATGTTTGTACTGCTTTTGGTGCCAAAACAGCCCTTACCTGCTGAGGCATGTACAGGTTTACTGTGGTATAAGGCAGAGGAGGTTAACGAATTTTCTCTGGATATTTGATTGAAACCTGATGTGGTACTCCCACTCCCACTCCATGTATTCTCATTTGTGTATGGATGTCTTGGGGCTAAAAATGATGGCTAAACCAGCTGCACTGTGTTGAGAGAAGGATGATGTTTTCTCTGGTTGCCATTCGCATTCTCTTTTGCATTCTCACTTTTTTCCACTTCCCAGATGATCAAACATGGATATGATCCCTCATAAATTGAGTCTGAAGGTTCAATTTCCTTCTGACGCGTAAATGCCTAGGAGTTCTCCTCTTCTCTGCTTTTGTCTCTAGTGACATACATAGAGAGCAATTAGGCAGAACAGTGATTTACATCTCAGCCTTTATATGCGCCATAGCAGGGCAACATGGCAGCTTCCACTAAAAAAAAACCCATCTACTCCTATGTATTTTTAAAGAATTCTGTTTATTAGAATGCACGTTGGGAGACATAATTACACACTAATGAATGTGTTTATGAGTCTGTTTATTTCATTTGACTTTTCACCAAATAGCTATGTCAGTGGTAGGGTCAGTGGGAAAGGCTGACATTTTGTTACTTTGCTAATCACATAGTGTTGCTCTGAAGGAGGGTGTTGGAGAAAGCAGTGGGTGACTTGTAGGCAAGCTCTTGCAGTGACAGGAAATTACACCCATGCCGTTCCATATAACTCTGAGAGTACCATAGTGCTTAGGTACAACTGCAAATTATTCCTACCTCTGACAGATCCGAGAAAAGAACCACGTTTCTGTGACCAGTCTTTTTTTTTTTTGTGTCTGTTTGGAGGAGCACTATTTCACTACAAACACTGATTATTGGATACAGAGAACTTTCAGAGCAACTAAGATTACTTGCAAGTGTGAAACCAACTCTGTCTCAGCAGTTAGGTCTGTCATAGTGACTTCTAGTCAACTGTCAGTCTTCAGTCTCAAATCTATCAGAATAAGTCCCATATAATCTGCCTGCCAGACCAACTCTCAGATTAAAGTCTTAAGTCTGTCAGGTAATATCACATCTGTCAGTAAAGTCTTAGTGAAATTTTAAGTTCTCAAGCGTGTTTGAATGTCTTTCAAGGCACGCCTGAGCTGACCCTCCATCAGGAAAATCCTCCTGTCAGTTTGAGAAACTTAAATTAAGTCTCCATTCTTTTACATAAAGTCCAAGTTGAGTCTCACGTCTGTCAACTGTTTCCAACTCAAGTCTTAAATCTGTTACAAAAGAGTCTGAATCAAATCTAAAGTCTGTCAAATGAGCATTTCAATCAAGGTGAACCCACATGGGAACCTTGTTCTATATTTCTGGGAACAAAGACTTTAGATATAGTCTTTGCAGAGGTGAGGTGGGGTGGATAATCAGAATCTTAGTCCCCTGAGTCGTGCATCCCAGTCAGAAAGCGACCCTGTTGTTAGCTAGGTTGTCTCTGGTTGCAAGCAAATAAGACCTTTATTCTGAATGACTTCTTCACCTCTCGACGCCTGGATTTTCTTCCAGTGACAGAAACTCAGCTAAACATGCATGAGTTTAGCCACTTTTCTGAACTTGTCCCACCATTCTGTTAGTATCTCAGCTCACCCTGGACAACTGGCTGGGGTGGAGGGTTAGCTCAAACACTAAGCCATGGCTCTGCATCACATGGACACACTTCTGCATCTCTGCCATTCAAAGACACTTTGTATGTTGTCTGTTTTATGTAATGTTCAATACTGAATTGTACATTTAGTCTTTTTCAAGTGTTATCATAAACACCTTATTTTTATGGATTTACTACTACTAGGTAGAACTTGGACAGATGTTTAGAAAAGTTGAACAAAAAAGGACAGACTTCGGGTGTCCTTTGATGGACTTCGAATCTTTGTCAAATTATCAGAAGGCTGTGAGAGCAGCAAAAACAAAGTAGTTCTCTAAGATTTTATTTAGCATCAAAATCAATGTGTGAAAACATATTCTTCATTAACAGGATCACAGATATCAGGTCTCATATTATCCCTCCTTCTACTGACCTATCTGTTCACACACCAACTTCTGTTGCTTGTGATCGCTTCGAGCCAGTGTCCTTTTCACTACTAAATGAAATAGCCAGCCACTTGAACCCACATGATGTACTCTGATATTGTTCCACCTCGCCTACTGAAGTATGTTTTTGACACTGCTATTGATGATATGCAGCACACTCATTCCCACAGACTTCAGTCCGGAGTTGTCCCTGCTGATTTTAAATTTTAAAAAAGAGAACCTGGATTCAACAGTTTTGTCCAACTTCAGACCAACTACTAAATTTCCTTTTCTTCCTAAAATCCTGGAGAAAATTGTCCTTCAGCTTCAGAACTTTCTAGATCAAAATGGCACTAAAGTTATTTCAGTCTGGTTTTAAAGCGCATCACACTGAAACTGCTCTTATAAGTTTTAAACAACCTTTTAACTTTTACTGATTTGGTAGATTCTGCTGTTTTAATACTATTAGACCTCAGTGCTGCCTTTGATACCATAGATCATAGTATTCTCCTAGCTGGAGCACTGTGTCGGAATCAAAGGGGCTGCACTGAAATAGTTTAAATCTTACCCGTCCAACAGAAGTTTCTTCTGTTAGACTGGGGGATACATCTCTCTCATCTATCTTGTTGGGTCCCCCAGGGGTCCATTCTTGGCTCAGACCTCTTCTCATTTCATTGTTATGCAGATGACTCACAGATTTACCTGCCACTAAAATGTTAACTTGAGTCCTTTGAAGGTATTACTGAACTGTCTGGAGAATGTTAAGCCGTGGAATAGATTAAATGTTCTTAACTTAAATGAACATAAAAAGGAGTTCATTGTGTTTGGTCCGTGTTGTCTCTACAAAGCCTTTAGAGATTTGTCAGAAAACACCCTGAAACTTTTTTCTTTGACAGTAATCTAACGTTTGACAGACAGATCAATGCTTTTATCAAAGTTTTTTTCATCTCTGGCTACTTTGAGCTATCCATGTCTTCGTTTTTTCTCGATTCGACTATTGTAATAGTCTTTATTCAAGTGTCAGTCTGTCGTTGCTTAGCCAACTGCAGCTGGTTGAAAACGCTGCAGCAGTGTTACTAACTGGCAGATGCAAGTGAGACACCACATATCGCCCATTGACTTTAGGAGTAATCACAGACTGCAGTGCAATCTTAAACTGTGGAAAAAAAACTGCTTCTTCCCATAAGGACCTCCTCAACATTAGACATTTGAAAACCCACTGTTATTCTCTGGCTTTTAAATCAGAGTCAGACTATTTGTTATTTCTTACTCCAGAAACAAAGAGAAAAACTTTTCTTAAAATTCTGTCATGTTGTCTTTCTTTAATATATAATTTGATTATTTTACATATACTGCATGCATGCACTTTGGTCAACAGCCATTGTTATATGTGCTATATAAATAAATTTCGACTTTTAGTACACAGGCTGTTATTAAAAGCTCATTCGTTTTACTTTCATTTTGATACTTTAAGGTGAGAGGAGTAAAAATCCTTTTTGTCTTTAATGCTCTATACTTTGCTCAGTCTCCCTGTAACTTTATGCCTTTAGTTCACCTTTCTTTAAACATTGAGTGTTGCTACATTTCACTCCCATTGTGTCACTCCCTACCTTCCCGCTCCATCTGTCTCTTATTCACCTCTTCGTCTCAGCTGAGAAATACTGTAGCGGGGCCTAAAATACCAGCACTCCTGCCAAGAGGGGAGAAGATGCACTGCTGTAAGTTGCATCAATGTGAAATATCTCCACCACTTCAACTGTCTACACCAAGCTCTGTCAAGCCCTTTATGAAACCCATTCCTCGCTCTTCCTTCCTTCAGCTACTACTCTTTAGTTCCCATTCTACTTCTTTTATGTTTCTCAGAGTGATCTTACATCTTTATCCCTGGTCTCTCTATGTGAAGGAACATGGAACAATGGGTAATGACCATCACTCTGATTTGTCCTGACTGATTTCATTGCATCTTAAACTAAAACAGTGTCTCTTCTACCACAGAGCTCATCAACAGTCAAGGTTTTTTTCCATACTGTAAATGAAATTTAATAGAATTTTTCAAATACATGAAAATATAACTTATCAATAATATATCAATATTTTTGTATACATTTTTTATCTCTTAGTTTTTGTAATATAAAAATATCAGTAAGAAGTTAAAGGGTTAACTTGGGAACCTTCCTGCAAAAAAGATGTTTTCACTTTGAACAGAAACAGATGTGGGGTGAAAGCAACATCAACAGCGACATCAGCAGTAGGTCTTTCAGATCAGCGCACTGGGAGCCATTTTGGATTAACAGACAAGGGTACAGTGTGGAATTTTCCACCTTTTGGAAGAGAAGGTGAACACTTTCATTTGAACACAATTGTTTAGGAGTTGTCATTGTGATATGTCATTCACATTGATGACAGTTAATAAGGGGAAGGAAAAAAAGATTATCCACAAAGAAAGTGGACTAAGTTTCTAACATCCAGCAATGACGAAAGTCATGATTAATAAGTAAATTTAAGAAGAAATGAGATAACAAACACTTTCTCCTCTTTGCATGGTTTGAATCTATGCTTTCCTTCATTCTCCCTTTAAACTCTCATTTGTGCAACCCACCTCTTCCCCCATCTCCAACTCTGACACCTAAGAGCTCCATCCAAGTCTGTCTTCATCTTTACCACCACCATTGTTTAGACTGCGGGAGGTCCTAACCTATCATCACTGGAATTCCGTTCTGCAATGATGGATTGTCAAAGTCTAATCACCAAATACATTAATTTGTCAATAAATCAATTTCAGTTCTTCCAAGTCATCTCTCCTTATTGAAATTTGTTTGTAATCTAGAACAAATTCAGGTAGGAAAATATCAGTTTCTGCATAAAATTTTCATATGAACAATTTTTGCACAGATTTGTGCATATGGCCCTAGTAGATTAGGGCCATTATTGTAACTGCTAACATGATCTAACACCCATCCTGATCCCAGCAGCTGATCGATCAATTCCATTTCCCACTAATGAATCCAGTTCGTCTGCAGCTTTCTTTGAAAACTATGGGAGTGCCCCCCCAAGAAGGACATGGATTCCCTATTGATCCTCTACCTAATCACACGAGCCAAGGTGTGAAAACGGGTGTGGGTCACAAACAGCTAAGGTTTCAGGTGAACCCACTGTGAAACCTAGCCCCACCCTATCATGTGATTTCCTGAGGTCAAAAGGCCCAGGATGTGAGTGGGCATTAAGGCGTCTGGGAAGGATCTCAAAACTGGATTATTATAACAAATAAGAGTTCTTTGAACAGAGGCGGCGGTTTACAACACCAACTGTCTGCCATCTGTAATCCAGTTTTGAAATCCCTTCCCAGACGCCTTAACGCCTGGGAGACACTCATAATGATGCATATCTTTTTCATTGTCTGCTTGACTACATTTTTTTTCATTGCTGTAGCCAAACACAGAAAACAAAACATACTCAAGATATTTACAGGAAAAACTGGAATGGTTCTTCATAGCACTTTTAGCAGTTTTTCATCAATGTAAAACATCAACGGTAAATGTCAGAGTTTTGCCATCAGGCTCTTGGAATCAAAGAATGAGGGCTTAACTCCAGATTAATCATTCTGAACTGATATTCCACAGTCATACAAATAGAAATTGATCATTTAGGAGGCAGAGATGCCAATTTCTCTGCTGAAAATTACCTCAGAGCAAAGTGCAATGCAGACATGGTGCATGCTGCATTTGAGAAAGTTTAGCTAATGCAGCAAGAAGGTAATTTCACGACTTTAATCATTGATGTTGAAATGTTTTGATGAGGAAATGTTTCACATTGTAGAAAATTGTATCTTTTTTCCTCCAAGAACTGTCTGCATACTCTTTCCACACAACTGCCCATCACTGCTTTTGTTACTTGCTGAAGATCAGGCCAGGTCTGCTGGGCTGGGGTCGGCATGCGCTAAGCTTTAACATTGCTGTGGGTTCTTGGCTAACTTTGCAAACATCTGCACAGTCAGCAAGCTAACACAAAAAGCCCAAGTTCTGTTAGCAATATAATGAATTTGTTTCAGTCTTGGACACATTTTTCACTTCACCATCGTTCTCTTGTTCCTTTGTGCTGCTTTTACAATAATGTAAAAGCAGCATTTTTTTTTAATCTGCTTGGCACACAAAACTGTAATTACTGAATTTAGTGCAGTAATGTGTTACAGTACTGCTTTTACAAATACGCATTACTTTAACATTATATGTCAGAAAAGATGAGGGGAAAAATATCAGTGGCCTTCACCTGTAAAACCATTCCTGTTTTGCTGGTTCTCATTATTGCCTCTGTTGCACCTGTTATTAATTATATTAACACCAAAAGAGCTGAGAGTGTTTAACAACCCTATGCTACTTAACTCACCACATCAATATCCCAGATGTTTTACTGACTTTCTTCCTACCCACTTGCGCTACAATCAGATAATTTCAGCTGTAAGTCATATATGATTTTACTGATATATGATTAACTGCCCAGTAAATAAACATATCAACCTTCTCTCACCCCAACAGGTCATGGCAGATAGCTGCCCCTCCCTGAGCCTGGTTCTGCCAGAGGTTTCTTCCTGCTTGCTCATAGTTGTCATATGATTGTTGGGTTTCTCTCTGTATGTATTATTGTAAGGTCTACCTTGCAATATAAAGCGCCTAGAGGCGACTGTAGTTGTAGTTTGGTGCTGTATAAATAAAATTGAATTGAACGTTTAAATCCCTGCACTACCCCATAAACACTGGGTTTTGTTGCCTCAACCTAACCAAACGCCAAGTGTAAAAAAAAAAAAAAAAAAAAAGACACTTAAAAGTAAAAAACTACACACACTGTGGGGAAAGAAAAGGTCCACACTGGAGTTACCCCTAGTCTAGTGGCTAATAGATTTTGATATTTTTGAGAAAATAAGAGCAAATGACAAAATTATAATTAAGGACAAAGCATTATTAAGCCTCACACAAACTATATCTTCTCTAGGAACTTCTTCTTCCACTGACACAGAACAGTGGAATTCTGAAGTATTGAGTATTTCAGGAATAGCTGCAAATGGAAAGCAACCCGGATCTACCAGACCCTGGAAGAAGATGGATGGATGGATGGATGGATGCAAATGGAAATTCTCTTCAGGGATGAAGCAATGAGAGAAATCACCAAGCCAGCTGGTGAGCCTAGACAAAGACCAGATTGCTGTGAAAATGATCACAGCCATCACCCTTGGAATACTATGGGACTATATAGATATGAAGTGTAGATATACACTTGCAACTTTCTCCTACAGTATGCGTCTCCTCCCACTTGTTCTGCCTTACAAACAAAGACAAACACTCACTTCAGGGGTGTCTCCCACTGGGAAACTGAACATTGAACGGTTTCTTTTTCTGTCTCATACAAACAAAACATCCCAACACACACACTCTGATCTCAATTTGTTAACCTATAACTGAACTTACCAGTCCTTTTCTTCTCACTCACAACCCTGCTATGCCCTCATAATAATCTTCTACACAGCAACACATGTGCATACCTCAGCAGCACACAGACACACACTCTGTGCTATTTTAAATTCCCACACTGGGTCTGTAATGATCTGGCAGGCACTGCATGCTCTGAATCCTTTAATAGTCCATTACTTAACACAGTCTCAGTGGAGTACTCTGTGTTCACGTGCTCGGTTGAAGTGCTTGAAAAAAAAAAGCCAGATTCACCACAAACACATTAAGTTGGAAATATGTGCATTTTAAGGTTTTTGAAAACTAAACTTAGCATATACCTTTGACTTTTGGAAGAGTCCTACTAAAATTCAGCATTCCTTTTTATGTGATGTAGCCTGATGAGATTAGAAAATTTTAAAAACAAATACATACATACATACATACATACCACTATCTGCTGGTTGGGTGGATCACTGCTTGGAGTGAAGTTCTGTCCACATATTATGGGCACCTTACTTTCTTATCCACCAGTCTTTATCTAATTATCTCAAACTCCTTCTGTAGCAGGACAACAAGGCCAAGTGCAATACCAACTATACTGAAAATAACTAGTTCTGCAGAAGCTGGTGATGTTCCCAAAAGCAGCCTTGATCTAACATCATGGACACTTTGAAATATATGCTTGTATATATTTCAATATTCTCTTAGACAACCTCTGAGGCCGTCACAGAGCAGCTGTATTTGTACTGACATTACATCGTGCCTGAACTTCTCTCTTCCAAACTCTCCCAGCTCAGCGTGTCTCCAGCTACCTGTCAGTGGATCACCAGCTTCCTGACAGACAGAAAGCAACAAGTGAGGCTGGGGGAGATCACCTCTGAAACTCGGTCCCTCAGTACTGGTGCCCCTCAAGGATGTGTCCTCTCACCACTACTGTTCTCCCTCTACACTAATGACTGCACCTCCAAGAACTCGGCTGTTAAACTCCTAAAGTTTGCAGATGACACCACCGTCATTGGCCTCATTCAGGATGGTGATGAGTCTGCATACCGGCAGGAAGTTGAGCGGCTGGTACTCTGGTGCAGTCAGCACAATCTGGAGCTGAACACTCTTAAAACTGTAGAGATGACAGTGGACTTCAGGAGACACCCCCCAACTCTGCATCATATCAGACAGCCCTGTGTCGACTGTGGAGATCTTCAAGTTCCTGGGTACCACCATCTCCCAGGACCTGAAGTGGGAGACCAACATCAACTCCATCCTCAAAAAGACCCAGCAGAGGATGTACTTCCTGAGACAACTGGGGAAGTACAGTCTTCCACAGGAGCTGCTGATCCAGTTCTACACTGCAGTCATTGAGTCTGTCCTGTGCTCCTCCATCACAGTCTGGTATGGTGCAGCCACTAAACAGGACAGGAGCAGACTGCAGCGGACTGTACGGGCAGCAGAAAGGATCATCGGTGCCCCCCTGCCCTCCATCCAGGATCTGTACCTCTCAAGAACCAGGAAACGGGCAGGGAAAATCGTCACAGACCCCTCACACCCTGGACACAGACTTTTTGACCTGCTGCCCTCTGGCAGACGGTACAGAAGCCTGCAAACCAAGACCACCCGACACAGGAACACTTTCTTTCCCCTCGCCATCTCCCTCCTAAACAGTTGACCTGTCACACTGCTTCCCACTGCCAGACTGCAACTGCACCTTATGTACATTCTGTAGTATTCATTCCACCTCATTTCATTTCTGTATTTTATGTACATAAGTTTAGTTATTTATAGTTGGTTCACACAGCTTTGTGTATGTATGTGTATGCATGCGTAATGTACATATAGGTGTGTGTGTGTGTGTGTGTGTGTGTGTGTGTGTGTGTGTGTGTGTGTGTGTGTGTGTGTTTTTACATTGCTGTGCTTGAGAGCCACCATCTACCGGAACCAAATTCCTTGTATTTGTCTGCACATATACTTGGCCAATAAACACGATTCTGATTCTGATTCTGATTCTGATTAGATTACACACAGGTACACTCTATTTAGTCATTAGCACTCATCAGGCAATGTCTATGGGCAACTGACTGCACTCAGACCAAAGGGGGCTGAATAATTACGCACACCCCACTTTTCAGTTATTTATTTGTAAAAAATGTTTGGAATCATGTATGATTTTCGTTCCACTTCTCACGTGTACACCACTTTGTATTGGTCTTTCACGTGGAATTCCAATAAAATTGATTCATGTTTGTGGCTGTAATGTGACAAAATGTGGAAAAGTTCAAGGGGGCTGAATACTTTTGCAAGCCACTGTATAGAGCACATTAGCTCCAGCTCCTCTCCAGTGAATCCAACTAGCTACTGATGCCCTGTAGAACAAGGGTATGAAGATATATTTTGGGTAGGGACAAAGCTACTGATTTTTATTTTTCATAATTAAGGAGATAACTATAGGGTCTGGTAGATCCATACTGCTTGACAGCCAAGATTGTCTTTTTATTTGATATACCAGGCTAAGAGTTTGTATGAAGAATCTGCTTGATTCTTGACCACACAAGTCAAAGTCAAAATCTAAGCTTAGACTGTACTTTCCTAAAATGTCAGTTGTCGATGTCATTTTAGTGAAAAACAAAGGCTTATAAATTTGACTGCAGCACATTTAATCTGAACCGAAGTGCTTCTTTGATACTGAGTGTTTAGTGTTTAAGAGATTTCATTTTTTTACTGCAGGTAGCATTGTTGTGTTTCTTGCAGCATTGGTGTCTGCGTATGCCAATTATCATTGGCATACGCAGACACCAATGCTGCAAGACATGCACATGCCTAACTATGTTGCTAAGCTAGCCCCACTGAGTTGAGGTATTCCCTGGACAACTGGAGTTTCTTTTGGAGCCACATCCAGGCAGCATGACCTCTATTACTGAGACAGACACACTGTAACAGGGTAGAGATGCTCAGGCAGTCACTAAAATACACACAGAGACAAACAAGGAAGTTTATTTCTCCTGTCAGGAGCACATAACAAGCCATGAAGACAAAAGGAGATCACATTACAATAGCTGAGTTGTAATATTGGATTAGGTTAGCGTATGAGTATAAATACAGAGAACAGAACACACACTGGCATGGCTGTAAAGATGTGCGAATGAGTCTCACAAGAAGCAAGGTACAGCACAAATGCTTCCAATAAGAAATGTTGGCTGTCAGCAACCACCAGCAAACAATCACATCAAGCTATCACCATCCTCCTGAAATCTCCCCCTCTCAGACAGATTATCACAAACCATATCTGTCACAGGAAGGAACCCTGAACTCAGGGGACAGGAAATGAAGAAGTAATTTATCCTGTCAGGGATAAACTAGGGGAGATCTCCTGGGGAGATCAGAGGATGAGGAGGTGAGTGCATATCCGTGACTTTTAGGAATGTCCTGTGACAGAAAAAAATGTGATGCTTGGTTTAATATCAAACATGCAAATCTATTAAAAAACAAACAAACGAAAAACTCTACTCATATCTGTCCTGACCGTTTACCTCTTTACTTGAACTGGATAGTGGGTAGTTTTTGCATACTGCATACAGTAAACCTGTCAGCAGGAAGTCTGCACTGGAGACATTTTGGTGTTTGTTGACAACAAGTACAACAATATACATCCATTCTCTTTTGTCTTCCGCTTATCCTTTTTCAGGGTCGCAGGAGAGCCTATCCCAGGCAGGATACACCCTGGACAGGTAGCCAGTCTGACACAAAGATACAGACAACCATTTGCACTCACACCTATGGGCATTCAGGAGTTTCCAATTAACCTATCCCCACTAACTGCATGCCTTTGGGCTGTGGGAAGAAGCCAGAGTACCCACACAAACATGGGGAGAACCCACGCAAACTCCACACAGAAAGACCCTGGCCTCATTGAACTCAGGACCTTCTTGCTGTGAGGCAATAGTGCTAACCACCGTGCTGCCCTGTAAATATTTTTCTTCAAAAATAATCTATTCCAAAATAGTGTTATGAAAACATATTTGTCTCCTTCCTGATTTCTTATTTTAACTTAACTAACCCACAAACAAATTTCAACATTGCATAACCCGAGTAAATACAAAATGGAGTTTTAATTTCATTTATTACAGGAAAAAAAGGTGAAAAAGCAACTGTCCCCTAAACCTAATAACTGGTTTTGCCAACCTTGGTAAAAAGAACTGCAATTAAGTATTTGTGATAACTGCCAATGAGCCTTTAGGACCAGAATGTTGCTGAATTGTTTTCAGCCACATTAGAGGGTTTCAAGGATGAGCAGCCTATTCATCTCAAAGCATCTCAATTATTATGAGGTGTGTTTCGGATCACTGTCTACATGAAAAAGCAACTGCCCCCTAATCCTACTAAACATACCTTTGCTTCCCCTTTTGACTACCTATAAGAATAAGCTTCTTATACAGAACTTTGGTGAAAAAAAGTTTGCCCTGCCTTCTCCTCCACCACCTTTACATTACACACCAGTTCACCACCACAGTGCCTCTTTCTATGTCTATGTCCCAGTGTTCTTCCTTCAGCAGTCTGTTTGAGAGTCCATTTCTATCACTTACTTTACACCCCCCTCCATCCTCCATCCTTCACCCTTCACATACACATATAAACACACACGAAAATTCAGTCCATGGTCCAGCACTTACAAACACAAAGGAGCATTGCAAGTACTGGCTCAGGGGCTAAAAGCATCCTCTTTGATAGGGAAAGCAAAATAGATGGTGCTGAGTGACGCAGATGTGGCTACTACTGAACACCACACACACTCTGTTAGATCCCCAAACACTGATGCACACATACACACAAATGCTGGCAAATATTAACCAAAAAGTGTTCTTACATCGCTAATGGACAACATTAGAGTTAGCTGAATATGCAGCAGCCTTGATCACAGTGAGAGGCACCAAAGTAATGTCACCCAGTCATATTTGGCCCCAAAACACTTGATGTCCTAAAAGCTTCCTGGATGAGAGGAGAGTTGTTAATATATGCATCATTTTCTATTGTTCAAGCCTTCCATTCCATCTAGAAAAATACTGGCAGGGGCCAGTGGCCTCAGCTTCCTAATAGATACCCCGATGGTATCAATTTCAAAATTTTACGTCGTCTTGTTCTCAAGTTATCACATTCACACAATTTTCAGACGTCTTGGTTTCAGAGATGCTCTTCTGCTTAGCTTGTTTCTAACCAGTGGTTATTTGAGTTACTGCTGGCTTCCTATCACCTTGAAGTAGTCAGGCTGTCCTCGTCTGAAATATTAAACAATGCCACGTTCAGTCATCTTTCTTCCTTATTCTGATGCTCAGTTTGAAATTCAACACTGTTTTGACCACATCTACATGCTTCGAGCTGCTGCTGGTACAAAAGGCTGATTGGATTACTGTGATGAGCAGAGGAGCAAGCGTACTTAACAAGTGGTTGGTGAATGCATGTAGCGTAATTTTGCTGGACTATACAGCAGTTGGTGCTATGTTCTCAGACTGTATATACTGTTTTCTGATGCATATACTTTAACACATATTATTTTGCTTTTATCCACTGCAGCAGTTTTGTTTACCAAAAAACCTTGACATTTCGTTTTACTCTACATTAGGCCTACATTTTTGCAGAACTCTTTGCAGAGAAAAAAGAATAACCATTTTGAGGAAATCTTTAAAGGGTGGTGAAAGACTTTTATTCATACAATTGCAGAAGTAATTGAGGCACTGGTGTTGGGATACCCCGGGATGAACGGGAAAGCATGGCTGGCAAGGTCACCTGGAATATCCTAATGCCACTGCAATCTGACTTCAGATAACAGCAAGACAATGGATGGACTGAAAATCTATTTAATTAAATATAGGGTTAACAAGAAGAACTAAATGGCACATCTACATTGAGCACCCCAGCTTTTTTTAAAATAGTGCATAGCATCTTAACTTTAGAGTGAAAATTAGTTGCTGCATACCAGCTACTACCTAGTCCAAGGACGTCCAGTTTATGAAGAGAGAAAAGTTTCATCTTTGAAGCAATTATTTATAACAGTAGACACCAAATGCATTTTAAAACCAATCCATCTAAATATTTAGAAAGACGAGCACACTGTATGAACAGTAATATGCAGTGGCTTAATTTAAGAAAATTGCAGAAGAGTAATGAAGATGGAGTCAAAGGGTATCGGTTAGTTGGTTAGAACACACAAACAGACACAAAGTGAGAGAATGGTGCACATAGAAGGATTTATACTCCTTGCCAATTAAGGGTACACTGTGAGGGCTTTTGAGCCATGCCCTGGGACCAGGAGCCTTAGACTATACATTTTTAACTCTCATGCAGTAAAATCGATTCAGATCCCCAAAAAGTACAAAATACACTAGACCAGCGGTCCCCAACCTTTTTTGCGCCACGGACCGGTTTATGCCCGACAATATTTTCACGGACCAGCCTTTAAGGTGTCGCGGATAAATACAACAAAATAAAACTAGTACCGGTACCGAAAAAAAGAAGATTTATTCATAACACACGTGAAAAGACCCAGGAAAACCGAGTTAACGATAAAAACGATAACAAAATAACGCTGAAAACCGATAAAAACCCTGAAAACCATACATTTCACACCTGAGCCTCAACTCTCGCGGCCCGGTACCAAACGACTCACGGACCGGTACCGGTCCGAGGCCCGGGGGTTGGGGACCGCTGCACTAGACCATAGAGATGCAGTGCTGAGGCGTTTTTTCCATTTAAACACGCAGCCCACTTAGTTTGAATCATTTTCACATTGTTTTGGTATTAAATGAATTGGTTAAGTCATCTGATTGTTAAGAGCAGTAGAAGATGAGGAAGAAACTATCAAGCTCCATAACAATGATGTTAATGGAGGCAGTTCAAGTATTACACACTATTAAATCCAACTACCATTTAAAGTTTGGTATGCTAAATGTTGTTACAATGATTATGTGAACAGATCACTACTGTAATGTTTCTGCATTTTATTTTCTAATTACAGTCGGAGTCAAAGTGGTTGTCTGCTGTAGATCAGTGCATTGTAACTTGTCAGGGTACAAATATTGTAAACATGTAAATATTCAAACCTTGGGTGTGGCATTCTTAAATGGGAGATAATATATCTTATTAATTACTAGTGGTGTGCAGATCGATACTGAAATATCGATTCTTCCGATACCAGTAAATTATGTTCTAGAATCGATTCTCATATTAAAAAATCGATATTTTAGTACTCTGGGGTAAATTTGTAGTTTTTCCATTAAAAGGAATGTAGTGGAAAGAAACTATCATTCGGATCATCTAATTTGGAAGGAACTACTTCCTCTTACGCCTTTCATAGTCGTGTGCGAAATATGGCTGTATAAATGTGTTGCAGCCCCTGGCGTGCGCACTCACAACAATGGCTGAGCGTAAACTGAGTCATGTGTGGACGTATTTTACCTCCACAAACAGCCAAGACATGGTTTGCGATACATGTGGCAAGAAAGTGAGGTGTTGTGGCAACACCACTAACCTCGTCAAACACCTCAGAGTAAATCATATCACAGAATATGACGAGCTTATGTTGAGGCGAACTGAAGAGGAGGAGAGGGACAGGTGCTGCTAGGGCGAGACAGACGTCCCTCGCGGAGTCTGCAGGCAGGCAACATGCTCAAATGGCACACAACTTCAGGTTTTTTATTTCTATATGATTATTCTGCATTATTAAGCAATAAGAACAAGTAGTCTGATGTCCTGTAATTATTATGAAGCTATATTATTATATTATTATTACAATTACATAATACAATTATATATTGTATTATGAAATGCAAAGAAACATTTTTGTACAAAGTATCGGTATCGGATCAGTATCGTCGATACCACCCTGAATTTTGCTTGGTATCGGATCGGAAAGGAAATCAGTGGTATCGCACATCACTATTAATTACAGCTCAGCTTTGCATTCTTTGGGAGCATACACCATTTTTAAAGATGAATGCGTGAATGACTTTTGGAAATCACCATCGTGTTTTTTGTTTTGTTTTTTTTTGGGGGGGGGGGGGGTGAAATGGGTGGAACTGTTAGGCTAATACAAGTGCTAGCTTGGTTTAGAATGTGTGGCATTATTTACTAGCTAAAACAGTCTTAAAATAAAATGTAATTACTAAAAATGTGTCTCTTAACGTCCCAGCTAAAGTTGAAAAAATGTCTATGAGCAGCTAGACAGCCTACTTTACCAACTGTATTTGATCAGCAACACAAGTATGTTGCCAGTCACCAAAAATGTATCACTAACTCAGAAAACCTAACAGATCTTTTTGTTTAATGTTTTGGTTTTCTGCACCAAGATAAACTTGGTTGTGTCGCACACATACAAACATATACCTCAGCTTTATGTTTCTGTGTATTTTGCATTAAATCAGACAATATACGACCAGTGAACAAAAGTTTCTGAGGAGTACTTCCTTGATTCGAATTGTTTCTGTATGAGGTGCTATTTGAAATATATTTATATTGTCAAAGTTTTCAATTAAAAATAAAAATGCCTTTACTCTAACGGTGTGGTTGACATGTGGTGAGAAATGTGGTTCCCAACGCAGACTCAGAAAGCATGGAAGATGTAACATAAAGCGCTCTGTGAATATTGGTTATTGAAGTGATCCAAAATGAAATAGTCCACAAGGCCAATGCAAACTGTGTGTGAGTAAGAGGGAACTCACAAGAAGAGGTAAACAGAGCTCTGACAGATCTTTATCAGAACGCTGACAGAAACTGGCACCATATATACATAGCAAGGACAATCGAGGGAGAAGAAAAGTGGTGGGGAACAAGGAGCAGGAGAAACAATACAGAAGACAGGACTCTTGGAGTGACAAATCAAAACAGAAAGTTACTCAACTGGAAAACATGTAAAGACAGAGCCTTAACAAGAAAACACTAAGCTAGACTCCCTGAGCGTGGTTCTGCCGGAGGTTTTTTCCTGTTAAAAGAGAGTTTTTCCTTCCCACTGTCGCCAAAGTGCTTGCTCACAGGGGGTCATGTGATTGTTGGATTTTTCTCTGTATGTATTATTGTAGGGTCTACCTTACAATATAAAGAGCCTTGAGGTGACTGTTGTTGTAAATTTGGCGCTGTATAAACAAAATGGAGTTGAATGTAATTTAAGATCTACTGAGCAAATAACAATACAGTGTTCCTTTGCTTGCTATACGGAGGTTCACCTTTCGCGGCCTCGCTGTTTTGCGGGTTGTTATTGTGCAATTTTGCATTCTATTTTTTTTTTTTTTTTTTTTTTTACAGCACATTGTGTTCTGCGTCCTGATCAGCTGTAGACCACTGTCAATCAATCTCCTCCGTGCTGTGTCTCCTGTACAGTCCAGATTGCGTTCAGCTTGTCAAATTTACATAAATCTTCGACCGCTAGCAGTATGACTCTGAAGTGCTGCACTGTATGTTTGTAAGTTTTCTCCCCACCAAACACAACAATGTCGATGAAACGTTTTGCACCGTCAAAGGCACCTGCGGTAGCACCCAAAAGGCAGAGGAAGATGCTAACCATCGCACAAAAAGCTGGACTTTTTGTCCAAGGAAGGTCGAAGTTACCGCATCTTTTGGACCATAAGGCACACCGGATTATAGGACACATTGAGCGAAACAAAACAGTCAGATAAGTCAAACTTTACTCAACTCATTTTTC
Organism: Pelmatolapia mariae; assembly: GCF_036321145.2. NCBI lineage: Eukaryota > Metazoa > Chordata > Actinopteri > Cichliformes > Cichlidae > Pelmatolapia > Pelmatolapia mariae. Next base: position 7,603,056 of record NC_086246.1, read on the forward strand.
TTGCTTCCTCTACTTCCATGCCATTGATTCATTAATGTTGAATTCTCTATCAGCTGCTCTATTCCCATGTTCTGTACCTGAAAACAGGGTTTGATCTTTGGTTTCATTCTATAATACTGGACTTATTTTTCTACATTTGAACTTTGAGACCCTGAAAAGGATAAGCGGAAGTGAATGGATGGATGGATGGATGTTGCATATGATATATTTTAAATACATATTTATTATATATTTTTTGTATCGCATTTGATACATTGGCCGTTTTTGGCAACTTTTTGTTAACAACAATGTTAATTTTAGACCAAAAAAAAAAAAGAGTTTTGTCCATAACATTTTGAAATTATGGCAAGTACTGATCATGCTGATGAGATAGAGGTCTCAGAAACTCGTGTATCAAATATGATACAAAGGGCATTATAGGGTTAAAGATAGTTTTCAGTCTGTTACAGTCAATGCACACCATAGTGTCTGTACAGCTGCCATTTGTTAATGTGAAAAATCCTTGGGTCTATTGAAATACACAAGCAAGGTCCAAATATACCAGTTTGTCAGCAGCAGCTTGAGTAGCTTACATGCTCTCAATATAATGTGTTCTATTACTCATGATGAGAAGCCAAATTACATTATGTTGCAATTAAGAATTATGTGATGTTTCTTTCCATTAGTCTCCCTGCGATGCTTTATATTTCCATATGATGCCTTAGTCCTCTATCAGCCTCACTCTCCCCCAGCTCTGCATGCCCCTACACACATATACATGTGAGAAAAGACTTTAAGACTGCACTGGCAGGCAGCTGATTTCCATTTAGCTGGTAAAAATGCAATGTACTGCTAACCCCTCACTTCGAGTATTATTAACACTCAAAAATAATATGGTAGGGATGATGATATTCTTTCCAAAGCGAGCTCAAGTAGCTGCTTTTAAAAAGTATGTCAGTGTGTGTGTGTGTTTGTGCAGCTTCCCAGGCACCAGGTACACATTTGAATTTGCAACACTTGGTCAGCTCAGCTCCACTCACTTCATTATCCTCTTTGGACAAGGGCAGACATAATCGCCTTCTCAGTTTCTCCCATCATCTCCTCTCCACTCTTTTTTCCTCCCTCTGTCCCCCTCTTGCATCATCTTTCTCTCCTCTCCTTTTTTAACCTTTCTACCTGCATCTTGTCCTATTTTTGTCCCCTCTGTTTTCTCCCACTCTCTCGCTCTATTCCTCTCTTAGACATTACACCCTTTTTCTTTTTCTCTCACTGTTTTGAACATGCTGTCTACCCTCAGTTTCACTGCCTGTGGATTGATTAGTGTAGCCTGTGTAGTGTGCTGCTGGGTGACAGAACCCACTCATTATGCTTGGTTTTGTTGGGTTAGGGGCAGGAAGTGGTGATGCTGTGTTGGGGTTGTTGAAAACGTCACCATCTAGACTTCCAATAAACTGCAGGGCATGATTCTTCTGTCACTCTTCTGACTGCCTAATCTCCCTCTGTCATGTCATGAGGACCCAGTATGAATGAGCAAAGCTTAAAACAAGCATATGTGTTGAGAACAAGGAGGCTGATTCAAGAAACTGGAGTTTTTTTTTTGGCTTTAACTTGACAACTTCTCATCAACCAGGAAGGATGCAGCTTCCAAATGGAGCCAATCAGTATCTCACTGTCACCTTATTTTAGAACAAATCCAAACAAAAGAGGGAAAGAAAAAGAAAACTATTCACTTGTTTCCATAATCCAGAAGAGGATGAATGCGAGAAGTCAGACACCAATACGTTAATCAGAAATGCATGAGGTGTTTTCATTAGGCAGTAAATGAGCTTCCTCGTTGCAGAGTAATTTGACAGTATTTCAGGAAACTCATCCGCCAAGAAAAGTGCAAAAAATTAACCATTTTATTACACGCCACTTAGATTTTTAAAGATCAAGCATACTATTTTTCAAATAAGAAAGAGAGAGAAGGAGATTGCAGAATTTAACTCGTGCTTTTTAAATATTACAAATAAACAAAAACATTTTGGTAAAAGACAATTTTTAAAAAGTCTGTCTCCTAGAACAACAACTGATGCCTAGAAGCTAAAATGTTCTTCCAAGATACTAAATACATTTGAATTCTTCTTCAGGCCAACAAGCCAAAAACTTCTATTTATCAATCAACAGCTCGTATTAGCCTTTGGGCCTTGGACTTCTGGTTGGACATTAGAGCAAACAGTTAATGACTTAATGGCACTATCTGTAGCGCACAGCCTCAGTGTCTCTCTCACATATGATTGTGGCCTCAGTTGTCTGTCCAAAGTGTTGCTAGTATCTTCAACACTTTGTTCTGCCCTTTTTCTTCCCTTATTAAAGCTCTGCAGCATAGGTACCTAGTGCCGTCGGCCCTTTTAGGCCCCCTTGCATACAGTAGGAAAGACACATATACAATAACAAATACTGCACAAGCCCCATTAAAGAGACATGCAGAAGCTGGGGTTTGGTTAACTGGTGGCTCTAAATTGCCCATAGGTGTGAATGTGAGTGTGAATGATTGTCTGTGTTAGCCCTGCAGCAGACTGGTGACCTATCCAGCTGCATCTCACCCTATAGAAAAACAAAACCAAGCGACAAACAAATTAAAAACAAAATAGCTGACATTGGTAAGATTAGAGGTGAATATTGGTTATTATTAACTTTCAATTAATTGCTCATCCCTAGAAAGGAGTATTAAGGGGAGAGGGAGAAACATTAAGAGCTGAAAGTTTGGATTCCTCCTCTTGTTTCTAGTTGCTGGTGGATTAACCAGCTTTCTGAATAGTGCAACACAAAGCAGATGGATGGAGGTCTAGCCAGCCAAGCAGGGCAATGGAAAAAAATAGAGCCATTAACAGCTTAGGAGTTATCTGTGTGTGAGTGTAAGTGTGTATAAGAGGACAGGGCTGGGACAATGGGTGTCAAGGACCATAAACTCGATGTGCAAGAGTATATGTGTGGACAGGAAGCCTTTCGCATCTGAGCTCTGAAAATATTTCAGTTGCCACATGCCATGTGAATAACTTGGACACAGATTGCAATGGTAGTCCTTATTTTGTTCTGCAGCATCAATAATGCTGAATGATATACAGGGTGGGCCATTTATATGGATACACCGTAATAAAATGGGAATGGTTGGTGATATTAAAGTCCTGTTTGTGGCACATTAGTATCTGTGAGGGGGAAAACTCCTCAAGATGGGTGGTGACCATGGTGGCCATTTAGAAGTCGGCCATCTTGGATGCAACTTTTGTTTTTTCAATAGGAAGAGGGCCATGTGACACATCAAACTTATTGGTAATGTCACAAGAAAAACAATGGTGTGCTTGGTTTCAACGCAACTTTATTCTTTCATGAGTTATTTGGACTATTGTAATTCTTTGTTCACCCATTTATGTAATGCCTCCTTGGAGTGTCTGCAGGATGTTCAGAATGCTGCTGCAAGGCTTTTGACCAAGTCTTCCAAGTACTCCCATGCCACACCCCTGCTGATCCAGCTGCACTGACTCCCCATAAAATTCAGAGTCCACTTTAAGATTATGATTTTGACATTCAGGGCTCTGCATGGACAAGCACCAACATACATCAGTGATCTTTTACATCCTTACATCCCCAGTAGGTCCCTGAGGTCATGTGTTCAGGGCTTGCTGGTTGTCCAGCACACGAGGTTGAAAACAAAAGAAGACAGAGCTTTTGTAACTGTGGCCCCCAGACTCTGGAACTCTCTCCCTTTGAGCTTGAGATCTGTGGACTCAGTCATCTCTTGATTTTTGTTTTTATGTTTTAGCTTCTGTGAAGCACTTTGTGATTTTATCTTGAAAAGTGCTATATAAATAAAATTTTACTTCCTTTTTTTAAACTTGCTTACACACATGCCTTGTAACCTCTATAGAACAATATGTCGAGTGCTCAACAGGCATAAGCTGCTCGTAGTCTTTGGTAGAACATTTCAGACATGTGTCACTCAAGCTAGCAGCGCTCCATGAGAAAGGGACCAAATGTTGAAGTGTTCACAGGAGTCTGCATCCTTGGCAAGTGGACCGAGGTATGTGATGTGATGATTATATAATATTGAATTAAACTGTGAAGCACTTGGATGCAGTTTTAAAACATTTTACATTTTCTTTTTATTTTAATAGGTGACTGAATGTATACTTCAGGAGTAATTTTCTTTGAATTTGACTGGATTTATTTGAACTCATTGCTAGAACATAATTCAAAGGAATTGTGTGGGTTGCGATTTATTTTTATTTTGTAGTTTGCACAAACGATGTCCAGAGAACAGCCTATGTATGCTAACAAAGAAAATAAATGGCTGCACCCATTAGACTCTTCTGTCATTCTAGACCCCAGGGGCTGCTACAGGTACACTGCACAAAGTAAATGAAACAATGAACAAGGAAGAATACTTCCAAATTCTTGAAATTCACCTCAAATCAACAGCTAGACAATTGAAATTGGGTCATAATTGGGTGCTTCAACAGCACAATGATCCTAAGCATCAAAACTGGCTTTGTAATGGATAAAGCAAAATAATGTTACGAAAATTTGATAATTTGTGTTTGACCTTTCTTCATTCTCATCTCACGAGGCAAACTCTTGCATGGATGTCCAGACCGAGGGTGATTGCTGGTAATTTTATATTTCTTGCATTTCCGAATAATGCACCAACGGTTGTCACATTCTCAGCAAGATCACTGATGGTTCACAATCTTGTCCATAATGTTTTTGACAGCTATTTGGTCTTGCCCATGATGGTGGTGGAAAGGCTGGAATGGAGGAAGCTGATTCTGTGGACAGGTGTGCTTTACACACATAACAGGCTTAGATGGGGAGTAATTGATTAATGATTGACTGATTGTAATGTATGTGCCACACAGGCACACAGCCAATCTGTGGGAGCCAGAATTCTGGCAGAGTTGTCGGAGTCAAATACTTATTTCACTTAGTGACATGCAAATCAATTCATAACTTTTATATAATGGATTTTTGGTTGATATTTATCCCTTTCCATTAAAATGAAACCGATTCAGCAGGGAACTAAATAATTGTCACCCCAATTGTACACTATTTGCAATAAATTTAGCATGGCTGCAAGTGACTTGTGTAATCCATTCATACATGGCACCTTATTATCATTCTCGATACTTTCATCATGAGAATTTATTTCTTCCTTATTGGGACTGTAGTATAAACCAGACTAAGCCAGAGGGGGAAAAAAATACTAAAAATACTTTAACTTTTACAGTGTGGTAATACACTCAGAGTCATAACTGTGACTTGCTCTTAATGGAGCCTTACCCTTATGTTTACAATTACTCTTTAAGAAGCAGTCTTAAAACAGAGTCTTTATATACAAAATCACAAAACCGGGGTAATACAGACTAACACACGAGCACAAACAGAGAGGTCAGGGAAAGTGTTTAAATTCAGTTCTATCCATGGTATAAAAACTGAGCAGAAATGCCACATTTATGCAATGACACAGGTACAGAATAACTTCCAGTTTACTAAAACGTCAACTACTGCGTCCACACACGAAGAATATGCTCTCATACAATGTCTTGCATACAACCCAAGTTAAGACCTCTCATAAGAATAAAGACACATTTTTATTGAATGTGTCTTTATTCCTGTGAGTGATGAGAGTGATGAGGAAAGTACTTTATTATATCGAATCATCCATCCATTTTTTTTAGCTGATCCAATTCAGAGTCACAGAGGGCTGGAGCCTATTTGTAAATAGACTTGTTCCTAATAATGGTTTTCTACTCTACCTGTGCACTCAGTATACAAATATATAAATTTTCTCATTCATCCATTCACACAGGCACTTTTTTTTCTATGCTTAAGTGATTTCTATCACTTTTTCACATTCCAGTGGATGCACCAGAATGCAGCTTGCTGTTAGTACCTTTGCCAAGGATTTTTGGCATGCAGACTGGAGCATTCAGGGATTGAACCACCAACTTTCCAATGAGCAGATGACCTGCTCTACTTCCTGAGGAAAACATGCTATAGAAGAATTAGTCAATTTACCATCACCTTGAATAGATTTACAACTACTCTTGTTATTACATACAGTGTGTGTTTAAAATATGTTGCTAATCCTGATCTATTTTTATACATTTTTCTATGTCTTGAGAATGAAAGGAGAGTATGATATGATGATCTCTCTTTCCTTTTATCACAAGATGATGGATCCATTACCAAACACTGCTCCTGGATGTTATCATAGTCACGTTTTCTTAAAAACACTTTTAGAAATTCAGACCTTATGTGAGACCATATAAATTGTTCTAGCTTATATTATCCTCTGACACAAACTGTATGTGCATACTGGTTGTAGAACTGCTATTTTACCAATAGCAGTTCTACAATCAGTATGCACATTCTGGTTAAGTTAACCAAAAAAAATAACTTGGTTCGAGTTCATATAGATAAGTTATTAAAGCTGCCAATAGTGTGGAACAGCCATAGTTAAAAGGAACAGCTTGAAAGAGGAATTTAACAGTAGTGATTACAGTTTAATGTATTATCCATCCACCCTAACCCTAAACCTAACCTCCTGACAAAAGGGCATTCTGGTTTAACAGTAAAATGTAAAAGTGTGCTGTAACGACAAATCATTTTTTGTGGGATGCTGATCTTGCATTGTAATAAATTTATCAATGAGTCTTGCCATTTTTAAATTGACCCAATCTTACAATCCTAGTCTTAGAAACTTTACACCAGTCACACAAGAATATATTTCTTGTTGAGATGGCAGCAATGAAAAATGCTCAGCCTGAGGCTTTACAACTTCACTAACCAGTGGTTGAGATCTAAATGGCTCTCTCCATCTTTTAAATACAGTCTACAGTTTTAACCCTCTCTACTATATCTCAGTGTGTGTCATGGATATATGTTGGTCATGTATATTTAAGCCTGCCTTCACATGTACTTAAATATGATATCCCTATAATATGCCTGCACCTCTGAAATACCAAATATCCCTCATATATCATGAGCCCCTACAGTATTAAACTGGATGCTCAGAGATTTAGAAATCGATTTAGCTACAGTAAATACAAATAATAATTCTGCCCAGTATAATTTCAAAATGTGCTCCTTTGGTGAAGATTTGATCAAATCCATTTCAATCGTTATTTGTAAAGAAAAGCAGTCTCGAAGTCAGCTGAATTACCTCACATAAAGGCTAATCAAACAGGAGATTAACCCAGGGAAGTGGAGGTGGACGATACTATAGGCGAGACAAGACACACACACATGCACACACACGCACAGTTGAGTCTAGATGTCCTCAGTTGCTAAGGGTTTCCAGTTTGCACCCCATCCACATTTAATTAAATTACATATTATGAATCTGTGCTCCCGATAAACCCAACCAGAATACATATATGTCGTATTATAGTATTAACAGACCACTTAACAATAATCCCCAGCAAACACAAGACATGCATGCGCAGATACGCAGACACATAATGCTGAGGAATGTCGTATCTCTTGGATACCACCGCCTGTTGTTACATAGAGTTTACTACTCAACAGCATGAAGACAGCGAGCAGCAAAAAAACCCATCAAACTCTGCGGAATACCAATCTTTCATCAAGAAGCGTGCACAGTACCTAGCGTGCACCCAGTGCTCAGTTGACAGGCACGTCTGCTGGACTTCTTCAAATAAAACACATTGCACCTAAACGGTAGGACGACACACCTTTAAGTGTCCGGTGAGAATTTCCAACCTGCCTCACCCATCCCCACGGAGCATCTTACCTGAAAACGACACATTTTAGCCCGTCGTCATCTTAGCAGCTGTTAATCCCGCTGAGGCAACCGGGCATGAGCCGCTATGTAGCTCAGCACAGCTGAACAGGTGAAAGGCGGAGGTCCTCTTCAAATTTCCCAAACCGCTTAACCGAGCCTGTTATTATCCAGGTACCCGTGTAATCACCTCTGACGTAGGTCTGCCAGCATCTGCGTCTTTTTATTAGTAGTAGTATTATTATTTTCTGTGCTGTTAAGCTTTGCAGGAGGACTACAGTGAAGAAGTGCGCGCTAGTGTATCCTGTCGATCAGCGACAGTCCCGGTGATTTACCCGTTCCTTGACAGCTTCCCCGTGTCACTAACAGAGAGACTCCTCCTCTCTCACCATCTGGCGTGGTCCGGTATATAACGGAGTCTCTTTCTGTCTGCCTCTCTCTCTCTCTCTCTCTGCTCGTCGGAAGGTAGTTTTTCCTAGGAGAATGAGGTTAGGAAACTTAGTTCACCAAGTTGTACCACATAGTGATGTAATGAGGTGTAGGTGAGTAAATTTCACCTGCAGACAACATTCCATGAGCATGCGTACTGTATGTAACATGTAAATCTGCGCCACCTGGCTAAATGCCATGTAAAAGTGGTGTATTCCCAAGGTTTCCTGTTTCTCAGTCAGCAGATGTTAGACAAAAAATATGAGAAGTTACCACTTTATTCACTGCTTCCACTGGCATTTTGTGCGCACCCAAGGTCTAAATAATTGCTCTCTTACTTCCTGAGGAAGTTTTGTTCCAAATGTAGAAAAAACCTAAGATTCAACATTCTGCTAGTAAATATTTGAGGTTTGATATTAGTTAGCTGAATGGTCAACTGGTTGGTAGGTAGCTTACTGTTGTGATGGATGGTGTTAAAGTTTTGCTTAAAAGGACAGAGGATTGCATTACCCTGTTTGTATTTTGTAAATAATCCCCTTCAGACAGCTAACAGCTCTAATAATCAGCCACAGTTAGTTTTGATTTGTTCTTCACATTCTGTGAGGATGGGTGTGTACATGTCTTCAAACTATTTCAAAATCTCAAAATTAAGTAGTCAAATGCAAGGTGTTTTTTTGTTCTTTCACAGGCTGACCCTCTGCTCCCTGGACTCCTGATTCATGTGTTCACAGGTCTCTGTGACTTTCAATCATGCCGGACTGTTTCTGTGACCAGCCCGGCAGCTCTCTGCATTCTGAAACATCAAGGAGAGGAAAATTCCGCATGATGGATTTTGATATTGGGAGCTCTAAATGGGATGAAACTTGAAATGAGGTGCAACTGACACAGTGTTAGGTTATGCAATTGGGTGACCTGATCTCTGCACAGCCCTGAAAAGTGTATTTTTCTTCCCATGAATAGAATATTAGCTCATTTTGTGGGTCATCTGCTGCATGAGTAATTGGCTAAAGGGCTGAAGGTACAATGAACACATCCTAGACAGAGCAAGAGGAAGAAAAGCACAATTTGAAAACCTTTGAACTTTCAAGGAATTGTAGATACACCACTGGTTTTTATTTAGGGTTGTTTATGAGTTAGTCTCTGGCTTTAATGTTTACAGTTCATTATTCAGTAAAGTGTTTTCTATATCAGATATATTGGATTACTGTTGGCTTTCTAAGAACTGAACAAGATGGGATCTAATCTTTTTTTTTTATTTAGCCTGAAATTCTTTTCATGGATGATTTTCTTCACTTCCCATGACTGTCGAAGTAAATAAATGCACAAGTAAACAAGTCAAAATGAATTAGAGCAGCTGGTAGAACAGACTGAGATCTATGTCAGTAACTTGCTTTAAAATCTTTGCTCCGTCCATTAAAATCGGCGTTCTTGGTATGTCCACTTTCAGCTGTGAAAAGAATCTCTAAAGTCAGATTTGTTGCTCTCTATTTGGCTATGATAAATGCACTAATTCTTACATAGCACTTTTCTACTGCTTTATGCATCATGCCTTATTCACCCACTTCTACAAGCAGTTTTTCTATGTTTTTAAGTGATTTCTATCTACTATTCACACACATTCATCACAGTGCAGCGTTCGATACTGTTGACCATAATATCCTATTAGAGCGATTAGAACATGCTGTAGGTATTACAGGTACTGCACTGCAGTGGTTTGTATCATATCTATCTAATAGACTCCAATTTGTTCAAGTAAATGGAGAGTCCTCTTCACACACTAAGGTCAATTATGGTGTTCCACAGGGTTCAGTGCTAGGACCAATTCTATTTACATTATACATGCTGCCCTTAGGCAGCATCATTAGAAGACATAGCATAAATTTTCACTGCTATGCAGATGACACGCAGCTCTATCTATCCATGAAGCCAGGTATCACAGACCAATTAGTTAAACTGCAGGAATGTCTTAAAGACATAAAGACCTGGATGGCCGCTAACTTTCTGCTTCTTAATTCAGATAAAACTGAGGTTATTGTACTCGGCCCTGAAAATCTTAGAATTATGGTATCTAAGCAGATTCTTACTCTGGATGGCATTACCTTGGCCTCCAGTAATGCTGTGAGGAACCTTGGAGTCATTTTTGACCAGGACATGTCCTTCAATGCACATATTAAACAAATATGTAAGACCGCTTTCTTCCATTTGCGCAACATCTCTAAAATTAGAAATATCCTGTCTCAGAGTGACGCTGAAAAACTAGTTCATGCATTTATTATTTCCAGGCTGGACTACTGTAATTCATTATTATCAGGATGTCTTAAAAACTCGCTGAAAAGCCTTCAGTTAATCCAAAATGCTGCAGCAAGAGTACTGACAGGGACTAGAAAGAGAGAGCATATTTCTCCTGTATTGGCTTCCCTTCATTGGCTTCCTGTTAAATCCAGAATTGAATTCAAAATTCTGCTCCTCACATACAAGGTCTTAAATAACCAGGCCCCATCTTATCTTAATGACCTTGTAGTACCATATCACCCTATTAGAGCACTTCGCTCTCGCACTGCAGGCTTACTTGTTGTTCCTAGAGTATTTAAAAGTAGAATGGGAGGCAGAGCCTTCAGTTTTCAGGCCCCTCTTCTGTGGAACCAGCTTCCAGTTTGGATTCGGGAGACAGACACTATCTCTACTTTCAAGATTAGGCTTAAAACTTTCCTTTTTGCTAAAGCATATAGTTAGGGCTGGACCAGGTGACCCTGAATCCTCCCTTAGTTATGCTGCAATAGACGTAGGCTGCCGGGGATTCCCATGATGCATTGAGTTTTTCCTTTCCAGTCACCTTTCTCACTCACTATGTGTTAATAGACCTCTCTGCATCGAATCATATCTGTTATTAACCTCTGTCTCTCTTCCACAGCATGTCTTTATCCTGTTTTCCTTCTTTCACCCCAACCGGTCGCAGCAGATGGCCGCCCCTCCCTGAGCCTGGTTCTGCCGGAGGTTTCTTCCTGTTAAAAGGGAGTTTTTCCTTCCCACTGTTGCCAAAGTGCTTGCTCATAGGGGGTCATATGATTGTTGGGTTTTTCTCTGTATTTATTATTGTGCGATCTATTGTACAATATAAAGCGCCTTGAGGCGACATTTGTTGTGATTTGGCGCTATATAAATAAAATTGAATTGAATTAGAGCAACTTGGGGTTACTATCTTATTTTAAATGGAGACTGGAGTACCCGGGGATTGAACCACCAACCTTCCATTCAGTGACCTGCTCTACCTCCTGAGCACTCCATATGTGTATGTTTAAAAGTCATCCTTTCCTCCTTCTATAATGCGTTTTCTGACTGATATCACATATCATGTCCCATCAAAGTGAACCAGTTTGACATACAAACAGGACAAAACACTACTTTAATGCTTTTAAAGTGCAAAAATCTGCATAATTCAACATGAAAACGACAGGAAAAATGTCACGTTTTATTGTAGAGATTTTCAAATTACAGACAGCAATTAACTACAATGCACCCTCTGCATTACACACACACAATGGGTCTGAAATTAATGAATCAATGATGTGTTTAAAGTGCACACTTTCAGCTTTAATTCAAGGCTTCAACAAATATATTGCATTAACCTTTCAAAAATTACAGCTGCTCATTACACAGTGCCTCCGTGTTTACGAACATAAATAGCCCTTGACCATTGGCAGCCAGTGACCACAACAGATTTGCATTTGTCATCAAATGCTGATTTTCCTCCTTTGAGGTGCTTTGCCAGGCCTTTGATGCACTTGCTTTACTTTCTGATTGTTTTGTTTGCCATTTCGTTTTCAGCAAGTGAAAAATTATGTTCAGTTGAACTGAGGCCAGGTGACTGAGCTGTGCCTGAGCTGTTTAGTAGATTCTGTTTTTTATTGCTTTATGAAGGTCTTGGGTTACTTTTAAGGTATGCTTGGGATGCTATCCATGTGTACTGTGATACACCAGTCCAGTCAGCACATAGCTGGATCAGGAATAAAGCATAGGTCTATATTCTTAATAACTAATCATAACCAAGCCTTCTGTTTATTTTTGCAATAATAAACCCCACCTGGATTCTTTTGATAGTTATACATCCCTGTGGTGGCCCCACCAGCCACCCTGCAGTGTTAGTATTTAGTTTGGTTCATTAAGTTTCACAAATATATATCTATATAAATATTAGACTATGAGAGACTGAAGACTTAACATTTCTGAAGTTATGTTACAGGCTGAAGTTTTATTAGGGTGAATTCACCTCTTGATCAACACCAGAGGAAAAAAATTTGGAGCCCCTCCTGGACCACAGTGCATCTGTCATTATAAAATAATCAGTAGTCTTGGGCTACTATACAATGATCTGTTCATTAATGAATTAAATGAAAAACTGAATAATATATGTCAACCGTTTGGGAGGTTATAAATCATTTGAGTCACTTTTTGCAGCACACCAACTCATCCTGTGAAGGAATCAAAGGTCTTCTGTGCTCTCCCAAAAAAATATTCACAACACCGTGGAGGGAGGACCTGTTCCAGTTCTTCTTCAGTGGTATAAATTTCTGCCAAGTGGGGCTAAAGTTTGTGGTCTTTGTCTTTTTCCTCCTACCTGGCAACTCCATATTCAACACGTTTTGTCCAGTATTTTGCCTCGCTAACCGCTCAGTCCGAGCTGTCCCTCAGACTCCTGATTACTCCCAGGGAAAATCTTAACATCCTCAGCTCTGCCACATCTAGTTCAGCCTCCTGTCTTTTTATCTGTTTAACATGGAAACAGTTTCACATTCTTAGAAAAGTGTTCACTACTATAGAGTTATAAAATCTGAAAAGACATTTCGGCATCATATTGTTACTGAGGTTTAGAACTTATCTACTTTATCAGACATGTTAATCACTCCAATAAGCACTTACTTTAATGACAAATTATATATATATATATATATATATATATATATATATATATATATATATATATATATATATATAGATATAGATATAGATAGAGAGAGAGAGAGAGAGAGAGACAGTTGTAACATAATAAATCATTAAGGGTATCTTGGAAAACTGTCATTTTTAATCACAAACATTTACAAGATTGATTCAAATGTTAAAAGAAGAAGACAGCAATTGTCAATTTTCCTGATCATAACACTTTTTGTTTTCAATTTAAAAACAGAAAGCGACATCAAGAGAGACAGAGAGATAAAGTAAACAAAACAAGAGGATCACCCCAGCGTGCTGCCTCTCTCCCCTTCTGTTCATTCTGTACACAAATGAGTGTTGCAGCAATTTCACGAACAGACACATCCTGAAGTTTGGTGATGACACAGTAATCGTCAGTCTTCTTGTGGGGGACGAGTCAGGCCATGGGCAGGTTGTAGATGATTTTGTGGATTGGTGTGATGAGTCCTTCCTTTCACTAAATGTGTCAAAAACTAAAGACATGATTATTGATTTTAGGAAGTCCTCTTATAGCTCATCACCCACTATCATTAACCTTAACCCAATTTCCCTCGGGATGAATAAAGTATTATCAATCAATCAATCATTAAAACTGCTGATATTGGGATCGTTGAGAGTTATAAATATCTAGGTGTGGTACTTGACCATAAACTGTGTTTTGAATCTCATGCTGGCCACTACTAAAAAAGTTCAACAAAGACTGTTCTTTTTAAGGAAAGTGAGATCTTTTAATGTCTCATCCGAGATGTTGTCTTTGTTTTATAGAAGTTTTATCAAATCTGTGATGTCTTTTTGTATCGCTGCCTGGTTTGGTAACCTGACAGTGAAGAATAAGAATCGATTCGGTCTTCTGGTAAAAACTGCTAGCAAAATTGCAGGGCACTGGCAAGATGGACTTTTGGCTATTTACAATAAAAATGTGCTTAGAAAAGTTCATTCTATTGTTAATTGTTTGAACCATCCACTTCACAGTGAGTTTGAGTTGTTGCCTTCCGGCCGTTGTTTTAGAGTACCTCTGAGGAAGACCAAAAGACTCCAGATTTCTTTTATCCCTACTGCATCCTGTCTCCTAAATGACATATAACCGTCTGGGGATTTTCTATTACTATTATTGTCATTTTATATTATTGTTTTGTTTACTTTTTTGTTTACTTTTATCCGGCTGCTAAACTAATTTCCCTTTTGGGAAAATAAAGAATTTGAAATGAACAGCAGATTGGAGATTGGTGTAGTGACCTGTCCTGTATTTGCATACAAGAAAGGTGTCTCACCACCTATCCCAAGGCCCTCTTCTGGAGCTCTCTCTCCCGTTGTCTTGATGCATGCCCAATCATCCAGGTAAGTAAATCCCAAAAGGTTGATTATGTTCATCTGGATGTAACGTTTTGACCTCCCAGCCCATTGTTCATTCACTGGTGCTAGTTTCAGTCATCGTGCAAATGTACTGTTTATAAGATTGGAAACCTGCAGTTAGCTAAGACTGAAGAAGTCACTTGGATGAGTGACGAAACGTTTCTCCCACTGAAAACGCTACTTCCAGATGAACAGAATCAAGCAGTTTGAGTTATGTATCTATTCCTCTATTAAACTAGCCTTTTCCATCATAAAGTTTGTTGCCAAGAATATTGTCACTGATTGTTTTATTATGGCAAATGTGCATGACTGTCATTCATAATTCATTTCCACATGAAAACACATTTTCTGCCCTAAATCAGAAACATTTGGTTCTAGTAGAATTCAACTTTATGTGCTGTGGTCAAGCACATTTAAAATAAAGTATTAAAAATTAACATATTAACTCAAATACAGTTGGAATGTCAATTCTTCCTCTGTTTTCAAAGTGGCATTGGTACCCATGTATAAAAAAACAAAAGCTTAACAATTTAAAAGTTGTAAAAATACGATACCAATACCACAGAAACAATAGCTGAAGCAAAAGAATTAATGTGCAAAAATACAATGCCTCCCATCTTTTACTCTTAAACAAGGACAGTTTATAATAAGCAGCTAATGTGCTACTACTGTTCTCTAATGTAAAGGCACTTGGAGTGCTATAAATTTCCTCTGTTCAGTAAAGATAGAAAGTTCCTGTGTATTTACAACAACATTGGTACTACTGTGGCTTGTACAACATTACTCCTATAAGATGGAGTTGTGGTCAAGCTTCTTTAGAAAAAGCACGTCTTTATTGAATGTTACTTTGACATGTACAGCTCACCTAACTACTGTTGTAGGCCAGGCACATGCCCTCAAGCAAGGGAATTCCCCAATAGCAGCAGCCTTTACACCATAATGTGGCACAAAGCAACAATTGCTCCGCAGTAGCTCAAGGAACATAACAAAGAGCCCAGAATTTACCCAGGCACTAAATATCCAAAATCCTAATCCCGTCAAGAAAATATAGAAACAAGTATAATTGTATGTAGTTGCAATATTGCAGCTAATAGTTAAGAGTTGAGTTAAAACATTTTTTGTGTGTAGTTGTGCTTTACTTGCCCATCTGACTGTGTTCAAATGATCTCCCAGAACAAATAGGAGGATCATAATTTCATTCTGAGTGTGGCAGCTTTACTAAATTCACTCTTGCCAAGCCTGAAAGTACAAAACAAAAATACTACAACACAGTGCATCATCCCCAGCATGTGAATGAGCCTGCCTTAATGACAGAAAGCTTTGAGTAGGCGTGTTCTCAGCCACGAAACATATGTCTTTATTTACAGTGATCACGAGCATCATTAACCATAGCCATTAGTCAGCAACCAAGATCCCTGCAGGGAAGGGCAGGGATCTTGGTTGTGGTTGAGGTTTGTGATTGGTTTGACGATGACTTCCTGTTGTGTGAAATTGCATGTGTGTTTGTGTCTCTGTGTTGGCAGGGGAAATGGATAGGAACACAGCCGGACCAGCTGGCTGCAAATCTCTGCAATCTGCTGCTTAGTTAAGCTGGCACTCACACACACACACACACACACACACTCACACACACACACACACACACACACACACACACACACACACACACACACACACACACACACACACACACACAAACAAATGCATGCATTGGATAAATACTTAATTATATTCACTTATGTACTAAACAACAGTTAAAAATAACATTTAATAAAAAGGCCAGTCCATAAATGACCACAGAAGAGTGACTAACAGCAGAAATGAAGTGATTTGTGTAATTTGGCATTGACAGCCACTGTACACACTAGCTCTTGATCCACTAGTGAAACCAGTCTCTGCAGAAAAGCAAAGTCATTTGCTGGTTATTAAAATGATTTATTACAACTCTCAATATTCTCTTAATTAAAATTCACTTATCGCAGTTGGGGACTTGAGAGCTGGACTATTAAGGAGACTGCTCCACTGAATTCATGTATAGGAATATGTGCATATGTAAATATCCAAGCATTCGTATGTGTGTGTATGAGTGAGTGTGTATACAAGCGCCCATGTGCCCAAACATGGCTTTTAATCACCAGTTTTCTTGATTAAGCAATACTGTGGGGTAATTCGTTTAAAAAAAATATATTATAGCTGCCGTGAGGCAGCCAACCTTTTAGTCACCAGACATTTTTTAATCATGAGCCAGAATTTCAGTTAATTACAACAAACCCACTGCTTCCAATAAGCTTGAACATTTACCAACGCATCCCTCTCTCTCTTGTTGCACAGTCCGTGTCTCAGACTGTCTGTCACTTCCTTCTTTCATATCTGGAAAATTTATCACTGGTTACACAACTGAGTGTAACCAGAAGGTTGGTGGTTCGATCCTAGTCTGCTCCAGTCTCCATGCCAAATATACTTGGGCTAGACACTAACCCCGTGTTACACAATGCATCCATCAGAGTGTGAATGTTAGTCAGAAAGCACTTAGAAAAAAGTGCTTGTCTGAATGACGCAAGTTGTGTAAAGCACTTCAAGTGCTCAGGTAGAGTACTACATAAGAACCAGTACATTTACCATTGCGTGCACACACAAAGATTTTTAGATATTTTTTCTTTTGTTATCCCAACTATGATGGCTGTGTTTTTGTCTTATTCTCTGGATACTTTGATATGTATAATATTCTGTCTCCCGCAGAAAACAACTTGGTTGGCAACTTTCTTTTGCGTTAAATGTGCATTTAACATTGGCTATGTCTGAGGACATCTACACCACACCAGGCCTGTGTTGCTTGTTGAGGCCATCTACACTACATGAGGGCCTGTGTGCTTTTGACTGAGGCAACTTACACCACACCACACCAGGGCCTGTGGCTCTGGCTGAGGCCATCTACACCCCACCAGAGCCTGTGCTGCTGGCTGAGGCCAAATACACCACACCAGGGCCTTTGGCTTTGGCTGAGGCAATCTACACCAAACATTTATCATGTTTCACATGAACTATACTACTACTACTATACTTGCTAACACTAAGAAGAAGTCAGAGAAGTGTAAAAATATATTTCCCTCTGGTCTAAGGAGCTTGGAAAAAAAAGCGTCTGGACTTCTTTAAGTTGCTTGAAGATGTTTCACCTCTCATCCGAGAAGCTTCTTCAATTCTAGGGTCAAATGGTGGAGAGTCCCAGATTTAAACCCAGTGGGAGTGTTCCCCCAAAGAGGGACAAAAGGACCCCCTGATGATCCTCTACCTAATCACATGAGCCAAGGTGTGGAAATGGGTGTGGGTCACAATCAGCCAGGGTTTCGGGTGAGCTCATTGTGAAACCTAGCCCCACCCTATCATGTGATTTCCTGAGGTCAGATGGCCCACGGTGTGAATGGACATTAAGGCGTCTGGGAAGGATCTCAAAACTGGATTATAGATGGCAGACAGTTGGTGTTGTAAGCCATCGCCTCTGTTCAAAGATGGTCGTTCACAGTGGACATAAATGGCTTCTTTCACTCCTCTTTCTGGTGGTGGTCAGAGGGCCCGGTGGCGCCAGTGTCCGGCAGCCTCGCCTCTGTCAGTGCGCCCCAGGGCAGCTGTGGCTACAATGTAGCTTGCCATCGCCAGTGTGTGAATGTGTGTGAATGGGTGAATTACTGAATGTAGTGTAAAGCGCTTTGGGGTCCTTAGGGACTGAGTAAAGCGCTATACAAATGTAGGCCATTTACCATCTTTCAAACCATCTGTCTTCTCTGTCCAAAATGTGAACATTGGCATCCTCGAAAGAGTGACCTTTGACCTGTAGATGCAGATGGACTGGTGAGTCTTGTCCTGTGGAGGTGGCTCTTCTATGTTGTGCCATGCGCTTGTGAATTGGCTGTTTGGTCTCTCCAATGTAGAGGTCTGGGCGATGCCGACTACCTCCTTGGCAGGACTGCTCCCCCTCTGCTGCTGGTCTTCTGACTGACCCCCAGAAGAGGTCCATTTCCTCTGTGGTACTCCAGGCTGGCCCCCTTAACCATCTCCTCTATTGGTCTGCAGGCTGGCCACCAGATCTATCCCTTAGCCGAGGTCCTTGTTCGAGTCGACCCCCTGACCCATCCTTTACAGGCCTCTGGACTGGGCCACGTCCAGAGATGTTGTCCCAGGTGTTTGGAAATATTTGCCTCCCTGTGAATCTGCATTTGGGTCCTCATTCACCCCCAACATGATGAGTAAAAGAAATCCTACAGGTAATTCAGTTGTGGCTTTTCTTTACTTATTAAAAGCCTTTTCCCTCCAAAAGCACCAGCTGTGATTCCTCTAGAGAACAAGCAGTTAACCTGTCTAATTTTCATGTGACAGCCTCAAATCAAGTGAACTGCGCTGTGTTAATTTTCACCATACTGAATTTCTGGGGGAGCATGTGGAAAATATTAACTCACTCCTCTGTTTCAGTGTGATAAATGGAATTATCAGTTAAGGAATAGGCCACTCTTCCTCTGTGATTTAATTAGTTTAATAAGCATGTAGCTTTATATAGAGTATCTACTAAATTATAGTGGAAATTAAGATTTTTTTTTTGCATAGTGATTGCTAATAGATTCTTAATTTTAAAATTAAGAATGCATCAAATGTTGGCAGGTTGCCTTAGAGTAGTGAATTATTTTAACCAAATCTGAAGAGGTGTTGCACACAGCAGTCACACATACTGTTCTTTACTTTAAATCCATCATAGTACAGCAAAATAACTTATTTATCATTCACTAAATTATTTTCATGCAGCCTTTAAATAACAGTTAGTCCACTTTATTTTGCTTTGCAGCATGTTTCACATTATGAAAAAAAACCCAAAAACATTATCACACGTACAGACGAATTATTTGATTTAAAAGGCAATCAAGGATTCAGGTAAAATGAATGTCTAGTCTAATTTTGTATAATCAAATGAAAAATTAAATATATACATATATTTCATTTTGTTTGATTATACATATTAAAAGAGGTTTGAATCAGTTGGTACAGTTGTTGTTGGGATAGCCCTTTATTGCACTGCAGCATGTTACAATAATTAAAAGCTACACTTATGAAGAAAAAGTGGCCAAAGATTTGCAAGGCATTCATCTTATTTATTGGTGGGCCGCCTGGACCAACAATGCCAGGGAATACTTAATGTCCCAGCCCAGCCCCACTCCTGACTATGGCACACAGTTTTTGAATCTTTCATCTCTTTTTATGTGACTGGTGAATAATATACATTTAGGCTGAAATTGGTTTGATGTTTGAAGACTTGTAGTGACGTCAAATAATAACTCCTCTTAAATGCATTAACCCAAAAGTAAGGAGCCCATTTTGAAAATGTAAGGAGTAGAAAGTACAGATATTAGTTTAAAAATGTAGGGAGTAAAAGTAAAACGTAAAATACAGATACCTAAAAAATTCTAGAGTAACAAAGAATTTGTATTTCCCACCTCTGCTTATGGGCCAAGTTGCACCAATCCACAGCTTCTCCACAGTGGCAGCTTATTTAAACTGTAGGACTGATATACCTGACATTTGAAAAATATTGCAACTATTATTGCTGTCACGACATAACATTAATGTGACACATTAATACTATCGGAACATTTCTGTCCCTACACTGTAAAAGTCCAAGTCAAGCATAAGTTTTTCATGTGATAGATTGTTTAAGCTAGCTAAGTAGCTATCTGTAGTTTCAAAGCTTTCATCCTGGCAGTGTAACCTGACCGATTCTCTACAGGATACATGCAGATGTTATTGAACTAGAGCTTTTGGAGAAACGTTACCACTTTCATGGATTTAAATAAAGCTGCCATGGCAGAATAGGATCACAAGTCCCCAAAATTCATAGTTTCTTTTCTTATCTTAATTTTCCTCCATGGATAGATGATCTAATTAGTCTTGGCTCAAGATAGGTGAAAAAATAGTGGACACTACTACCACTAGTACCAAATTATGGAGTAATATTTTGCTCATCAGCGAGTCACTGGTCATTGAAAACTTTGAATACTGAATGATGAAATAGATTTTCATGCTCTGAATGTGTTATTTCAGTAAAACAAGAACAAAATTAATTAAAATGAATAAAACAAATTTGCTTTGAATCAGCAATACACTGATCAACTGAGGTAAAAAAAAAAAAATCAGATACACAAAAATATCTGTGGATTTATTAAAAAACAAACAAATCTAAAAAAAAGTAAAAATACAATATTATTATGAACAACAGAAGCTTAAAAATAGAAGAGAACGCTGAGACAAATTTCATAGACGTACATTCAAACTCGCTGAGCATCACAACACAATAGCTCTTGTGAACTGCTGTCTATTTTTAGCTGCCCGCTCCCACGAGATCCCAATCCCAATGCAAGACTTTACTCTGTACGATGCCTCTATTTGACAACAAAGTATGTGGTACAACCAGTCTGTGGCCCAGTCTTGCTGTTGTTGGTCTGTCAGCCAGCCACCCAGAAGAGAAAAGTTGTAACAAAGAGCTGAAGTGAAACAGAGTGTTAAAAACAACAAAAAGTGTCTACTGCAGCCACTGCTGTATTTTTTTTTATTTATCTTTGAAGTTTCTTTTTTCTTTTCTTTTCTTTTTTTTTTAGCACTTCTCAGATTTCCAGTGAACTCTCCTGTTCCGGCTCATTTGTCAACAAATCAGCTTTCAGCAGGCTGCTTCCAGCAATGTGCAGTTAGGATCTTCCAGGACTTCACTGGAACACGTCTGGGGTGGGAGACATTTGTTTTAATTTGTCACAGAAGGGTTAATGTACACTTTCACCCTAACTCACCCTGTAAGCTGGTAAGTAAACTGAAAGTGGTTGAGAACATGTTTCGCCTGTAAGCTAAGTCAGGTAAGAATCAGTCTCTCCAGCACCTTCATGACTTGTGACATCAACTGGTCTGAAGGGGTGGCTTTCTTTGATGTCACTAACCATGACAGTCTTCCACAGCACTGGTACCTAACTGTGATGCAGTTACAACCACACACAGTGGTAATATCAGTGTTACAATAGGCTTATACATAACACTAAACACTACACATTTTTCTTTCTATAAATATAGGATTTAATTTACAATAAAGAATTGGTTTTGGTTTAGAATTAATTTACTTACACAATCACATAATACTGTATTCTAAAATAAGTGCATACATTTTAGTTTACGCTGTTATGCGCATTATTTAATCTTTTTTTGTTTCCTTGGTTGATGAGCTAAGAGATGAAAAAGGGGCAAAGCAAGCCTATATGGAGACCTGCAAATTGGGTCATGTCACGAATCGGGATCATGGGGGGTTGATTTAGGTTGTTGTGTGTTCTACCACTTTATGTCTCTTTGTGGGATGATCAGCTACTATTTCCCCTCATTTAGGAAGGTCTTTGAGTTTGTAGTATTGTTTGTTGCCCACTTTTGAGTAGAGTTCTGTTATACTTTGACCTCTTTTATGGGCCCAAGATTTTGATTTTTGTATAATTTCACCAAGTTTGTTTTTTTGGCTAAATATAAAAGTCCAAAAAAAACCCCTTTTTTTGGACTTTAACCTGTGCCTGACTTCCTTCACTGCTCGGTCCGTCACACTAACCTTGCATCAGGATGCCAGACAGCTAGGCAGCAAAGGACTGATGGAATCAGGGTCTGCAGCTTTGCCTGGGTGTAGTTCCATCAGCTGCCTCCTCACCTGGCCAGCCGTCACAGTCATGTGTCAAGAAAGGTGAATCTGAAAGGAGGATGTGGGTGGGGTGCTTACCCGAGCCCAACACGTATGAAGGGACATGTACTGTTGGTTTGTTTGATGGCTGAGGTGTTGAGACTGTGTTGTATGAGGAGGTTCAAAAAGGGCCCAGTGCTAAACCTGCTGAAAAACAAATTCAGCTCAGTGGCTTTATCCAGTGTACCCATTTGCTAGTGCTGCTGTCTTTGAGGTTGGTGATCAATCAGCTTAATCCTCCTCTACGTTTGATGTTCAGCTGGAGATTGGTCTGAGCCACTCCGTATCTTTACACTAAGCCAAGCCTTCAGTTCACACTATATACTTCTCAACTCATCCATTTTCCCAGGTCTGAAGATTTTTCATTGAGGAGGGCCACCAGTGACCTTGTGATCCAGAGTGATGTCATCCCATGAGGACACAGAGCATGTCTCAGTGTGGTGTGAATGTAGTCCTCCAGGGCCTCACTGGCTTCCTCACTTCACCTCCTCCAAGACTTGGTGGCAACACTGACACTATAGGTCAGCAACTGTCATTGTAATAAAAAAAATAAACTTCCTCAAATAGCATATTTTATACATTGTTGTTGTCCCCCGTTTCTCCTTTCAGTGTTATGTTGAAAAAGTCAAATTAAGTTGAAAAACCCTCCCTCTCTGAATCAAAGAGGTTTTGGACGCTAATTATAAACCAAGGCTAAAACAGGAGCAAGCTACTGCTCCACTGAGCTTAGGGTTATACCCAGATGTTGGGGAAAAATTAGCATAGTCACACACACACACACACACACACACACACACACACACACACACACACACACACACACACACACACACACACACACACACACAGCCTCAAAGTGATTAGACCTGCCCTGGATGTGAACAGCAATTACCTGCAATCAGAGCTCTGTCCCTCTTCTCCCACCTCTCCCTATCTTATTCATTGCTCTTTCATCTGTGTGTTAGCCTTTCACTTTTTTCTTTTATTATTTTTAAAGGGATCCCCGGGTGTTACCAAGGTAGATTAATGGGCTAGCGAGTTTATGTCTAGCTTAGTGTCAGAGTTTTCTGTGTTACAAAAGTGGCTCTCTTTTTATCTAGCAGTTATACTGAATTTGAAGCAGAACAGAACTTAAGGGTTCATAGGCAGGAAGGTGGAGGAGAGTCCTGATGCAAGACATATCACTGATATCAATCACCAATTCTTAGCACAAGTATCACAAACTTCTTTTTTTTTGCCTCACAATGTTGTGGCATGCTCCTTGGGATGGCTATAGCTCAGTAAGTAGAGTTAAGTTTGTTGGTTCGATACTTGGCTGCACCAGTTTGCATCCCATAGTATCCTTGGAAAAATACTGAACCCCAAGTTGTGGTCTTAGATAAAAGGGATTGTATTAATGGGTGAATGAGGCAAGCTGAGTGCTCAAGTCGAAAAGCGTTAAAACAAAATGAGTCCATTTAACATTTAGAATAATAATAATACATTTTATTTATAGGCACATTTAAAGACCCTCAAGGTCACCTTATATTAGTACAGCAAAAATAAAAACATATACACAATTAAATAAAGTAAACAAATAAAATAACAACTATAAAACTAATAGACTAAGACCAACTTATAATGAAGAGAATAAATTCTGAACAGATGGGTTTTGAGACGTGATTTAAAAGAAAGAGACTTTATAGTCCAACGATCTGGTGGAAGTGCATACGAAAGTCCCATGGTAGTCAGATGAGCAGATGGAATGGGTAAAAGAGAAGGTGAAGAGGAGCGGAGTGGACTGGAGGGTGAGTGCGTACGGAGAAGATCAGATAAGATGGATCAGATGGAGGAGCAAGGTTACGAAGGGCTTTAAAAGTGACAATGAGGAACTTGAAATTGATACGTAGGTAAACTGGAAGCCAATGGAGCAGTTTAAGAAAAGGTGTTATACATTCAGACATCTGGGTCAGGATATAATAACAGAAGCTGAATTCTAATCTAATGGAAGTTTATAGAGAGATTTATGGTAAAGGTACCTGGAGGTTTGACAATATGGCATGATGCAGAGAACAAAGTACGAGTGTTTCCTTCAGCAGACTGAAGAATAGTAGCGTAGTAAGCAGATTTAGAAATAGCTTCGTTATAATGTTGTACATGTCCTTATGTGCAAGTCGAGTTTCCCTAAAGAGACATTCCAGGCGGCTGCTTTAATCTTCATGTTAATGATTCGTGCTCCATTGCTTCTGACTTTCTTAATCTTCTAGAATCTTAATTTTAATCAAATCCTTTAAAAATCAGCTGAAAACGCATCTATTCAGACAGGCATTTGGGTAATGTTTCTGGATTTTGTGATGTTTTACTTGATTCAGGTGTGTTTATGTGACCATGTTTTTTAATACCTTTGTAAAGCACATTGTGACATGTTCTTGTCTTAAAAAGCACTATATAAATAAACGTTATATTACTAGCTATCTTACTTGCGCACCTTGTAGAGGCCAGTTGTTACACATAGATTTCAGGTTAATATGGAGGAAGAGTTTGTAATAAAGCAAACTTTTGGATAAATCCTGTGCTCCACTTAAGGATTAGTTATCAAGACATGGTTCTTATTTACACTTCTCTCATTTCTGAACTGCCACAATTTCAAAGCCGAGCTCATACCATACTGTTTTGTTAGTATAATTATTGCTTCCTCATTTTTTGAGGGGCAAATTTGGCTGTGCATTGTAGAATGCTGTTCATTAATGAGATGAACTAGTTTATACACGTATGAATTATAAATGAGCCCCATTTGGATATGGCCCAGTCTGTGGCTGCGAGAGCTGTGCTTGATGTGTGGATTCTGTGCAGTCTGCCCCTGCTACATTAGTGGCAACAGATTGCGAAAAGCAGTTCCACAGGGTTCTGTGCTGAGACCAGATCTTTTTTTAACATATTAATTATTCCCTTATGTAATAATATTAATAAACACTGCATACATTGCTATGCAGATGATACCTACCTTTATTTACTCATGTCTAACCAGATACTTATTTTAGATGGCATTGCCTTGGCTCCCAGTAACACTGAGGAATCTTGGAGTCATTTTTAGTGGTCCTTCAGTGTGCACATTAAACAAATGAGAAGGGTGGACTTCATTAACACTGCTAAAAATTGTGATACTGAAAAGCTTGTTCATGCGTTTATTACTTCTAGGCTGGACTATTTTTAATTTCCATCTGGTCACTTTAAAAGCTCCCTGAAAAGCCCTCAGTATCAGTCAGAGTACTAACTGGGACAGGATGACAGACTAGATTTCCCTGATATTACGTTTTTCTTTATTTGCTCGCAATTAAATTCAGAATTAATCCTTCTCGCATTTAAAATCTTGAACTATCATACCCCCATCCTTAAAGACCTTTTAGTACCTTATTTTCTTAACACAGTACTTTACTCTAAGGCTGCAGGGTTAGATTGCAGATTCCCAGAGTTTTCAGTATAATGGGAGGTAGAGCCTTCAGCTATCAGCCCCTCTACTATGAACCCAGCTCCCAGTCTGGAGATACTCTCTCTACTTTTAGGCTTAAAACTCCTTTCTGTTAAAGCTTATACTCAGGGCTTTATCAGGTAACTGAACTCATCCTGTAATGCTGCATTAAGAAGTGTCTGTTGGGGGGACTTCCCATGATGCACTGAGTGTTTCTTCTTCAGTTACCTCTTTTCACTCTGTGTTGATTCACTACTGTATTAAATCATTAGCAATAATTAACCTTGGGCTCTTTCTCCTATAGCTTGTCTTTTATCCTTTGTTTCTCAGCTCTCTTCTCTTTCCTCTCACCTCCAACCAGTCACAGCAGATGGCTGCCTCTCCCTGAGCCTGGCTTTGCCACAAGTTTCTTCTTGTGAAAAGGGAATTTACTGCTAATTGTGCCAATATTTAATGCTGAAAATGATCATGTCTTTATTTTTACTTGATATTGAAATGAAGTGACGGTGCCTGTGTTTAGAAATATAGTTAAAACTAACTATATCTATGAGAACTGTGCTCACATACCATTTCCCCCATTTAGGAAACCTGACCCTTAATATGAAACAAGTGCAATAAGAGCTCAGTATTAGACTCCTAATAATAGATTAGGTCTCATTGCTCTGACACTTTGTGACAAAGTGGCTAGGATTGAATTCATTTACCATTTGTCACTTAAATATATTGTTGATTTGTCTTCTGTTATCTTATAGCAGACCTTCCCAAAGTGTGGGGCCCGCCCCCTGGGGGGGGGGGGGGGGGGGGGGGGGCGCAGAGCCATTGCAGGCTCAGGTATGAAAAGGGGAAAAAACCCAAAACGCTTGGACACTGCTAGCACTGGGCACCCACACAAACACAAAGCAGGAGATGAAGCATAGCTGAATATGTTTCCAAACCAACTTCATTCTAAGCCAAAGACTAGAAAATATGGTGAAGCATATCTTCCCTTTGGTTTCACCTTCAAGTGCCAAGGTAGGTCTCCCCTGCATAGTTGGTTTTCCCTTTGTCGGGAGCACGCGCTGGGCTCTTCAAATCACGGACAAACAGTATCCCACATTCTTGATTTTTAGTTCACAAACACTTCTCATAATGACTAACTACTCCTGACATTTTGGAGATGTTAGCTCTTTATACAGTAAAGTTACAGTGGGATACACTGTAAAAAAAGTCAGTAAAATATACAGCAAAACACCGTCAAATTCCAACGGTAATGGAGCGTAAAACCAAAAACTTCCTTTTACTGTATTAAATAGATTGAATAACCGTTAATTGTGAGACTGGATAAAACTTTGTTTTTTACTGTAATAAAATGTTGAAATTATAAATATTGTCTGTGAAAACAAATAAACATGCATACATTTTACAATTAAATATTGTAATGTTGAAAATGTCTGAAAATGTCTGAAAAACTTAGATTTTACGGTATTATTTGAGTAAAACTACATCTTTTGGGGTTGTGCACATTGGAATTCACAGCATAAAGCTGTAGATTTTTAAGCAAACAAAAACATTCATTTTCACAGAAGCAAGATGTTAAAAAAATAGGGTCCACTGTAAAAATACAACCAGTAAATACCATTAAAAAAAAAAAAAAAGCAAATATCAGCAGTGAAAGACAATAAAATTGATAATATTTTTTTTTTTATTTTAAAATTCAGATACTGATATACAGATTAAAAGTTAGGCCTGCAGTATATCATTGTTAACCTTCTGATTAAAAAAATCAACAGCAAAAGAAGATGTTAAAAATAAAGTTCATGGTTGTGAATAAAATTGATTTCAATAATCTTTTTTAATTATTATTTTATAACAACTTGATGTTGTTGTGTTTCACGCCATATTATCAGACCACCTTAAGTGGGTCCGCCTTAAATTTTGAGTTTGTGTAATCGCTGTTGATTGGTAGCTAAACTGCTGGTAAACTGTGTACAGAAAAAAAAAATTCTGGTAGCAACATTGTGCAGTATGAGCGAACCATTTCACCAAAAAAAGGGGAAGCAAGGCAAGACGTGGCTGCAGCAGTCTGCAGACGTGACTTCTGATCAAATTCTAACCTCCTCCTAAAGAAACAAAGAGCGACATTACATTGCGGGATGACGTCACCTGAAAATGACCAATAGCGCGGCGCGCTGCTGAGCTGTGTGCCAACTGCTCTTTTTTTCATGCAGGAGACTCAAGTTGGCTAATGGACACAGTTTTGAACTCGTATATTAGCGCCATTTATTGCTGCTTGGACCACAGCATCTTCGGAATTTATAGACATCCTGGCAGCTTACAATTAGTTCGAGGTGAGGTGAGTACATGCAACTTCAAGTTATCTCTGTTATAAAAATCCACCAGCCCAGCGTTTATAGATAATTTTAGCAGTTCGTTTTTTATGAGTGAGGTTGTGAATTTAGTTAGCATTTGTGAGTTGAGTTAGCATTACTGTCCCGAGGGAAGCATTGCTCTGGATTAGTTTCTGTGTTTGGCGTGCTTAATTTGCTAGGGAGGAATTACCAAAGTACATGGAGTTATGTTAACCTGTCATTTCTGTGGTAAGGTAGTTCAGTCATCAAGGGGCTACGTGCTTCATTGTAAACTGCATCGGAATGAGCCACGTTGTTTCTTTCGGTGTAAATATTTAAATATAAATGTTAATATTTTACACATTTCTTTGTCTGTCTCTAAATCTTATTTTGTCTTTATTATGATTAAAAAAGTTTGTTTTGTTCCTGCCCTTTTCAGACACTGAATTTGAGCAGAAACCATAAGGATACTCAAAGGACCTGTGACTCTCAGGAAATGGTGAGATTTCAGGTCATAATCTTTTTTTCTTTTTTTTCCATTAAATTCATTTTCCTTTTTCCCTTTACAATATTGCTGTTTTGTTTTTGTAAACAGCATCAAATGAGAGGGACAGATGAAACAGTTTCAAGACAATGGCAGGAAAAACATGCTGAAGATTGAAACAAACCTTGGCTGGAAATATTTGGTATGTGTTTTACCGTAAATCAAATTGTTGAAAAACATTCAGCTACACTGCAACACAGGGAAACTTGATTTGCACTTATTTTGTTACTTTAATTTCTTGTCTCATTATTTTTGTCAGTTATTATTGTTTATGGTGTATGCCCTTCTTGTTTTCTTTCTGAATGCAGAAGGTATCTAGCCAGTCCACAATGAAAGCTTCGTTGCACCCCATGAGTCTTCTGGCAGAAATGATGGCACCTGTATTCTTTGGTTTCCCTAAACATCACACCCTGCCTGTTTATACGAGGCTCTTCAATTAAGTCTGCACCCAAAGATTCAATAAGAGGTAAGCAGTGGTATTATTCAAGTTTTGCTAAAGAAAGATGGACAGGAGACACTAATCTTAATCGGCCGAGCTCAGGTTCATGTCCAGGTGAGCAGTTTCATACGCTATAAAATGTAGATTGAATGATAGGTCTCATCACCATGCATTCAGCCATTAACTTCAAGTTCTATGATAAATCAATAGGAAACTTAAATACGTTTTCCAACAAATTATGATTGTGATTAGGGCTGCGTTGTCTATGTATCACTTTTACATAAGTAGCAGGGCTCTAGAGTGCGACCAAATTTTTCAGTGGTGCGACTAAAAAAAAATATTTTCAGGTAACAAAACAAAAAAGAAATCCCTGCAACTCTCCATGTGGTCAACAACAGACACACATTATGCCCTATCGCGGACTAAACCAATCAGAGATAGTCAGGGGCGAGACCTCTCTGATTGGCCGTGGTCCAGTTGAAAGTGCAGGTGGAAGAGAGAGGTGAGTAGCTTGAATAAAGCGATATCAATTCATTAACGGATTCCACACAAAGACGTAAACACAGAGCGGACCCGACGCATCAGAATCAGCTTTGTCTTTCTCGGCTTTCTCACCCCACGGCCCGAACACGGACACGCTGTCGGAGCTTAGCGATTCTGATGCGTCGGGTCCGCGCTGTTTCCGTCTTTTTGCGCTGATTCTGAGCTGCAGGTTTTGTCTCTCTCCAACCAAAATTCGCCGAGCCAGCAGCAAAAGAAGCAGCAAACTACGCTTCACATTTGATCAATGTCGTCATGAATTCCCTCTGACTTTTGCTGTTTTGCTTCCACCACGATAAAAATCACACTTCATGCACAGCTCCCTCTCTCTCTCTCTCTGTACTTCAAGAACAGTTTCCCGTCTCAAATCTGTTTTCTGCATTATTCATTCGCTTACTACCCACCAGTCTACCGTTGTTTACAGCGCGGTCTTTTTCTTTTTTCACTTAAATGACCTCGGACAAGAAAGCCTAATTTCTGTTGTTCAATACTGAAGAAATTTAAACTTCTTAAAATTATGCAAAATTGCAGAATATTTTTAAGGTTATCTGCTATAAAAAACCAGACCAGGAAAATCTCCTTCATGTTTTTCTGTGTTTTATTCTGTTACTTTGACACAAAGGCATCTGCTGTGATGTTCACAATTCGGATGAAGTCTCACATGTATCAGTACTGATAAATGATCAGAATTATAATATTTCTGACTGTCTGAGGCTAAACTGAATCGAATCGGGACTTTGAGAACCGGAATCGCATGGATTATAGAAATCAGTGATGATACCCAGCCCTAGTGAGCAGCCTAGGCCCGACAGAAGTGGATGTAGCTGTGGGTAATAAGAAAAGATGAAAAGAACTATTGATAACTTTTTTGTTAAGTTAAGGCCTGATCCGTCTGAAATTCATAGCCAGCTCTGACACGGTGCCATCAAT
Source organism: Pelmatolapia mariae (assembly GCF_036321145.2). Lineage (NCBI taxonomy): Eukaryota > Metazoa > Chordata > Actinopteri > Cichliformes > Cichlidae > Pelmatolapia > Pelmatolapia mariae. Next base: position 7,633,531 of record NC_086246.1, read on the forward strand.
CTTTGAATGCTGAAAAAGCACAGTGTATCCAGAAAACACATTATATGCTGCAATAAATGCACTGCCCAAGTGTCCCCTCTCCCCACTGCCTTTCAGCAGCAGGCAGCAGCAAACAGGTCGTCAGGCCAAGATGATGATTAAGTTTAACATTTTCTACAATATTGACAAAGCACTTTAAGCACAAGATTGTTAGTTAATAATTTAGAAATGAATATTGTCTGTATGGACTTCCCCCCAAAGAAAGTGCACATGTAAAACTGCAGTGATAAGCGATGCGGTTCAAAAATTTGAGTGCGCCTAACTTTTGTGCCGGTACGCCTAAATTTTTAAAGTTAGGCGTACCGGTGCGCCCATGTCAAAAAGTTACCGTATTTTCACGACCATAAGGCGCACTTTAAAGTCTTAGATATTCTTCAAAAAGTACGGCGCGCCCTATAGTGCAGTGCGCCCTGTGTGTTGTAATGAGGACGTAGTAGAGAACACCATGAGAACGCTAAAGGGTGAAGTGTGGGTCTTGACTGTAGCGGTATATACGATCGCACATACCTGTATAAAAGAACAGGTATGTGCGTTATATGCAGAACATCGTTGTTTTAACAACCCTGAAAATGGCAAAGAGACACGCTTACGAAGCACAGTTTAAACTGAAGGCCATCAGCTACGCGGGGGAACATGGAAATCGAGCAGCCGCGAGAGAATTTAAGATTAATGAATCGATGGTTCGCAAGTGGAGGAAGCTGAAAAACGAGCTGCAGCAGGTCAAGAAAACACAGCTGAGTTTCCGCGGACATAAGGCGAGGTGGCCCGAGTTGGAGGAAAGACTCGAGCGGTGGATCATCGAGCAAAGAACGAGCGGGAGAAGCGTTTCAACAGTCACCATTCGGCTAAAAGCAGTTTCACTAGCTGAAGAAATGAAAATTGAACATTTCCAAGGAGGCCCGTCTTGGTGCTTTCGTTTTATGAAACGGTGCCATTTTTCCATCCGGACCAGGACTACGGTAGCGCAGCAACTTCCAGCGGATTATAATGAAAAGCTGGCCATCTTCCGCTCCTACTGCAGCAAACACATCGGCGACAAAAACATCCAGCCCAGCCACATCACAAACATGGACGAGGTGCCGCTCACTTTCGACATCCCGGTGAGTCACACTGTGGAGAAGAAGGGGACCAGCACGGTAGCGATACGCACAACGGGGTATGAAAAGTCTTCTTTTACTGTTGTGCTAGTAAAGTGAAACTAAAACTAGTGAAACAAATGAACTGTGAGCTTGCTGTCATTCCGGGAGGCCTGACAAAGGAACTCCAACCGCTGGACATCGGTGTGAACCGCCCGTTCAAAGTAAGGCTGCGAGCGGCGTGGGAGCGATGGATAACCGATGGAGACCACAGTTTCACCAAGAGTGGAAGGCAGCGCCGGGCGAGTTACGCCACAATTTGCGAATGGATTGTAAATGCTTGGGCTAACATGTCTGCTGGCACTGTTGTTCGAGCTTTCGCAAAAGCCGGCATCATTTCCGAGGAGCCGCACGGCACGGAAAGTGACTCTGACAGTGAAGAAAGTGAAAGTGAACCTGGAATGTTTGATGGAGATTTAGCGCAGCTGTTCAATTCAGACACAGAGGATGAGGACTTCGATGGGTTTGATTGATGATAAAAATGTGAGTACCAAACTCAGTTTTGCTCCTGCTTTATTTTTAAATACGCACGCTTGTATGCTTGTGTGTTGTTGACGATTACTGGTAATAAAAATGTGAGTACCAAACTCAGTTTTGCTCCTGCTTTATTTTTAAATATGCACGCTTGTGTGTTGTTGATGACGACGATTACCGGTAATAGAAATGTGAGTACCAAACTCAGGTTTACTCCCGCTTTATTTTTAAGCGGGAGTAAACCTGAGCATACGGTACTTGTATGCGCCCTATAACCCAGTGCGCCTTATGTGTGTGTTCAATACAGTAATGGCACACATAACTGTGACTGCGCCTTTTAGTACAGTGTGTCTTATGGTCGTGAAAATACGGTAGTCTAGAGCCCTGAGTAGATTTAAAGGATAACTATTGCCAAAACGCAACCTGGGCTGTTTTTTTTTTTTACTGTATCGATTTTGATGCGCTCAAATTTATGCCCCGGCCCCCTAGTATTCCCATTCACTGGCTATTGACCACAAAACAAAATCACGGTCAATCTCAAAAACGGCTTGTTTGTCGTAATTATGCTTTTAGATATATGTTTGTCTCATTTACAGTAAAAAAAAAAAACAGCCCAGGTTGCATTTTGACAATAGCTATCCTTTAAGAACTGTATATTTTACACTTAAGAAATCATTTATCATTAGATCTGTTTTTGGCAGCACGTTTTGTTCATTTCTGTGCATTTTGCTCAAGCACTGATCAAACTTTGTCCATTTTTTGCTGCAGAGGGGATCCTGCCAGTCCAAAGTGAACTCCTGATGGACATTGAAGTACTCCTGCAGAGCTTGTATCTTCGACACCATGCGCATTAGAAACTCCACTGAGTCCTTTCCTTCACCAAGGCAGGACCCAGTGACTCATTACTGTTGATAGGTCAGGGGCAGGTAATATTTTGTTTCATGTTTATTCATTCCTCCATGGATTACCAGCCATATATATGGACACATGCTGTATTCTCAAGATCTATGCTGTTTTGTAGGAATAGAGAAAATGATATGTTTAGTCTGTTTTCAAATGGTATGTCATATTTTCTCATTGTTTATCAGTAATATTCACTACCTTGGTTATATATGAGCATCTTTAGGTTTTTCTATATTTAGCGGTTGCAAATGTAAAATGTACGGTAAACCATTTATGTTCCTCATATTGTACTGTATTTTTAGCGGTAAAATACCGGCAGCTGTGGTTGCCAGGAATTTACCGTAAAATGTATCTGGTCAAAATAAAATGCTGTAATTTGTTATACAATTTCACAGTGTTTTTTACTGTCAAAGGTTTTAATAAGGTTTAACATATTTCTGTTATTTTTACAGTTATTTACAATAATAGGGTCTATCCTATTACTGTTAAATTAACAACAAATTACTGTAAATATTATTGTATTATAACTTTTTTTTACTGCAAATATCCGTAAAAAGCTATGGCAAGTTGCATTTTTTACATTAAATTGCTGTATAATTGACAAATATATTTGGTTTTTTCTATCATGATTTTGGTAAAATAATACGTTGTCTACCTTAAAAAACATTTTTCTTGTAAAACAAAGGGGGGCCTAGCAAAAAAAGTTTGGGCACCACCGTCTTATAGTCAATCATAATGCTTTAATGTAGACACTGCACATGTAACCTTGGCTCTGCATACCATCCCGGGTGTGTTTGTGGTAGCATTGGTTACATTCATTACAGTAGTGCAAATGTTCTTAAAGCTAAATGTCACAAATCATTGGTTTCTTTTATGTAGTTTGGTTGTACTTACCATTGTGTGTTCCTTTGTGCAGGTCCTATATGTGAAACAGGTATGTGGGAAGGGCTGCACCAGTACTTCTTGTTTATATAGGATATTATGTCATTGATCATGTCAATTGGGTGTAACCAAATGAAGGGGTGTTTTTTTTCTGTAAAATTGTTTATTTCCTTTAAAATAACCTCATGAGTAGGATTTTGTGAAGAGATTGACTTTTCAAACCGTTTAGTTAGGTGAATGAGTTTGTTAAGTGGAAGAATGATTTTATTCCGGTTTCTTTGTCTAGACTGTGTTATTTAGTCTACCCTGTTTTCTCAATGGGTCAGGGTCTTATGTTTTGTGAAACAAATGTTGAAAGGCGACACCAGAAAAATAAGGGACACTTAAAAGAAACTCCAACAGTCTGCTGATGCTTTCTTCCTATCACTTGCTGCTTACGTTTTGCTACCTCACGCACTTAAAAAGTGAAGAGCAAAAGAAAAATCAGAGTATTTGGCCTCTAGGATCCTTTTAACACAACACATGTTTAGTGAGTGACACTATCTGCTTACCAGCTCAGAGACCCACATAACATTCATAGTCCTTCACTGTTTCCCATGTTTAACAGTGATTACAAAACTCATTCTTTATCGCCCTCCCATCAGCTCATGCACCATCTCTAGACCTCTGTGCCCCTCCATTTAAGGAGCTGCGAGGGGAAAATGACTAATCTCTTCCTGTCTGGTCTTTCAACCTTTGCCACGACAGGCCTCAATTTATTCTTCATCTAAAATCTGCTTGTGGTCCCTTCTGACAAATCTTGGGCTTAATCACTTCCTTTTTTCTAATCTTCACTCATTCATCCATCTTTCACTCCTTTCTACATCCTTTCAACATTCCATTCTCCTTTGCCTCTTTCACTTGCTCTCTTTTCCCCCTCACTGGTTTATTTTCAAAACCATCTCTCCCATTTCATCTTTGCTTTCATCTCCCTTGTGACACAATTTTAAGGAGCTAAAAATAAAAACATTGCTGATGTGAGATGAAATGTGAGGAACTGAGAGGGATTAGAAGTGTTTGGTTTGTATCTGACACCACTGTGCAAAAAAGGGAGGACATAATAGTAAAATAGAAATGAAAATAGGATAGGATCGTTAAGGATTTGATTGGGCAATACAGTATTAGTAATGAAAATGAACAAATGGACTGCTGTCACTGCTTGAAGGGTTGCTGTGCACCAGGCCTACAAATTGACCCATTGGTTCAAATGTGTGTTGGCCCACCAGATTACCAGTCAAGCTTTGGTACCAATAAAATAACTGATATAAAAAAAAATCTGCTTCCATTTGTAGCTCAGGTGGTAGCGCAGGTCGCCTACTAACTGGAAGGTTCGTGGTTCAAACCCAGTTTACTCCAGTCTGCATGCCATATATGCTTGGGCAAGATACTAATCCCATGTTGCTTTCCATACTTTTTTTTTTAACTGCCGTTTATTGACCAAAATTTTTACAAAATTAGACTGACCCATCTGCACACAATTTGATTACCAATCCAGCACTAGTTTGTGGTGAACTTCAGCCACAACAAAAAATAATGTCAATCTTCTTTTAACCTGACTGATCAGTGTGAGCCCTACCAACAGCTGTCAGCACTACTTCTATCTGAATGGTATACAACCTCATTTGGAAAAACGTATCCTCCTACTAACCCAGAAAGGGTTTTTTGTATGAGCAAATGTGTGTGTGTATGTAAAGAAATGAGCAGGAAGTGAGTTCTGCTGGGATCCTAGACTACCAGACTCATTACAGCATCCCTACAGACTCACAAACATGCAATCAGTTGCTCCACTCCACCAAACCCAAATCCTCCTTCTGCTCTGTAGAGCCCCACAGGTTTGCCCTCACACAAACATACGACTCATACAATTAACCCTTCACCCAACCCCAACTGATTGTGTGTGCATGAGTGATGGATATTAATCCATCACTCCCCTACTTACTTACCACCAGAGATGGGCAGTAATGCGTTACGTTAATCAGATTACTTTTTCAAGTAACGAGTAAAGTCCTACTTTTTACTATTACAAAAAAGTAATTAGATTACTGTTACTTTCCCTTAAGCAGATTGCGTTACTTCATTACTAAGCTGTGATTTTGTTTGTGAGAGTGTCATGACAATGACGTACGAGCGTGCGATGTCCATGGCAGCAACAGACGTGTGCATATCAACAATGGATAATATATATAGAGTGCGGGAGAGAGTAAGATCATGCAGCGTTTAAAGCATGGAAGTACTCACATTACTTTGAGTTTGACTCTGTAAAAAGTGACAAAAACATCAGCGTGGGAAGAAAACTTCTTTCTGCTGTGGCACCGGGCAAACCTCCACCGGCCCCACTCCTGCTAAACAGGTGAAAATAAATTAAGGAGCGACAGGACTATGTGCCGCTGAATCTTTGATTTTATTTATTTTTTGCTGTGTTTTACTTGCATCTATTTGAAAGAGCAAGTGTAAACACAAAAAATTATTTTATTTTATATACAGAAAATAGGTTTAAATGTAAAACTAATTCATTCAAGTCAGAGACTGTTGCATATAATTTCATTTTGCTTGATGCAGTGTGCATGAAGTTAAAAGATTAAATAAAAAAACAAGTTTTAAAAAGAGACTTTTTCATTTGATTCAATTTTAATGGTGGCAGCTGTCTTTGCTGCCATCTTCTGTCCATGAATGTTATTACCTGAGCCTCTGACTCAATTTTTCAGTCAGGGAAACGTACAGCTCACTAGGGTGACTCAAACTCACAGACTGATCTTTTCGTCTTCTTTTCTTCTAATCTCACTAAGCTAACGCAGACATATGCTGATTCATCAGCAACACAACCTAATGTTGACTTGGGGAAAAAGTAGATACCCAGCAAAAAAGTAGGTATTATACTCATTTTTTTCTGTAGCAAAAACACTTATGAGGATCGACCCAGAAGGACGCTGGCTTCGAGGCAGACCGAAGAAATGGTGGATGGACAAAATCAACGAAGACATTAAGACCGTCAACGCATCACTCGAGGACGCCTTGGACAGAACCAAATGGAGAAACCTTTGCCTAAGAGCGCACCCTGCACCAGCGGGAACAATGCCAGGATGAAGATGAAGACTGTGTTTTGGCAAATCCTGCATTTTTTAAGTGTATTTTTCCTGTTTTGTTGCATTATTGATTATTATATCTGATTAAATTGAATTTTCTAACCTTCGCTTTTAAATCCCTGCTACTGCAGTAAATTACTATAGTATACTGCTAAAAATTTTGTTTATGGTTCTCTTTGTAATGTGGTTACTCTACGTAGTGACTGAAAATGAACTTTCTCCAAAGGGTGGCTGGCCTCACCCTTATTGTTAGGTTGAAGATTTCAGTCAGTTGAGAGGAGCTCAGAGTAGAGCCCCTACTCCTCCACATCAAAAGAAGCCCATTGAGGTGGTTCAGGCATGTGATTAGGATGCCTCCTGGCCACCTCCTAGGTGAGGTGTTCCGGGCATGTCCCACTGGAAGTAGGCCCCGGGGCAGACTGGTGAGATTATACCTTTTGGCTGGGGCAGGAGTGCCTCGGTATTCCCCTGAATAAGCTGGAGGAGGTGGCTGGGGAGAGGGAGGCCTGGGCCACTCTGCTTAGGCTGCTGCCCTCGAGACCTAGCATCTGATAATTGGAAGAAATTGGATGGATGGATGGTTCTTACTTTACTCTTTAACTTAATTTTTTTGTAATTAAAAATCTATTAATATAGTATCCATCCATTTTCTTTTGCTTATCCAATTTAGGGACGTGGGTGGACAGACTAGAGCCCATCCCAGCCATCATTATAATTTCCTTCGGGATTAATGATGTATTTCTGATTCTGATTAGGCCAGAGGGGGGTACACCCTGGACAGGTCAAGACTGTGGGAAGTGGGGCTGTTGTGGGAGTTGCAGCAGCCCCATTGCAAAAGACAGACATCACAGAACCGCCATACCATATCCTCCAGAGAACCGAGGAAAAAAAGTATCTTTAAGTTTAACTTCTTTTTGTGATTTGCGTGTCTACTGCAGAGGACATAAATGAATAGGCTGGGTCACAGGATGATATGCAATAAATACATAAATACATAGATGGTATTAAAACCATTAAAACACTAACACTATTGTTATGTTTTACAGAAAAATTATAAATAAAGTGAAAAGCAAAAAATATGCTTTTCCCCTTGAAAAGCATCATGGTTAAATAACATTGAAGGTTAGACACCAGTAGAAGCCAATGCATATCTCTCCTTTATTAAATGTGTGTGTGTGTGTGTTTATGATGTTATGAGTGTGCTCTTTTTATAGCACAACAGAAGAGCAGCAGATTAAGGAGCTTCATATCCTTCACTCACTCACTCACTCACTCACTCACTCACACACACACACACACATACACACACACACACTAACCATCCGAGTATCAAGATGGACAACCATATTGCAAAACAGACTCACAAACCTTACTTTGATAAATGTCCTCACAGACATTTTGGACATGAGCATTTGCAGTTTATTGTATGTCTTGACTGTTCTCTTCAGTTATCTTGTAGTTGTAAGACAGGCATTCATTTTATGGTTTTCATACCTCTGTGGGTCTGACAAATATGCCCTGTGAGGTTTAATAATTGTTGCATCTGTATTAAAATATTATGTGTAAGCTGGTATATTTTTCTTAGCTGTGCAGATGGTCTTTTTTTATATCAATTGTTCAACATTTTGTGATGTTAAACAACCATAAAATAAAAACAGAACAGAGTGGGAAAATTATATCGAATTGCTGTTTTCTGGATATATTCACAATATTTTTATAGAATATTTAGGAAAGACAACAACAGGAAATTTCTAATTGTTTTCCATTCAGTGTGTTTTGGGTCTTTTTTAGACCCCTGGATACAAGCATTTATAGCTTGGTATGTTAAATATCTGCAGAGATGCCCAGAGCATGGAGACAGACTGTTGGATTTGGCCTCTGACAGACAGCCATAGTCATACACTGAAAAATAGATCGGGTGGTAAAATATAACGCAGGGAGACAGAGGAAGGTGGCACACAAGAACAAGACAGAGAAAAAGAATCTGCTGATGGGGAGCAGAGGAGAAGATGTAAACTAAGTGGAAGGAAGAGAGAGGGCGTGGGAAAGCAAGTAAAAAAGGTTGGAAAAAGAGGAGTAAAAGAAAGTGAAAATAGAGATAGAGAGAAGGTATGGCACTCTCCCAAACTAGGCTATCTGACACTGTGCAACAGCCGTTCATGAGGCCAGCTGAATGCTATTTCCAGCTTAAGATGACCCACCAGCTGTACCATGGGGGAGTCAATGAGAGAGAGACATAGAAACAAGAGAAAGTCTGTGTATGTCAGAGAGAGTGGGGCTTTATTAATTTATTAAAGCTTTATTTAAGAAGTCCCAAAAGAAAAAAAAATATATTTACACAAACAGACAGGCTAAAGGAAAGCCAGTGCCCAAGGAAGCAAAAGAATGGAACTAGCTTGTGACTCTCACCACTCCATGGACCATGCCAGGCCACTCCCTTTTTACAAGATCATTAACTGGAAATAAAATCCCCACAGCCTCCAACGCAATGCAAGTAACACAGTGTCTGGGTCACAGTTCACATACAAAACAACCTCCCCCAGAGCATTTTAGCCATGTGCCATGTTACACCAGGAATTATTTAATGAATGAAATGATATTAACACTACATGCAGCATTACATAAAATGACTGGGTGTTTGACAATCCCAGACTTCATTAATTGCTCATTTGCTCAATTAAAGTGCACTATATCAATTCCACCATATGTACATCCATGAATGTGTTTTAGAAAACAGATCTATTTATTTATTAAAATTCCTAGAATATTTTATTATAATTGCAAGTCAATTGCAATCATGAAATGAGGTAACATAACTGACCCTATGGCACACCAATGAAAGTATTGGAATATATATATATATATATATATATATAGAGGGAGAGAGAGAGAGAGAGAGAGAGAGGACACATGCATATTTGGTGATCTTGTAACATATAGGCTCAACCTTGGATAATAAAATGGCATAATGTCACGTAATGTAAGAAACTACCTCAGAGGAGTACTTCAAGTCCAGAGTCATCTGTTGTTTTCATTATCAATACAAACAATTCAAACACTTACTGTCTTTAAGAATTATCTGATTGCTTAGTTCTTATGTACAATACTTACAAAAAGTGTCAAAATGATCTGTAATGTGATACCAAAAATTTAAATAATTAGGAAAATTTCAGGAGGTTGAATTATTTCTGTCACAGTCGATGGATTTTGTTTTGTGTTTTTTGGGTATTGTTATATTATAGAGACTTTTGTTTTCGGTTTTGTTAGTTTTTTGTTTTTGAGTTATTTCTAGTATATCTAGTTTTTAGTTATACAGTAGTTATATTTCAGTAGTGCTAATAGTGTTAAATTACCTCATTAGGGCCCAGGCCACTGACAGTGCAAAGGCCCTATTGTATCTGTTCCATTTCTTATGATGGAACAGATACAATAGATACAATAGTCTAAGGAGCTTGGAAAGAAAAGCGTCTGGACTTCTTAAAGTTGCTTGAAGACGTTTCACCTCTCATCCGAGAAGCTTCTTCAGTTCTAAGGTCAAATGGCCGAGAGTCCCAGATTTAAACCCAGTGGGAGAATCCCCCCAAAGAGGGACAAAGGACCCCCTGGTGATCCTCTAATCACATGAGCCAAGGTGTGAAAGCGGGTGTGGGACCTAATCAGCCAGGGTTTCGGGTGAGCTCATTGTTAAACCTGGCCCCACCCTATCATGTGAATTCCTGAGGTCAGATGGCCCAGAATGTGAGTGGGCGTTAAGGCGTCTGGGAAGGGATCTCAAAACTGGATTATAGATGGCAGACAATTGGTGTCGTAAACCACCGCCTCTGTTCAAAGATGGTCGCTCACAGTGGACATAGATGGCCTCTTTCACTCCTCTTTCAAACCATCTGTCCTCTCTGTCCAAAATGTGAACATTGGCATCCTCGAAAGAGTGACCTTTATCCTTAAGATGCAGATGGACTGCTGAGTCTTGTCCCGTGGAGGTGGCTCTTCTATGTTGTGCCATGCGCTTGTGAAGTGGCTGTTTGGTCTCTCCAATGTAGAGGTCTGGGCATTCCTCGCTGCACTGTACAGCATACACCATGTTGTTAAGTCTGTGTTTTGGAGTTTTGTCTTTCGGGTGAACCAGTTTCTGTCTGAGTGTGTTGCTGGGTCTGAAGTACACTGGGATGTCGTGCTTGGAGAAAACTCTCCTGAGTTTCTCTGATACACCAGCTACATAGGGGATGACAACGTTGTTGCGTCTGTCTTTCTTATCCTCCCTCGCTGGTGTCTGATCTTCTTTTCTGTGCATCTTTGCTGACTTCATGAACGCCCATTTGGGATAACCGCATGTTTTGAGTGCTTCCTTTACATGTGTGTGTTCCTTCTTTTTCCCTTCAGGCTTAGAGGGAACATGTTCTGCCCGGTGGTGTAGGGTCCTGATTACTCCAAGTTTGTGTTCCAGAGGGTGATGGGAGTCAAAGAGGAGGTACTGGTCCTCAGTCTGAATCTACACAACTCAGAGAAGAACATACACCTGAGGACAGTCAGGAAAAATGGGTGAAGAACTTTTCAGACCGGAAGCTCACTGAACCTGAAAAGAACGTATTAGCCAAAGGACTCAATTTTGCCATTGCTCCGCAACAGTTGCCCATAGTGGACCTCATCACAGCCACAGAAACTGCCATACGGATCAACAAATTATCACAGACAGAAGCAGAGCAAATCAGGATGAAAGTCTCAGCCACCCTCTCCAGTGCCAAAGTCCCTCCGTCTAACCTCACATTACAAGAAAAGAAGGCCGTCGCTTCCCTGAGCAAAGACCACAACATCACTATATTACCAGCGGATAAGGGAAGGTACACCGTAGTCCTAAACACAACGGATTACCACACAAAGATCACTACTCTCCTCAGTGACAACAATACCTACGAAGCCTTAAAGCGAGACCCCACAAGCAGCTACAAAAAGAAAGTTATAGCTTGCCTTCAAGACCTTGAAAGGGACAAAATCATCGACCGCCTCACATATCACCGCCTTTATCCAGGGGATGCCATACCCTGCATTTATGGACTTCCTAAGATCCACAAGGAAGGTGTCCCACTCAGACCCATAGTCAGTAGCATAAACTCAGCCACTTATAACATTGCGAAACACCTTGCTACCATCCTTGCACCTCTGGTGGGGAACACCCCACACCACATCAAGAACTCCACCGACTTCACCGACAAGGTCGAGAAACTTACCCTGGATCCAGATGAAACCATGGTGTCCTTTGATGTAGTCTCTCTCTTCACTTGCATACCCACCACGGAGGCAGTGGAGACTGTCAGAAAACGATTACAAGAAGACAACTCCTTGGAGGACAGGACCAACTTCACACCCGATCAGATCTGCACACTGTTAGACCTCTGCCTCACCACTACATATTTCAAGTACAACGAGGGTTTCTACAGACAAAAACATGGCTGTGCCATGGGCTCCCCCGTGTCACCTATTGTAGCCAACCTTTACATGGAGGAAGTGGAAAGAAAGGCACTTGGCTCTTTCAAAGGGAGAGTACCCAGCCACTGGTACAGATATGTAGACGACACCTGGGTCAAAATCAAAACACAAGAAGTGGAATCCTTCACTGCGCACATTAACGCCGTGGATAAAAACATCAAGTTCACCAGGGAAGACACAAAGGACAACTGCTTGCCCTTCCTAGACTGCGCTGTGCACATTGAAGAAAACGGCAACCTCAACATTGAAGTTTACCGGAAGCCCACACACACGGACCAGTACCTCCTCTTTGACTCCCATCACCCTCTGGAACACAAACTTGGAGTAATCAGGACCCTACACCACCGGGCAGAACATGTTCCCTCTAAGCCTGAAGGGAAAAAGAAGGAACACACACATGTAAAGGAAGCACTCAAAACATGCGGTTATCCCAAATGGGCGTTCATGAAGTCAGCAAAGATGCACAGAAAAGAAGATCAGACACCAGCGAGGGAGGATAAGAAAGACAGACGCAACAACGTTGTCATCCCCTATGTAGCTGGTGTATCAGAGAAACTCAGGAGAGTTTTCTCCAAGCACGACATCCCAGTGTACTTCAGACCCAGCAACACACTCAGACAGAAACTGGTTCACCCGAAAGACAAAACTCCAAAACACAGACTTAACAACGTGGTGTATGCTGTACAGTGCAGCGAGGAATGCCCAGACCTCTACATTGGAGAGACCAAACAGCCACTTCACAAGCGCATGGCACAACATAGAAGAGCCACCTCCACGGGACAAGACTCAGCAGTCCATCTGCATCTTAAGGATAAAGGTCACTCTTTCGAGGATGCCAATGTTCACATTTTGGACAGAGAGGACAGATGGTTTGAAAGAGGAGTGAAAGAGGCCATCTATGTCCACTGTGAGCGACCATCTTTGAACAGAGGCGGTGGTTTACGACACCAATTGTCTGCCATCTATAATCCAGTTTTGAGATCCCTTCCCAGACGCCTTAACGCCCACTCACATTCTGGGCCATCTGACCTCAGGAATTCACATGATAGGGTGGGGCCAGGTTTAACAATGAGCTCACCCGAAACCCTGGCTGATTAGGTCCCACACCCGCTTTCACACCTTGGCTCATGTGATTAGAGGATCACCAGGGGGTCCTTTGTCCCTCTTTGGGGGGATTCTCCCACTGGGTTTAAATCTGGGACTCTCGGCCATTTGACCTTAGAACTGAAGAAGCTTCTCGGATGAGAGGTGAAACGTCTTCAAGCAACTTTAAGAAGTCCAGACGCTTTTCTTTCCAAGCTCCTTAGACTACGATGACCTGGATGACTGAGAACCTTCACAGACAATAGATACAATAATTTCCTTTTTGAGGGCTTCAACATTTTCAAAAACTCGTGAAATTTTGCACGTGTCAGGTCCAGTGAAAGTATTTTTTATGAATGACTCAAAATGACTCTAGAGCACTACCTATGCAATACATTTTGAAAAACTATGGACACATAGTTTGAGCTACATCCATGAGACTTTTTATACACCTTTCATTGGGTCGCCATGACCTAAACATAACAGGAAGTCTGCCATTTAAACTTGAGAATGGCAATTTTTCCTTTTCCATGCATTATGCCTTTGCAAACTCTTCTTAGGGATTTTATCAGATCAACTTCACATTTGGTCAGTCTAAACTACACACCTGGGCCATGATACATTGCAGAGCTTTTGAGTTTTCGTCTTTTGAGTTTCGTCTGGCGAATTTTGATGTGTTTCGCCATGAAGCATGAAATTGGTATAACTCCCAGAGAACTTGACCAATCTCTACCAAATGTCATGAAAAGAGTCCCACCCTAAACAGACTGATATGCTATTTGTCAGCAATAATTAGAGTGCCATCTAATGGAAACAGGAAATATGCAGTAGGTTAAAAAAATAGTCCAATCTAGAGGAAATTTTAACTCCCGTTCTAAACATGATGGTCAGATGGTATTCTCCATCACAGCCTAGTGGGCATAGGAGGTGGTCAGCATGGCTTAATATGCCAGGGCGCGAGGGACCTCTCATCGCTGCTTGCAACTTTAATATGTATTTATGTTTGCATATTGACTTGGTTTTGATAACATGCTCTATAAAGATTATTGCATTGACCATTGAGATGTTAAGAATGTTAAATGTTTCTTTTTTAGAGTGCTGAAATTCTTAACGTGTCTTATAAATAAAGGTCAGCTTATGCAAACCGTGAAGTGTTATACTGTTTTTTGTGAGTTTGAGGGAGTTTTGAACTATTTTAGGTGGAGTTTGCATAATTTCATTTAAAAAAAAAAACTTGCCTTGCCGTTTAGTATGCATAAGGGGGTTTAATGTTAAACAGCTTCATGGAAAATATAAGTTCTAGCAATTTTCGAGCATAATACAGTCAAGAAACAATGAGCCACCATGTCTCAGCTTCTGCTGCCTTGATTTAAGCAATTCTTTCGTTCATTTTCTGTCACAGTATCATCCACTTTAGTGACGTGCTGAAGCACCCAGTGAAGCACACACCGCTTTCATTTTGTAATGACTCTCACTAATAAGCACATGTGTGGCTAAAGATCCTGATTGTTCAAGCCCTGAGATTTACAGTACAAGAGCACCATAGCAAAGACAAATCTGGCTTTTGTCTAATCTGTGACACTGTGACTAAATGACTTCACTCTGACATACAACAACAAGACAAGGGTCGCAAACATGAACTGTTTTTAGATTTGATAATGGCTACAACAGGCCTCACCCTCCTCTATAGGAAGCAAACAGACTTATCGGAAAGGTAGCTAATATTTTCAGAAGCAAAAATATTTGGAACATTTTTGCTGACGGGAATTATAAACACTATAAATTGCCAATGATGTCTAAACAGCAATAAACACTTCAAATATATTTTTAATCTAGCAAGTGTTTACAGAAAAAGTGGATTCACACATAGACATGGACGGATTTTCACATGGAACCATAGTAATGCGCTCAGCTCCTCTCAAACTGTGTATCAGTTATATACAGGAAACTGCGTTCCTTTACACACACACACACACACACACACAGAGAGAGAGAGAGGGGGGGGGGGGGGGGATGTTGTGGTTTCCTACCAGATCGACACTTGATGATTTCTCCAAACTCGTCTTCCGCCGGCTCATCACAATAGTCCTCAGGGCGCACACCCTCCGCCATCGACAAAACGCACCGGTTTTAATGCTAATTAATGGGGAGAAGTAAAGAAACGGACAGGTTAAAATCCACCAGGGGCCAGCGCGAAATGACAAATTTCAGAGCAAACTGTCAAAGGTAGAGCGCACGATGTAGAACTGTGGTGAAGCAGTGGACAAAGTCAAGAGGAGCACTGATCAGTCTGTCACAGGGGCACAGAAGGAGAGGAGCAGGTGTGTAGAGGGGGCTGGGTCTTAGCGCATTCCCACCTCTAAATAGCAGGGTGTTGGGGGAATAGCTCATCATGGGCCCCTGTCCCGTTTGGCAGACGCCAAGCGTAAAACTTGACACCCAACGAATCTATCGGCGGATTCGTTGGGTGTCGAGTTTCCGCACAGAGTTGATGGTGAAGTGTGAAAAATATCAAAGTGAGTCACCCATGGACTCATCTTTCACCTGCAGGTGGTCAGATCTCATGCTTCCAGCAATATTAACAAAAAATTATTAAAGCATCAGGATGAGTTCACTTTGATGTTTACGGATTTAGGTCAGCACACTGGGCGTCATACGTGAAATTAATCATAAAACCTTATCCTAAAATATCATTAAATATAAAAATGATGTGTATCCTTGACATCTGCAAGTTAAACTTGACAAATAACTTCTTATGGAGAGTTGAGATAAGAGTTAGCTGTAGATGTGGTTGCTTCATTTCTCCTCTTTTCTCTTCCTCAGTTTCTTCTCTTTCTTGCTCATATCCATTTTCCTTGTTACCATATGTTTTGCCTGTATTGTTCAGGTTGTGTTTTTTTCTTCATGCATGCCCCTAGTTTCTTGTCTTAGATCCCTTGTGTTTTTGCTGTGTTTGTTTAATCATGATTTATCATTGGTTCTTCTGTTGAACTTGTTTTTTGTTAACCTGCTCAAACTGCTTGCAGAATGCTTTATTGCAGTTTTCCTCATCCCATTAAAGTTGCTAGGTTACTAGTTTTAACCCTGTAAAACCTTGAAATAAAACCATTAAATAATTGCAAGAAAATTAGAATTTTTTGAGTGTCAAGGCTCGCTATGTGGCAAACAGGAACTGGACACAAAGCATAGGACTCAAAGACAAGCTATAAAATTCTAAAACAGCTTTAAATGCTGAAAACCTACAAAATAGCATAATATAAGGCAGGAGCAAATCTACATACAGGCATACAAGATAACAGGAAACAGGTGGGAGGGGAAGTAGAATTAAACACAGTGTAAGGGTTTTCCTGTCTTATTTTGATAGTCTGTTGTCACTAGTGCTCTGAGACCAGGACTAATCTAAACTTAACAGTCTACAAGTTTTTATTTGTATCATAGCTATATCTGGCAATTGTGTGCAGTATATTGCTTAAAAATGTATTCTGCAATTTATTTAGGTTTTCTGAGGGGAAAAATCCCATTGAAAACATAAGGCACTCAAAAAAGTCTTTCAAAATGATTCCACTTGATATGTGTTTTGTTTGGATACATTTTCAATGTGAGCTATTATGGATTGATTTTTACTATACTTTACTATACTATACTGTACTGATTTTACAATACTACCTGGGAACCTAGGAGCTATGTTCACATTCTGTGTTGCATGGGGACATGTTTAGTTGTTGCGCTTCGTTTTCCACCAAGAATCACTATTAAGAGTGAGAGAAGTCACAGTCCTGTGCTGAGCTACACAGTTCAGCGCTACACTCGCAATAGCTGAGGACGTAGAGCAAGTCATCTATTAATCAGAAGTTTGGTGGTTTGATCCCTGGTTGTACCAGTCTGCGTGCCAAATATCCTTGGGAAGGAACTTTTACTCTTCACCTTCTCTGTTTGAGGTATGCAAGGTTCTTGTGACCAGTCCATACGATAAGGTGCTTGGACACCTCCAGCCAGTATTTTCATTCCTCCAGTGCCATCTTGACAGCCAGTAGTTCCCGGTCTCCGATGTCATAGTTGCGTTCCACTGGAGAGAGATGGCCAGAGAAAAAGACACAAGGGTGCATTTTACTTTCCTTGGATTGTGAGAGAATGGCTTCGACCCCAGAATCTGAAGCATTTACTTCCTGAATGTACTCATTCAAGGTGTTCTGGGTGTTCTGGGCAGCATTGTTACACACACACTAACAAATGCTGGGTTAAAAATAACCCAATTTGTAATCCAGTGCTGGGTCAAATTTGGACCGAGCTAACCTTGGGTTGTTTTAGCTTAACAGGGTTGGGTTGTTGGTTTGACCCAGCACACTGGGTTAGGATAATTATGAAAAAAATGGGTTACACTGACAAATGTTTAATGCTGAGGTCACGAAAAATTGGGTTGAAAGTCATAACCCACCACAAGGGTTATATTACCATTAACATTTGGGTTAAGATTTTATTTACTGGGTGCTGGTTTAGCTCAGTTGGATGAGCAGGTGACCATATGCTGCATAGCTGAGAGTGGCTGACCTGGGTTCAAGTATTTTGCCGCATGTCTCCCCCTCTCACTTTCCAGTCAGTCTTCACTGTATCTGCCTAATAAGAATCACTATTAAGGGTGAGAGAAGTCACAGTCCTGTCCTGAGCTGCACAGATCAGAGCACCAGGACTAACACAAAAGGCTTTGTGTTAGTGCTCCAGGCTCAGCAGCATCATTAACGCCTGTATAACAGAGGGGCTAGACTCAGGCAGTTTTCACTGGGAGACAAAATGCTTGTATTGCTCCCTTCTTCCAGCTCAAAGTTGCTTGCCAAGCGGCAAGGACCCTTTGTGGTCACGCGGTGAGTTGGGGACGTTGACTATGAGGTCGCACGGTCTGACAGGGGAGGGGCTAAGCAGATTTATCATCTCAACCTCCTTAAAGCATGGAGAGAGGCTGAAACCGCTTCTCTGGTGAGTCTGGTGAAGGAGAGAGATGAGTTGAGCAAATTGTTCAGAGGGAATAAGCCGAAAATATAAGACAAATTTATTTGTCACATACACAGTACAACATATATATAAATACTTGTGTCCTGACCTGTGGACAGGCTGCAGACATAGCCACACCACTCAGGGCTGGTTTTTAGCATGGGGGTCTAGACAGGACACTTACTGGATACCGGGTGGGAATCAAACTTGCAACCCCCCACTCCTGAGGTGTGGAGTCTTACCATTACACTATCCAGCTGCTGGGAGTGAGAGAAGAGTCGCACAGCGCCTGGTGTAGCCCCATTGTTCTTGTGGTGAAGAAAGATTGGTCTATATGGTTCTGTGTCGACTATCACAAGGTGAATGAAGTGTCACGCTTTGATGCTTATCCCATGCCCTGGGTCGACGAGTCTTGGACCGGTTAGGCACGGCCCATTTTTTCACAACACTGCATTTAACCAAGGGCTACTGGCAGATTCCCTTGTCTGCCGAGTCCAAGGAAAAAATGGCCTTCTCCATTCCGTACAGTTTGTACCAGTTCGTTATGCTTCCGTTCGGCTTGTTCGGAGCCCCGACCACCTTTCAGTGCCTCATGGACCGTGTGCTATGTCCGCACCCTGCATATGTTGCCGCCTACCTGGATGACGTGATCATCAATAGTGACACCTGGGCGGAGCATGTGCAGGGGGTGGCCGTGTTCCTGGAGTCCCTGAGGCAGGCGGGGCTCATGGCCAACCCAAAGAAGTGTGCGGTTGGACGGAGGGAGGTACAGTATCTGGGGTACCACTCGGGGGGCCGGCATGCGCATCCACAGGTGGAGAAGACCGCAGCTATTGCATCCTGCCCGCACCCCAAGACTAAAAAGGAGGTGAGATGGTTCCTTGGGCTGGCGGGTTACTACCGCCGTTTCGTGCCCAGGTTTGACTGATCTGGGTTTGATCAGCCCCTTGACTGATCTCACCTGCAAGGTGCTCCAGATCTGGTCCAGTGGGCGGGGCCGTGCCAGGCAGTGTTTGTGCAGGTAAAAAGAGCTCTCTGTAGGGAACCGCTGCTCCACACTCCTAACTTTTCCCTCCCTTTTGTTCTGCAGACTGACGCCTCAAACAGAGGGCTGGGGGCCATTTTGTCCCAGCACGTAAGGGGGGTAGACCGGCCCGTGCTTTACATCAGCCAGAAGCTGACGGAGCGTGAAATTTCTACAGCACTGTAGAAAAGGAGTGCCTGGCTAATCGGTGGGCGGTCGACTCCCTTCGCTATTACCTCCTGGGGCGCTCATTCACCCTGTGCTCGGACCACCAAGCTGGTGGCATTTGGACTGATGACGGTCTTTTTCCCCCTTTTTAGTGAGGCGTGAGACGAGAGAAGTTGGTTGGAAAAGCTGAGACCGGTGCTGACCAGACTGTTGGTTGTTGCACAAAAGAACCATAAATAAATGTGACATCTGTGAGCATAAAACAGTTTGTGTGTGGAGTGTATTCTACAATCACACAAAATTGTCACATTATATTAAGCAGAAGCTAACAGCTCAGCTCGGTAGAGTGGGCAATCACAATGAAGCTGTTCATTTTAATTTGTACATTCAAGCTGCTCTTCGTATTTTTGGCCACTAGATGGCACCAAAGATGAGAGCATTGAAAGCTTTGAGTAATGAACCATTTTTAATACAAGCTTCAATGCTTCATTTGACCATCACTACAACAAACACTCTCTCAGAACTCTGCTGGGCCATCCTAGCCACAGGTAGAGACACATTAGAAATCTTCCGCAAGTAAACTGAAACAGAGGCAAGGTAAGGACTACCATGGTTAGACAATGCTCAGACAAAGACTGAAGTTCAAGGCCCAGCTTAAATAGCAACCAGCTGATTGCCAGGTGATCTGCAGGTGCTTGATTGATTCAGGTGCGTCCAGGAGAGGGTTGAGATCCCATGAGCCGATGGATGGGTGAGGGGACTCACCTAGTATTAACATCCATCCCCTTTTACCCAGGTATCTGCCCTTCTTCCTCTGATAAAAACCGGGGTCCTGAGTAGCCTTGCGAGCCCGATATCTTACCAGTCGCACCTATGTCGGCAGATCCCCTCTAGATCAGCGCACTTGGTAA
This sequence comes from Pelmatolapia mariae, assembly GCF_036321145.2. NCBI lineage: Eukaryota > Metazoa > Chordata > Actinopteri > Cichliformes > Cichlidae > Pelmatolapia > Pelmatolapia mariae. The sequence goes on from NC_086246.1 coordinate 7,653,743, forward strand.
TAACTGGATTAAATCAGGGGCCTGAAGAGTACGCCTCAAGGGTCTGTTACTTTTAAAGGGCTGGGGTAACCTGTAAGACACTAAGACGGATTATTACTCAGATCTCTACCTTTAGTGTTTCACAAAGGGTTAAAAAGGGAATGTTCACAATTCAGACTTTAATTGAAGGATATTCTATTAAACCAATTTCGCAGAAACAAAGCAAAAGTAGAATCAATTAATAATAATCACAAAATAACAATCAAATCTCCTGAATTATACTTGTCTAATTGACCTACTCCAAGCTAATGCTGATTTGATCCTAGTCTTTGGAAGGAGAGAGACTGGAGAGAGAAATGGGCAGGCTTTGGCCACCGACGCACTTATCTCTGTGGTCTATATTCAAATCCTCTTACATGTAAAAGCTAATATGGCAAAAATGAGCAGAGAAAAAGTTCAGGTTGGTAGTGTCTCCTCTGGAGTTGCTTGCTAACTGTGGACACCCAGGACTGAAAATTTAGATGACGTCTTCTGCTCATTGCAAGAACTAGGAGAAAAACCCCACCTCAAATGTTCCTGGACACCCCCTCTTTTATACTCTTTTGTCCATTTGCCCCCTGCTCTCACTCCTCCAACCTGGACAATCTCCAATCACCATTGTTTACATATTATCACCCAATGTCCAGCCACACCTTATCACCCTCTCTCTACATGTCTGACTTTTCCACATACATGACTCAATACAACGTTTAAACTTTAAAAAGCACTTTATTATATTATCTTTTTTGTGTTATACTTACATACTTATATCATTTTATTAATATATCCCCACCCCAGTTGTCTTTGCTTTATTCTTGCTTCGGACTGTTGTAAATAGAAAACTGCGGTAAACAGGGTAAATATATTATTGAGTAAATACATTTTAGTCTAAAAAAGTATTTTAAACTTTTTCTAGTTAATAGTTGGAGTAACCAACTTCTATAAATTTCTGGCTAACTGTTTATCTCATTTAAAGTATTTATACTAAAATGATTAAAACATGAATAAGAGTATTTGTAGTAGATCCATCCTTAGAAAATATTGTATATCAAAATCTGAAAGAAAAAGAAGTGAAAATTTAAAAAGTGTTTGGAGAACACATGGGATACACTTGATATACATAACATTCACACTCTTTAATTACCTGAAAAACTCTTGGCAAAAAGGCATGGAAAGTCATGACACCAGCTGAACTCTATCAGTAATTCAAAAGCAATCATGCCACTTTGTGCATATTAGTGCAAACATCCGATGGCTTAGTCTTAACTCATGGTCTATAAAAAGGTGTCTCATTACCAATGTTCCCTCTAATTTTTCATGTGTCTGAGCGAACACACAAACTCCCTGAGCGGTCACTTGGACCACTGTGAGCGACAGCAGACGTGTGCACTGTGGTCACACCACCATTGAATCCATCCAAGTTTCATGGTTTATTAAAATAATCAAATGACAGCATTTACATTTATGTTAGACTACTTTTAATTAACTGCTTTAGCCCACTTACAATGAAAATGTAAAAAAAATCTTGTTCATGACCTGTGTAGGATGTTAACACTATTGGAAGTAAAAATAACTTGAACTCCAATTTTGAAAACACAACTTTCTTTCTTTTTTTCTTTTTTTTTAAAAATAAAGCTCTGACTTGTATTATGAGTCTGTGGTCTGGGAGAGAGTCTGTAGCTCTCTGTCTGCAAAATACAGTATATAATGACCAATGTTGGGCAATTAATTATATAGTTACTTCTTTAAAAATGTAACAAACAACAACGTTTTTTGCAACTGTTTACCTAAAAATGCAGCAAGTGTTTTTTTAAATAAACATTTCAAACTATTTACAGAACAATCAGCTGTTCTGCATCAAATTTGATGCCACACAAATTATTTGTGCCACTCCAAAAATAATTTCTGTCCTCTATGAGATAAAGGAGAACAACAGCCTGATACCTGCAGGCCTGACAACAGGAGATGTATCACTCCTGTAACACCTGTAACATTCAGCAGTCGCCTCATTGTTCTGACACACACAACAAAACTATTGACTACACTACACACTAACTACACAAGATTTGCGCTAAACGTTGCAAATCTCTCACATCTCAAAACACCGCCGTCACTCCTAAAACTCCCCCCTTCCTAAACAACTAAATGCCATGTTGCCATATCATTTTTTGATTGGTCGACATGGTACATTTTTCGACCGAAAGGCTGGGGTATTTTGGTGTTGTTTTTGCTCACAGGTGGAGAGTGCTTTCGAGCCTTTTTCCTTATAAAACGCCGTTTTTACCGTTTCTTCCCGCAGTAAATATAAACAACGACAGTATTCAGGAAGAAAACCAAACATTGCAAATATTTTTATCATAGCTCTGGTTTTACGTGTCCTATCAACGCAATTTAAAAACTGGTATAAAGTCCACACTTTTTCCATAATTGTTCCGTCTGTCCTGCTCACATCTCCAATGGTTGTACACGTTGTCATTAACATGGCTTCACTCCACATCAGCCACGCCGCTTTGCTAGCTAAAACACCGGTGTCGGCACATAAGGGCTGTGTCCCAATTCAGGGTATGCACGCTTGAAGTACGCATTTCAAGTGCGAATACGTCACCGCCACGCGACGACGGCTGTCCCAATTCAAAGTGTACTTCAAATGCATACTCCAAATGCGCCGTCGATTTCCCCAAATATCAAGCGTGGTCCGGTGCACGCTTCGTGGTCCCATATATCCCACAATTCATAGCGCAGCGGTGGGTGTGGATAATTTTGCCGCAAAATACGGCAGAAGGGAGCGGCTGAAGAGTGAACTGGCAAAAGTAAGTACTGAATATTATGTCACTTATTTATGTGCGAATGTTGAATAATGAAGAACATTAAAACATTACTGTTGGCCACATGTCGGCAAAGTTATGTGACATTAGCTTGGTTTTAAAGTCTTTACTTTCAAATATACGCCATTCAATAGTCGACCTTAATCTTACAGAGAATGTGATGATTTTATGGATAATTAAAGTCAGTCATATATCCACAAACACAACAAGCTGAAAGTCAGTGATGCTGCTCGGTTTGCAGTCCTGAATATCACGGCACAAGCAGGATTCACTGCACTGTTAATGTTAGCTATGTTATATTGCTGCCTCTGTTCGGTGGTGTCGAGCCAAACGGACTTTAACGTGTGTTTGAACGAGCTGACGGTTCACTCGTTAAGCTGAAAGAAAGATGCTTTAATCACAGGAGTCACACATGTGTCCACTGTACCATCTGGGAACTCTTCTTGTTTAGCACTCGTAATAACACAAACACTAAATCCTCCTTCTCTTGTGCTGTTTTGTAGCAGTGTATACACCTGAGACTGTCACCTGTCTGTCTGTCCTGCACTCTCTCTTTTTCTTTCTCTCTGATTGTGGAATAAAAGTATGAACATGTATTTATAAGTTACACTTGTGTTTGAATCCTGCAGCTTATCACACATTTGATTTCCATGTGTGACAACTGCAAGTGTCCAGAGTGAGGACAGACTGAGGGACCCACTGCTGCACATCATCTGTGAGGCTTTGCACCCCTGATGATCTACCAGGACAAACTCAGCAGTGTGTGAGGAAGAGGAGGAGGAAGAGCCAGCAGCAGCTGACAGATGGAGAGAATAGACAGACGGTTCCCTGTTTGTGAAGGACTGCTAGGAAATTTTTAAATAACTAATTGTCTGTCCTGAATCAGTCTTATTAGGTAATGTTCAAATAATGTTATCATTCCAGTGTTTTCAGTGTGGGAGAAAGTACTCAGGGCCTTCAAGTTACACACACACAAAGGCAGCAACAAGTTTAATATTCAGAAACCTAAAGTATGTATCAGCAGCAGAATGGAGCTAAAATAAATGTTTGTTTCAGTTCTATGAAGCTTTGAGTATTTTGGATTAGTAGTACTGCTGTGTTTGTTGCATCATATTGCTGTAATTGTTTATATGCTTTATATATTCTGAGGTAAGTTGATCTATAGTGTTACATCATATTCTATAAGGATGTTATGTGTTTGTAGACTTTCTGCCCAGTTTGACCCATTTAGCAGAAGTCAGCCTGTTTAAGGCTCTGATATCTATTCTGTATGACTTAAAGCAGTTATGACATGGTCTGATTTTCTCACCCAATAAAGGAATATTTAATATATCAGTCTACTCTTCATTCTATCAGCAACAGTTATCACAGCTCGTACATTTTGTTTTTACACATATATGTAAGCATTGAGCCAAATGTAATAATGCCAACATATTAAACGAACAATATTTGTCTCTTATATATAATACACCTATATATACACTGTCAAAGATATTTGTCTTTGAGTGAAGATTTAAGGTGATAGGAAATATAAATAACTGCAACTTTAATCTTTGACCCAGAGTTCAAGCTCACTGCTGTAATATATATATATATATATATATATATATATATATATATATATATATATATATATATATATATATGTGTGTGTGTGTGTGTGTGTGTACCATAATAATCTGACAATACATATAATATTGGCCATATTATATTTACATTACCACAGTGAGATGATTTTAGTCTTATGAACAACATTAGCTGATTGTTATTTACTAACTAATATTGAAATGACTTCAGTACAGAAATGAAGCCAAACTATCATGTTTTACAGTCCCGTGGTCTCAGCCTCAGATACTCAACTAATCAACGTGATGTCATGACAAAAATGTAGGACCAACAGAACATTTTTTCTCCTTCATTTCTGTCACACAAAGCTGTATGACACGTTTCTCGCGGTTAGTATCATGGTTGCTAGGCAACCTGAACAGCGCGACGAAGGCTAGACCGTCCCATTTCACAAGCCTCTCACTTCCGCACTTCCCGTACTTATAGTACGCACCGTCCGTAGTACGCGTAGTGTGCGTACTTCAAGCGTGCAGACCCTGAATTGGGACACAGCCAAGGACGCTGTCATAGCCTGCCAGCGACATTGATTAGCTGCATATATACGAATGTGAATCGCATCATTGGCTGGACTATGGGATAAGGTGGCATCGTTCTAATCCCATACGGGAGCAGCCAGTCACTTACTGACTAGCACTGCAAAACAGAATTGTTAAAGTATTAATTTTAATTTCAATTCAGGTTTGATTTTTTTTGTGCGCAACGCAGATTTTCTGTGCGCAGAGACCGTGCCAGCAGTGCGCAATTGTGCACGTGCGCAGCTTAGAGGGAACATTGCTCATTACCAAGGTGTCACACAAGAAACATCTTATGATGGGTAAAACTGAGCTCTCTCAAGACATTGCCAACCTTATTGTTGCAAAACATACTGACAGCATTGGTTGAGGAAGAATTTCCAAACTGCTCAAGGTTCCAGTGAGCACCGTTGGGGCTATAATCCAGAAGTGGAAAGAACATAATTTCACTAAAAGCCAGATAGACCAGCTGCTCCCTGCGAGATTTCAGAGAGAGGAGTGAAAAAAATGATCAGAAGAGTTGTCCAATATCCAAGGACCCCTTGTCGAGATCTACAGAAAGACAGGTACAACGGTACCTCTAAGATTAGAAACCTCTCATCTCAGAGTGATGCTGAAATTCTAGTTCATGCATTTATTACTTCTAGCATGGACTATTGTAATTCATTTTTATTGGGCTGTCCTTGAACAACTCCCTGAAAAGCATTCAACTGATCCAGTTAGAGTACTGACAGGGACTAGAAAGACAGAGGATATTTCTACTATATTGGCTTCCCTTCATCCAGAATTGAATTCAAAATCCTGCTCCTCACATACAAGGTCTTGAATAATCAGGCCCCATTTTATCATAATGGCCTCATAGTATCATATCACCCCAAATGAGTAATTACTCTCAGACTGCTGGTTATAGGATATTTAAAAGTAGAACGGGAGGCAGACCCTTCAGCTTTTAGACCTTTCCTGTTGGCACCAGCTTCCAGTTTGAAATCGGGGGACAAACACCCTCTCTTATTTTAAGATTAGCTTTAAAATGTTTCTTTTTGACAAGGCATCTAGTTAGGGCTGGATCAGGTGACAATGAATCCTCCCTTAGTTAGGCTGCAATAGGCTTAGCCTGCTAAGGGTGTCCCATGATGCACAGCTTCTTTTTTACTCACCCTTTTTTCAACCATTTTGTGTTTATACACCACTTTGTGTTTCATCATTAGTTATTCTCAATCTCTGGCTCTCTTCCACAGCCTGTCTTTTTTCCTGTCTTCCTCTTCTCACCCCAACCGGTCGTGACAGATGACTGCACCTCCCTGAGGGGCTCATCTGATTTTGGGGGTTTTCTCTGTGTTATTGTAGGTCTTTACCTTACCATATAAAGCATCTTGAAGCAGCTGTTGTTGTGATTTGGTGCTGTTTAAATAACATTGAAATGAATTAAAACACTGAACAAATATGGAGGCATGAATACTCTTCACAATGCACGGAGGACTCCACCCACTGTCCATCCCTCTGAGGTTCTATGAGCAACAGAAAGAGAAAAAGTGAGCATTAGTGAGTGTCTGAGCCACAATCAAGGATGAAACACTGGACAAGTAATGATTATAAAAATGAGAAAGCAGGCATAAACCTGACATAGAGGGACAGCTCATGCAGTCTGAAAAACAGCAGTTGTGTCAAGTTTGCAGCTATATCAGAATCAGATAGCCTTATATAGAAGAAATCTTTAAAGTCTCTAATTCAGTGAACCCTAATTGGTCCAGTCTGTTTGGATAAATTCAGTTATTTGATGATACAGTTCAGAATCACAGGTGGGGATGGAGCTGCAGATGTTAATTAAATAAACCTTACTTATAAAAGATTTCTTTTTTTCTTTTTTTTGCAATAAACCTGCATCCATTTACGCAATTGTCCACAGGACAAGAAAATCAAAATGATCAAACTGTGGAAGACTTTGAATATGTGAATGTTTGTGTGTTTATGCCCCTGTCTTTCAGAGGAGTCCGGAGCCAATGAGAGGCTCCCCTGATAGTTCCTGGTCAATCAAAGCAGAACCATAAAGTTTTGCTGGACTGCATAATGGCCATCCTGCACCCTGCATGAAGCCATCCTGTTATGGGAGGAACCAGTTAGAAGCTATTTTCAAAGTAGCGGAGCAGATTTCATCTCAAGTAAGCGATTAACAGTTTGCTTATTTGTTCTGACATTTAAGAATGTCTTTTAAGTGACTAGTTGAATGTTATTCTAGTAACACTCATGGCCATTTGCAATGATGGACATATTTTTTATGTTCATCCAGCTATTTAGTAAGTTCAGTGTCTATGAGTCCTGCTATTTATATTTTAATGATGTAAGGCCAGATGTATGTTATTATATAGCACAAGCATTCCTCAAATTTTAATCAGATGCTGTACAGTACAATCCTACTGAGGTGGGAGAGGAGTAACTATGGCTATTTTGCCTCATTACACATTCAAGCTGCATGATGCAAATAAAATGGCTAAATCCTCTTTTTTGTGGTTAATTATCTTCAAACCTAGACACAAAGCCGATGGAATTCAGAAGAAGTCAGGAAAGAAATATTCGAGGTTGTGTACTGAAAAGGTATTTTTTCTTGTTATCATAAGACATTTGGAGTAACAGTCACTACAACTCAGTTTTTGGTTGTACTGAAGTAAAGCTTACAGTCTAAGAATCCACAGTGTTGATACTCAACACAAAGAGAAAAGTTCCCTTGTTTGAATTTATTTACAATTGTAATTTAAAAAATTATGACCTTAAACAGCTTTTCCAGGTTTGATATTCTTTGACAATATATATCAGGTGCCTGGATTTAATTTAAATGGTTGAGCCATTTACACTAACCAGTGACAGTATAACTATAACACATTTGTATTTTAGATCCAGAGACATAACCGAATTTTAAAAAGTGACAGACTTCAAGCCAGATTCATTAATAGAGATATATCCATGCAATATGAAATTTACGTTTGCTAGATATTTGTTTTTCATATTGTCATAGGAGACACACCCCTACTACCCAAGTTAACTGCAGCCAAAGCTAACTAGTAGGGGTGTTTCCACACTCAAAACCAGTGGGGTAAAAAAGAGCAACCAAAAAACCGGCAGCCTGCACAGACACATATGTGGTTCAGAGCTAGAAGCTCTACTCACGTTCACTGCCAGCTAAACACCTTGGAGAAACTTGCTAAGTCTAACAGGGGACAGGTACCTGTAATAGAGTGAATTGTTGCCCCCCCAGTGGTAAAAATACAGAAGTGCCTGTTACAGGGCTAGTTCTTGGTTGGCCAACATATAACAAAAGGTAGCTTGTACACCACTAAGGAAAAACAAGAGTTTTGCGGTTGTTATGTCCTGCTGTTCAATAAAGCACGTATCCACGTCCTTCCGTCTTGATCCTTTCAAGAGTCTAACCCAGAATATCACAACCGGCGACAAGGATTTTAAAGATTTCCACAGCATGAAAGAGGCTGTAGAGGGACTGTGTTCAAATATAAGGAAAAAAAAAAGACGTTGTCTTCACGGCTGCAGCAGAACAGCATTGGTGAGCTAACTTGGCAATGCATGTGGGTTGTGTTGAAGAGTATAATGAATCAAAGGAAGATTTTGAGTCATATTTGGAGCGGTTGGAGCAATGGATGTTGGCAAATTCGGACTTCTGAGCGTTTTCGTTTTCAGAAACGTAACCAGCAAGAAGCGGATTCAGTTTCTGACTACGTTGTAGCCCTGAGGCAGTTGTCAGTCACGTGTAATTTTGAACAATATTTGGATGAGGCCCTGAGAGATCGCTTTGTTAGTGGGCTGCGTTCTGATGCTGTGCAGCGCAAGCTACTATCGGAAAAAGATCTTACATTTCCACGTGCATGTGAGATTCCCATATCCATGGATCCATCCACTTCGAAGAATACGATGGAGTTCTCAGGACACCATGAACCTCACCAAGTAAATGCCTTGACAAATGCTCCAAATTTTTCCAACAAAGGATGGAAAGGACAGAACAGGCAAGAGGGCAATGACAAGCCAAAGAGCTGGAAGGGACCTAAAAAAGACACAGGAGTGAAGCAACCATGTTATTGTTGTGGTGGACAGCATTCAGCACGTAAGTGCAAATTTAAGAGTGAAAAGTGTCATGTTTGTGCAAAACAAAGACACATTGCCCGTGCTTGCAGAAATAAAAAATTCAGTCAGCAAACTCAGTATGTGGAAACTGAGGATGAATGCTCAAGTAGGAATGATGAAGCTGAACTTTTTGGAGTATATTCAATGTACTCCATCACCTCCAGTGAGAAGGGATACACAGTGAATGTTGCGCTTGGAAACAAGAACACCACCATGTTGCTGGATTACAGGATCAGCAGTGTATCAGACAAGTATTATCAGATGCATCTCACTCATTTCCCTATAAAACCAGCCAGTGGGCTAAAGCTCAAGTCCTACTCAGGTCAACACATCACTGTGCGTGGATATATTATGTTACCAGTACAGTATGAGACCCAAAACATCACCCTACCACTGACCGTTGTTCAGGGAAACAGACCAGCTCTGATTGGACGAAACTGGTTAAAGAAACTACAGCTGAACTGGAATCAGATATTCACAGTACACAAGGTACTGATGCAGAAAGAAGCAAGGCCAGGAGTACTAGAAGTGATTCAGTGCCATCAGGCAGTGTTTTTGGATGACCAAGGCTGCATCAAAGGATTTAAAGCCAGAATCCACACTTAACCAAACACCACACCAATTTTATGTAAAGCTCGCCCAGTTCCTTATGCACTAAAAGAAGCTGTGGAGAAAGAGCTGGACAGATTGGAAAAGTTGAAGGTCATTTCAAAGGTTGAGAAAAGTGAGTGGGCATCCCCTATTGTTACTGTACCGAAAGCAGACAAAACAATTAGGATATGTAGTGACTACAAAGTCAGTGTCAACCAGTGTGTTGAAGAGGAAAGATATCCACTTCCTAATACTGAAGATTTGTTTGCTACTTTAGCTGGAGGAACATCCTTCAGTAAACTTGACATTTCTCATGCCTATCAGCAGCTACAGTTAGATGAAGAATCAGAGAAGTATCTGGTCATTAACACACACAAAGGTCTCTATAAGTACAATCGCCTCAGCTATGGTGTTTCCAGTGCTCCGTCTCTTCTTCAGTGTGTGATGGATCAAATCTTTCAGGGGATGGATCATGTGACCTGCTTTTTGGATGACATCCTCATCACTGCTTCATCTGAAAGGGAGCATTTGAAGAGGTTGGAGGAAGTACTCACACGTCTGGAGAAGCATGGCGTCAAGATGAAACTTTCCAAATGCAATTTTTTTTAGAGAAGTGTGGTGTACCTGGTACATCATATTGACAAAGATTCCTCTAAAGGACTGCATCCTTTAGAGGAAAAAGTAGCAGCCATAACAAATGCACCAGAACCAACAAACCTCACTGAACTGAAGTCTTTCCTGTAGAGCAGGGCGATATGACAAAAAATATTTATCATAATATACATTTGTAAAAACGATATAACTGATGATATAATTGACACTAGACAAAATACTTTACAACTCCACAACTTAATTAGTGCAAACCCCCCCCCCCCCCCCCCCCCCCCCCCCCATAAATGTATTTTAATTTAAACAAGCAGCTGTTTTTATGTGCATTAAAATTATATAAAAATTTAACAGTGCAAATGCAAATTCCTTGCTGACAGCATAAGCATAACCATGTATAATATCCACAAATCCTAAAAAGAGGTTGTACACACACAATACAGTAATATTATGTTGAAGCACAGTACTCCGCGAGGCTCCTGCCTACGATAGCCGTAATGCTCCGACAATCTATCATGTGTTGCGGCTTTGTAGCTTAGCAAAGTCGTACTGAAACATTTGACAGATTTTCGAGCGCCGTGTAGCACATAAAATCAATCAATGGACTGTGTTGTTCCAGAGATACCACCAAGTCCACCTGGGATTTCAACATCACACCCCTTACCTGCGGAACCGCCTAAACAGACAACCGATGAAAAAAGCCATAAATAGCATAAAATCTAAGTTCTAAAACAAACTCCAGTCATATTCGTTCGGGTAGATAGCAGCAGTCCTTTCACAGAAGGGGATGGAAAAATTAGGTAGTGTGTGTATCTGGGAAGTGTATTGTGTGTGTGTGTGTGTGTGTGTGTGTGTGAGCGTGCGTGCGTGTGTGGATAGGGGCAACACAGTCTGCTTGTTGATCTTAGAGTGTAGCTGTGTGAATGGCTGTGTGGGTGGGGAGGGGGCACAGACCATTTATCAGTCTCATGGCTTGTGCAAAGAACCCTTCCAGCATCCTGGTGGTTCTGCAACTGATGCTTCTGTACCTCTTGCCAGACGGCAGGAGTGAGAACAGGCCATGAGAGGGGTGGTTGGAGTCTCTGATGATGGAGATAGCTCTGCGTGTGCAGCGCTGGTTGTAGATCTCCTCCAGTGGTGAGAGAGGGGCGCCAACAATCCTCCTGGCAGTCTTAACAATCCTATTAAGTTGACACTTCTCGTAGGACTTGCAGCTGCCAAACCAAGCTGTAAAACTTTGTGTCAGGATGTTTTCAATGGTGCCTCTGTAGAAAGTTGTGAGATGAAGTGTGGAGAGTCCTGCTTTCCTGAGTCTCCTGAGGGAGTGGAGACGCTTTTGTGCTTTTGTACCTCTATCACCACTTACTGTGCAGTGAGCAGTTTGGAGCTATGATCTACCTGCTGCTTCTCTTTAGGGATTTGAATGTAACATATAAAACACTTTACCTTTAAAGTATCTGATATACAATGGAAATGGAAGCAATCAGAGATTTAATGATGAAGACTGGGGGGTCTGTAGTTCACGTTTTACAGTCCTGAATGACTCCTTGGACATTAATATAATTCACTGAAGCAGAGTTTAGAATGCAATTTGCATTCAGCCTCCAGTGTTACTGTTTAATTTTTTTTACAATGACACCATCAAATATGTCATGAATAAGGTTTACCTGCTGGAGGTTTGATGGATCAGGTGGACGATGCAGTCAAAGAAAGGATTGAATATGCACAGCCATCTTCTTATTTGCAAAAATCCTATTTCGATATTTGTTTTCATTCATATTTTTGAAAAAAATATTGAACAGTACTATGATAGAATGGAGACCTGGCCAGGTTGGACCTTGCCTTTCACTCCCAGGACAGAGCCCAGTTCCACCGAGACCCTAGGTAGATACGTGGTTATAAAATGAAAGGACTAATGTTGAATATGAATATTACACGAAAATCGAATTCTAATACAAATTCCTACATATTTCCTGGATCCAGCAGGAGTAATAGGGATTACATATGTCTAAACTGCTAATCCTAACCCTAGCACAGCAAACAACAATGCCCTGGACTGTCAGTGTTATTACATGCTGTGAATATGAGTCGCCTTGATCACATTTTCAAGTACAAAAGAAAAGGAAAACACAGAGAGAAAAAAAGGTATAACAGTGTGAGGTCATTTTCTTCCCAACTGACAAGAAAAATACTTTTCATGACTTAGACCAATAATGCATGTTAGACTGTCAGTGATCTTGTTTTAGTATTCGTCTGTACTGTTAGGGTCACCATCTCTATTTCAGTATAATTAATATGCAACCCCCCCTAAAAGTTATACATGAATTTGACTAACAGCATTATTAATAGCACATACCACAATATTAGCTGCAGGGGGCAGAATAGCCACAGGTTATGGAGTATTTTATTAATCTCTAATGTAAAGTAGGCCACTGAGTGTTGGAAAGATATTTTTTGAAGATAACTCCCTTAGGGCTGAGAAAACAACAAAGAAGCTTCCAAATGATAATAATACAATAATAGTAATAGTAATAAATGGTGGATGAATGAGAGAAATAAATCATCTACTGGGCTGTTGGCTTTTAGACAAATCTTTCCAAGAAAGCCCAGACTGAGTTGAAAGCTCTCTGATTATGGCCAGTGTTACTTACTGTGATGATGAAACTTAATCTAAGTTATCATGGCATGCTGCTCCATCACAGGCTGCCACAGCTCTCCTGGATGTATGCGCCACAAATGTGGTGACAAAGAGATCTTTTCAGTGCTGGAACCAGCCAAAAGATCTCTTATTTGCACTTGTCCTGCATTTGCTTATTGTTGTGAATGTGCATTGTAGGACATAAAGAAGTTCTATTTGTTATTTCTTGGAGAAAAAGTAACTAATTATTGTGAACTTGTGAGTCCACAAGCTTATTATTTTGGTTAAAATCATTCACAAGTAACAAGAATATTGTGTTATGGCTCAATATGTCACGGTCATGGGTCAGGGACCCAGTGTTTTGTGTTGTTTATTATTAACAGTCTTTTATTTTAGCTCTCTGTGTTCAATGTTTGCTGCCATATCCCCTTGTGTCTGTGTTATGCTTCCTGTTTTACTTTGAAAGTCCGTGTCCTATGTTAATGTTTTCAGTTTTGCTTCCCCTTGGTCTCATCACGCTGTGCTCTCCTCCTGTTTCTCATTCCCTTGTTATCCCTCTGTGGATTTAAGCGGTCTCTTCTTCTGTTTGTTGCTGGTTCGTCTGTGTATCATCCATGACATTTCCCCTGTCTTTAGTTTGTTTCTAGTTTCCTCCCTGTTTAGGTTTTGTTAGTTTAGTCTTTGTAGTCCTGCATTTGTGTTTATGGTTTTGGGCTGCGTCAATAAAAGGCACGTTTTCAGTTTAAGTCCTCGTCAGTGCCGTTTGGGTCCTATCTCTCTTCCCTCCACACATCTGCCCTAGCAGCCATGACACAAAATGATTGGAACTAAGGAATTAAATGTCTTGGAAAAAGGTTTAGTGTATGCTGCTGACATTAACACCAACTGGTACGTTGCTCTGTTAGGTCTTTGTTTTTTTTGCAAATATCTGGATTTTTCCTGCTGCAAACTATACCTGTAGCAACAGCAATAATGAACTACTTTGCTTCAAACAACACGTCCTTTGTCACTGACAGGCTATTTACAGTTGTGTTTCACCCTCAAATAAGAAGTAATTCCTATCTATATCAGGTTTAATGTTGAATTTACGTTATTAGTGTGTGTTTGTTTGTTTGTTTGTTTGTTTTCTTAAGATAGAAACTGTTGTTTTGACTACGCAAAGTCTGTCCTTATGGTGCCAACTGAAACAACTAATTAGCAGGAGAAGTGTTTATTAAGAAGTCTGGCTGTGAGATCCAAATGGTCAAAAAAACTGGCAACACATATAAACTCTAATGTGTTCAGTGAGATAATGATAAGTCAACTTCCTGGAGCAACTTATGTTCTATGGATTTAATTATTATATTACTTTAAGAATATACTGTGATTTTTTTTTAACACCAGGGTCAAAACTTAAGAGTGAGATAACACGGTGTACGTTCCCACAAAGATGCCCATGTGGGTCTACAGCGAGTCGCTGTAGGTGCACTGTGGGGCTGTGTGGGAAGGGCAAATCTACACTTAACCAATACAGGCCCCAAGTTAAGCAACATTCTCGTCTACACTCCATACCAGTTGGTGCCAGTGATGCACTATGGGACATATATGGGGCCCAGTACCAACCCACAGCAAGCAGCTCACTGTGGGCTAATGTGGGTCTGCCTAGGTCAGTGTCCCCACACGAACCCCAAACAGGCACCTTTGTTAGACAATCTTTTGTTTGTTTGTTTGTTTTTTACAGGACACCTGAGAACAAATACAGTAAAACATCACAGTACAGCTTTTCTTTTCACCAATATTACTTAACAAATAAGGTCAATTAAACTTCTTCTGAATAATACATGTCTAGTTTCAGGTTGTTTTGCTGTACAGTCCAGCAGGAAAGGACACAGCAATGGAAACAAATCTTTTTCAGTTAAGAGCTATTCTGGTATAAAGAAATTTTAAATGCAACCTATCCTGTGATGTGTCTTGACTTTTCACTTTGAATTTGACTGGGGATGTTTAACTAAAATGAATAATTTTTTTTGCTGACCTCACATTTGATTATCTGATAAAGCAATAATGTGAAATAGAATAACTTTCTTTGAACTTTGGACTCACTGGTAAAACATATAAACTTTAATGTGTTCATAAAAAGCCCAAACCTGTTTACTACTTTGGTTGCACATAATTACTTTAGTCAGCAAAGACACCCACTAGCTTCACCATAAGTAAAATTTCTGAGTTGAATAAAACCGACATAAGAAAAGAGATCGTGAAAAACAAAATGAGACACAGAGTGAGTCGTTCTGTTCATTTAATGTGACAACGTATAAAGAGATAAATGCCAAGAACTGAAATTTCTACAATGGCATGTAAAATTAAGCTAATACACGTGCACACACACTCTTTGTCTCTATGTCAGACACACTTACTTCTTTCTCTGTCATTCACACATTTTGTATACATCCTAAATCCCTATGCACATCAATAGCCAGTGTTTTTTCACCAGTCTACTGGAAGATGGAAAAAAAAAACAAGCGCTCTCTGTTTACAAGTCTCTACTTTTCATCAGCAAGTTGATCATGAAACAAATGCTAATAGCTACAATCAGACCAGGCTAAAACATACAAGGACAGTGTTTTGTTGTATGTTTACCAAGCTTAAAAGGTTCTCGACTAAAGACAATTACACAAATATTGTTATTTATCCAAAACTGTAAAGATGTGCCTCATTGAATGGGTGCCAACATATTTGCATTGCCATTGAAGCTCAAACACATATCTGCTTCAGCCTACCATGTATTCGCTTTCTGTAAATTTGCAAATGTTGCACTGCAACTTTGAATCTCAGCAGCTGCACCGTTTAACAGGGTTGAGCTCCCAAAGAGCAGTAAGCTTTTGATCTGGATTTATCTGTCAAGGCACTCATCCTCTTTACTGAGTGTGTATGGCAGGTCGGCAAAACATAAGAATATGAGACAAGGACTACTTCCTCCTCACAAGTATTTATAAGAAAACACATAAGAATTAATATTTCAATTTTATTTTGAAGGTGTTCAATTTATATTTTAGTCCTTTCATTAAGTTATTCCTGTGTGTTTTAACCCAGGTCTGTTACAGTGGTAGTGCCTAAGGCCCCTCTACACCACAAACACAATCACTAAGCAGTGACCATACAAAATTAAATACAGTAGCGGTTATACCGAAATATCATACGATGATAATCTCTATTACTGCACCTTACCATTGTGTCAGGTCTTCTGTCTCTCACTGGCAAAGTGGAGGAACAAGTCATCAAGTCACACATTTCCCGTCGCTGAAAACGGGAATGCTGAGACGTCTTTCAAACTGAAAAAGTTGAAGGTCACAATCTGAAAAGCTCTTTAGATTACAGTCCAAATGTTAGCAGTACCATGCCTTGTGTTATAAAATAGAGTTAGCTGCCAGCAGCAGGACATTTATCTCACAAATTGAGAAAAAAAAGAAAAGATAAATAATAATCTCCACTCTTCTGAATTATTAATACATCTGAAAATCCCATGAGGCTGTATTACAAGATAATTATCTTGTAAATTTAGAGAAGGAAGATACAATTGATCAAGTGAATGCATTACATTTCTGTATCATAGATTTAAAGAATATTAGGCAGATGTTTTTTCATGTAAAACTCTTATAGCTATTCATAGCTTTAAGGGTTTACAATAATGTATTCAATATCAAAGTCATAGATCAACATATTAGGAAATATTTTTAGCTTTTTTCCATGTGGTTCCTCATGGATGTTTAGCTCCATCTTTCGGCCCATACCGTGTTGTATCTGTATGTACCTACAGCCAGCAGCTGCCACAAAGACTCCTCTGTCCTCATGAATAAATATAATCTTCTCATATGACCAAACAATCACTTAGATGCTGCTTTACAAGCTTTAAATTTAAACTTGCAGGTGTTTTTTACGTTTAGCCAGAACCACCTTTACTTTCATTCATCTCCTGGCAAAAAATCAATTCCCCCAATATCCGAGAATTCCTACAACTACATTAGCTCTGTATTTTGAACCTTTCTACAGTACAATACCAAAATCAATGTTTTATTTCTGTACATAAAATGTAAAAGTCACTATTAAACAGAAAGGAAGTGAATGAATGAAATGTCTGGACTGTAATCTAAAGCAGGACCTTCATTTCCAAGTGTGATGATATTAAAGTGAAGAAGCTTCTGAAATATTCAAGTACAGAACAAACAGTTTTCCTCATCAAGAGCAAAAGAAACATTTCTGTCCACTGTAAATATCACTGTAAAATAAATGGACTTCTTGCAGCAGCTTGAATCAAGAGGTGACTTCACAGCTCAACCTTTATTTTAAGGTGCCAAGGGACCCAGCCTGGTTCCTATTTTTAGGCAATAGTTACCTGACAGCTCCACAGCAAATATGTGACAATGGGGAATAGAGAAAATACCAGACAACACTTGCGCCTCCTCCCTGTGCTTACAGCATCCAGACTTGAAAAAGGAGGTTGCAGGGTTGGCAAAATAATTCAGTACAGAGGGGGAGAGGAAAACTAAACATTATTGCACAAGAGTATTGCCCAATCTAGAGTTCAAAATTAACATAGAGGGTAAAATATTTGGTCTTCAGTTATCTTTTCACCCAGAAATTGTTCTGGATCCATGGCAACTACCCCAAAATACTGATTGGACCCAAATCCGGAGGGCAGGGAAATATAAGTAAACCTTACATCATTATCACCCTGTTGAGACATAAAAAAAAAGATTATCAGATCAGTCTGTCTGTAAAGGGGTAGTGCTTGATATAAAAAAACCCATCTTGGGTTTTGTTGAAATGTCCCCTAACACCTGTTAACTGTGCCATTTGATATCGGCTAATACTGGCATTTTCTTCTCCCATTTCAGCAGATGCATGCCTGGCTTGTTGGCAGTGTTGGGTAAGTTACTTTAAATTAGTAACTTAGTTACATTACTAGTTACTTCTATCAAAAGTAACTCAGTTACTTCAAGTTACTCGTTACTTTCAAAGTAACTAGTTACTAGGGAAAGTAACTTTGGTTTTACTCAGAATTGTGTTTTTAATATTGTGTTGCTTCCCTAACTGGATACCCAGCAAGATTGCCAGTCTTCTAGCTTGCTTACATGTCAGCACTATCCTGCCACAAGTGCAGTGTGCCACCTACCAACAGAAAGGAAAAAATAATGTGCATATTTCCACGAGAGAAATCCCACGACTGGACCGTCGTTGACTGCCGCCATGATTCTAGCCTACGTCACAGCGTCAAGTGCACTTTTTTACATCCAACATGAAAACTGCAGTCGTGGTGCTTTGATTATACTCAGAACTCGGAAATTCTGCCTTCCGAGTAGGAAGATGTAGGTAACACCAGACCGCAGATGAGCTGCATACAGGGCTGGATAGGGACAAAAAATCGGCCCGGGCGTTTTGAGAGACCGACCCGCCATTATAGGAAAAAGCCTTTGAATGAAAACAAACGCTGTTGTACACTGTTTTGATGGTATATATGCATCAATCTATCATTCGTTTGTTGTAAGATTCAGATAATATATTAAAAGTATTATTAAAAGTGAGACATTTTAAATGAGAATAAGAAAGAAAAGTATTTCTTTGTGCCCCCCTTTCCCTGTTAATGCCCTACCTGGCCCCCTGGCAAAACTTTGCTATACCCGCCCCTGCACAGTTACCAGCTGTCAGCTACTTAGAAAAGGATCCTGGTGTTATTTGTCTCTCAGAAACAGTTCATAACTTCCCTTCAACTCATTCATGTCACCTGAAAGGTAAACCTGTTTCTACATCACCTGTTCAGCTCTGATGATTCAGTAAGGACATCTCCTGGTTTCATCTTCATGTTTCCCTCTCACCACATATCCAAACCGATATCATGACCAGCAGCTTTTACAGCTGTGGCTCCAGCAAACATCAGCTGATACTAGAAATTAATATTAAATAAATTCTAACAACAGCTGATCAAGCTTAAACGTGCTGCTGTTGTTTAACGCGACCGCCGCTGGTTTCCTCTTTCTGGCGCAAAGTGGGCGATAAACAAACAAGAGAGAAAAGCCGATCAGCTGATCATTGATCAGTTTCATGATTGAAGTAGAAACAGGAGAGGGAGGGGGAGAGAATGAGAGAAGAAGAGGCAGCTGTGCAGCTAAGACACAGAATAACTCCAGCTTTGTGTCTTTTCCATTGTAGCTGAAGTCCGGGACAAACTGTGTTCCTTTTCACCTCAGTACGAAACGCGTAATATTTTCTCTGAATACGAGACGATTCCGTTTTTTAGGGGACGGTTGGCAACTCTAATAATTAACCTTATGAACAAAATAAAGTTCAGCATCAGTAACATCATAGCACCCACCCAGCTGTAACTCCATCATGCTAGCTAGTACCCAGTATGAAAAAGTCAGCATAACGAAAATAAGCTACACCCAAATTTGTTTTATATCTGACCAAGATAGACTGCAGGGCATAACTTCTTACTTCAGTTCACCTGACACTCAGACCGGCGGCCGCTTCGGGTCTCTCCTCCTCCTGCCTCCCCTTTCTCTCATCCACCTGCTGGCCTCCACCACTTGCTAATGTTACTGAATCTGTGGAAGCTCCATGATAGCCACCAAACGAAGTAACAAATAATGACCCTATCTAAATCCCAGTAACGATTAACGCGTTCCTGATTTTGTGCTCGTTACTACAATAATAACATAGTTACTGTAACACGTTGCTTAATAATGCGTTAGTCCCTACACTGCTTGTTGGCCAGCAAAAACTTAACACTCCAGATGCAGTGCTGATCCCCGACACTTACTGTAGGCCAAGACACGGCAGCACACAGTAATATACCGATTCCTTATACATATATTGTGTGTTTTTATTAACATGCATTATATTTGGCAATCCAAATGGCTTCTTGTAATCACCACTACCATCTGACATCAGAGTTTCGACATGCATGTTTTTCTGGCCTACTTGTTACCATTTGTCTACACAAATTTTATTTACAGATTATAGAGAGAGTCACAGGGTCAGTAAACCCGATATGGAAATGATGATATTAAGAAAAGTAACAGTTTTATTTTTGTTTTGAAAGCAAAAATTGCTTAGGGCCTGTCAAAAATCATCTTTTGGGTTAAAACACACATTTTGATAATGTTAACCATTTATTTCTTAGGTTGCCAGAGCAGCTAGGGATCTCATGTATTTTGAGATTTTATTTAAAAAATACGGACCAATGTCTTTAATCTATCTATCTCAATTTACCCTATTTTCTCCAAGAATAACTCTCATTAAAATACTATTTTATAATTCAATTAAAATTCTACACAAATCTCAGCTATTGTGTACAATACCCTTTAGTGTCCTTTGTTCTCAAGGAAAGGGCTCTTCCCATTGGATAGCGAAGTTTTTCCAGCAGTTAGATAATACAAAAATATTATAGCCTTGGTGTTATATTTTACTGAAACAGTTAGTCCAGTTTCTCGCTTTCTCTCTATCAAAAACACCGGACTATGTAACTTTGTATTTACTAGGAGCTCAAACAAAATCTCTCTATTTCTCTTTTTATGGATGATTAAAATCTACTGTAAGCAAAAGAAATCCAGGATTGTAGAACAGTGTTGATCAAAATGTTATTACATGAATGTATCTTCATTAGAATAGCTACATTTGTGGAGTAATGTAAAAGTAAGTAAGTAAAACATTTAGTTCATTTTAATAAAGATTGTATCATAGTCTAGCAAAGAAAGTGGTAAATTCTTGTCCGTCAAAGAAAGTTGGACATTTTGATTCGCATTCTTGGTTTTCTATAACAGAACAATTACAGTAAATATCATTCCAAAAGATGACGTAAAAGACTTGATAAATAAAACAATGTGTTGTAGACAGGGCTAGGATTAATACAAATTTCATCAAACTGTTTAATTAGTTAGATATATTGTGCTGCGGTTGTTACTCAAAAAAGTAATGTATTACACATTACTTGTTAATTTTGTTAAAAGTAATGCAGTATTTTACATAATTCCTCACCATAGAAATTAATTTGTTACAGTACTTTCATTACTCCATAAAATGACCTGGAATGCATTGTCCCATGATTACCAGTCAACAACAGTTCCACACACCAACACAAATCCCATTGGGTCAGCATGCACTCAGCTTCATCATCACTGTGGGATCTTGGCTAGCTTTGCAAAAAATGTGCTAGCAGTATAAAGTTGTTTCTGCCATTTTACCATTACACACTTGTCCTTTTGTGCCATAAAAATAAAGGAAATGTCCATATCTCCTGTAGAAGGCGGATGCACCACCATTTTCCTCGCAGGAAGACAAAAAATCGTGATCTTTTTTCCTTTATATCGGCCCATGATGCAAACTACTGTGGAACGATTGTAAATGAAAGTAAAGATAATTACTGAATTTTATACAGTAATATGTGAATGTGTGTGTGTATGAACATAATTAAATTCAGAACACATTCTAATTTTCTCAAACTGCTGCTGTGCATGACAACATGGCCACTGAAAGACTGGAGCTGTGTGTCTCATATGTGTTGTAGACACTGCCATAAGCCAGATAAGAAGACTAAAGGATGCTCCATATGTCACGGTGCAAAGAAACGCAGCATGATAGGCAATCGAAATTTAGCCGAGCGCTGTCCCATCTCACACCTCCAACCATGGCTAATCAATGATGACAGCTGCATGTGCAAACCCTGTGGGTTGCCACAGTAACAGACAAGTGGGTTGATAATAGAATATTGAGCAAATGTCTTTAGTTTATTCTACCCTCCTTACCTTCTCCCACAAGACAAATCAATCTGTGTTATGAAAAGTTATGAGGCACAACTCTAGCATCTGCAGCATGTCTCACATCCTTGTGAAAGTTTAAGAGCTTCACAGAACTCTAAAAGTAAAATAAAACAGCTCCTAAATAAGCACTTACGATGATGATGATAATGATGATGAGCTTGAGGGTTTCTGACGGTTTCTTTACATATAAAGATATGCTGCCTATGCCTGTGTATGTGCATGCGCATCCATGTGTAACTGGCAAAAGTCTGTCAGTCTGACATCCTGTTTTTCCAAACAGAAAAGTTAATAGACATAATAGCAGTTCTTGCAATTCAGAATGGAGGCATTAACACTGGTAACCTGAATCCTTTGTTACTGTAGTGTTGTCAGTTCTCTTTAGACTGTATCATGAGCCTTGGGAATAAACCTGTAAGCCCCCTACCTCATCTGTCCCAAGATGCACCATTTAACATGAGGCTTATCAGTCTGAATATCCATTAGAGTCAGCACTGACACTAGTGTTGATTGAGGCAAAAAAACTTAAGCTCCAGACGACCAGGTTCACTGTCTGGATGCAAAACTTGTGATAATACAGTTATTGGCTGTCCGATGTTTCCCTTTAAAGTTCTTGGGAATTGAGCTATTAATAGACACCCACTTCCTCCCCCTTTCCAGAACATTAGAAATGTTATTCAGTCCCTATGTACCTCTCAGACTCTGAAGATGTGGCCAGAGGGTTCCAGACTTGAGGTAGCACTAGTAGTATTCCTCATAGTTCTTGGGATTGAGGCAGTAGAGGATTCCCCCACCGAAGGAAAAGATGGTGCCTCCCCAGGCCAGGCCGTAGCCCCAGTTAAATTCATGGTAGATCCTCAAGTTGATACTCTCGATGAACTTGACAGGGTAGAGGACCAAACTGCAGGCCTGGAGTACAACTGGATGCAATATACAGATTTTAGCAACATTCTACGCATGCATGTAAAGCTGAAAATAAACTGGAATTTAAAAAAAAAAAGGTTTATGTCTCAAACTGCACAAATTGACAAATAAATGGATAAAAGTTATATTTAAAATCCCACAAAGAAATTGTTCAAGTGGATATAGCAATTCAATCTTTGTAGCAGATCTTTTTGAACAGAAAACATTGTTTTATGGATCATTAACATCAGTTAGGAAGTCCTGCTATCACCCAGAGTCAGTCTAAATTTAGCATATCCAATAAAGCCATGCAAAACTTTAATTTTACAATATAAAATTGATCTGAGTTACAGGTCTTTGATGTGCATTGGTGCTGGTTAAAATTTGCCAGTATTTCAGTTTTCTTTTTATTTATTTACTTAATATTATTTTAGCATCCCTCCCCAAGAGCCACTTTATTGTGGTGGAGGCTTTATGTGTTTTCTGGGGCTTTTGCCCTTAGAGTCACCCAAGGCAAACTGGTCCTGGATGAGGGGCAGGATGAATAGTGATTGAGATGACCCCTATGAAAGAAAAAAAAAGGTCAATGGAGCAGATTATCCTGCCTGGGATCGGGTTACTCCCTCCTGTGTTATGGCTGTTTTCTGTTGTCTTATGAAAACACTAATTGTACACATCCATTATGTTTCGAGTTGGGTATTTACCCTTTAAATTTGACTCTCATCTGGAGAACTTTATGGCACCAGCTAATCTTTACAAGCCCACCATGACCAGTTGGGAAAACACTGTTTTCATGACATCATGATTTTGCTGCTTAGAACCTCATCAAATGTTTCAATTTAAACTTGCTATACTTTAAACCATACTTTTCTATATGTTGTACACATAGACAGTGGTCACTCACAGGATTTTAATTTTTTGAGTAAACAGATTATCAAATTTAACATTTGGCCAGTGACTATATTTAACCATTAATTTTGACCTAAAAGATGAGTCTGGTGTCAAAAAGGTAAAAAAAAAAAAAAAGAAAGAAAGAAAAAGGAAATCTTTCATGTGTTGTAAATTGTATCAACTACTAGGGATGGACCGATCCGATATTACGTATTGGTATCGGTCCGATACTGACCTAAATTACTGGATCGGATATCGGAGAGAAATAAAAAATGTAATCCAATCCATTAAATATTATAAAAGCACCTCACAAAACTTGCGACATGGCGTAACCCAGCTCATAACCTTAGCACGTTGGGGCAGCATGCGTAACGTGATAGAGCAGCTGTGGCGTGCGAGACCTCTCGGTGGCCTGGTTGAGCATTTGGAGCCTCGCTACCAAACCGGCATTTCATCTCTGAGAAAGTTATCCCAGAGAGAAGTAAAGCAAGTGTATAAGTTCATCTCTGAATGTTTGTAAAGCATTCCCACGTTAAGCTTAACAACCGAACAACTGAATTTGAAACCTTCTCCATTGAATAATCAGAACACTGATCAAGTTGGAGTGGGTGTAAAATTGATTTATTTGCAGGTTTTTCCCCAAAACTTGAAAAAATAAACTGATTTAAAAAGCACAAAATTGGTCATTCTAAATTTTCTTGTATTTAGTCAATATTTAGACTTGATTTTTTTTTATGTATGATTGAATCAAACAGTCCAGGCTGCATATTTCAAAAATATGCAAATACGAATACAAGTGGTATAAAATAAACAAGTCTTAAAGAGGTGTTAGTTGTGATCCATTATTCACCTAGAGTCCCTTTATAGTTCACCCAAAACATTCAGCCTCTGTATGGGCTCATTTAAAACTGCTGTCCGCATCCCATCATGGAAAAACCAGTACGAATAACAAGTAGCCACAGATGATTGATCTCTGTTTTCCAGGTTCTAAAATTATACATCATATAATGATTTTTGATGATTATTTAATTGAAGCATGGATTGGTTTAAATTACCAAAACAGTTGTGTTCAAATCCATTGTGAAGAAATGGTAAAAATGCAGTCCTGCAAAAAAACTAATTTGCTTTAACATCTTACAAAACTTAAAAAAGTATAGAAATTTGGTTTGATCAAGTTTCATTCCTATCAACACATACTTATAAAGGAATCCTTTGTTACTCACATTGAGGTATTTAAAAAATAAAAAAGCTAAGCAAAGTAATGCAACTGATCTTTAAAATTAAATGTCAAAGCAAAATATCTTTGAGTACAGCACAAGGTCTAGTGGTACTAGAGGTGCTGCAGCTCATCACAGCACCCCCTGCCAAATACAAAAAATATATAGATAAATCTGTTTAAACACTATTCCTGATGTTATTTGCCTACAAAATGTGTGATTTAGAATGTTGTGTTAAATAATCAAAAATACTATATCCCCCTTCGAAAGTGTCATGTAGAAGTGATGCATTTTGACTCCAACCCTGTTAGGCCCGAATCATAGAAACAGAATGTCCTCTAAACGAGTTTGAGGAAGAGTGTGACTGTGAGTATGCATACATGCATGTGTGTGTATGTGTGTGCACTTTGTTCAGTGAGTAAGTATTATAATTTAAATGTATCTCAATTTTCATTGCGATTATCCTCCAGTCTTGCAGCTACTTTGTCTGAATTGGCTAATTACGTAATCTTATTGTGTGTGCGTATGTGTGAGTGTGTGTGTGTGTGTGTGCGTGTATATTTTAGGGCATAAGGAGTTTGTGACTTTAAACTCAGGCTTTTGATTTATGTTTGGACAACATCAGTATTCTTGTGTATACTGACCTGCAGCAAAGAGCATGAAGGCAACAGGGGCGTAGAAATGCCGTCTCGTGCCAATGCACACAGCAACCAGAGCAACCAAGAATGACATCAGCACCAGGGCTCCACCCCCTAGCAACAGGGCCAGCGTAGCAACCTGCCAGTCTGTAAGGGCAAGGTGGACAAGAAAAGAAGGAGAGAGCGTAAGATGAAAGTAAGTAAAAGAACAGAAAATGCATTCACTGTTAGAGAGTAAAACTATGACCATGCTATTTATATTGGAAAAAAAACAATCACAAGTAAATAACTTTTGTAAAACTAACACAAAAGCAGTGAGTACAGTATACTGAGAAGGAGGTAAGCATAAGAGAAAATGGAACTACGACAAAGAGGAAAGGACTAGGAGATGAAAGAAAGGATACTGGGGAAGGACTTTTTAGATTATTATACTAATATACTACTATTTTACTATGAAGGTGTCCAAGAATTTAACCAATGAAAGAATGAGACTAATAGAAAAGAATAACGGAGAGCCAGAAGAGAAGATGGAACTGGAAAACCGATATAGGAAGAAGGAAACAAAGCAGAAATTAGTATAACGTTAAAGGACAGAGGGCAAAATGAAAAAGGTTGCCAGCAGGATGGGGAAAGAGGATAGTGAAAGGAAAAGTGGAGGTGGAATGGGGAGGAACAGGAGATGAGTACAGTGCAAAGGATCTGGGGACAGAGAGGTGGTGAACAATATGAAGACAGAGAGTGCACTTAGTATGTCTAGGCCGACAAAAAGCCCAGACTAAAAAGCTTTGCTGGCAGGTTATCAAAAATCTTCCCATATTTATATATTGTGGCTTGAACCACACTGAAATAATTCACACACATGCACACTAAATATCACTATTATAAACAACACATTATCTTAAACTGATGATTATATTTCTTCCTACTCCATTTCAGACTTAATGATTGTCATTTCACGCAATTTAGATTCTGTTTATATTATTTCTTTTTCTTTTTTTCCAGACACCATGGGAGGCATATTTAAACTGGCCTTCATTAAGGCAGCACAAACTATGAATAAGTAAGTAAAACATCTGCAAAAGAAAGGTAAGCATTTTCATTTGGTTGTAAGTTAACCACACTATGTAAACTACCAGTTTAAAAAAAATACTTGTGAAAATAAACAATGGGTCTGGTTGTAGCCAGTAACCTTGTGCAAAAATAAACTTGAAACATAGATTTTATAATGTTTTCAGATTTTTACCAGCTTTAAAAATGGTTATTAGACTGGGGGTCTTCCCCAATAGAGCCAGATTTACTAAACAGGGCAAAAATAGCAAGGGAGTGCAACACCCAAAATAGTGCTATTAAGACTCAAGATACGCCTCATTATTTTCATAATGGGGTTCAAAGTCAACGTTGTCATCCATCTGTGAAATTTCTGCAACAGAAGCCACAGTATATTTAAACTAACCTGACACAGAAAATGAAAGAGCTAATCGGAGCTCATCGGAGTTTACAGAGCAAATCCAGAATTAGGTGTCCTGGTATACGTTTTTGTCTGGCATTATAAATAAACTGACAAGTGAAGAACTGTCTCACTCTTAAATCTCTGTGATGCCTCCTCAGTGCTGCAATAACTGCCACCATATCATTCTCTTCCCTTTATTTTACACATTGAAAAAGGAACTACCAAAAATGTATATGCAAGAGGGTCAGTCACAAATGCAATGGTGTAATGCAGAGCTTCTCAACATTTTATTGACTTAGCCATCAAATGACTTAAGGGAGCACAGAAAAAAAAGATCAGTGTTTGTAATGTTTCTATTTAAAATATAGTGTTATAATGCTAAATGTCATTTCTGCAGTGATTTATGTTTTTTTGTTTTGTTTTTTAAACCAATAATAACGTAGCTATGACATTTAATGTTTAGTTTAGAGCAGGGGTAGGCAACCTTTCTGATGGCGAGTGCCATTTAAAATTTCCTCAGAAGTCAGTGTGCCATATGATTGCATTAGCAATAAATTTAATAACGCTCTATATGAACAGTTACACAATATATAGAACCACTTTATAGAATTATATTTGTTTGCAGATGTTGGCAGCTATCAGCGAACAGTTATCAGCTATTTTGAAACAAAACAAGACACTTTTTATCTATAACAAGAACTTCATAACAGCAAATGAACTGTACAAGAGAAAGTGCAAATGCTATTTATGGTCTCCTCACAACAATGATAAGAAAAATAAACTAAACCAATATGGCATGTCTGTTAATACAGAGACACACATGTTAATGTGATCTCTGGTCTCCCACTCAGAGACACAGGTCTCCGAGTGTCCAGCATTCAGACAAATACTGTCAATAAGGCCTCTGCAATGTTCTGAAGACAGTTAAACTTGTCAGGTAGTGATGTCCAGCAGCTGAAAATGAAAGCTCCATGAACACGCACAGCTGTGGATCCCAGCTGCTTCGATGTTGCATTAACTGGCATTAACTCAGCCAGTTAATGCGAGACAAATCCAGCTGCTCATTAAAGATTTCTGGTTTGATCAGAAAATAAAAAATTGGTCCATACACCTGAAAGTCCCAATTTGCGATGTGCAATAAATGGCGCGGCCATTTATTTTTTGATACACCTTCTCAGATTAATTCACTGCGTGTCGTGCCCAGGGCTGGACTGGGACAAAAAAACAGCCCAGGCATTTTGACTAAAGACCGGCCCACCAGGTATTAAAGCCATAAAGCCTTTGAATGAAAACAAATGCTGTTGTGACAGTGATGTACACTGTCTTGTTGGTATATGCATGATTTCTATACATTTTACATCAGATAAAAACTTTGGTTGTAAGCTTCAGATAATTATTTAATAACAGCCAGACATTTTAAATGAGAATAATAAAGTATTTCTTTGTGCCCCCCTTTCGCTGTTAATGCCCTACCTGGGCCCCCTGGCAAAACTTTGCTAGATCCACCCCTGCACAGTTACCAGCTGTCAGCTACTTAGAAAAGGATCCTGGTGTTATTTGTCTCTCAGAAACAGTTCATAACTTCCCTTCAACTCATTCATGTCACCTAAAAGGTAAACCTGTTTCTCCATCACCTGTTCAGCTCTGATGATTCAGTAAGGACATCTCCTGGTTTCATCTTCATGTTTCCCTCTCACCAGATAACCAAACCGATATCATGAGCAGCAGCTTTTACAGATGGCTCCAGCAAACCTCAGCTGATACTAGAAATTAATATTAAATAAATTCTAACAACAGCTGATCAAGCTTAAACGTGCTGCTGTTGTTTAGTGCGACATCCGCTGGTTTCCTCTTTCTGGCGCAAAGTGGGCGATAAACAAACAAGAGAGAAAAGCCGATCAGCTGATCATTGATCAGTTTCATGATTAAAGTAGCAACAGGAGAGAGAGGGGGAGAGAATGAGAGGAGAAGAAGAGGCAGCTGTGCAGCGTAACGACAGAATAAATCCACCTTTGTGTCTTTTTCCATCCTAGCTGAAGTCCGGTGCGTCCCTTCTCAGCTCAACACGAAACACGTAATAATTTCTCTGAATGCGGGACGATTCCGTCTTTTTACGGGATGGTTGGCAACTCTACTAACTAACCTTATGAATAAAATAAAGTTCATTATCAGTAACATCATAGCACCCACCCAGCTGTATAGAAACTCCGTCATGCTAGCTAGTACGCAGTACGAGTTATTGTAACTGACTGTAAAAAGTCAGCATAACGAAAATAAACTCCACCTAAACTTGGTTTATATCTGACCCAGATAGACTGCAGGTCATAACTTCTTACCTGAAGTTCAGTTCACCTGACACTCGGACCGGCGGCCGCCTCGGGTCTCTCCTCCTCCTGCCTCCCCTCTCCCTCATCCACCTGCTGGCCTCCACCACTTGTTAATTTTACTGAATCTGTGGAAGCTCCGCCATATCCACCACCAAACAACTGAGTTATTTTTACACACCGGCCAGCATCTGGCCAATCCACCACCTTTCATTGTTTACACCGTTACAAAAAAAATAAAAAATAATAAAAAAAAAATAAATCATCGGGCCACCGAGCAAATGCCCGGTATGCCTGATGGCCAGTCCAGCTATGGTCGTGCCATCAGTTAACCCTTTGCGTGCCAACTGTGGCACGCGTGCCTAGGGTTGCCGACCCCTGGTTTAGAGAGTGAGGGAGGAAATATAACATTAGAAAAAGGAGAAAGTGGGAGGAAAACAAAATAGAATGGGACAATGTGAAAAGACAGAAAAGAGTGAGGGCTGATGGATCTTGGTGACAACTGTAATTCAGTTTAAAGCAAAAAATAAATATAATATTTATTTTCAGCTTGCAGGATATACAGTGTCATTTTCTGAACACTTACTCGGAGAGCATGTAACACAAGTTTATTATTTCTGTACTGATAGGATTGTACCGTCTACAGCTGTAAAAGGTTGATTAAAGAAACGCACTTTCAACACCAAATCTAGTGAGTAAATACGACTGATACAAGGTTATCAGTGTTTTTTTAATGTTTAAATATCATAGCTTTTATATAATTCAGAATTTTTTATAGATGTTTTTATATAGTTCTTGATTAAACAGACTGATTTTAGCACACTTACAGTGCATAATTACATAAATTGTAAATGTACAAATTGTTATCCATATGTACATAATTTAATGTCCTAAAATTTTGAATGGACAATTCTCATGTTTTTTTTAATCATAAATACGGGCCACTTTCAGCCCAACCAATATTACATATTTATGTCTCTAAAATAATGCAACAAACATAAAATCTAAAAAATAAAACGTGTTTTTAAATTTAAAAACAAAAAGCAAATTTAATGAAATTAAGACTAGGTTATTGTTAGCAGTTTGTTAAAAAGTTTGAGTAACTCTAGCCTATCTTCAGACCAGTCAATTTAACGATTAAAAATTCAGTTGCTCTCCCTCGCAATTTTTTTTTTTTCATCTAAGTTTTTGAAATGATGTGGAAAAATGCATATATAGATATATAAAGATATATGCATGTTATATATGTGCCAGCTGGTTAACCAGTGGGCCACTCTGAGAGCAACTTTGTACCTGTTAGCATTAACGGAGGTGGAATTTGAGCGCATTGGCATAAACCTCATTGGGCCAGTTCACTGGAGTGCATTGGGATATAACTTCGCCCAGTATGCCAGATTACCAGGCCAGCCCTGAATACATTTTCCTGGTGGACCAAGGCACTTTTGGGTTAATGGGTCGCCTGCGCACCAGCTGTACAATAGTGATGTGCGGATCGATACTGAAATATCGATTCCTCCGATACCAGTCATTTATGTTCTAGAATCGATTCTCACATTAAAATATCGATATTTTAGTAATTTAGGTTAAATTTGTATATATAAAGGGTGTTGTATATTAACCGTGTAGAAATGTTGGCCAATCAGAAGTCTAGAAGCCTCGGTGGGAAATAGTAAACAAAGATGGGGCATCGAAGCAGAACCGAGTCCTATGTGTGGAGGGACAGTAACTGTGTGTGTATATGTAAGCATTTAAACACTGCAGAGAGTACAATTAACAGTAACAGTATTGTAGAAATTCATTTCACCGAAACAATAACGTGGCGCACAGTGTGACGTCAAAAAAGGCGCACACCTTTGATGCTGCGTTTTCTTCGTTTTCCTCGTCCACACGTAAATGCAAAAACTGAATTTTCGAAAATCTCCACCCCGGCAGGTGTTTTTAAAAATCTCCGTTTTCAGTGACTGAAAACGCCGTTTACGTGTGGACGAAAGGTGCAAACGCATAGAAAAATCTGCGTTTTCAAAAATACCCGGGTACGTGCGGACGTAGCCTAAATGTGTCGCAGCCCCTTGGCGTGCGCACTCACAACAATGGCTGAGCGCAATTGGAGTTATGTGCGGACGTATTTTACATCCACAAACAGCTGAGACATGGTTTGCGATACATGTGGCAAGAAAGTGAGGTGTCGTGGCAACACCACTAACCTTGTCAAACACCTCAGAGTAAATCATATCACAGAATATGACGAGCTTATGTTGAGGCGAACTGAAGAGGAGGAGAGGGACAGGTGCTGCTAGGGCGAGACAGACGTCTCTCATGGAGTCCTTTAGTGCTGCAGGCAGGCAAGGTGTTCAAATAGCGCACAACTTCAGTTTTTTTAATTTCTATATGATGAATTCTGCATTATTAAGTGATAAGAACAAGTAATCTGATCATCTAATCATGATAATGCTATAATTTGAGATACAATAAAAGATACAATACATACAATACAAGTTTAATACAAAGTATTGGTATCGGATCAGTATCGTTGATACCACCCTGAATTTTACTTAGTATCGGATCGTAAAGGAAATCAGTAGTATCGCACATCACTACTGTACAAGCACTGACAGCAGGCCATTCATTCATTTTCATTACTGACCCTGAATTGCCCAGTCAGATCTCTTAATTCATTTGGTCCCTCCCCATCATGCACTTTGTAAAAAACGTTTAGTGTGCAAGAAGTGGCAAGAAGCTGGAGAGCTGAGAGAAAACATGCTACCTGAGAGAAAACAAAGTGCCTACTGCACCGTGAACAGTAGTACCAGCAACAACTAGTAACCATGCCTCATAGTCACAGTAGCCTGCTGCTGCTAGCACTAGGTGTGGAGAAGTGAAGAAGAGACGGAGGAAGATGAAATTCACATGGTGAGATAATAGTAAATAATTGGGAATAAATGTCTACTTTGGCAATGAGCTACTGCTAATACCTAAAGTGTAGTTCTTAATTATTGTCCCATACTGCAGTGCAAATAAAAACTAACTGAACAACAACTGTACCGACATAATTAAAACCTGTTTCAATATCAATAGTCAAACAAATGAATATATACATAATATGTGTATGCATGATAGCGATAACGGTGGCACGCTTGAACCAAAAATGACAGGGCTGATTTTTTGTCCCAGTCCAACCCTGTTTGTATTTGTTCTTGTACATCAGCATCCATCACCAGCAGACTGATGAGATCGCGAAGCCTGAATAAAACAGAAATTCAGTATGTTCTGGTTCTGAGAGCAGAGCTACACACATTGGGTAGGTTATCACGTGAAAATCTTCTCCAGGTCCAGAAAAGTCAGCAGCAACTATACAAAAGAGGGGATAAACTCAGACCATTTTCACAGGGAGATTTAGCTTTAGCGCCTTGTGATCCCTCG
The DNA here is from genome assembly GCF_036321145.2 of Pelmatolapia mariae. Classification (NCBI taxonomy): domain Eukaryota; kingdom Metazoa; phylum Chordata; class Actinopteri; order Cichliformes; family Cichlidae; genus Pelmatolapia; species Pelmatolapia mariae. The sequence goes on from NC_086246.1 coordinate 7,686,322, forward strand.
TGGTTACATGGCGAGGGGAGGATGTTGACTATGAAGGGGTGGAGCCACACAAGTATTTCACCTCAACCTCCTTAAAACATGGAGAGAGGTGGAATCCGTTCCTCTTGTGAGCTTAGCAAAGGATTAAGATGACCTGGGGGCTGAAGTGCCAAATTCAACTAGTTCATCCTTTCTTCTTTGTGATGACCATCTAGGGCCAGTAGGCTAGGCTGGATGGCTCTCCAATGTAAAGTCGGTTGATGGGGGTATATGTGGTGGGGTGTGGTCGGTGGCTCAGCTGAAGGGGAGGGGTGGTGCAACGGGATCAGGGGCAGTGCCAGGGGAGGCTGGCCAGCACAGTTGCCACTGATTGTCGAATCATGCCTCTACTATTTCATCAGCGCGCTGGGAAAGAGAGGAGAGTTGCACGGGAGCAATTGCAGTGAGCTGGGTAGATGAGAGAAAGAGTGGCTGCAACAGCTAGAAATAAGCACTATAAAGATTCACAGTTAATCACTGCTATGACCATTGTGTGTGTTGTGCTGGGTCAAACAGTAGCCAGACGTGTTACACCCCTCTTCAATAACTTGGTGCTACCTGGAAGATTTAAAAGGCATTTAGGAAGGACTCTTCTGGCCTGAACACCCTTCGGAGAAAACACAGGTAGGAAACACAATCAGTAAAAAATTTCAATCATTAAGGTATAAATTGTTTTTCCTGCCAATTAAGGATAAACATCACACAAATGTTAAAATATTTTCTGTTGGCTTAAACAAACCTACCATACTAATTAGGATTTCTGTTGCTAGATAGACCTTCACCAGTACCAGCTTTGAGACAGCCAACAAGGAAAAAACCCACGAAACAAACTATAGTTTTTGTGAAGGACTAAATATTCACGGTAATTTACATATTCACTGTTACATATTTACAAAAAAAGACAGTTGTTGGAATTAACATATTCACTTCCTTCTAGCTTGCTCTCATTTACACACACACACTACAGCTTTAGCTATAAAACTCTGCGGTTTTATCTTTTATACCGATACAATATGCAGAGCCTTTCTTTTTCGCTTGCACTGCACAGTACACCACAGCACCAGAAAACCTTTTTCTGATTGCATCAATAACACTGTAAAACATATACTGTAGGGAATTGTAGAATTTCACTAATTCCCCATTCACACACAAGCAAATACCTGTTGTTGTAATGTGACTTTTTACCACTTCATCTTATATGGCAGGCTTAAGTAATACCACACCTAGCTTTCACATTTTTTTTGCTCTTTAGTGTAAAGCACTAATATTTTTGTATCAAAATTGCAATTATGGTAGACTTTATGTTAGTGTAAGACATGCAGAGACATCATTATGAAGATAAATATACCACAAAATATGAGAGGTCACTTGATGTGAAAACTTGCAGAATGTAATGGAAGAACAACGGGAATAAATTCTCAACTTGTATGTTCTTCTTAAAGGCAAACACACTGGTGGCTGCCAGTGCTACCCCTCAGCCTCCTAGTAGATGCACTAATGGTATAAATTTGAAAATCCTAGTTGAGTTCCTACTGAAGTTACTGCATTCACAAGATTTTTAGAAAACTTGAACTATGACCTTGATTTTAAGGTTGATCAAGGTCAGAGTTCAGGTCTCAGTTTCAACTGTGAAGCGAAGACTTTGAGCTGCAGGTTTGACAGGACGAGTTGCTGCAAGAAAGCCATTGCTAAGATGTCAGAATAAGACAAAGAGGTTTGCCTGGGCCATGAAACACTCCCATTGGACTACTGAAGACTGGAAGAAGGTATTATGGACTGATAAATCAAAATTTAAAACCTTCGGTTTTACCACTCAGGATCTTTGTACGCTGTCGAGTAGGCAAAAGGATGGTTTCACAGTGTGTGGTATCAACTGTCAAACATGGAGCAGGAAGTGGGATGGTCTAGGGCTGTTTTGCTGGATCCAGGGTCAGGCATTCATGGGAGTTTGATGTGAAATGGGCTTAGGCACAAAAAAAGCCCACAGAACTGCTTAGAGTGCTCAAACTGAGTAGAAAACAAATACATTATGATCGACATACAGAAAAATGAAATCCAAGGCAAGTGCTATCGTCTCCACAAAGCAATTGGGGAGAAGATACTACTTGAACATATTTTTTGAGGTATATCTATTCTTAAACTGCTACAGCTTGAAAGATTCTACAGTGCAAAAAAGAACGTCCGTAAATGACTTATAAAGTAAGTGATTAACACTACTGTGACAACAGAGATTATATTGCATTGCAGGGATGATGACAATCCTGTTGTACATTCACCTTGATTCATGCATGATTTTTTAAATGCCATCAAGCACAAATACAATATTTCAGTACAAAAAGTAAAGCTAGGAACGCTAGACTCGTGATGACACCCTATGCACAGACTTTGACCAAGTGATGAAAGCTGATGATCAAAAGGTTCGCCCTGAAACAGCGCTGCCATTTCCACATTTTGTATTGATTAGGGACAGACACGACACTCACACAAAGGAAGAACACACACCGTTATTTGTGCCGAAAAGTTGCCGGGAAATTATTTCCCTGGTGGCTCATTACAACCCAGTGGCTGGTCACATGGGATATATAATACTCTGAAATGAATAATGGCCTGAATTTATTGGCCAGGCATCCGGGTGGATGTGCACCAATCGTGCTCCAGAGTAGGAATTCTGATGCTGACTGACCAGGACACATTGTTCATGTCTCACACACTAGAAGAATGGTATAAATTATTGGCCATTAAATCTGTTTGTACCAGCGTCTACTGCCCTCAAACTGATGGGCTGGTTACACAGATATATCACCTCAACCTCCTAAGAGCATGGAGAGAAGGTGAAACCACTTCTATGGTGAGCTTGGTGAAGGAGAGAGATGAGTTGGGGACAGAGGTGCCAATTCCACCTCCTCCACTTTCCTCCATTGTGATGACAATCTCACACAAGCCCAGAGAGTGGATGTTGCCACTTTTCAATGTGTGTTTTCTCCTGGACAGCTGGGCAGAGCATATGCAGCGGGTAGCCAAAGTCCCGGAGTCCCTGAGGCAGCCGGGGCTTATGGCCAACCCGAAGAAGTATGCGCTTGGACAGAGTGAGGTACAGAATCTGGGGTACCACGTGAGAGGTGGGCAGGTACGCCCCCACGTGGAGAAGACAACAGGCATCACATCCTGCCTGTGTCCTAAGGCCATAAAAGAGGTGAGGTTGTTCTTGGTTATTGCTGCAGTTTCATCCCAAACTTTGTCCAGCCCCTAAAGGGCGCCCCAGATCTGGTCCAGTGTACAGAGCAGTGCCAGTGTCGTTCGTGCAGGTGAAGAAGGCTCTTTGTGTAGAACCCCTGCGCCACACTCGTAACTTTTCCTTTTATTATGCTGACTCTGTAATGGTAGTCTGGCAAGGAAGGAGCGGCTAGCAGGTTCAGTGTGGAAGTTAGCCGGACAACTCGGAGGCCAGATGGTTAAATAGAACACTACACCTTTATTTGTCGTTAGCAACATAAGACCATACCAGCCAGGTCTCCACGGCTCTACTCAGTCCATACATACATGGACACAAGAACCGAGACTGCATTCTTGCTAGTGTCTTGGTGATCCCCAGGTGCTCTGTGGTAGGGTGGTTATGATACTAACTGCACAGGGTACCCAGGAGAGCCATAGGAGCAATGGTCCCTCTAATTTTTCATGTGTCTGAGTGAACACACAAACTCCCTGAGCGATCCCTTGGACCACTGTGAGCAACAGCAGACGTGGTCACTGTGGTCACGCCAGCATCGAATCCATCCAAGTTACATGGTTTATTAAAATAATCAAATTACAGCATTTACATTTATGTTAGACTACTTTTAATTAGGTGCTTTAGCCCACTTACAATGAAAATTTAAAGAAATCTTGTTCATGACCTGTGTAGTATGTTAACACTATTGGAAGTAAAAATAACTTGAACTCCAATTTTGAAAACACAACTTTCTTTTTTTTTTCTTTTCTTTTTTTTAATAAAGCTCTGACTTGTATTATGAGTCTGAGTTTGTGGTCTGGGAGAGAGTCCTGTAACTCTCTGTCTGCAAAATACAGTAAATAATGACCAATGTTGGGCAATTAATTATATAGTTACTTCTTCAAAAAAGTTACTGAGTTATGCAAACAACAAAGTTTTTTGCAGCTGTTTACCTAAAAATGCAGCCAAGGCGTTTTTTAAAATGAGCATTTCAAACTATTTACAGAACAATCAATTGTTCTGCATCAAATTTGATGCCACACAAATTATTTGTGCCACTCCAAAAAATAATTTCTGTCCACTATGAGATAAAGGAGAACAACAGCCTGATACCTGCAGGCCTGACAGCAGGAGATGTATCACTCCTGTAACACCTGTAACATTCAGCAGTCGCCTCATTGCTCTGACACACACAACAAAACTATTGACTACACTACACACTAACTACACAAGATTTGTGCTAAACATCTCAAATCTCTCACATCTCAAAACACGCCGTCACTCCTAAAACTTCCCCCTTCCTAAACAACTAAATGCCATGTTGCCATATCATTTTTTGATTGGTCGACATGGTAAATTTTTCGACCAATAGGAAAGGGTGGGGGGTTTTTTTGGTTTTGCTTTTGCTCACAGGCAGAGAGTGCTTTTAAGCGCTTTCCTTATAAAATGCTGTTTTTACCGTTTCTTCCCGCAGTAAATATAAACAACAATAGTATTCAGGAAGAAAACCAAACATAACTCTGGTTTTACGTGGCCTATCAACACAATTTAAAAACATATATAAAGTCCACACTTTTTCCGTCAATTGTTCTGTCTGTCCTGCCTCCATCTCCAATGGTTGTACACGTTGTCATTAACATGGCTTCACTTCACATCAGCCACGCCGCTTTGCTAGCTAAAACACCAGTGACGGCACATAAGGACGCTGTCATAGCCTGTCAACCACGTTGATTAGCTGCGTATATACGAATGTGAATCGCATTATTGGCTGGACCATGGGATAAGGTGGCATCATTCTAATCCCATACAGGAGCAGCCAGTCACTTACTGACTAACACTGCAGAACAGAATTTTTAAAGTTTTAATTTTAATTTCAATTCAGGTTAGACTTTTTTTTTTGTGCGCAATGCATATTTTCTGTGCTTAGAGTCCGTGCCAGCAGTGCACAATTGCGCACACGCGCAGCTTAGAGGGAACATTGCATAGGCACATACAACTTCAGCTCCTCCTTAGGCCGAAGTTTGCGCCCACGTTTTGGGCTCCAGTAATAGAGCAGGCTGTTGTCGACAACCAACGACGGTGGTGGACCGGTGTCCAAATATGGTGAGGGGGACAACTCCAGGTCTTGGAGCTGCTGACCTGCATCTCGGTCATCCAACTGTTGCTGCCTGAGTTGTGTGCGGTCCTCCAACAAAATGGGAAGCTCAGAATGAAGATTCATTCCCTAGATAACAGCATGTTCTGGCAAGATTTCAACAGGGGGACCCTCAGGCGCAGGTAGTGGGTTGCGAGACAAAGCATCTGGCACCCTGCTGTACACCCCTTCCTTATATAAGATGGTAAAGTCAAAGTCCTGCAAGCGCAGGGACCACCACGCCAAGCAGCCAGTGGGGTTTGGGAGTGACATCAGCCACTTAAGGCTGTTGTGGTCAGTTAAGACTGTCATGTGAAGCCCCTATACGTAGGGTCGAAAGTGTTCCAAGGCCCAAATCACAGCCAGACACTTTTTTTCCAGCGTAGAGTACAGTTTTTCTGCCATGAGCAGAGCTCGACTCGCATAAGCAACTGCTACTTACTGACACTACTACTACTCCTGACACCTGTCATCCCACTGGAAGGCCACATCCTTCCTTGTTAGGGTGTGCAGAGGTTCCGCATGGCGAGCATATTCCTGTACAAATCTGCGTTTATAACCTGTCAGACAGAGGAACTGTCACACTTTTTTCACTGAGGATGGAGTCTTTAAATGCATCACCGCTTTGATTTTGTCATTGTCTGGTTTAATGCCATCCGGGGAGATGAGACACCTGCAAACCTAAGTCTCTCAAGGACCTTCTGTAGGTCCATCAAATGCTGCTCAAAGGTGGGAGAGATGACCACAATGTTGTCCAGATAAACTGGTTCATCTGCTTCAGCCCCCAAAATTACAAAGAACCGTAGGTCCGCACCCAGCCTGTTAAAGATCATGACAGGCGCGGCCCAGAGACTTCTGGAGGGTTCGATTATGCCATCTTCAAGCATTTTCTGTACCTGTCCAATCAATCAATCACTTTCTTTTTTTTTTTTTTTGCTGGGGAGGTGCGGTATGGGGGAAGGTTAATAGGCCTTGCATATCCCATGTTGATCACATGCTCTGTTAAGGATGTGCAACCCAAATTACATCATATCGCTAAATTGTTCAAGGAGGTCAACCAATGATTCTCTCTGACTATCTGCTAGGTTTGCCTCAGGAGCTTAAGCTTCCACATAGAGTGACAAATGGATTCAAGGTGGGGGTTGAATTGCATCAGGGATCAGTTCTGAGGCTCTTCTTGTTTGTACTGACTATGGACAAGTTGACAGATGAGGTCAGGCAAGTGTCTCCATGGACTATCATGTTAACACATGACATAGTAATCTGTAGTGAGAGAAGGGATCAGGTGCAATGAGGCTGCAGAAATGAGGTATGCTCAGACAAAATACATGTGAATGCATGTGTGTTAATGGGAGGTAGACAGGTGGAAAGGTGAAGATCGAAGACATGAGGTAGTGAAGGTTAATGATTCAGTTGCTTTGGGTGGTTGACAATCTAAGCCACAGCATGCCTTTTTACATGCCTAAATGAAAGAGGCAGAGATGGTTTCTTCCATTTTCTCATAATGAGGCGATATGTGTGTGTGTACATATATATATATATATATATATATAGATGTGCTGTCCTCGCCCTGAGTTTCTTAGTTTCACCAGCTAGACAGCGAGATAACGATGCTCCAATAACCAGACTTATTTTCCTTTTTGCGCTGATTTATTGAAGAATGGCCTCTGACCATTGCCTTCTCTTTGACCATCATAAAACTGAAAGTGCAAAATATTGTATTAGCTAACTAACATCGTAACATCGTAAACTAGCTTGTTACACTCTTACTGCAAGCTAACAAGATAAAACTTTCAAATGTACAAATTATCGTACCATTTTTACACAAAACAAAAGATAATAATTATTTTATCGTCACTCATACTTACAGACATATCTTGTCCAAGGCATAAACATTTTAAGGTCCTTATCAGCTTAGAACAATAACATTTCTGCATCACTTTCCGCCATCTTTGCTTTTATTCACGTTCTCATTTTTCCTTTCCCAAAGTAGTCAAACCCATATTACAAAGCAGCCACTAGAGGGAGCTCTAGGGCAGTTTACAACCGTAATATCCAGTTTACCTTATAAAAGGCAGAACCATATATATGAATGAGAGAGAGAGAGAGAGAGAGAGAGGGAGAGAGATTTTAGCCTTCAGCGGCTAGCATTCCCCCCCATCCTAGCTCCCCCAATGCATGTGTGGTGTCACAATATAAATGACACCACACAAAGCTCGAGTGTGTTTTCGGACCATGCAAATGCCTTTTCCTAACATACTCCCAGAGTGTGTGTGTGTGTGTGTGTGTGTGTGTGTGTGTGTGTGTGTGTGTGTGTGTGTGTGTGTGTGTATCAGTGTGTGTGTGTGTGCAGATGTGTTGACTATGGTAGTTGGGGTTTTAGGTGGTGGATTCGCTGTCTGTCTGCCATAGAGCTGTATGCCACATCATTTCCCATTCTTCAAGAAAACAGAACAGAGAAATGGGGATGGGAGGGGTGAGGGAAAGGAAGAATGGTAAAACTACAAAGGGGTAATGATTAACATTAGAAATGTATCGCTAAATCCTTTAGGGAGGAAAGGACAGTAATGATGAAGTAAAGGAAAATATAACACAACAAAGAGCCAGCCAGCATTTATACAAGGTTTTAAGTCTTCACACTGATTTATTGTGAAACAAGACAAATCTGATTTCCAATTAAATCATTACAATTAAGTGACTATAGTAATCTAGGCTCAAGTTCTGCTATTTTGTATACATTAGGTATACAAAATTCAATTCAATTCAATTTTATTTACATAGCGCCAAATCACAACAGCAGTCGCCTCAAGGCGCTTTAATTTGCACAGTAGATCGTACAATAATACATACAGAGAAAAACCCACCAATCATATGACCCCCTATGAGCAAGCACTTTGGTGACAGTGGGAAGGAAAAACTCCCTTTTAACAGGAAGAAACCTCCAGCAGAACCAGGCTCAGGGAGGGGCGGGGCCATCTGCTGCGACCGGTTGGGGTGAGAGAAGGAAGACAGGATAAAGACATGCTGTGGAAGAGAGACAGAGATTAACAACAGGTATGATTCAATGAAGAGAGGTCTATTAACACATAGTGAGTGAGAAAGGTGACTGGAAAGAAAAAACTCAATGCATCATGGGAATCCCCCGGCAGCCTACATCTATTGCAGCACAACTAAGGGAGGATTCAGGGTCACCTGATCCAGCCCTAAGTATATGCTTTAGCAAAAAGGAAAGTTTTAAGCCTAATCTTAAAGTAGGGGTGGGTTTTGATGATGGATTTATCGATTAAAATCGATTATGGCTTGGATAACGCAATATTGATTAATTAAAATCCTGAATCGATTTTTTAATATAAATTCATTTTACCCGAAATGCCAGAATCTCAGGTTAAACCTCACAAAATTTCAACAACCACCAAACAGCTAAAACAGTAAATGAGAGGAGGTACATGGGTTCTGCACAAAGACGTAAACATGGATCAGAATCAGTGAGATGTCGCCTTTCTCACCCGACGGCACGGTCACGGTCGGGGCTGAAAGCCGACAGCTCGCTGATTCTGATGTTTCGGCAGGTCCGCACTTTGTGTTCACGCCCTTTTTGCGCTGATTCTGAAGCTGCAGGTTTTATCTCTCTCCAAACAACATTGACTGAACCAGCAGCAAAAGAAGATCCAAACTATGCTTCACATAGACATCGTCATGAATTCCCTCTTACTTTTGCTGTTTCCACCACGATAAAATCACACTTCATGCAGAGCTCGGGGTCTCTCTCTCTCTCAGTATACTTCAGAACAGTTTCCCGTCTATTATTATTCCCGTCTATATTATTCACTTGCTTATTACGCACCAGTCTACCGTTGTTTACAGCGCTGTCGGCCGCTGTTTTTTCCCTTTTACTTACTTCCAAAAAGAAAGCCTCATTTCTACTGTTCAATAGGCTACTGAACAAATTTAAACTTTTTAAAATTATGCAAAATTTCAAAACGCTTGGCTGTGTCTCTAATAAAACCTCTGCAACTTTGCTCTGCTTCACTTCAGCAGCATCAGCTAATGTTCATATGTTGATGAATGGTTTTCTTTCGTTTTTGATCTACTGCAGAATATTTTTTATAAAATCCCAGTCCAGGAAAATCACCTTCACGTTTCTCTGTGTTTTATCCTCAGCTACTTTGACACAAAGGCATTTGCTGTGATGCTTACACCTTTGATAAAGTCTCGCAAATGTCAGCTTTCTTTTTATAGATATAAAAATATGGACATGTACTGATACGTGATCAGAATTATAATATTTCTGACTGTCTGAGGCGAAATTTCCCCGATTCAAATCAAATCGAATTGAATCGAATCGTGGATCGAATCGATTCGGGACCTTGTGAATCGGAATCGAATCAATTCTAGAAATCAGTGGTGATACCCAGCCCTACTTAAAAGTAGAAATAGTGTCTGTCTCCCGATTCCAAACTGGAAGCTGGTCCCACAGAAGAGGGGCCTGAAAACTGAAGGCTCTCCTGTCACGGTCCTGGGTCGGTGACCCAGTGTTTTGAGTTTCTTGTGTCTCTGAGTTTTTGTATTATGATCTTAGTTCCCTTTGTTCCCCCAGTTTATTCTTTAGTCTAGTGTCTTAGTTTGGCTTTCTTGTATTCTCTTTAGTTCTGAGTATTTAGTAGCTGCCCTCTGTGTCTCTTTGTTGTTGTTCTCTGTTTCTTAGTTGCTCTGTCTCCCCTAGTCTAGTTTGCGGCTGCGCTATTTCCTGTTTTACTTTGAAGGTCCATGTCTCATGTGAGTGTATCCTACTTTGCTCCCTTGTCTCGTCAGTTCTGATTTCTCCCAGCTGTGCTCCCCTTCTGTCTCATTCCCCTCGTTACTTCCCAGTGTATTTAAACCCTGTGTTTCTCTGTGTCAGTGTCTCGATCTCCCTCATGCTGTGTGTATCTCCCTGTGGCTCCCTGTGTGTGTTTTGTTAGATTCTTCTCAGTTTAGGTTTTGTAGACGTTCTTTGTTCAGCGATAAAAGCTGCCATTTTGAGTTCAATCCTGTTTCTAGTGAATTTGCGTTTGGGTCCAATTCCTGCCTGCACACAGCCGAAATATGACATCTCCCTCCCATTCTACTTTCAAATACTCTAGGAACAACAAGTAAGCCTGCAGTGTGAGAGCGAAGTGCTCTAATAAGGTGATATGGTACTACAAGGTCATTAAGATAAGATGGGGCCTGATTATTTAAGACCTTGTATGTGAGGAGCAGGATTTTGAATTCAATTCTGGATTTAACAGGAAGCCAATGAAGGGAAGCCAATACTGGAGAAATATGCTCTCTCTTTCTAGTCCCTGTCAGGACTCTTGCTGCAGCATTTTGGATTAACTGAAGGCTTTTTAGGGAGGTTTTAGGACATCCTGATAATAAAGAATTACAGTAGTCCAGCCTGGAAGTAATAAATGCATGAACTAGTTTTTCAGCGTCACTCTGAGACAGGATATTTCTAATTTCAGAGATGTTGCGCAAATGGAAGAAAGAAATGTAAGAAAGTCTTACATATTTGTTTAATATGTGCATTGAAGGACATGTCCTGGTCAAAAATGACTGCAAGGTTCTTCACAGTGTTACTGGAGGCCAAGGTAATGCCATCCAGAGTAAGAATCTGGTTAGATACCATATTTCTAAGATTTTCAGGGCCGAGTACAATAACCTCAGTTTGATCTGAATTAAGAAGCAGAAAGTTAGCGGCCATCCAGGTCTTTATGTCTTCAAGACATTCCTGCAGTTTAACTCATTGGTGTGTGTTATCTGGCTTCATGGACAGGTAGAGTTGGCTGTCATCTGCATAGCAGTGAAAATGTATGCTATGCCTTCTAATGATACTGCCTAAGGGAAGCATGTATAATATAAACAGAATTGGTCCTAGCACTGAACCCTGTGGAACACCATAACTGACCTTAGTGTGTGAAGAGGACTCTCCATTTACATGCACAAATTGGAGTCTATTAGATAGATATGATACAAACCACTGCAGCGCAGTATCTGTAATACCTACAGCGTGCTCTAATCGCGCTAATAGAATATTATGGTCAACAGTATGGAACGCTGCACTAAGGTCTAGCAGGACAAGCACAGAGATGAGTCCACTGTCAGAGGCCATAAGAAGATCATTTGTAACCTTCACTAAAGCTGTTTCTGTGCTGTGATGAGCTCTGAAACCTGACTGAAACTCTTCAAATAAGCCATTCCTCTGCAGATGATCTGTTAGCTGTTTGACAACTGCTCTTTCAAGGATGTTTGATATGAAAGGAAGGTTGGAGATTGGCCTATAATTAGCTAAGACAGCTGGGTCTAGAGATTTCGTTTATTATGTAAAGGTTTAACTACAGCCAGCTTGAAGGCCTGTTACATGGCCGATTAATAGAGATAGGTTGATCATATTTAAGGTTGAAGCATTAATTAATGGCAGGAATGGGGTCTAAAAGACACGTTGATGAGTTAATGAGTTGAAAAATGTACCCATTTTCCTAATTATACAGTGGCTTGCAAAAGTATTCGGCCCCCTTGAACTTTCCCACATTTTGTCACATTACAACCACAAACATGAATCAATTTTATTGGAATTCCACGTGAAAGACCAATACAAAGTGGTGTACACGTGAGAAGTGGAATGAAAATCATACATGATTCCAAACATTTTTTACAATGTAAGCTCTTCAGTTCCACTGAAGAGCTTACGACCATATTCCAGGTTGTGAAATTATCTTGAAGGGTCACTTAGTGCATTGCACTAAGACACAAGGGTATCCTGACCAAACAGAACTATGACAGAAGGGATATGCTTATAATTGCAACTGCAATTATTGATACAGCTAACTGTATCAACCCATGTGTCAAAATTGTCAAACATCCATCAAATTTGAGAAAAATTCAATCTGGAACCAAATCAATGTTTGAATTAGAAAGTATTTTATGTGAACAAAAGACACATCACCAGTTCTGAGCGCAGGCCAGGAGGCCAGCAGTGGAGACTGAGCTGTTTTCGGGGAGAACCTGGAGGCGGAACAGAGGTCTCTCCAGAGGTCCCTCTTGTAACTGTTGATGGAGGAAGCAAAGACTTCCTGTGGCATGAGAAAAGGGGGCCCGCTTGGCTGGGAGGCAGCAAAAGGGAAGCAAAGCTGAAAACCAGCAGTGGAGACTAGGGATGGGTATTGATAAGATTTTCACGATTCCAATTCCATTTTCGATTCTGTTTAACGATTCGATTCTTTATCGATTCTCTTATCGATTCTTTTTAAAAAAGGAGAACACTAACTTCGATTAGCTTAGAACTTTGTTTTATATCTTCTCTTTGAACAAGATAGAAACTTAGGAGTAACATGGCCTTACAAACCCAACAGTGAGATCTTAAGAGATCCACAGCCTACGGCTCTTCAATGGGGTGTCACAGGGTCCCCAGGAAAAAAAATTGTAAATGTAAAATAATAAAATAAATATTCTTCTGTAGCAATAACAAAGTATAACATAAATTATTCTGTAGCAATTACACAAGAATATCCAGTAATGTCCCTGCCTACAATTAAACACATTCACTTACCGAAAATCGGGGGCATCTGCTGTGGCAAATGGGTGCAAGCCTTTGACCACAAACTTAGTCACTGCTCGGTGACATTCGTCTATCCTGGCCTGAAAGGAGACGCTACCGCTAGACTGCAGCGAGAACTGCCAGCATCTGAGCCAGCCAGACTCTGTCTCTCTCATCATGGTCACCTAAATGCACAGTAATGGCAGGTTTTGCAATAAGGCAGATCGCGCTAACATAATATGCACTGTAAGTTGATTATTTACCTGCCGCATTAACGGGAGAGGACGTGCAAACGTTACCGCTGCTGCTGGGTTGAGATTCACGAGTCCGGAGCGGAATTAAAAACACGACATTCATTTAAGGTCATCGCGTGTTTTGTGAGCAAATGCTTTTGCATATTCGTAGTGTTTCCTCCCTTAAATGAAATATCTACTTTGCAAGTATTGCAAGTTGCCCTGTTGTCATCCGTTCTCGTAAAGTATAACCAAACTTTTGAGCGTTTGACCCGCCAGGTAAATGACGCGCCGCAACGCGGTGACGTCATTTGGGGCGACTGGAATCGATAAGGGAATCATTTGCAAAAATGGCAAACAATTCCAAGGAATTGAAACAGTGGGAACCGGTTCTCAACAAGAACCGGTTTTCGATACCCATCCCTAGTGGAGACGCAACCACAAGGTGGGCTTACTGACTGGGGAGGCTGGACAAAGGCAAGCAGCAGAGACGTAGCCCCACTGGGGGCTTAGCTGGAGACAGGAGGGTCCCATCTCCTCTGCCAGTGTTGAGGAGATGGAATCCTTAAGTGGGTTTTGCTGGTGCCGGTGGACAGCATCGGCAGATTAGATGGGACCCCTCAAGGAGCTTGAGAAGGGTCCAACCAAAAGAAGGGAAGTCTGCAATGAAGGAGATGGAGTCCAACAGGAGATGTGGTTGAATGTCAGTGATGCAGGTTGAGTTTCAGAGGAGACCAAGGAGGGGGGATAGATGGAAAGGCAGCCAGTGGTGTGGACGGAGCCCCTCCCTCGATTCAGAGTCATGGAATGCAGGATACTCTCGATACTTGAGTTGCACTACCAAAGAGGAGTTGGGTAGCAGGTTTGGTGGTGATAAGGAGCTGGTGTCTGGCTGGCTAGCTGACTGGCTGGTTGGGGTGGCAGTGAAAAGAAACTGGCGGCTGCAGCAGCATAGAAGTGCTGGACAACTGAGAGGAGTGGGGAGCAGCTGCAGGTGAACAAAGGTGAAATGTGATGACAGCAAAGCCCTTCATGAGCATCAGAAAGGAGTTTAAAAGCTACAGAAGGCTGAACACCAGTTTGTGTAACTATAGAACAACTTGTACTCCTTACAATGTAACTGGGCAAAAAAGGTAGAAAACACACCGGGAGGATTAACAGACACTGTGACAAAGACTAAGGTAACACAGCACTATTTATACACAAGAAGGTAAATAGATGGTAATGAGACAAAACACTCTGTTTGGTATGTGCTGGAAGAAACTTGGTTGACAAAGGCCCCACAACAGAACCATAAGACAACTGAAAAGATTCACTACAAAGACCCTGGTACCAAACACTCCCAGAGGTCTTTTATCCAGGTTACAGAACTACGTGTGGGTGAGGTGGACCTACACATACATTGGCAGGTGATTTTGATGCTGTACCTGTTTTTCTTTTTGAGTAGATCAGGCAGATTTAATCATACTATTCAACTCAGCTAACTTTGTGACATGTCGACATCCAACTCAGTGAATATGCTGCAAATCTGCCCATTGTAATTACATATTCAAGAGCAAAGGAGGCGAAGAAAGCATTTTCCCAATGATGAGTTCAGATTTACTTCACTATGAAAAGAAATGAAAACGTGATTGTAAATGACGAGCAGAGAAGAGAAACTGCAAGGGAAAGCAAGAGCAACTGACACATAAAGGGTGTGATGTATATTTAAGATCAATATTTGTGGTGGAAAGATACTCATACGACACAGAACCTTCGCAATGAGATATCTAATTAAGGAGAACTGGTTAGGTCTCTGAGAGTGAATAGGTGTGTGTGAAGAAAAGATGAGACACTCACACAAACATTAAGTGAATGCGTGTGTTCCCAGGTCCAGGGAGAGATGGAATGGAGATGCAACTACAGAGAAATCAGAGTGTGACATGAAATATTCAGCTGGGCTTCAGAGGAAAATGTCCAGAAATAGGTCATCTCAACATGGTAGCTTCTGATTGGCCCAAAACACACACACTAATTTAAACGCTGACATACAGATTTTTTGTCACACAAAGACAGACACACAATCCATTACACACACACACTTATGATCTCATCCCACCCACAGAGAGAGCAGCGTAGACTTCTGGATTGGTTCCAGGTAGATGTATCTATGTGACAGAAGATTTTAAAGATTTTTTAATACCCCAGTAAGCTCCTGCTTTCACACTGGTTGTAAATACAGCCACTTTCATTTTAGTTAAAACAATGCGTGTGAACTCTTGTTGCTCTGGAAACAAATCCAACATTGATGATCAACCAATACTCTCCTGCCAAGAAGTGCAAGACCTCTCCTGGACCTGAGAACAAGGACGCATTCCCAACAACTATAGAATGGGGATAAATAAGTGCAGGTGACAGCTGTGGCACTTTCAAAATCACGCAAATTAATTGCCTAAAAACAGACAAAGAAAACAAATGCTTACAGTAAAGAATAAAAAGCTAGTGGATGTTTTGCATTTTAATAGTATATTATTTTCAGATGATCAAAAATAGTTGTCAAGTAAGTTTCAGATCATTAATCTTTATTGTTTTAAGTCTAATGTAATTTTATACAGCTCCCTGACTTGTTGGTGCCAGCTATCGTGTGTGCTGAACAACATCTTAGTTATCACGTTTAAGCTATCGCATTTATAAACGCATTGTGAAGTGAGCTCTAACCGTACATAAGACATCCACTTTACCCTCACAATAATTCATCTGGAGATCCCAGAGGAGACAGAGACTGACGAGGTGTGTCAGGGTGACGCTCTCTTATAGCAGTGGCAGTCAGAGTACTAGCCAGGATGATAACTTTCTCTGGCTATTAGAATCGACAGGCTCTGGGTATTCTCCACCACAACTCCTTTATTATGATCAGCTTCAGCATCAGTTTTCGCTGTTATTACGAACAACTCTTTGTTATACAAAGCTCCTGTTAGTGCACATTAGAAAAGATAACCACGCTCTAACATCTTACCTGAAGCAGGTGATTTTATTTATTTCTTTTTTAAAAAACCCAAACAACATCGATACCCCCTTCCTTTCATTACCTGAGTCCAGCGTGCTGCTGCACTGCCAGTTCTCGCTACTCGTTGGCTTCCAGCAGGACTCCCACAAGGACAGGTAGTACTGGTCGTCGGCAGTCACCCAAGCCGGGCTCATCACGGCTCCTACGTCCAAGCAAAGCGCCAGGAAGACGCACACCAGCCCGACAAGCTTCAGCGGTGTCAGTGGAGAGCTGCGCGCTGACCCCTCCGTCTCGGGTACAGCAGACGCCATGGCGGAACTGGAGAGGCGAAGAGGGCTCGAAACAAGGGGAGGGTGTGTGTGTCCTATGAATGTTTTTGATGTATCCCTCCCTCACGCTGTTTGGAGGTCGTATGCGAAAGTCGGTCGGGCAAGTCCCAGCAGAGTGTTGTTACTGCAGCCAGACGCTGCGCCTGTGGGCACCGTCGCCGCC
This sequence comes from Pelmatolapia mariae, assembly GCF_036321145.2. Lineage (NCBI taxonomy): Eukaryota > Metazoa > Chordata > Actinopteri > Cichliformes > Cichlidae > Pelmatolapia > Pelmatolapia mariae. Next base: position 7,702,951 of record NC_086246.1, read on the forward strand.
GAGTACCGGCGATCTCTATCGCTTATAGCGCTGACGTCAAGGCTTGGGGGAATCAGCAGGTGATACAGGGTCCTAGAGAGAGAGAGAGAGAGAGATAGACCTCTATTAATTACGGTATAGACATGCTGTGTGAACGAGGAGCCTGGTTAGGCTCAAGAAATCTTACACTAAATCTTTAGATATATAAAAAAAAGCACAATAAAGACAGGTTAGCCAGTTTCAGCTGTCAAATGCCCAGTAAACAAGCTGATAATTGTTAACGTTTCATTGATTGACAGTCATTTTATTTGACCCAACTTAATTTGGCCACTCGGGGGCAGCAGATACAAAAACACAACCCTGACATATAATCACCTGGTCAGTACGGTCACCCTCCGTTCAGTTTTCAACCTTTATTTAAATAAAACAAACATTCAGACTACATTTCTAAAACAAGTTAATTACAATGACTTGTTTTAAAAATACAGTCTACAGCAAAATAAACACACACACACACACACACACACACACACACACACACAGTGTTGGGGAGTAACGGAATACATGTACCGCCGTTACGTATTTAAAATATAAAATATGAGTAACTGTATTCCGTTACAGTTACCGTTTAAAAAGGTAGTATTTAGAATACAGTTACTTTGTTGAAATAAATGGATTACACGGCGGTACTTTCCTGTTTCATATTGTGGCCGGTCAGGACTGTTTGGGTTTGTTTCACAGCTACGTTCTGTTGTTCCAGACGGCAGCATTACGGTTGCCATGGTTACAGGGCGACGCTCTCTCTCTCTGACTGTTTGTTTCCTGGGTGAGAGAGCGCCTTTTTGTTGGTGTTGTTGTTGTCCTAAGCTAATAGGCAGAATGCTACAGGCATAGCTCTAAAGAATGTAGCCTCATGGGCAGTGTAGTCCGTGCTGCAGGGAGAATGGACTACCATACTCGTTATGTGTCTGTGAGCGAGGAAGGGAGAAAAAGGAAAAGTACGAGCTGTCATCGAGCAAAAACGGGAGCTGGAAGCATGTAAATATAATAATAACCACTGCAGCCAAGAAGAGTGCCTGTCGAGCCCAGTTGTAAGTAAGCTATTGAGACTCGACTGTACACTGTGTTCGTGTTTTCCTCCGAAAACAATAAGTGTGGTTGGAGCAGCCTTTCAACGCCTCTCTCTGTCTCTCGCAAGCAAAGTTGACCCAGACAACAAAGTAAAGCTATTTTTCGGCTACGACCCCGACACGGAACCTGACGTATTAGCCAGAGGTCCCTTTACTACGGTTCGGAGCCGCGGACCTTCAGCAACAGTAATAAATCACACAGCAATAGTACATTCACATAGTTGTAAAAAGCATGATAATATATTAAGTAATCCAAAGTATTCAGAATACGTTACTGTCATTGAGTAATGTAACGGAATACGTTACAGAATACATTTTGGGGCATGTATTCTATAATCTGTAATGGAATACATTTTAAAAGTAACCTTCCCAACACTGCACACACACACACACACACACACACACACACACACACACACACACACACACACACAAAACAGGTTATTTGACAGTCCATCTTGATAACTAGTTAGATTTACTAAAATACACTCTTGTCTGTTTAGTTACTTCAGTAAACAGCTTTTGTTTTAAGCCTGTTCTTTTTTACTCTAAAGTCAGCATCATGTTTTATGACACAATTTATGGATGTATGGATGGACACAATACTCTAAACTAGTATTTACTGATAAAACCAAAGCTCAGCCATCTCATCATAAATATATGAATAAATATTGTAAATATTGCCACATTTTGCCAAACCTGAGACTTGAATACAATCATCTACAGACTAATATGCAATGTCATAGTGGCCATTTTTAATACAGTCTATGACTATGGCTCAGGTCTGGCTCTGACACCGGAAATTAACGAGTTATAAAGATCAGTTGGCTCAGGTTACATCTCAGTCATTTATCTATGCAACCTTTATAATATTGAGAATTGTAAACAGTTTGTCAAAGCAACACCACTTCAAGTTTACATTAGTAAACTGAACTATGCAACATAACCAATTTTGTACTAATTCTATTTACTGATACGATTTTAATGATTTGTGAAACCTCTTTTCATTTTGCTCCTTAATTCGAAATTGAAATAAAGTCAGACAAGAGTAGTGTAATCTTGAAAAAGGCAAAATAAAGACAATCCCTATGGACTGGGCAAAAACAACCACTGGAAACAACATCCGTTATCTGATCTCATTAACTCTTTATTCCCACATGGCATCAGAGAAATTAAATTTTGGTATTGGTTATTACATTATGGACTTCTTTTACAGTGGAAGAAAAAGTAAAGAGCAGAAGGGAAAGGGTGAACAAAATGCTCAGTAGTGAGCAGGAGAATGTGGGAGGCACATCAAGGAATATTATTGTTTCTTTTGCATACTAATGAGCCAGAAATGACATTAGGAGGGAGGGCAAGAAAGCAGAGGTGAGCAGGTTCAGGAAGGCAGAGGCACCCATATGTTTATTTAACTGGAAAGAAAGGAGGCACAGAGAGATGGATGGAAGGGAAGAATGGCCTTATTTACTCTTCATCAGGATAATAATGAGTCATAATGAAGGAAGAGACAGAAGAAGACTGGGTAGCAAAGCACAGAAGAGAAAAGAGGGAGGCCACCAGACAGAGGTGAAAGAGAAGGAGGGATGCAAAGGCTAGAGGAATGACGAAACATTTTTCCGACACTGACACACCTTACTTAATGACTGCGCTTACTGTTGAACCTGGAACCCATCCTAGCTACCATAGGGTGAGAGGCGAGGCCCACATCTCACCCTACGGTGAGAATGAAACAGGTTTTGTTATAATCACTGAGGACTCATACAGGACTCATACAGGCAATAATATGCAATCCTAGCCAACGAGATAGAGCAGGCCACCTACTAATTGGAAGGTTGGTGTTTCGATCCCTGTTCTAGTCTGCCTGCCAAATATGTTTGTACAAGATACTAAGTTGCTTTCTGTATCCATCAGAGTATAAATGTATGTGAACGTTAGCTAGAAAACACTTCAGCATAGAAAAAAGTGCTTCTTTGAATGGGTGAATGAGACATGTTGTTTAAAGCAATTTGAGCGCTTAGATAGAGTAGGGAGGTGCTATGTTAGAACTAGACCATTTAGTATTTACCATATTACAGTGTAATTCATATTTAAAATAATTGAAAATGTCATCAGAAAAAAATACATTGACCTCAAAGCATGGAGTATGAATGTGTGTGAATGTTAGATGAATGATAAAAAGCACTTACCTGGAAAGAGCAAAGAAAAAAGTGCTTGTGTGAATGGGTGAATGAGACTGTCAGGGTCCTGGGTCCCCTGACCCAGCATGTTTAGTTCCTTGTGATTTTGTATTATTGTGCTTGTGTGAGTTATTCTATCGTTTCTAGTTTCGATCCCTTGCCCTTCATGTTTCTCTGTGTCCCCTCTGTTCTGTGTAAGTCTGTCTGCATGTTTGAGTTTCCCTCTGTGTCTTTCGGTTCTTAGAGTCCTCTGTCTTATGGTTTATGTCTCTGTGTTTCTTAGTTGCTGTCTCCACCATGTCAAGTTCGCGTCTCTGTGTCATACTTCCTGTTTTACTTTGAAGGTCCGTGTCTTATGTGAATGCGTCCTGCTTTCCTTGTCTCGTCAGTCCTGATTTCTCCCAGCTGTGCCCTCCTTCTGTGTCTCATTCCCCTCGTTACTTCCCAGTGTATTTAAACCCTGTGTTTCTCTGAGTCAGTGTCGCGTCGTCCCTCTTGCTGTGTGGATCTCCCTGTGTCTCCCTGTGAGTTTTAGTTCAGTGTTTCCCAGTTTAGCTTAGTTTACTTTGTGCGCTCGTTTTTCTGTGACCAGCAAATAAAGCTGTGATTTTGAGTTCATCCCCTGAGTCTGTGAGTCCTGCACTTTGAGTCCTCATCTCCTGCCTGCCACACAGCGCTCCATGACAGAGACAAGTTGTATGAAGCAATTTGAGTGCTCAGTTATAGTAGAAAGGCGCTATATAAGAACCAGTCCATTTACCATGAATATACTTTTGCCTTTGTTACAATTTGTCAACCAGACAGCAACTTTTTTACATTAAACAAAACAAAACGTAATTAAGCAGTTATTTGGATATATATCTATCTATATATATATATATAGATATATATATATATAGCAAGAGAGAGAGAAGTGACAGAGAGATATTCTTTTGGGTGATTACTATGCTTACAGTCTGGTGAAAGCGAGCTTTTAGAAAAAGAGCTGAACAGCTGTACATTAGTGACTAGATACTTGAGTTTTGTCCTTGATCTTCGCCAGATGTGTAAGTCGCATTTACCTAATCATACAGCATAAGTCAAAGAGTCATAGTCATAAACTTTGACTAAGCACTTGTTATGTAAAATTCACATGCACATCCCCACAGATGCATCAGGGAAAACTCGGGGCTCTTGCCCAAGGATATTTCCACACATGGAGGAGTCGGGGATCAGTCCACTGATGTTCTGAGTGGCAGACAACTTGTTCTACCAGATACTGGCCCCTGCTATATAGTGGCTATTTTTTAGAGGTGGGTCTCTTTTATTGATGACAGATTTTCACAGTTGGAGCTTATTGAGTGCACAACCTGTCAGAAGGTTGAGAGACTGGTGCGTGGTGTGGATCCAAAGGCAGACAGTAGTTTTCACAAGAATACAAGGCTTTATTAACTCAGGAATCAGGAAGGGAGTGAGTATTAAACTTGAAGTGAGCTGAGTCCTTACTAGAGATAATGCTTACTGAGAAAGCAGGGGGTAGTACTCTCTGAGGGGGAAGCAACCACGGGAGTGTCAAGGCGTGAGGTGAAGTAAGCAAACCAAGATGTCTGACCTTTTGTGCAGTGATCTGGAGGTAAGCAGTGAGCAGGAAAAAACTAGATGGAGGGAAGTTCACATTGTTACAGTAGCAAAGTATACAGGGCAGCAATAAATAAATAAATGCAGCATACCTTAGAATATATATATATATAGGATCATGGCGAAACTTGAAACCTGGATCCTCCGTAGCCGGTTACCAAGACTGCGTGAAGTACCCTCGGAAGATGTACTAGATGATGTGAATGCAGCACTATGGACAATACCTACCACCACCATTACTAAGACTAACCAGCTGATCTACACCACAGCAGCAGTGATCAGTGAGATGCTTGGCTACAAGTTAAACAGCCATAAGAACCAGTAACTGTCACAGTGGCAGACGTCCAAGAAAGGGTCTCCAGTATAAAGAGTTGGACAGCACCAGGCCCCGACATGGTTGACGCCTACTGGCTGAAGAAGCTGACTAAAGCTGACTTCACTCAAATGGACCTGCAAGACTGTGAGTAATCATGATTACAGGGGGAAACTCTTGATCCCTGTAAAAGATCTCCGGTTATTATATTCAATTCTATTCAGTTTAACTTAGATTGCACCAAATCATAATAACAGTCACCTCAAGGCGCTTAATATTGTAAGGTAAAGATCGTTCTTTACCTTATCTCATCTAAGCAAACACTTTGGCAACCTTGGGAAGGAAAAACTATCTTTTAACAGGAAGAAACTTCTGGCAGAACCAGGCAAAGAGAGGTCACAGGCAAGGAGACCAAACTTCAGTTCAGTTCAGTTCAGTTCATTTTTATTCCAAACATGTGCCTTCACAATCATTACAAAATATCATTCCATTCTGTTGTTTGAAAAGGAGTTGGCAGAAGTATACACTTATTGGTCCCTACCCCTCAAATTTCACCTCTCATTGATTTAAATTTCTTTTAGCCTTAAATTAAACAAACAACATATGAAGCAAAAGTAAAGCAAAGACAAAACAAACAAACAAATAAACAAAAAAAATAAACAAGCCCCACCACAGTATAGTTACTTTCATATAAATAAGGACTGAGTGGTAACGTTTGCAGATTCACAAATTATGAGACAAACAAACTAAAACACTATTACGAACAACATTACCGCCCTGGGTTAACCCTGTTTTCTTCATTCTTATATTTGTTAAAAATGTGTTTTTTATATTTCAACTGGTTTATGTTGTTACTTTCTTTAATTTCTTTTGTTAGACTGTTCCATAATTTAACTCCTGCTATAGAGATAGACATACTTTTTAAAGTTGTTCTAACACTTTGTATTTTTAAATTCCCTCTTAAGTTATACCCACCTTCTCTTTCTTTTGGAAGCATTTTATTTCTTACTTTATATATCATTTTATATATTATTTGCGCTGTTTTAAACTCCACCAAGTCTTCGAATTTAATAGCTTTCATTTTGAAAAATAGTCCATTTGTATGACCCCTATACCCTGCATTATTTATTAATCTGATGGCCCTTTTCTGTATTATAGCTATTGTTTGTGTATTATTGTATGTGTTTCCCCAGACCTCTACACAGTAGCTCATATATGGCAGTAGTAAAGCACAGTAGAATATATGCAGTGCTTTCTGATCCAATATTTGCTTTGCTTTCCCCAGGACGGCAATACCCCGTGCCAATTTCCCTCGAACATAAGTAATATGTGGTTTCCAACAGACCTTGTGGTCAATGATCACACCAAGAAATTTTATTTCATTTACTCTTTCTAAACATACATTGTCAACACATATTTCTACTTTGATATTTTTCTTTTGGTTTCCAAACAACATAAATTTGGTTTTATCTAGATTCAATGATAATTTATTTATATCAAACCACTACTTTAATATCTTTAATTCCTGTGTGATCATCTCCAAAACCTGTGGCAATTCCACACCTGAACAAAATATATTTGTTTCATGTGCAAATATTACAAACTTTAAATTCTGTGAGACTCTGCAAATATCAATTATGTACATAATAAACATTTTTCGACCTAATACTGAACCTTGAGGTACTCCACAAGCAATATGCATCAAATTAGATTTATATTAATTTATTTGTACATATTGTTGCCTATTTCCTAAATAGCTTTTTAACCAGTCCAAAACCACTCCCCTAAACCCGTACCTTTCCAGTTTTTTTTAAATAGAATTTCATGATTAACAGTATCAAACGCCTTTAGATCTAAGAAAACTCTGAGTGCGTACCTCTTATTATCTATTCATTGTGCTATCTCTTCCTTTAAGTCTATCAATGCCAAAGTTGTTGATCTGTTGTTTCTGAACCCATACTGACTATTTGTCAGCAATTCATGTTTTTCCGCAAAACTGTCAAATCTTTTTATGAGAAGTTCTTCCAGTATCTTAGAGAACTGGGAGAGTATTGACACTGGTCTATAATTTGTAAAATGATACTTTTCACTTGTTTTGTCAATTGGAATAACTTTAGCAACTTTCATTTTTTGTGGAAAAACCCCTTTCTGAAAAGACAAGTTAAATATATATTTTAATGGTTTTACTATACCATCAATAACTCTCTTTACTGTTACCATATCAATATCATTCCAATCTGTACTGGTTTTGTTTTTAAGTCCTCTAACGATGTCATAAATCTCTTTCTCTTCCACTGCTCTTAAAAACATTGAGCTTCTATTCCTTTCAATATCTTCTCCAGTGTCCCTTTCTATTCCATCGACCTTTATTTCCTCTGCCAGTTTTGGCCCTATATTTATGAATTATTTTTATTAAAACCATTTACTACCTCTTTCATTTTGTTAATGCTTCTTGTCCCATCTATAAAGTACCCCGGATAATAATTTTTCCTTGATGCATTTTTGATTATACTGTTTAATGCATTCCATATACCTCTTGTGTTATCTTTATTGTGTTCTAACCTTTAATTAAAATATTCTCTTTTACAGGTTCTCATTATATTTGTTAATTTATTATTATAACTTATTTCAGTTTCTATGGTTCTCTTTTTTATGAATTCTCTTTTTTGCTGGCACTTTGTAGTCCTTTAGTCATCGATGGTCTTCCTGCATAGTTGTGTTTCCTATTAATTTCAATTACTGGACAGTTTTTTCACAAGTAATGAGTTAAATGTTCTTAAAAATGCTTCGTAAGCTTTATTAATTTCTTTTTGTTCATATACAATATTCCAATCATGCTTTAAAAGTTAATTTCTAAGACAGTTTAATGTCTTCTCTTTTCTTATGCTTTTGTAAATAATCTTGTGTTCATCGCTGTTGACCTTATAATGCAAAGACTGGTAAATGGTCAGATATAGCATTGATTAATAACCCACTTTCTATATTTTCTTCCATTATATTTCTAAATATATTATCTAATAGAGTTGCGCAATGTGATGTTATTCTGGTCAGTCTTGTTATCAGTGGAAATAAACCCATGCTTCACATGGAATCAGTAAATTCTTCTGTACTCTTATGATGATTTGGATTCAACAAGTCAGCAATAAAGTCCCCACAAATAAACATTCCTTTCTGATTGAGATTTAGGTTCTCCATACTATCCTTAAATATCTTGATCTTTGTTCCTGGGTTTTATCAATGTAAAGTGCCACCCCACCTCCTTTTTTGTTGATCCAGTCTAAATGAAGGAATTCATATCCATTTATTTCAAAGTCTTCTTCTTTTTCAGGAGTTATCCAGGTCTCCGATATGGCTATTACCTTGAATGGCTGTTTAAACTGTGTTATGTATTCTTTGATGGATTGAAAGTTTGCATATAGGCTTCTACTATTAAAGTGAATAATTGTTATACCATTTCTACCTTTATTTTCTCTTTAAATTTGTCATTTGTATAATAATTGCATTCATTTATCTTTTTTTTTTTTTTTTTTTAAAGAAATTACAATCAGCATCTATATTGCTGTCATACACCAATGTCCTATTGTCAATATCTACAGTGGGATGCAAAAGTTTGCGCAACCTTGTTAATAGTTATTATTTTCCTGTATAAATCTTTGGTTGTGACAGGGGATTTCTTTAAATCACCCTGCCGTTCTTCAGCTGAGACGTCTGAGTCAGAAAAACACAAACACTGCAGTTGCCTTTTTACTCGCGAGGGCAGCCATGGACGCACGACCTGCGTCTCATCACTGTCTGCGTTCTTTATTTATACAGTTCTGTGTCTGTGTGTGTATGTGTCACACAAGTTACTAGGTGAAAAGTCATGTAGAAATATGCTTAATGACAAACAATGAAAGGATACATTTCATGCAGCTGATCACATATATACAATATTCTTTTAACAGGTGTTACAATAAAAAATGTCAGTTAAATATATCATATAGGAGACACACACAGTGATATTTGAGAAGTGAAATGAAGTTTATTGGATTTACAGAAAGTGTGCAATAATTGTTTAAACAAAATGAGGCAGGTGCATAAATTTGGGCACCGTTGTCATTTTATTGATTTAAAAACCTTTAGAACTAATTACTGGAACTCAAATTGGCTTGGTAAGCTCAGTGACACCTGACCTACATACACAGGTGAATCCAATATTGAGAAAAGAGTATTTAAGGGGGTCACTTGTAAGTTTCCCTCCTCTTTTAATTTTCTCTGAAGAGTAGCAACATGGGGGTCTCAAAACAACTCTCAAATGACCTGAAGACAAAGATTTTTCACCATCATGGTTTAGAGGAAGGATACAGAAAGCTGTCTCAGAGATTTAAGCTGTCTGTTTCCACAGTTAGGAACATTTTGAGAAAAAGGAAGACTACAGACTCAGTTCAAGTTAAGGCTCGAAGTGGCAGACCAAGAAAAATCTCGGACAGACAGAAGCGACGAATGGTGAGAACAGTCAGAGTCAAGCCACAGACCAGCACCAAAGACCTACAACATCATCTTGCAGCAGATGGAGTCACTGTGCATCGTTTAACCATTTGGCACACTTTACACAAGGAGATGCTGTATGCGAGAGTGATGCAGAGGAAGCCTTTTCTCCGCCCACAGCACAAACAGAGCCGCTAAAGCACATTTGGACAAGCCAGCTTCATTCTGGAAAAAGGTGCTGTGGACTGATGAAACTAAAATTGAGTTATTTGGGCATAACAAGGGGTGTTATGCATGGGGGGAAAAAGAACACAGCATTCAAAGAAAAACACCTGCTACCTACAGTAAAATATGGTGGTGGTTCCACCATGCTGTGTGGGCAGTGCAGGGACTGGGAATCTTGTCAAAGTTGAGGGACACATGGATTCCACTCAGTATCAGCAGATTCTGGAGACCAATGTCCAGGAATCAGTGATAAAGCTGAAGCTGCGCTGGGGCTGGATCTTTCAACAAGACAACGACCCGAAACACTGCTCAAAATTCACTAAGGCATTCATGCAGAGGAACAAGTACAACGTTCTGGAATGGCCATCTCAGTCCCCAGACCTGAATATTATTGAAAATCTGTGGTGTGAGTTAAAGAGAGCTGTCCATGCTCAGAAGCCATCAAACCTGAATGAACTAGAGATGTTTTGTAAAGAGGAATGGTCCAAAATACCTTCAACCACAATCCAGACTCTCATTGGAACCTACAGGAAGCGGTTAGAGGCCGTAATTTCTGCAAAAGGCGGATCTACTAAATATTGATTTCATTTCTTTTTTTTCTTTTTTTTTCGTGGTGCCCAAATTTTTGCACCTGCCTGATTTTGTTTAAACAATTATTGCACACTTTCTGTAAATCCAATAAACTTCATTTCACTTCTCAAATATCACTGTGTGTGTCTCCTATATGATATATTTAACTGACATTTTTTTACTGTAACAACCAACGATTTATACAGGAAAATAATGACTATTAACAAGGTTGCCCAAACTTTTGCATCCCACCGTATATGAGTTGTTACTTGAAAACTGTCAGGCATCCGAGTTGGTTGTGCAACTTAGACAAGTACCATCATATTTAGCACTGCTTTGTGTTCTGATTTATCAGTTATATTTTTCTAGTTCCATCATCTCTCCAATGACTGGAACTTTTGCCTGTTCTGGTGTTCCATTTAACTTAATGAATATTTTACAATCTGATGTCCAAGTTGACTGTATTTTCTTCTGTTTTCTTAATATTCTTGCTTGTCTTGCAATGTCTGTATTTTTCTTGATTAGGTGTTTGGTAAATAAAAATTTGTTCCTTTCAGCTTTCTTCCTTGCTTGAGCAGTTCTATTTTCTGTTTTTATTAGCAAAACATATGATAATGGCATCCCTCAGTATCTTTACTGTCCATTTCAATACCCTTGCTTTTGAAAAAGGCCATTACCTGCTCTTCCAAGGAGCATAGCTCTTGATCGGGTGGCTCCCCTCTCTCTGATGCTGCTACCCGTGCATATGTCTGATGCTTAGTTTCCAGTCCAGTCATTATCACATCATTTACACTTGAATATTGTTCCAGATCTGACACCCTTCCTTCCAGCATAGCCATCTTCTTGTCTTTTTCCTTGCTCTGCCTTAGTTCTTCTATGTCCTCCATTAAATCAAGTATCAGTTTATGTTGTTTTGAAATAGTTGTTATTCTTAAATAAAATTTAGGGATTTCTTTATGTCCTCCAGTTCCTCCTCGTTGACGTTTCTCCTCTTAGGTGGCATCTTGTCGGTGTTAAGGCCCGTTAGTTGCAAAGCACCGTTGTAGCTTGCCTAAGCCTGGCCTGTCCTGGTAGTTTGCCTCGCTGGCTGTTGGTGGAGTGTGGCTCGGCCTGACTCTGAGCTTTGTTTGTTGGTGGCTGAGCTTGGTAGGGCCAGGCGATTATCCTCACTGGCTGGTGCTGGTGGCTGACGTGTTCTGACAGCTAGCCTCGCCTGTTGATGGTGGAGCCCGGCGTGTCCTGGCAGCTAGCCTCTCTGGCTGGTGATGGAGCGCGGCTTGGCCTGGGAGCTAGCCTCTCTGGCTGGTGGTGGAGCCTGCCTTGGCCTGGCAGCTAGCCTCTCTGGCTAGCTTAGTGTCAGGGTTACAATTAAAATTAGCAAGCTTTCTTTACAGTAGCTATGCACATAGGCACCAAGCATCCACATCACATAGTTGGAAAAGTTTGACAATGATTTATTTACAATATGTTAATTTGTTTGGTTATTTGACAACAAAAAAGGAACTGGTTATGGCTTCAGGGTGGACCTAATGCCAAAACAACAAACTAAAGGAGCCTATCTTGGGGATTTACCAAACTTACCTAAACAAAAGAATCAAACCAAATGACAGCAACTTGCCCCCCTAAGTATTAAAAACAGGAGAAAACTATAATAAAAAGGCAGTCCACAGTATTTCCTCATTTTCTCTTTCACCATTTCAAGCTTACCAGTTATCTGCTTTAAGGTGCACATTTGATTTACACCAGGGAGTCAAGTACTTCTGATTTGAGCTTTTTTCTAGAGGAGCTACATTTTCCAGGGTTGTGCGTAGTGAAGACAGATAACTGACCTCTGTCTTCTGTGTTAAGTTAGGTGCTCTGCACTGTGCTGACATTGAAGAACATGATGACACTGCATGAATAACTACCTTAGGTACAGCTCGTACAGAAAGACATCTACTGGGATGAAATCTATTCCACTGCACATGGTGTGTAATCCATTGTTGTAAATTAAAATGTTATTAAGAAATGATCAGGCAAAAGACAGTTTTCAGGAAACACTGTTAAATGTTCAGTTTCTATGCCATAAGTTAAAACAAGATCTAGAGTGTGAGGTCTGGGAAGCGCTTCCGCTCCCTTAAGGCCAAAACAGAGAGAATGAGGAGGAGCTTCTTCCCCCAGGCTATTCGGGCCCTGAACCAGGTGTAGGACTGGACTCTCCCACACACATCACTATAAGACTGGACTCTCACACACATCACATCACCACACGCACTCTGGTTTTCTTTATGCACACTTCCTATAATTTATAATCTTTATAATCTCTTTCTGCTATTTGCACATTTTTTACTGTAAATTTCTAAGTTAATTTGTAAATTTTTGTAGTAACCTGTAAATTGTAAATACTGTAAAACCACTGTCATTTAATGGTCGGGCATTGCACAGCTACAAGCATTTCACCCCATGTCATACTGTGTATGGTTGTGTGTGTGTGACAAATAAAATTTGAATTTGAATTTAAAGTGGTGGGTGGGTTCTTTTACATTTTGAGAGAAGCCAATTGAGTCTAATAGCAGATTAAATGCTGTGTTGAGGCTGTCATTTTTAGCATCTACATGGATGTTAAAATCACCCACAATAAATATTTTATCTGAGCTGAGCACTAAATCAGATAAAAAGTCTGAGAAATCAGACAGTATAAAGCATGTAAAGGTACAAGCAGGTGTTAAACAGATGGTAGGTGAACAGGATGTATGCATGTACACTGCAGAGTGTATCAGTGGTGTCATGGGGGAAATGTTGGCTTGTTATTTATATTACAGGGGTACGACCAGATGGAAGACTTTTGGATTTAAAAAAAAAATTATGTAATTTAATTTTTGCCTGAAAATAATGTTGATACGTGTATGCATTTGCACGAGCTGGAGATGGAGACTTTTTTTTGCTGACGTGACACTGGCATGACAGAGTGAAAGTGAAACCATTCAGTGAAAATGAGAAATCTGCAGATGCAACATCTGCAACACGGAGAGTGGAATATGTAAACAAATCTTTCAAATGTCCAACAATGTTGCAATCACAATTGCTGTCTAAAGGCCAAAAAAGAGCAAGAGAGAGAAAAAACACCAAGGATCTGCTTCAACACCTTTTGAGAGAAAAGAAGAAAGGGGAAAAAGAAAAAGCAGAGAAAACACAGCAACAACCAACATATGCTTAAAAATGTAAATAATAATAAATAATAAATGTTACTGAACAGCACTCAGTACTAGTAATACAAGATATTTTTAGAGGCAGCAGCCACCCAAGATAGTGTGCCTCTGACTATCAGTTTGTACACCTGTGTGTACACCTGTGTGTGTAAGAGCACTTGTGTTAATAAGGTTTCTCCATGTAAGTCTCTAACAGTGTGTGACACTAGGACCAGAAGCAGGCATGGAGGAGATCCGGGCCTGCTTCTAACCAGTTAACATAAAAACCCGTTAACGGCACATGATGTGATGTCAAAATCGGCCTGCGACAGCCATGACACAACCAATGCCTCGAGGATAATGGGGTAGGCCCACAAAACCCGTATACAGGAAGTTGATTTCGGCTGTCTGATTAAAAAAGTCCTAATGCCTCATACCAGTAGATGATGCAGGATTCTGGAGCTGAAGTGGGTGAGGGGACTCCCCCAGTATCAACTACCTGGAAAACCTAATAAGAACCTCAGTAGCCTTGCAGGTCAAATTCCATCAGTCACACCTGTTAATGGTAGCTCCCCTTTTGATCATGGCGTTATATCTGGGATGATTTTAGTAGCCTGGACAGCAGGCTCCACAGGAAGATTATTTTTATTATTATGGGTAGGGTAACCTGTAAGAGCGATTGGCACTAATAAATACTTTTACCGTTACTGTTTCACAAAAGGTTAAAAAGTGAATGTCCATAATTTAGACTTTGATTGAAGGAGATTTTTAAAAAAGCAATTTAGCAAAAGCAAAATGAAATAATAAAAGTCACAAAACAATAGTCAAAACATTTAAACTATACTTATCTAACTAACCTACTCTGAGCTCATGGTGATTTTGTTCTTATCTCTGGTGAAGAGAGGTTGGAGGAAGGATGAGCACGAATGGATCCAAAGATGCACTTCTTCCGAGTTGATGATAATTACCCAACAGGAAATCAGTTGGGCATTCAGTGATGTAAATCAAAATCTTTCGAAATGAGCAGATGAAAAGCCAAAAATTGCAAAATCAATTCACAGGTTGGACTGCGGTTCCCCCCAGTATCTCTGCTGGAAGTTTCAGCTGTAAACCTCTCAGATCCAATCTCCTGTACTGCTCATCTCGCAGAAGACAAGAGGGAGGAACCTCGACTCTTTTCTTCACCTCACTTTTACACATTCTCACTCTTTCTCCCACTTCTCCTACTCGAAGTCACATCTTCACATTTTGGCCATCCAATTTAGTAGTTGACATTTAATCATCCAATCTATCTCTCCCTATCTCACTTACAAGATTTAACACAAGGTTAAACATTTAAACTTGAAAATCACTTAATTACATTCTCTTTGTTATTTTTTAACAAAGAAAATTAGACATTACATTTAAACATTTAATCACATATGGATATAATTCAGTTTATGTAATCCTGCTTCAATTACGTTTGTTTTGAGCACATTTTACATGAACATTCATTGCAACATGATCTCTTTTTAATTCAAAGATAGACGAACACTGTCTTTTATTTTTTGAAAACTCAGTAAGAGGCTAAGGGACAAATGACACTGTCATAACCAACTAATGGGTTGGTTTCCCAAATAAAATAATTACTGTTTTGTTTTTGTTCATTGATTGAGAGAGTTTATTTCCAAACATGATTGTACACTTCGTACGTTTACTGTTGCCTGAACAGAGGCATGATGATCCTTCCAAAGATTATGGGCCCTGGTTGAATCTAGTTTCTATAGGTCATCTACAAAGCAATGAAATGTGATGTTATGCTTTTTAAAAATGGACCTCATGGGAAGCAGAAATAAAGAGAATGGGCCCCAATATAGAACCCTGAGGTACACCACAACTAAGTGGGGACAAAGGTGATGAATACAGTCCTAAATTAACAGAGAGAAACTCCTATCTCATGTTGTTGTGCCACAGGACTTACAGAAAGACCCTTAAAAGCAAAACATCACATTTATTTTTGAGTGAAAACGTGAAAAACGTTGCAACTATATACAACACGATGTCCACAGTGTTGAAGGTCCCAATTCTTAAGTGTAGTGTTTTCCACAAAACAAGGTGAGAACACGGAGAGGGAAAGCAGACAGACGGTAAGACAGCACAGCAAGGAAAAAGGGACCAGGTCTGACAAATATGGCTTAACTCATCTAAGGCCTTTACGTTTAATACCCACACACAATTCAAGATGTGAGAAAAGAATGCCTTGATCTACAGTGTCAAATGCCATAGTCAGGTCCAGACCATGAGGACAGCAGAATTACCATTATCAACAGTTAAAAGCTGGTCATTAAAGAGTTAAACAAGATGTTTAAATCCAAGTATAAATGTAGTTGGGTATAAACTACCTTCTCTAAAACTTTTGACAGAAAACAGAGCTTAGAAATGGGCCTGAAGTTAGAGAGAAGCAAAAAGTCCAAATTGCTCTATTTGATAAGGGGCTGCATGTGAGCATCTTTAAAAGCAACTGGGACACACAGAGACAACAGATAGAAATTAATTAGGTTAACAACACATACCCCAAGAGTGTATAAGCAATCAGAAGGCATATGAACTATTTCGGTTAAAAAGGAGAGATCTTAACCTCCTAAGACCCGAAGTCTTCCATGGCATGCATTTTTAATTTCTCTTTGATATTTGGGCATATTGGGACCCGATGAATGTAAAAACAAAGGATTACCAGAATTTTTTTTTACCTGATTTTTGTTTCTAAGAAAAATGAGAGCCACATATGAGTATATTCATTTAAAATTTAGATAGAGCAGTATCTATCTGTCCTCGTAAGTGGATATCAGGCGCTTGTAGAGCAAAATTGAGTATTTTGGTCTAAATAACCCAAAATGTGATGTCCACATATGTGGACAGCAGGTCCTAGGAGGTTAAATATGATCAACCTATCTCTAGTAACTGGCTACGCACCACAGGCCTTCAAGCTGGAAGTTGTTAAACCGTTACTTCAAAAGCTATCACAGTTGTGTTAGCCAATTAAAAACCAATCTCCTTCAGTTTTTCTCAAAAATTCTTGAAAGAATAGTTGTCAAACAGCTAACAGATCATCTGCAGAGGAATGGCTTATTTGAAGAGTTTCAGTCAGGTTTCAGAGCTCATCACAGCACAGAAACAGCTTGAAGGTTACAAATGATCTTCTTATGGCCTCTGACAGTGGACTCATCTCTGTGCTTGTCCTGCTAGACCTCAGTGCAGTGTTCCATACTGTTGACCATAATATCCTATTAGAGCAATTAGAGCACGCTGTAGGTATTACAGGTACTGCGCTGCAGTGGTTTGTATCATATCTATCTAATAGACTCCAATTTGTTCATGTAAATGGAGAGTCCTCTTCACACACAAAGGTTAATTATGGAGTTCCACAGGGTTCAGTGCTAGAACTAATTCTGTTTACATTATACATGCTTCCCTTAGACAGTATCATCAGAAGACATAGTATACATTTTCACTGCTTTGCGGGTGACACTCAACTCTCTCTATCCATGAAGTTAGATAACACACACCAATAAGTTAAACTGCAGGAATGTCTTGAAGACATAAAGCCCTGGATGACTTCAAATTTTAACACTGTATACTATTAACACTCCAGTAACACTGAGGATACATCCTTCAGTCTGCTTTCTTTCATTTGTGTAACATCTCTAAAATTAGAAACATTCTTACTCAGAGTGACGCTGAAAAACTAGTTCATGCATTTATTACTTCCAGGCTGGACTACTGTAATTCATTATTATCAGGAAGTCCTAAAATCTCCCTGAAAAGCCTTCAGTTAATCCAAAATGTTGCAGCAAGAGTACTGACAGGGACAAGAAAGAGAGAGCATATTTCTCCTGTATTGGCTTCCCTTTCAAAATCCTGCTTCTCACGTAGAAGGTCTTAAATAACCAGGCCCCATCTTATCTTAATGACCTTATAGTATCACAGATCATATCACCCTATTAGAGCACTTTGCTCTCACACTGCAGGCTACATTCCTAGTGTTTAAAAGTAGAATGGGACGCAGAGCCTTCAGTTTTCAGGCCCCTCTTATATGGAACCAGCTTCCAGTTTGGATTCGGGAGACAGACACTATCTCTACTTTTATGCTGCAATAGATGTAGGCTGCCAGGGGAACTTCCACAGCATGTCTTTGTCCTGTCTTCATCCACTCACCCTCAACTGGTCGTGACAGATTATCCTTCAAGCTCGGGTCCTCTACCAGAGGCCTGGGAGCTTGAGGGTCCTGCGCAGTATCTTAGATGTTCCCAGGACTGCGGTCTTCTGGACAGAAATCTCCGATGTTGTTCCCGGGATCTGCTGGAGCCACTCGCCTAGCTTGGAAGTCACCGTACCTAGTGCTCCGATTACCACGGGGACCACCGTTACCTTCACCCTCCACATCCTCTTGAGCTCTTCTCTGAGCCCTTGGTATTTCTCCAGCTTCTCGTGTTCCTTCTTCCTGATATTGCTGTCATTCGGAACTGCTACATCGATCACTACAGCCGTCTTCTTCTGTTTGTCTACCACCACTATGTCCGGTTGGTTAGCCACCACCATTTTGTCCGTCTGTATCTGGAAGTCCCACAGGATCTTAGCTCGGTCATTCTCCATCACCCTTGGGGGCATCTCCCATTTTGACCTCGGGACTTCCAGGTTATACTCGGCACAGATGTTCCTGTACACTATGCCGGCCACTTGGTTATGGCGTTCCATGTATGCCTTGCCTGCTAGCATCTTGCACCCTGCTGTTATGTGCTGGATTATCTCAGGGGCATCTTTACACAGCCTGCACCTGGGGTCCTGTCTGGTGTGCCTCTATGGATCTTGTGCTCAGCGCTTGTTCTTGTGCTGCCATGATTAGTGCCTCTGTGCTGTCTTTCAGTCCAGCTTTGTCCAGCCACTGGTAGGATTTCTGGATATCAGCCACCTCCTCTATCTGCCGGTGGTATATACCGTGCAGGGGCCTATCCTTCCATGATGGTTCCTCGTCTCCCTCCTCTTTCTTGGGTTTCTGCTGCCTGAGGTATTCACTGAGCACTCGGTCAGTTGGGGCCATCTTCCCAATGTATTCTTGGATGTTCGTTGTCTCATCCTGGACTGTGGTGCTGACACTCACCAGTCCCCGGCCCCCTTCCTTCCGCTTAGCATACAGCCTCAGGGTGCTGGACTTGGGGTGAAACCCTCCATGCATGGTAAGGAGCTTTCTTGTCTTTATGTCAGTGGCTTCTATCTCCTCCTTTGGCCAGCTTATTATACCAGCTGGGTACCTGATCACGGGCAGGGCGTAGGTGTTGATAGCCCGGATCTTGTTCTTACCGTTCAGCTGACTCCTCAGGACTTGGCTGACCCTCTGCAGGTACTTGGTGGTTGCAGCTTTCCTAGCGGCCTCTTCATGGTTCCCATTCGCCTGCGGGATCCCCAGGTACATGTAACTGTCCTCTGTGTCTACAATGTTGCCTTCTGGTAGTTCGATCCCCTCAGTTCTGACTACCTTCCCTCTTTTTGTTACCATCCGACTACACTTCTCCAGTCCGAACGACATTCCAATGTCATTGCTGTATAGCCTGGTAGTGTGGATCAGTGAATCGATGTCTCGTTCATTCTTGGCATACAGCTTGATGTCATCCATGTACAGGAGGTGGCTGACAACTGCTCCGTTCCGTAGTTGGTATCCGTAGCCAGTCTTGTTAATGATCTCACTGAGGGGGTTCAGGCCTATGCAGAACAGCAGTGGGGACAGAGCATCTCCTTGGTAGATCCCGCACTTGATGGTGACTTGTGCTATGGGCTTGGAGTTGGCCTCTAGTGTTGTACGCCACATCCCCATTGAGTTCCTGATGAAGGCTCTTAGGGTCCTGTTGATCTTGTATAATTCTAGGCATTCCAGTATCCAGCTGTGGGGCATTGAGTCATAGGCCTTCTTGTAATCAATCCAGGCAGTGCACATGTTGGTCAGTCTGGTCTTGCAGTCTCGGCTGACTGTTCTGTCTACCAATAGCTGGTGTTTTGCGCCTCTGGTATTCTTGCCAATCCCTTTCTGTGCCCCGCTCATGTATTGACCCATGTGCCTGTTCATCTTAGCCGATATGATGCCTGACAGGAGCTTCCATGTAGTTCTGAGGCAGGTTATTGGTCGGTAGTTGGATGGGACCGGTCCCTTCTTGGGGTCCTTGGGGATCAGGACCGTCCGACCTTCGGTTAGCCATTCCGGGTGTCTCTCGTTAACTAGCAGCTGGTTCATTTGTGCTGCCAGACGCTCGTGGAGTGCAGTCAGCTTCTTCAGCCAGTAGGCGTGAACCATGTCGGGGCCTGGTGCTTTCCAACTCTTCATACTGAAGACCCTTTCTTGGATATCTGCCACTGTGATGGTTACTGGACCCTGTTCAGGGAGGTCGCTATGGTCTGCCCTCAGATCCACTAGCCACTGAGCATTGCCATTATGGGTTGCGTCCTTCTCCCATATGCTCTTCCTGTATTGCTCCGTCTCCAGCCTTGGTGGTGCTGTTCTCTTATTGTTCCCTTGCCACTGAGCGTACACCTTTGCTGGTTCTGTGGAGAACAGCTGGTTTATTCTCCTGCCTTCTATCTCTCTGGTGTACCTCCCCAAGCGGCTGGCCAAGGCTGTGAGTCTTTGCTTGGCAGTTTCCAAGGCCTCAGGTATGGACAGCTTGCTGTATTTCTTATGCACCTTCTTTGTCACACCTTTCTGCAACTCCGTTAGTTGGCTAACCTCCCTCCGTGCTACTTTGATCTTGCCCTCTAGCCTCCTTCTCCATGGAGGGTACTGCTCCTTGTGGCTGTTCAACTTATAGCCAAGCATCTCACTGATCACTGCTGCCGTATTGTAGATCAGCTTGTTAGTCTCGGTAAGTGTGGCTGAAGGTATCTGTCCCATCTGTAACAACTGAAAATAAAATAAAATAAATAATAACAACAAAGGTCGATCAAATGGACCAATACGGCAAGGCCGTGATGATCCATTTGGAAAAGTAAATCCATTGGGTATCCTTGTTGGTCTTCAGACAACAATTCTGACGGCTAAAGAACCAAATGGGACAGGTAAAAAAAAAAAAAAAAAAAGGAAAACTAACACTGCACATCACTCTGAACACACCATCCCCACTGTCAAATATAATGGTGGCAGCATCATGCTCTGGGGATGCTTCTTTTCAGCAGGGACAGGGAAGCTGGTCAGAGTTGATGGGAAGATGGATGGAGCCAAATACAGGGCAATCTTGGAAGAAAACCTCTTGGAGTCTGCAAAAAACTTGAGACTGGGGCGGAGGTTCACCTTCAGGCAGGACAACGACCCTAAACATAAAGCCAGGGCAACAATGGAATGGTTTAAAACAAAACATATCCATGTGTTAGAATGGCCCAGTCAAAGTCCAGATCTAAATCCAATCGAGAATCTGTGGCAAGATCTGAAAACTGCTGTTCACAAACGCTGTCCATCTAATCTGACTGAGCTGGAGCTGTTTTGCAAAGAAGAATGGGCAAGGATTTCAGTCTGTAGATGTGCAAAGCTGGTAGAGACATACCCTAAAAGACTGGCAGCTGTAATTGCAGCAAAAGGTGGTTCTACAAAGTATTGACTCAGGGGGCTGAATAATTACGCACACCCCACTTTACAGTTATTCATTTGTAAAAAATGTTTGTAATCATGTATGATTTTCGTTCCTCTTCTCACGTGTACACCACTTTGTATTGGTCTTTCACGTGGAATTCCAATAAAATTGATTCATTTTTGTGGCTGTAATGTGACAAAAAAGGGGGCCGAATACTTTTGCAAGCCACTGTACGTGATTGACTACTCAAATTAGCAGCAAAGAGACCAAAAGGGTTTCGGGACACTGGACCCTGTATACTGTGGGATGGGCGGCATATCACTTTGCATTGCTATCCGAGCTTGAGTGTGTGAGTGTAGCTATCTGGCAAAAAAGTGAGTTCAAACAAGATTACTGCAGCAGTAGAAATACTTTGCTCAATGACATGAAACTGTGTATGCAAGTAAAATAAAGGCTCAAAGTCATTAAAAAGTCAAAAGCCACTCACTGAGGAATTGTAAATATCAACACTTCACCTAGTTCTTTTGATTCCTCAGAGGCATCTGATGGAAGATAAAACACTGCTCGGTAGACTATTTAACACTTTATTTCTCTTTCACATCACTTCTAGAAGGGAGATGCGTCCTGCATGACACACTGCCATGGATCTCAAAATGGTGGTGTCCCCCTAACAGTTTTATTATAGCTCTCATTCTAGGCTAAACAACAGTGTCTCAGTAACTTTCCACTAGAGATGGTCCCCTCTTATCTACATTTTCCCAGGCAAGCGTGAGCAAGAGTCTGCAACTTTCTACTCCCCAAGGACACATGGTCTCATACCTTTATTTTTCAGGGCTGTGTTCACTTAATACTACACTATATAACTTTATAACACTTATTAATTAAAAAGCATAGCATTATTGAAGTACTGTAAATTTAATCCCAACAGAATGTAGGGCAAGTGTTTTAAAATCAACTGTACATGGTGACTTTGAAAAGATGCAGAAGAATTCATTTGTAAT
Source organism: Pelmatolapia mariae (assembly GCF_036321145.2). Classification (NCBI taxonomy): domain Eukaryota; kingdom Metazoa; phylum Chordata; class Actinopteri; order Cichliformes; family Cichlidae; genus Pelmatolapia; species Pelmatolapia mariae. The sequence goes on from NC_086246.1 coordinate 7,725,186, forward strand.
TTAAACAGTGCTCCACAACATTTTTGTGGGCATGGAGATAGCAATTGCTTTAATTATTATTTGAAGCAGCTGTGGCTCAGCTTATCTACCAATTAGAAGATCATTGGATTGATCCCCGTTTCCTCCTGTCCATGGGTTGAAGCATCCTTGCACAAAATGCAGCCATCAGTGTGTGTTTGTGTGTGTGTGAATGTCAGATAAAAGTGTTTAGGTCTAGATTAAATCAAATTGTGTGTGAGACTTAGTAGTATAAAGAACCTTTAGTGTTCAAACTGAGTGGAAAGGTGCTTTATAACTACTGGTCCATTTAATATTATTATTTTTAGAGAGCCAAGGAAACATGCCTGATGGTAGTCTATATGTCTTGCTTCAGTGGCAGGTACCACATGTGGAAAAGTATGTAACATGCTGCTGCTGTTTAACAGGCTTCTAGTGCTAAACCAAGCCACACCTGCTCCAAGAGAAGGTTGCTAGACTGTTCATCATGTTGGACTCTTGCTCTGCTCTGCAAATGATGAAAAAAGTGGGAAATCTCCAATGCAGTTACCAGAAATAACAGATTTCTGGTGACCAAAACCTCTGAAAACTGTCAGTAATATTGTATCCTCATTCTATTTTAATTGTTTCTAAGAATTCAATTCAATTCATTTCAATTAAATTTCATTTAGTTGACTCAGGGTGTTTTATACTCTAAGGTAGACCAATAACACAATACAGAGAAAAACCCACCAATCATATGACCCCCTATGAGCAAGCACTTTGATGACAGTGGGAAGGAAAAACTCCCTGTTAACAGGAAGAAACCTCAGGCAGAACCAGGCTCAGGGAGGGGCGGGGCCATCTGCTGTGACTGGTCTGGGAGAGAGAATGGTCATGGTCCATCAGTCTTCCTGAGCTACCTGTTCTAGGTTTTGCTTTCTCTCTGTGTCTCTCTCCTCGCTCTGTGCTTGTGTGTCTGTGTCTGGGTTCATGGGTGGAACTTATCGTGGATTAACACCTCTGGTTACACCTCTGCCCCTGTTCCCGATTCTCAGCACTAACTTCAGAGGGCAGCTGAGGTTCACTCTGCGCTGGATAATTGAGCTACACTTGTAGTAAAGCCTCGGCTCTTTAATTTAGTGTGTTTTCCTTGCCTTTTTCCACCCGCAACTAATCTCATCATTTTTTCCTTCATTTACAGACCTTCCCTGGATTTTCCCTGGCCCTGGAGTGCTTGGACATACTGCCTGAGCTAAGTGAGTGAAAAGAGTTTGGATTGTTTGGATGCCCTTTCCCTGGATCCCTGGAGCCTGTGTTTCTCCCATCACAACTTATATATTACCCTGGTGTCCCACAAAACTTCACCTCTCTGAGTCCTGCCATCGAGTATGCTCCACCCAGTAAACTTTATTAAAAACGCTCTTATCCTTAACATTTACATTTTGTAAATGTTTGTAAAATATTTATTTTGTAAATAAACATTTTGTTTATTTTGCCAGCTGTACTCCATTGCGCAGTGTCAAAGAACAAAATCAAAGGCTGTGCAGAATGAACTAGTTAAATCAATTATGCTGCCTAGTAATAAATGAAGATATCAAACAAACTGACAAATATTTAAAGGAACAGTGTCTTAGTCTTTCATTCTTCATCACCCAGTCAATCTCTTTTTCTGACTAACATATATAATAAACTCACACACACAAAAATAATAATCACATACTCATACTTCTCTGTTTTAGTGATAAGCTGTCAAATACTGGATATGGATTCCAGGGAGGAGCAGCGCCTGCTTAATTACTGTCGTGCTAATTGAATCCCTGTGTGAGAGATGTATGGGGATAGCAAACTCTGTGAAAAAATGAAAATGAAATACTATTAAGCTTCCAAGTAAATAATCTATTTAGGAATTCTGAGGAAATGAAGAAGATTAGTTAATGCAGTGTCATATGGCCTGCCTGTCAGACATCATAGCTGTTTGAAATCTAAAATATTTTCATATCCCCAGTCTTGCTATATTTTTTACCTCTATTCATGAATATCTGACAAACTAAGCCACCCTGCCATTGGCAAACCAGAACCGCTGACCTACTGGGTTGGGGGGTTTTTTTTAAGTGTTTTTTTCTTTTTTTTCTTTTATGAGCTGTTGAAGTCCACCGAACAAGTCACTTGGATGAGTGATGTCAGGTCCACATGAGCAGTGTGCTGCCACTGCTGGGGTGCAGTAGCTCCACCACCCCACTAGGGGGAGGAAGCGGGTTTGTGTACTCAGTCAAAGGAGTTTGCAAAGAAAAGACTTCTTTAAGTTGCTTAAAGACGTTTCACCTCTCATCCGAGAAGCTTCTTCTTCTTCTTAAGGTCACTCTTTCGAGGATGCCAATGTTCACATTTTGGACAGAAAGGACAGATGGTTTGAAAGAGGAGTGAAAGAGGCCATCTATGTCCACTGTGAGCGACCATCTTTGAACAGAGGCGGTGGTTTATGACACCAACTGTCTGCCATCTATAATCCAGTTTTGAGTTCCCTCCCCAGACGCCTTAATGCCCACTCACATCCTGGGCCATTCTGACCTCAGGAATTCACATGACAAGGTGGGGCCAGGTTTCACAATGAGCTCACCCAAAACCCTGGCTGATTAGGTCCCACACCCGCTTTCACACCTTGGCTCATGTGATTAGAGGATCATCAGGGGGTCCTTTGTCCCTCTTTGGGGGGATACTCCCACTGGGTTTAAATCTGGGACTCTCGGCCATTTGACCTTAGAACTGAAGAAGCTTCTCGGATGAGAGGTGAAACGTCTTCAAGCAACTTAAAGAAGTCCAGACGCTTTTCTTTGCAAACTCCTTTGACTACGATGACCTGGATAACTGAGAACCTTCACAGACGGTTTGTGTACTCAATTTTCTCTAGTAAATAAGTTCATGGAGTCTGGCTAAGTTGCTACCACCACACAAAATATTAGCTCTGAAGTTGGCTGTACTGGAGCACAGGGGCGATTTTGGGGGTGCTTCAGCATTTTGGGGGTGCTTCAGCACCCCCAAAATGAATCAAAGCACCCCCAAAGATTTCTTACTTTTTTTGACAATACTTGCTGTTTGTGGGACACACTACTAAAAATATAAAGAGCATACAGTACTTAATTGAGACGTAACATTTTAACAACAAAAGTATAGATACCCCCCCTCCCAAAATGGTTTGTTCCAGCTCGCCTCTCCCCTACTCTGGCTCTAGCTCCGTTGCTGCCAGAGCGATAGTGGCTGAGACGCAGCGGAGCGGAGGTGAAAGTGCCTGGCTTAAAACAGGACATATTAGCTGCAGTTAACCTTCAGTTACTCTTTATATAGTTAGATAGGAGTCAGACCATGTTTTTTTTTAGCTGAAAAACATTACACCCAGTAACCTGCAGTGTGACGAAGACCAGAGGGCGGGCCCACATTACACCGGTCTTAGAATCGCTGCATTGGCTCCCCCTGTGTTTCAGGATCGATTTTAAAGTTCTTTTATTGGTTTTTAAATGTCTTAATGGTCTTGGGCCTTCTTATCTCTCAGATTTGCTTTTACCATATGAACCCTCGCGGACCCTGAGGTCCTCTGGTACTGGCCTTTTGATTGTTCCTAAGTCCTAAGTCAGGACACATACTCACGGAGAGGCAGCTTTTCAGTGGTATGGTCCTCGTCTGTGGAACAGCCTGCCGGAGGAGCTCAGGGCTGCAGAGAACGTACATGTTTTTAAGAACAGGCTCAAGACCCACCTTTTTAATTTAGCTTTTACCTAACTGTATATATTCTTATTGGGTCATATCTCCAGTCTTTCCTTGGAGGGGGCTCTCTGCACCGGGGCTGTGATCGACCGTGGCTGCCGGGGCTCCGTGGGTCCTCTCAGCTTGGCTGGGGGGCTTCTTTGCCTCTCTCCTGCTGCGTGCCCAGCCTGGAGGCTGCGGTCTGTGACCGGCTCCCGGTGCAGACGGCTCCCTGTGATAGTGTTTCCTCACCTGGCTCATGTGTGCCCAGCCCAATTTTACTCTTTAAGTGTGGGTGTGTGTGGGGTGGGGGGATGTGTGTGTATGTATCCATGATCGTTTATGTTAATGAGAGTGCTTTTAACCATGTAAAGCACTTTGTGCTACTTTTCTGTATGAAAAGTGCTTTATAAATAAAGATTGATTGAAAACGTGTTTTCCGATGATGTTTGCTACCCTACCTACAGTCCGTCCTGCTGTCAGGAGATTTATTCTAAATGACACTTCTTCAGCTAAGAGTCTAAGAGGAGAAACACACACAGACGCTGCAGCATTTACATGTATACAAGGGCGATCACAGAACGCTCACACCAGAGTGGGGGCCCTGCGATGCGCGCTCTGCTCTTGCACTTGCCTTTATTTATACACAAGAAAAATGAATACATTTGTTCAGTGACGTGAGCATGTGCGTATGTGATTGTGTGTGTGTGTGTGTGGGGGGGGGGGGTGTAGTTGGCCTCAGCCAGCAGCACAGGCTCTTGTGGAGTGTAGATGGCCTCAGCCAGAGCCACAGGCCCTGGTGTGGTGTAAGTTGCCTCAGTCAAAAGCACAAAGGCCCTGGTGTGTTGTATTCAACCTCAGCCAGCCGCAAAGGACCTGGTGTGGTGTAGGTGGCCTCAGTCAAAATCACACAGGCCCTGGTGTGGTGTAAGTTTCCTCAGTCAAAAGCAAACAGGCCCTGATGTGGATTTGTGTAGTTGGCCTCAACCAGCAACACAGGCCCTGGTGTGGTGTAGATGGCCTCAGCCAGAGCCACAGGCCCTGGTGTGGTGTGGTGTAGATGGCCTCAGCAAGAGCCACATTTCCTGGTCTGGTTAAACTGGCCTCAACCAGTAACACAGGCCCTGGTGTGGTGTAGTTGGCCTTAGCCACGAGCACAAGCCATGGTTTGGTGTAGGTGGCCTCAGCCAGAAGCGCATGCCCTGGTGTGTTGCAGTCAACCTCAGCCAGAGCCACTGGCCCTGGTGTGGTGTAGATTGCATCAGCCAGCAGCACAGGCCCTGGTGTGATTAACATGGCCTCAACCAGCAACACAGGCCCTGGTGTTGTGTAGATGGCCTCAGCCAGAGCCACAGGCACTGGTTTGGTGTAGTTGGCCTTAGCCACCAGTACAGGCCCTGGTTTGTTGTAGTTGGCCTTAGCCACCAGTACAGGCCCTGGTTTGGTGTAGGTGGCCTCAGCCAGAAGCGCAAGCCCTGGTGTGTTGCAGTAAACGTCAGCCAGAGCCACAGGCCCTGGTGTTGTGTAGATGGCCTCAGCCAGAGCCACAGGCACTGGTGTGGTGTAGGTGGCCTCAGCCAAAAGCACACAGGCCCTGATGTGGTGTAGATGGCCTCAGCCAGAGCCACTGGCCCTGGTGTGGTGTAGTTGGACTCAGCCAGCAGCACAAGCTCTGGTGGGGTGTAGATGGCCTCAGCCAGAGCCACAGGCACTGGTGTGGTGTAGTTGGCCTTAGCCAGCTGCACATGCCCTGGTTTTGTGTAGGTGGGCAACCCCAGAAGCGCAAGCCATGGTGTGTTGCAGTCAACCTCAGCAAGCAGCAAAGGACCTGGTTTGGTTTAGGTGGCCTGAGCCAAAAGCACACAGGCCCTGGTGTGGTGTAGATGGCCTTAGCCATAGCCACAGGCCCTGGTGTGGCATAGATGGACTCAGGCAGAGCCACAGGTCATGGTGTATTGTGGTGTAGATGGCCTCAACCAGCAACACAGACCCTGGTGTGGTGTAGTTGGCCTTAGCCACAAGCACAGGCCCTGGTTTGGTGTAGGTGGCCTCAGCCAGAAGCGCAAGCCCTGGTGTGTTGCAGTCAACCTCAGCCAGAGCCACTGGCCCTGGTGTGGTGTAGATTGCATCAGCCAGAGCCCCAGGCCCTGGTGTGGTGTAGTTGGCCTTAGTCAGCAGAAAAGGCTCTGGTGTGGTGGACGTGGCCTAAGGAAGTTGCGCAAGCCCTGGTGTGTTTCAGTCAACCTCAGCCAGCAGCAAAGGACCTGGTGTGGTATAGCTGGCCTCAGCCAGAAGCACATGCCCTGGTGTGTTGTAGGTGGCCAAAGCCTGGAGCACAGGCTGTGGTGTGTTGTAGACGGTCTGAGCTAGCAGCACAGGACTTGAAGAGGTGGAGGTGGACTCATCCTTCAACTCATGCCCTGGTGTGCTGTAGATGGCCTCAGCCGGAAGCACAGGTCCTCAGCCAGAAGCACACGCCTTGGTGTAATTAACATGGCCTGAGCAAGCAACACAGGCCCTTGTGTGGTGTAGATGCCCTCAGCCAGCAGCACAGGCCCTGGTGTGATGTAGATGGCCTCAGACAGAGCCACAGGCCCTGGTGTGGTGTAGTTGGCCTCAACCAGCAGCACAGGCACTGGGTTGGTTTAGATTGCCTCAGTCACAGCGACAGGCCCTGGTGTGATTAACCTGGCCTCAACCAGCAACACAGGCCCTGGTGTGGTGTAGATGGCCTCAGCCAGCCGCACAGGCCCTGGAGGGGTGTAGATGGCCTCAGCCAGCAGCACAGGCCCTGGAGGGGTGTAGATGGCCTCAGCCATCAGCACAGGCTCTGATTTGGTGTAGCTGGCCTAAGCCAGAGCCACAGGCCCTGGTGTGGTGTAGATGGCCTCAGCCAGATCCACAGGCCCTGGTGTGGTGTAGATTGCCTCAGCCAAGGCCAAAGGCCCTGGTGTGGTGTATTTGACCTCAGCCAGCAGCACAGGCTCTGGTGGGGTGTAGATGGCGTCAGCCAGAGCCACAGGCCCTGGTGTGGTGTAAGTTGCCTCAGTCAAAAGCACACAGGCCCTGATGTGGTGTAGATGTCCTCTGACATAGCCACAGGCCCTGGTGGGGTGTAGATGGCCTCAACAAGCAACACAGGCCTGGTGTGGTGTAGATGTCCTCTGACATAGCCACAGGCCCTGGTGGGGTGTAGATGGCCTCAGCCAGAGCCACAGGCCCTGGTGTGGTGTAGTTGGACTCAACCAGCAGCACAGGCTCTGGTGGGGTGCAGATGGCCTCAGCCAGAGCCACAGGCCCTGGTGTGGTGTAGTTGGCCTCAGCCAGCAGCACAGGATCTGGTGTGGTGTAGATGGCCTCAGAAAGAGCCACAGGCCCTGGTTTGGTGGAGATGGCCTCAGCCAAAAGCACACAGGCCCTGATGTGGTGTAAGTTGCCTCAGCCAAAAGCACACAGGCCCTGGTGTGGTGTAGTTGGCCTCAGCCAGAAGCACATGCCCATGTGTGTTGTAGGTGGCCAAAGCTAGTAAAACAGGCCGTGGTGTGTTGTAGATGGCCTCAAATTGCAGCACAGGACTTGGTGAGGTGGAGGTGGCCTCATCCTGCATCTCAGGCCCTGGTGTGCTGTAGATGGCCTCAGCCAGAGCCACAGGCCCTGGTGTGGTGTAGGTGGCCTCAGCTAGCAGCACAGGCCCTGGTGTGATTAACATGGCCTCAACCAGCAACACAGGCCCTGGTGTGGTGTAGATGGCCTCAGCCAGAGCCACAGGCACTGGTTTGGTGGAGGTGGCCTCGGCCAAAAGCACACAGGCCCTGGTGTGATGTAGATGGCCTCAGCCAGAGCCACAGGACATGGGGTGGTGTAGATGGCCTCAGCCAGAAGCGGAAGCTCTGGCGTGTTGCAGTCAACCTCAGCAATCAGTAAAGGAACTGGTGTGGTGTAGATGGCCTTAGCCACCAGCACAGGCCCTGGTGTGATTAACATGGCCTCAACCAGCAACACAGGCCCTGGTGTGGTGTAGATGGCCTCAGCCAGCAGCACAGGCCCTGGAGGAGTGTATATGGCCTCAGCCAGCAGCACAGGCCCTGGAGGGGTGTAGATGGCCTCAGCCACCAGCACAGGCTCTGATTTGGTGTAGATTGCCTAAGCCAGAGCCACAGGCCCTGGTGTGGTGTAGATGGCCTCAGCCAGAGCCACAGGCCTTGGTGTGGTGTAGATTGCCTCACCCAAAGCCAAAGGCCCTGGTGTGGTGTATTTCGCCTCAGCGAGCAGCACAGGCTCTGGTGGGGTGTAGATGGCCTCAGCCAGAGCCACAAGCCCTGGTGTGGTGTAAGTTGCCTCAGTCAAAAGCACACAGGCCCTGATGTAGTGTAGATGGCCTCAACAAGCAACACAGGCCTGGTGTGGTGTAGATGTCCTCAGACATAGCCACAGGCCCTGGTGGGGTGTAGATGGCCTCAGCCAGAGCCACAGGCCCTGGTGTGGTGTAGTTGGACTCAACCAGCAGCACAGGCTCTGGTGGGGAGCAGATGGCCTCAGCCAGAGCCACAGGCCCTGGTGTGGTGTATTTAGCCTCAGCCAGCAGCACAGGATCTGGTGGGGTGTAGATGGCCTCAGAAAGAACCACAGGCCCTGGTTTGGTGGAGGTGGCCTCAGCCCAAAGCACACAGGCCCTGATGTGGTGTAAGTTGCCTCAGTCAAAAGGACACAGGCCCTGGTGTGGTGTAGATGGCCTCAGCCAGAAGCACATGCCCATGTGTGTTGTAGATGGCGAAAGCTAGGAAAACAGGCAGTGGTGTGTTGTAGATGGCCTCAACTTGCAGCACAGGACTTGGTGAGGTGGAGGTGGCCTCATCCTGCATCTCAGGCCCTGGTGTGCTGTAGATGGCCTCAGCCAGAGCCACAGGCCCTGGTGTGGTGTAGGTGGCCTCAGCCAGCAGCACAGGCCCTGGTGTGATTAACATGCCTTCAACCAGCAACACAGGCCCTGGTGTGGTGTAGATGGCCTCAGCCAGAGCCACAGGCACTGGTTAGGTGGAGGTGGCCTCAGCCAAAAGCACACAGGCCCTGGTGTGCTGTAGATGGACTCAGCCAGAGCCACAGGCCCTGGGGTGGTGTAGATGGCCTCAGCCAGAAGCGGAAGCTCTGGCGTGTTGCAGTCAACCTCAGCAATCAGTAAAGGAACTGGTGTGGTGTATATGGCCTTAGCCACCAGCACAGGCCCTGGTTTGGTGTAGGTGGACTCAGCCAGAAGCGCAAGCCCTGGTGTGTTGCAGTCAACCTCAGCCAGAGCCACTGGCCCTGGTGTGGTGTAGATTGCCTCAGCCAAAGCCACAGGCCCTTGTGTGGTGTAGATGGCCTCAGCCAGAGCCACAGGCCCTGGTGTGGTGTAGTTGGCCTTACCCAGCAGAACAGGCCCTGGTGTGATGTAGATGGCCTCAGACAGAGCCACAGGCCCTGGTGTGGTGTAGTTGGCCTCAGCCAGCAGCACAGGCACTGGTGGGGTGTAGATGGCCCCAGCAAGAGCCCCAGGCCCTGTCGTGGTGTTGTTGGCCTTAGCCAGCATAACAGGCCCTGGTTTGGTGGAGGTGGCCAAAGTCATGAGCACAGGCCCTGGTGGGGTGTTGTAGATGGCCTGAGCTAGCAGCACAGGACTTGGTGAGGTGGAGGTGGCTTCATCCTGCAACTCAGGCCCTGGTGTGCTGTAGATGGCCTCAACCAGAGCCACAGGCCCAGGTATGGTGTAGATTGCCTCACCCAGAGCCACAGGCCCTTGTGTGGTGTAGTTGGCCTCAGCCAGCAGCACAGGCTGTGGTGTGGTGTGCTGTAGTTGGCCTTAGCCACCAGCACAGGCTCTGGTTTGGTGTAGGTGGTCTCAGCCAGAAGCATAAGACCTGGTGTGTTGCAATCATCCTCAACCAGCAGTAAAGGAACTGGTGTGGGTTAGGTGGCCTCAGCCAGAGCCACAGGCACTGGTTTGGTGGAGGTGGCCTCAGCCAAAAGCACACAGGCCCTGATGTGGTGTAGATGGCCTCAGCCAGCAGCACATGGCCATGTGTGTTGTAGGTGGCCAAAGCTAGGAAAACAGGCCGTGGTGTGTTGTAAATGGCCTCAGCCAGCAGCACAGGCCCTGGTGTGATTAACATGGCCTCAACCAGCAACACAGGCCCTGGTGTGGTGTAGATGGCCTCAGCCAGCAGCACAGGCCCTGGTGTGATTAACATGGCCTCAACCAGCAACACAGGCCCTGATGTGGTGTAGATGGCCTCAGCCAGAGCCACAGGCACTGGTTTGGTGGACATGGCCTTAGCCAAAAGCACACAGGCCCTGATGTGGTGTAGATGGCCTCAGCCAGCAGCACAGGCCCTGGTGTGATTAACATGGCCTCAACCAGCAACACAGGTCCTGGTGTGGTGTAGATGGCCTCAGCCAGAGCCACAGGCACTGGTTAGGTTGAGGTGGCCTCAGCCAAAAGCACTCAGCCAGCAGCACAGGCCCTGGTGTGATTAACATGGCCTCAACCAGCAACACAGGCCCTGACGTGGTGTAGATGGCCTCAGCCTGAGCCACAGGCCCTGGTGTGGTGTAGATGGCCTAAGCCAGAAGCGGAAGCTCTGGCGTGTTGCAGTCAACCTCAGCAATCAGTAAAGGAACTGTTGTGGTGTATATGGCCTTAGCCACCAGCACAGGCCCTGGTGTGGTGTAGATTGCCTCAGCCAAAGCCACAGGCCCTTGTGTGGTGTAGATGGCCTCAGCCAGAGCCACAGGCCCTGGTGTGGTGTAGTTGGCCTTACCCAGCAGAACAGGCCCTGGTGTGATGTAGATGGCCTCAGACAGAGCCACAGGCCCTGGTGTGGTGTAGTTGGCCTCAGCCAGCAGCACAGGCACTGGTGGGGTGTAGATGGCCCCAGCAAGAGCCCCAGGCCCTGTCGTGGTGTTGTTGGCCTTAGCCAGCATAACGGGCCCTGGTTTGGTGGAGGTGGCCAAAGCAAGGAGCACAGGCCGTGGTGTGGTGTAGATGGCCTCAGCCACCAGCACAGGCTCTGATTTGGTGTAGATGGCCTAAGCCAGAGCCACAGGCCCTGGTGTGGTGTAGATGGCCTCAACCAGAGCCACAGGCCCTGGTGTGGTGTAGATTGCCTCAGCCAAAGCCAAAGGCCCTGGTGTGGTGTATTTGGCCTCAGCCAGCAGCACAGGCTCTGGTGGGGTGTAGATGGCCTCAGCCAGAGCCACCGGCCCTGGTGTGGTGTAAGTTGCCTCAGTCAAAAGCACACAGGCCCTGATGTAGTGTAGATGGCCACAACAAGCAACACAGGCCTGGTGTGGTGTAGATGTCCTCAGACATAGCCACAGGCCCTGGTGGGGTGTAGATGGCCTCAGCCAGAGCCACAGGCCCTGGTGTGGTGTAGTTGGCCTCAACCAGCAGCACAGGCTCTGGTGGGGTGCAGATGGCCTCAGCCAGAGCCACAGGCCCTGGTGTGGTGTAGTTGGCCTCAGCCAGCAGCACAGGATCTGGTGTGGTGTAGATGGCCTCAGAAAGAGCCACAGGCCCTGGTTTGGTGGAGGTGGCCTCAGCCAAAAGCACACAGGCCCTGATGTGGTGTAAGTTGCCTCAGCCAAAAGCACACAGGACCTGGTGTGGTGTAGCTGGCCTCAGCCAGAAGCACATGCTCATGTGTGTTGTAGGTGGCCAAAGCTAGTAAAACAGGCCGTGTTGTGTTGTAGATGGCCTCAAATTGCAGCACAGGACTTGGTGAGGTGGAGGTGGCCTCATCCTGCATCTCAGGCCCTGGTGTGCTGTAGATGGCCTCAGCCAGAGCCACAGGCCCTGGTGTGGTGTAGGTGGCCTCAGCCAGCAGCAAAGGCCCTGGTGTGATTAACATGGCCTCAACCAGCAACACAGGCCCTGGTGTGGTGTAGATGGCCTCAGCCAGAGCCACAGGCACTGGTTTGGTGGAGGTGGCCTCAGCCAAAAGCACACAGGCCCTGGTGTGCTGTAGATGGCCTCAGCCAGAGCCACAGGACCTGGGGTGGTGTAGATGGCCTCAGCCAGAAGCGGAAGCTCTGGCGTGTTGCAGTCAACCTCAGCAATCAGTAAACGAACTGGTGTGGTGTAGATGGCCTTAGCCACCAGCACAGGCCCTGGTGCGATTAACATGGCCTCAACCAGCAACACAGGCCCTGGTGTGGTGTAGATGGCCTCAGCCAGCAGCACATGCCCATGTGTGTTGTAGGTGGCCAAAGCTAGGAAAACAGGCTGTGGTGTGTTGTAAATGGCCTCAACTTGCAGCACAGGAGTTGGTGAGGTGGAGGCGGCCTCATCCTGCAACTCAGGTCCTGGTGTGCTGTAGATGGCCTCAGCCAGAGCCATAGGCCCTGGTGTGGTGTAGGTGGCATCAGCCAAAAGCACACAGGCCCTGGTGTGGTGTAGATGGCCTCAGACAGAGCCACAGGCCCTGGTGTGATTAACATGGCCTCAACCAGCAACACAGGCCCTGGTGTGGTGTAGATGGCCTCAGCCAGAGCCACAGGCCCTGGTGTGGTGTAGTTGGCCTCAGCCAGCAGCACAGGCACTGGTGGGGTGTAGATGGCCCCAGCAAGAGCCCCAGGCCCTGTCGTGGTGTTGTTGGCCTTAGCCAGCATAACAGGCCCTGGTTTGGTGGAGGTGGCCAAAGTCATGAGCACAGGCCCTGGTGGGGTGTTGTAGATGGCATGAGCTAGCAGCACAGGACTTGGTGAGGTGGAGGTGGCCTCATCCTGCAACTCAGGCCCTGGTGTGCTGTAGATGGCCTCAACCAGAGCCACAGGCCCTGGTATAGTGTAGATTGCCTCACTCAGAGCCACAGGCCCTTGTGTGGTGTAGTTGGCCTCAGCCAGCAGCACAGGCTGTGGTGTGGTGTGCTGTAGTTGGCCTTAGCCACCAGCACAGGCTCTGGTTTGGTGTAGGTGGTCTCAGCCAGAAGCATAAGACCTGGTGTGTTGCAATCATCCTAAACCAGCAGTAAAGGAACTGGTGTGGGTTAGGTGGCCTCAGCCAGAGCCACAGGCACAGGTTTGGTGGAGGTGGCCTCAGCCAAAAGCACACAGGCCCTGATGTGGTGTAGATGGCCTCAGCCAGCATCACATGCCCATGTGTGTTGTAGGTGGCCAAAGCTAGGAAAACAGGCCGTGGTGTGTTGTAGATGGCCTCAGCCAGCAGCACAGGCCCTGGTGTGATTAACATGGCCTCAACCAGCAACACAGGCCCTGGTGTGGTGTAGATGGCCTCAGCCAGCAGCACAGGCCCTGGTGTGATTAACATGGCCTCAACCAGCAACACAGGCCCTGATGTGGTGTAGATGGCCTCAGCCAGAGCCACAGGCACTGGTTTGGTGGACATGGCCTCAGCCAAAAGCACTCAGCCAGCAGCACAGGCCCTGGTGTGATTAACATGGCCTCAACCAGCAACACAGGCCCTGGTGTGGTGTAGATGGCCTCAGCCAGAGCCACAGGCCCTGGTGTGGTGTAGATGGCCTCATCCAGAGCCACAGGCCCTGGTGTGCTGTAGTTGGAATCAGCCTGAGCCACAGGCCCTGGGGTGGTGTAGATGGCCTCAGCCAGAAGCGGAAGCTCTGGCGTGTTGCAGTCAACCTCAGCAAACAGTAAAGGAACTGGTTTGGTGTAGATGGCCTTAGCCACCAGCACAGGCCCTGGTTTGGTGGAGGTAGCCTCATCCAGAAGCGCAAGCCCTGGTGTGTTGCAGTAAACCTCAGCCAGCAACACAGGCCCTGGTGTGGTGTAGATGGCCTCAGCCAGCAGCACAGGCCCATGTGTGTTGTAGGTGGCCAAAGCTAGGAAAACAGGCTGTGGTGTGTTGTAAATGGCCTCAACTTGCAGCAGAGGAGTTGGTGAGGTGGAGGCGGCCTCATCATGCAACTCAGGTCCTGGTGTGCTGTAGATGGCCTCAGCCAGAGCCACAGGCCCTGGTGTGGTGTAGGTGGCATCAGCCAAAAGCACACAGGACCTGGTGTGGTGTAGATGGCCTCAGCCAGCAGCACAGGCCCTGGTGTGATTAACATGGCCTCAACCAGCAACACAGGCCCTGGTGTGGTGTAGATGGCCTCAGCCAGAGCCACAGGCACTGGTTTGGTGGAGGTGGCCTCAGCCAAAAGCACACAGGCCCTGATGTGGTGTAGATGGCCTCAGCCAGCAGCACATGCCCATGTGTGTTGTAGGTGGCCAAAGCTAGGAAAACAGGCCGTGGTGTGTTGTAGATGGCCTCAGCCAGCAGCACAGGCCCTGGTGTGGTGTAGATGGCCTCAGCCCAAAGCACACAGGCCCTGATGTGGTGTAAGTTGCCTCAGTCAAAAGGACACAGGCCCTGGTGTGGTGTAGCTGGCCTCAGCCAGAAGCACATGCCCATGTGTGTTGTAGGTGGCCAAAGCTAGGAAAACAGGCCATGGTGTGTTGTAGATGGCCTCAACTTGCAGCACAGGACTTGGTGAGGTGGAGGTGGCCTCATCCTGCATCTCAGGCCCTGGTGTGGTGTAGATGGCCTCAGCCAGAGCCACAGGCCCTGGTGTGGTGTAGGTGGCCTCAGCCAGCAGCACAGGCCCTGGTGTGATTAACATGCCCTCAACCAGCAACACAGGCCCTGGTGTGGTGTAGATGGCCTCAGCCAGAGCCACAGGCACTGGTGTGCTGTAGTTGGCCTTAGCCAGAGCCACAGGCCCTGGTGTGGTGTAGATGGCCTCAGGCAGAAGCGGAAGCCCTGGCATGTTGCAGTCAACCTCAATAATCAGTAAAGGAACTGGTGTGGTGTAGATGGCCTTAGCCTCCAGCACTGGCCTTGGTGTGGTGTAGATGGCCTCAGCCAGAACCACAGGCACTGGTGGGGTGTAGATGGCCTCAGCCAGAGCCACAGGCCCTGGTTTGGTGGAGGTGGCCTCAGTCAAAATCACACAGGCCCTGGTGTGGTGTAAGTTTCCTCAGTCAAAAGCAAACAGGGCCTGGTGTGGATTTGTGTAGTAAGCCTCAACCAGCAACACAGGCCCATGTGTGTTGTAGGTGGCCAAAGCTAGGAAAACAGGCTGTGGTGTGTTGTAAATGGCCTCAACTTGCAGCACAGGAGTTGGTGTAGGTGGAGGCGGCCTCATCCTGCAACTCAGGTCCTGGTGTGCTGTAGATGGCCTCAGCCAGAGCCACAGGCCCTGGTGTGGTGTAGGTGGCATCAGCCAAAAGCACACAGGACCTGGTGTGGTGTAGATGGCCTGAGCCAGCAGCACAGGCCCTGGTGTGATTAACATGGCCTCAACCAGCAACACAGGCCCTGGTGTGGTGTAGATGGCCTCAGCCAGAGCCACAGGCACTGGTTTGGTGGAGGTGGCCTCAGCCAAAAGCACACAGGCCCTGATGTGGTGTAGATGGCCTCAGCCAGCAGCACATGCCCATGTGTGTTGTAGGTGGCCAAAGCTAGGAAAACAGGCCGTGGTGTGTTGTAGATGGCCTCAGCCAGCAGCACAGGCCCTGGTGTGATTAACATGGCCTCAACCAGCAACACAGGCCCTGGTGTGGTGTAGATGGCCTCAGCCCAAAGCACACAGGCCCTGATGTGGTGTAAGTTGCCTCAGTCAAAAGGACACAGGCCCTGGTGTGGTGTAGCTGGCCTCAGCCAGAAGCACATGCCCATGTGTGTTGTAGGTGGCCAAAGCTAGGAAAACAGGCCATGGTGTGTTGTAGATGGCCTCAACTTGCAGCACAGGACTTGGTGAGGTGGAGGTGGCCTCATCCTGCATCTCAGGCCCTGGTGTGCTGTAGATGGCCTCAGCCAGAGCCACAGGCCCTGGTGTGGTGTAGGTGGCCTCAGCCAGCAGCACAGGCCCTGGTGTGATTAACATGCCCTCAACCAGCAGCACAGGCCCTGGTGTGGTGTAGATGGCCTCAGCCAGAGCCACAGGCACTGGTGTGCTGTAGTTGGCCTTAGCCAGAGCCACAGGCCCTGGTGTGGTGTAGATGGCCTTAGGCAGAAGCGGAAGCCCTGGCATGTTGCAGTCAACCTCAATAATCAGTAAAGGAACTGGTGGGGTGTAGATGGCCTCAGCCAGAGCCACAGGCCCTGGTTTGGTGGAGGGGGCCTCAGTCAAAATCACACAGGCCCTGGTGTGGTGTAAGTTTCCTCAATCAAAAGCAAACAGGGCCTGGTGTGGATTTGTGTAGTAAGCCTCAACCAGCAACACAGGCCCTGGTGTGGTGTAGATGGCCTCAGCCAGAGCCACAGGCCCTGGTGGGGTGTAGATGGTCTCAGCCAGACCCACAAGCCCTGGTGTGATTAACCTGGCTTCAACCAGCACCACAGGCCCTGGTGTGGTGTGGTGTAGATGGCCTCATCAAGAGCCACATTCCCTGGTCTGGTTAACCTGGCCTCAACCAGTAACACAGGCCCTGGTGTGGTGTAGTTGGCCTTAGCCACCAGCACAGGCACTGATTTGGTGTAGATGGCCTCAGCCAGAGCCACAGGCCCTGGTGTGGTGTAGATGGCCTCAGTCAGAGCCACAAGCCCTGGTGTGGTGTAGATTGCCTCAGCCAAAGCATACAGGCCCTAGTGGGATGTAGTTGGTCTCAGCCAGCAGCACAGGCTTTGGTGTGATTAACATGGCCTCAACCAGCAACACAGGCCCTGGTGTGGTGTAGATGGCCTCAGCCAGAGCCACAGGCACTGGTTTGGTGGACGTGGCCTCATCCAAAAGCACACAGGCCCTGATGTGGTGTAGATGGCCTCATCCAGCAGCACAGGCCCTGGTGTGATTAACATGGCCTCAACCAGCAACACAGGCCCTGGTGTGGTGTAGATGGCCTCAGCCAGAGCCACAGGTCCTGGTGTGGTGTAGATTGCCTCAGCCAAAGCCAAAGGCCCTGGTGTGGTGTATTTGACCTCAGCCCGCGGCACAGGCTCTGGTGGGGTGTAGATGGCCTCAGCCAGAGCCACAGGCCTTGGTGTGGTGTAAGTTGCCTCAGTCAAAAGCACACAGGCCCTGATGTAGTGTAGATGGCCTCAACAAGCAACACACGCCTGGTGTGGTGTAGATGTCCTCTGACATAGCCACAGGCCCTGGTGGGGTGTAGATGGCCTCAGCCAGAGCCACAGGCCCTGGTGTGGTGTAGTTGGACTCAACCAGCAGCACAGGCTCTGGTGGGGTGCAGATGGCCTCAGCCAGAGCCACAGGCCCTGGTGTGGTGTAGTTGGCCTCAGCCAGCAGCACAGGATCTGGCGTGGTGTAGATGGCCTCAGAAAGAGCCACAGGCCCTGGTTTGGTGGAGATGGCCTCAGCCAAAAGCACACAGGCCCTGATGTGGTGTAAGTTGCCTCAGCCAAAAGCACACAGGCCCTGGTGTGGTGTAGCTGGCCTCAGCCAGAAGCACATGCCCATGTGTGTTGTAGGTGGCCAAAGCTAGTAAAACAGGCCGTGGTGTGTTGTAGATGGCCTCAAATTGCAGCACAGGACTTGGTGAGGTGGAGGTGGCCTCATCCTGCATCTCAGGCCCTGGTGTGCTGTAGATGGCCTCAGCCAGAGCCACAGGCCCTGGTGTGGTGTAGGTGGCCTCAGCTAGCACCACAGGCCCTGGTGTGATTAACATGGCCTCAACCAGCAACACAGGCCCTGGTGTGCTGTAGATGGCCTCAGCCAGAGCCACAGGCACTGGTTTGGTGGAGGTGGCCTCGGCCAAAAGCACACAGGCCCTGGTGTGCTGTAGATGGCCTCAGCCAGAGCCACAGGACATGGGGTGGTGTAGATGGCCTCAGCCAGAAGCGGAAGCTCTGGCGTGTTGCAGTCAACCTCAGCAATCAGTAAAGGAACTGGTGTGGTGTAGATGGCCTTAGCCACCAGCACAGGCCCTGGTGTGATTAACATGGCCTCAACCAGCAACACAGGCCCTGGTGTGGTGTAGATGGCCTCAGCCAGCAGCACAGGCTCTGGAGGGGTGTAGATGGCCTCAGAAAGAGCCACAGGCCCTGGTTTGGTGGAGATGGCCTCAGCCAAAATCACACAGGCCCTGATGTGGTGTAGATGGCCTCATCCAGCAGCACAGGCCCTGGTGTGATTAACATGGCCTCAACCAGCAACACAGGCCCTGGTGTGGTGTAGATTGCCTAAGCCAGAGCCACAGGCCCTGGTGTGGTGTAGATGGCCTCAGCCAGAGCCACAGGCCTTGGTGTGGTGTAGATTGCCTCAGCCAAAGCCAAAGGCCCTGGTGTGGTGTATTTCGCCTCAGCCAGCAGCACAGGCTCTGGTGGGGTGTAGATGGCCTCAGCCAGAGCCACAGGCCCTGGTGTGGTGTAAGTTGCCTCAGTCAAAAGCACACAGGCCTTGATGAGGTGTAGATGGCCTCAACAAGCAACACAGGCCTGGTGTGGTGTAGATGGCCTCAGGCAGAAGCGGAAGCCCTGACATGTTGCAGTCAACCTCAACAATCAGTAAAGGAACTGGTGTGGTGTAGATGGCCTTAGCCCCCAGCACTGGCCTTGGTGTGGTGTAGATGGCCTCAGCCAGAGCCACAGGCACTGGTGTGGTGTAGATGGCCTTAGCCCCCAACACTGGCCTTGGTGTGGTGTAGATGGCCTCAGCCAGAGCCACAGGCACTGGTGGGGTGTAGATGGCCTCAGCCAGAGCCACAGGCCCTGGATTGGTGGAGGTGGCCTCAGTCAAAATCACACAGGCCCTGGTGTGGTGTAAGTGTCCTCAGTCAAAAGCAAACAGGGCCTGGTGTGGATTTGTGTAATAAGCCTCAACCAGCAACACAGGCCCTGGTGTGGTGTAGATGGCCTCAGCCAGAGCCACAGGCCCTGGTGTGGTGTAGATTGCCTCAGCCAGAGCCACAGGCCCTGGTGGGGTGTAGATGGTCTCAGCCAGACCCACAGGCCCTGCTGTGATTAACCTGGCCTCAACCAGCACCACAGGCCCTGGTGTGGTGTGGTGTAGATGGCCTCATCAAGAGCCACATTACCTGGTCTGGTTAACCTGGCCTCAACCAGTAACACAGGCCCTGGTGTGGTGTAGTTGGCCTTAGCCACCAGCACAGGCACTGATTTGGTGTAGATGGCCTCAGCCAGAGCCACAGGCCCTGGTGTGGTGTAGATGGCCTCAGCCAGAGCCACAAGCCCTGGTGTGGTGTAGATTGCCTCAGCCAAAGCCACAGGCCCTAGTGGGATGTAGTTGGCCTCAGCCAGCAGCACAGGCTCTGGTGTGATAAACATGGCCTCAACCAGCAACACAGGCCCTGGTGTGGTGTAGATGGCCTCAGCCAGCAGCACAGGCCCTGGTGTGATTAACATGGCCTCAACCAGCAACACAGGCCCTGGTGTGGTGTAGATAGCATCAGCCAGAGCCACAGGCCCTGGTGTGGTGTAGATGGCATCAGCCAGAAGCGGAAGCCCTGGCGTGTTGCAGTCAACCTCCGCAATCAGTAAAGGAACTGGTGTGGTATAGATGGCCTCAGCCACCAGCACAGGCCTTGGTGTGGTGTACATGGCCTCAGCCAGAGCCACAGGCCCTGGTGTGGTGTAGATTGCCTCAGCCAGACCCACAGGCCCTGGTGTGGTGTAGATGGTCTCAGAAAGAGCCACAGGTCCTGGTTTGGTGGAGGTGGCCTCAGCCAAAATCACACAGGCCCTGGTCTGGTGTAAGTTTCCTCAGTCAAAAGCAAACAGGCCCTGGTGTGGATTTGTGTAGTTAGCCTCAACCAGCAACACAGGCCCTGGTGTGGTGTAGATGGCCTCAGCCAGAGCCACAGGCCCTGGTGTGGTGTGGTGTAGATGGCCTCATCCAAAGCCACATTCCCTGGTCTGGTTAACCTGGCCTCAACCAGTAACACAGGCCCTTGTGTGGTATAGTTGGCCTTAGCCACCAGCACAGGCACTGATTTGCTGTAGATGGCCTCAGTCAGAGCCACAGGCCGTGGTGTGGTGTAGATGGCCTCAGCCAGAGCCACAGGCCCTAGTGGGATGTAGTTGGCCTCAGCCAGCAGCACAGGCTCTGGTGTGATTAACATGGCCTCAACCAGCAACACAGGCCCTGATGTGGTGTAGATGGCCTCAGCCAGCAGCACAGGCCCTGTAGTGATTAACATGGCCTCAACCAGCAACACAGGCCCTGGTGTGGTGTAGATGGCCTCAGCCAGAGCCACAGGCACTGGTTTGGTGGAGGTGGCCTCAGCCAAAAGCACTCAGCCAGCAGCACAGGCCCTGGTGTGATTAACATGGGCTCAACCAGCAACACAGGCCCTGATGTGGTGTAGATGGCCTCAGCCAGAGCCACAGGCCCTGGTGTGGTGTAGATCGCCTCAGCCAGAAGCGGAAGCTCTGGCGTGGTGCAGTCAACCTCAGCAATCAGTAAAGGAACTGGTGTGGTGTATATGGCCTTAGCCACCAGCATAAGGCCCTGGTTTGGTGTAGGTGGCCTCAGCCAGAAGCCCAAGCCCTGGTGTGTTGCAGTCAACCTCAGCCAGAGCCACTGGCCCTGGTGTGGTGTAGATTGCATCAGCCAGAGCCCCAGGCCCTGGTGTGGTGTAGATTGCCTCAGCCAAAGCCACAGACCCTTGTGTGGTGTAGATGGCCTCAGCCAGAGCCACAGGCCCTGGTGTAGTGTAGTTGGCCTTACCCAGCAGAACAGGCCCTGGTGTGATGTAGATGGCCTCAGACAGAGACACAGGCACTGGTGGTGTGTAGATGGCCTCAGCCAGAGCCACAGGCCCTGGTGGGGTGTAGATGGTCTCAGCCAGACCCACAGGCCCTGGTGTGATTAACCTGGCCTCAACCAGCACCACAGGCCCTGGTGTGGTGTGGTGTAGATGGCCTCATCAAGAGCCACATTCCCTGGTCTGGTTAACCTGGCCTCAACCAGTAACACAGGCCCTGGTGTGGTGTAGTTGGCCTTAGCCACCAGCACAGGCACTGATTTGGTGTAGATGGCCTCAGCCAGAGCCACAGGCCCTGGTGTGGTGTAGATGGCCTCAGCCAGAGCCACAAGCCCTGGTGTGGTGTAGATTGCCTCAGCCAAAGCCACAGGCCCTAGTGGGATGTAGTTGGCCTCAGCCAGCAGCACAGGCTCTGGTGTGATTAACATTGCCTCAACCAGCAACACAGGCCCTGGTGTGGTGTAGATGGCCTCAGCCAGCAGCACAGGCCCTGTAGTGATTAACATGGCCTCAACCAGCAACACAGGCCCTGGTGTGGTGTAGATAGCATCAGCCAGAGCCACAGGCCCTGGTGTGGTGTAGATGGCATCAGCCAGAAGCGGAAGCCCTGGCGTGTTGCAGTCAACCTCCGCAATCAGTAAAGGAACTGGTGTGGTATAGATGGCCTCAGCCACCAGCACAGGCCTTGGTGTGGTGTACATGGCCTCAGCCAGAGCCTCAGGCCCTGGTGTGGTGTAGATTGCCTCAGCCAGACCCACAGGCCCTGGTGTGGTGTAGATGGTCTCAGAAAGAGCCACAGGTCCTGGTTTGGTGGAGGTGGCCTCAGCCAAAATCACACAGGCCCTGGTGTGGTGTAAGTTTCCTCAGTCAAAAGCAAACAGGCCCTGGTGTGGATTTGTGTAGTTAGCCTCAACCAGCAACACAGGCCCTGGTGTGGTGTAGATGGCCTCAGCCAGAGCCACAGGCCCTGGTGTGGTGTGGTGTAGATGGCCTCATCAAGAGCCACATTCCCTGGTCTGGTTAACCTGGCCTCAACCAGTAACACAGGCCCTGGTGTGGTATAGTTGGCCTTAGCCACCAGCACAGGCACTGATTTGGTGTAGATGGCCTCAGTCAGAGCCACAGGCCGTGGTGTGGTGTAGATGGCCTCAGCCAGAG
Organism: Pelmatolapia mariae; assembly: GCF_036321145.2. NCBI lineage: Eukaryota > Metazoa > Chordata > Actinopteri > Cichliformes > Cichlidae > Pelmatolapia > Pelmatolapia mariae. Next base: position 7,746,732 of record NC_086246.1, read on the forward strand.
CCACAGGCCCTGGTGTGGTATAGATTGCCTCAGCCAAAGCCACAGGCCCTAGTGGGATGTAGTTGGCCTCAGCCAGCAGCACAGGCTCTGGTGTGATTAACATGGCCTCAACCAGCAACACAGGCCCTGGTGGGGTGTAGATGGCCTCAGCCAGAGCCACAGGCACTGGTTTGGTGTAGGTGGCCTCAGCCAAAAGCACTCAGCCAGCAGCACAGGCCCTGGTGTGATTAACATGGGCTCAACCAGCAACACAGGCCCTGATGTGGTGTAGATGGCCTCAGCCAGAGCCACAGGCCCTGGTGTGGTGTAGATGACCTCAGCCAGAAGCGGAAGCTCTGGCGTGGTGCAGTCAACCTCAGCAATCAGTAAAGGAACTGGTGTGGTGTATATGGCCTTAGCCACCAGCATAAGGCCCTGGTTTGGTGTAGGTGGCCTCAGCCAGAAGCCCAAGCCCTGGTGTGTTGCAGTCAACCTCAGCCAGAGCCACTGGCCCTGGTGTGGTGTAGATTGCATCAGCCAGAGCCCCAGGCCCTGGTGTGGTGTAGATTGCCTCAGCCAAAGCCACAGGCCCTTGTGTGGTGTAGATGGCCTCAGCCAGAGCCACAGGCCCTGGTGTAGTGTAGTTGGCCTTACCCAGCAGAACAGGCCCTGGTGTGATGTAGATGGCCTCAGACAGAGCCACAGGCACTGGTGGGGTGTAGATGGCCTCAGCCAGAGCCACAGGCCCTGATTGGTGGAGGTGGCCTCAGCCAAAATCACACAGGCCCTGGTGTGGTGTAAGTTTCCTCAGTCTAAAGCAAACAGGGCCTGGTGTGATTAACATGGCCTCAACCAGCAACACAGGCCCTGGTGTGGTGTTGTAGATGGCCTCAGCCAGCAGCACAGGCCCTGGTGTGATTAACATGGCCTCAACCAGCAACACAGGCCCTGGTGTGGTGTAGATGGCATCATCCAGAGCCACAGGCCCTGGTGTTGTGTAGATGGCCTCAGCCAGAAGCGGAAGCCCTGGCGTGTTGCAGTCAACCTCCGCAATCAGTAAAGGAACTGGTGTGGTGTAGATGGCCTCAGCCACCAGCACAGGCCTTGGTGTGGTGTACATGGCCTCAGCCAGAGCCACAGGCCCTGGTGTGGTGTAGATTGCCTCAGCCAGATCCACAGGCCCTGGTGTGGTGTAGATGGCCTCAGAAAGAGCCACAGGTCCTGGTTTGGTGGAGGTGGCCTCAGCCAAAATCACACAGGCCCTGGTGTGGTGTAAGTTTCCTCAGTCAAAAGCAAACAGGCCCTGGTGTGGATTTGTGTAGTTAGCCTCAACCAGCAACACAGGCCCTGGTGTGGTGTAGATGGCCTCAGCCAGATCCACAGGCCCTGGTGTGGTTTGGTGTAGATGGCCTCATCAAGAGCCACATTTCCTGGTCTGGTTAACCTGGCCTCAACCAGTAACACAGGCCCTGGTGTGGTATAGTTGGCCTTAGCCACCAGCACAGGCACTGATTTGGTGTAGATGGCCTCAGCCAGAGCCACAGGCACTGGTTTGGTGGACGTGGCCTCAGCCAAAAGCACACAGGCCCTGATGTGGTGTAGATGGCCTCATCCAGCAGCACAGGCCCTGGTGTGATTAACATGGCCTCAACCAGCAACACAGGCCCTGGTGGGGTGTAGATGTCCTCAGCCAGAGCCACAGGCACTGGTTTGGTGTAGGTGGCCTCAGCCAAGAGCACTCAGCTAGCAGCACAGGCCCTGGTGTGATTAACATGGCCTCAACCAGCAACACAGGCCCTGCTGTGGTGTAGATGGCCTCAGCCAGAGCCACAGGCCCTGGTGTGGTGTAGATGGCCTCAGCCAGAAGCGGAAGCTCTGGCGTGTTGCAGTCAACCTCAGCAATCAGTAAAGGAACTGGTGTGGTGTATATGGCCTTAGCCACCAGCACAGGCCCTGGTGTGGTGTAGGTGGCCTCAGCCAGAAGCGCAAGCCCTGGTGTGTTGCAGTCAACCTCAGCCAGAGCCACTGGCCCTGGTGTGGTGTAGATTGCATCAGCCAGAGCCCCAGGCCCTGGTGTGGTGTAGATTGCCTCAGCCAAAGCCACAGGCCCTTGTGTGGTGTAGATGGCCTCAGCCAGAGCCAGAGGCCCTGGTGTGGTGTAGTTGGCCTTACCCAGCAGAACAGGCCCTGGTGTGATGTAGATGGCCTCAGACAGAGCCACAGGCCCTGGTGTGGTGTAGTTGGCCTCAGCCAGCAGCGCAGGCACTGGTGGGGTGTAGATGGCCCCAGCATGAGCCCCAGGCCCTGTCGTGGTGTTGTTGGCCTTAGCCAGCATAACAGGCCCTTGTTTGGTGGAGGTGGCCAAAGGAAGGTGCACAGGCCGTGGTGTGGTGTAGATGGCCTCAGCCAGAGCCACAGGCCCTGGTGTGGTGTAGATGGCCTTAGCCACCAGCACAGGCTCTGATTTGGTGTAGATGGCCTCAGCCAGAGCCACAGGCCCTGGTGTGGTGTAGATGGCCTCAGAAAGAGCCACAGGTCCTGGTTTGGTGGAGGTGGCCTCAGCCAAAATCACACAGACCCTGGTGTGGTGTAAGATTCCTCAGTCAAAAGCAAACAGGCCCTGGTGTGGATTTGTGTAGTTAGCCTCAACCAGCAACACAGGCCCTGGTGTGGTGTAGATGGCCTCAGCCAGAGCCACAAGCCCTGGTGTGGTGTAGATTGCCTCAACCAAAGCCACAGGCCCTAGTGGGATGTAGTTGGCCTCAGCCAGCAGCACAGGCTCTGGTGTGATTAACATGGTCTCAACCAGCAAAACAGGCCCTGGTGTGGTGTAGATGGCCTCAGCCAGCAGCACAGGCCCTGGTGTGATTAACATGGCCTCAACCAGCAACACAGGCCCTGGTGTGGTGTAGATGGCATCAGCCAGAGCCACAGGCCCTGGTGTGGTGTAGATGGCCTCAGCCAGAAGCGGAAGCCCTGGCGTGTTGCAGTCAACCTCCGCAATCAGTAAAGGAACTGGTGTGGTGTAGTTGGCCTCAGCCACCAGCACAGGCCCTGGTGTGCTGTAGATGGCCTCAGCCAGAGCCACAGGCCCTGGTGTGGTGTAGGTGGCCTCAGCCAAAAGCACTCAGCCAGCAGCACAGGCCCTGGTGTGATTAACATGGCCTCAACCAGCAACACAGGCCCTGATGTGGTGTAGATGGCCTCAGACAGAGCCACAGGCCCTGGTGTGGTGTAGATGGCCTCAGCCAGAAGCGGAAGCTCTGGCGTGGTACAGTCAACCTCAGCAATCAGTAAAGGAACTGGTGTGGTGTATATGGCCTTAGCAACCAGCATAAGGCCCTGGTTTGGTGTAGGTGGCCTCAGCCAGAAGCCCAAGCCCTGGTGTGTTGCAGTCAACCTCAGCCAGAGCCACTGGCCCTGGTGTGGTGTAGATTGCATCAGCCAGAGCCCCAGGCCCTGGTGTGGTGTAGATTGCCTCAGCCAAAGCCACAGGCCCTTGTGTGGTGTAGATGGCCTCAGCCAGAGCCACAGGCCCTGGTGTAGTGTAGTTGGCCTTACCCAGCAGAACAGGCCCTGGTGTGATGTAGATGGCCTCAGACAGAGCCACAGGCACTGGTGGGGTGTAGATGGCCTCAGCCAGAGCCACAGGCCCTGATTGGTGGAGGTGGCCTCAGCCAAAATCACACAGGCCCTGGTGTGGTGTAAGTTTCCTCAGTCAAAAGCAAACAGGGCCTGGTGTGGATTTGTGTAGTAAGCCTCAACCACCAATACAGGCGCTGGTGTGGGGTAGATGGCCTCAGCCAGAGCCACAGGTCCTGGTGTGGTGTAGGTGGCCTCAGCCAGAGCCACAGGCCCTGGTGGGGTGTAGATGGTCTCAGCCAGACCCACAGGCCCTGGTGTGATTAACCTGGCCTCCAGCAGCACCACAGGCCCTGGTGTGGTGTGGTGTAGATGGCCTCATCAAGAGCCACATTCCCTGGTCTGGTTAACCTGGCCTCAACCAGTAACACAGGCCCTGATGTGGTGTAGTTGGCCTTAGCCACCAGCACAGGCACTGATTTGGTGTAGATGGCCTCAGCCAGAGCCACAGGCCCTGGTGTGGTGTAGATGGCCTCAGCCAGAGCCACAAGGCCTGTTGTGGTGTAGATTGCCTCAGCCAAAGCCACAGGCACTGGTTTGGTGGAGGTGGCCTCAGCCAACAGCACACAGGCCCTGATGTGGTGTAGATGGCCTCAGCCAGCAGGACATGCCCATGTGTGTTGTAGGTGGCCAAAGCTAGGAAAACAGGCCGTGGTGTGTTGTAGATGGCATCAACCAGCAAGACAGGCCCTGCTGTGGTGTAGATGGCCTCAGCCAGAGCCACAGGCACTGGTTTGGTGGACGTGGCCTCAGCCAAAAGCACACAGGCCCTGATGTGGTGTAGATGGCCTCATCCAGCAGCACAGGCCCTGGTGTGATTAACATGGCCTCAACCAGCAACACAGGCCCTGGTGGGGTGTAGATGGCCTCAGCCAGAGCCACAGGCACTGGTTTGGTGTATGTGGCCTCAGCCAAGAGCACTCAGCTAGCAGCACAGGCCCTGGTGTGATTAACATGGCCTCAACCAGCAACACAGGCCCTGATTTTCTGTAGATGGCCTCAGCCAGAGCCACAGGCCCTGGTGTGGTGTAGATGGCCTCAGCCAGAAGCGGAAGCTCTGGCGTGTTGCAGTCAACCTCAGCAATCAGTAAAGGAACTGGTGTGGTGTATATGGCCTTAGCCACCAGCACAGGCCCTGGTTTGGTGTAGGTGGCCTCAGCCAGAAGCGCAAGCCCTGGTGTGTTGCAGTCAACCTCAGCCAGAGCCACTGGCCCTGGTGTGGTGTAGATTGCATCAGCCAACGCCACAGGCCCTTGTGTGGTGTAGATGGCCTCAGCCAGAGCCAGAGGCCCTGGTGTGGTGTAGTTGGCCTTACCCAGCAGAACAGGCCCTGGTGTGATGTAGATGGCCTCAGACAGAGCCACAGGCCCTGGTGTGGTGTAGTTGGCCTCAGCCAGCAGCGCAGGCACTGGTGGGGTGTAGATGGCCCCAGCATGAGCCCCAGGCCCTGTCGTGGTGTTGTTGGCCTTAGCCAGCATAACAGGCCCTGGTTTGGTGGAGGTGGCCAAAGGAAGGAGCACAGGCCGTGGTGTGGTGTAGATGGCCTCAGCCACCAGAACAGGCTCTGATTTGGTGTAGATGGCCTAAGCCAGAGCACAGGCCCTGGTGTGGTGTAGATGGCCTCAGCCAGAGCCACAGGCCTTGGTGTGGTGTAGATTGCCTCAGCCAAAGCCAAAGGCCCTGGTGTGGTGTATTTCGCCTCAGCCAGCAGCACAGGCTTAGGTGGGGTGTAGATGGCCTCAGCCAGAGCCACAGGCCCTGGTTTGGTGGAGGTGGCCTCAGCCAGAGCCACAGGCCCTGGTTTGGTGGAGGTGGCCTCAGCCAAAATCACACAGGCCCTGGTGTGGTGTAAGTTTCCTCAGTCAAAAGCAAACAGGGCCTGGTGTGGATTTGTGTAGTAAGCCTCAACCAGCAACACAGGCCCTGGTGTGGTGTAGATGGCCTCAGCCAGAGCCACAGGCCCTGGTGTGGTGTAGATGGCCTTAGCCACCAGCACAGGCTCTGATTTGGTGTAGATGGCCTCAGCCAGAGCCACAGGCCCTGGTGTGGTGTAGATGGCCTCAGAAAGAGCCACAGGTCCTGGTTTGGTGGAGGTGGCCTCAGCCAAAATCACACAGACCCTGGTGTGGTGTAAGATTCCTCAGTCAAGAGCAAACAGGCCCTGGTGTGGATTTGTGTAGTTAGCCTCAACCAGCAACACAGGCCCTGGTGTGGTGTAGATGGCCTCAGCCAGAGCCACAGGCCCTGGTGTGGTGTAGTGTAGATGGCCTCATCAAGAGCCACATTCCCTGGTCTGGTTAACGTGGCCTCAACCAGTAACACAGGCCCTGGTGTGGTGTAGTTGGCCTTAGCCACCAGCACAGGCACTGATTTGGTGTAGATGGCCTCACCCAGAGCCACAGGCCCTGGTGTGGTGTAGATGGCCTCAGCCAGAGCCACAAGCCCTGGTGTGGTGTAGATTGCCTCAACCAAAGCCACAGGCCCTAGTGGGATGTAGTTGGCCTCAGCCAGCAGCACAGGCTCTGGTGTGATTAACATGGCCTCAACCAGCAACACAGGCCCTGGTGTGGTGTAGATGGCCTCAGCCAGCAGCACAGGCCCTGGTGTGATTAACATGGCCTCAACCAGCAACACAGGCCCTGGTGTGGTGTAGATGGCATCAGCCAGAGCCACAGGCCCTGGTGTGGTGTAGATGGCCTCAGCCAGAGTGGAAGCCCTGGCGTGTTGCAGTCAACCTCCGCAATCAGTAAAGGAACTGGTGTGGTGTAGTTGGCCTCAGCCACCAGCACAGGCCCTGGTGTGCTGTAGATGGCCTCAGCCAGAGCCACAGGCCCTGGTGTGGTGTAGGTGGCCTCAGCCAGCAGCACAGGCCCTGGTGTGATTAACATGGCCTCAGCCAGAGCCACAGGCCCTGGTGTGATGTAGATGGCCTCAGACAGAGCCACAGGCCCTGGTGTGGTGTAGTTGGCCTCAGCCAGCAGCAGAGGCACTGGTGGGGTGTAGATGCCCCCAGCAAGGGCCCCAGGCCCTGTCGCGGTGTTGTTGGCCTTAGCCAGCATAACAGGCCCTGGTTTGTGTAGATGGCCTCAGCCAGCAGCACAGGCCCTGGTGTGGTGTAGATGGCCTGAGCCAGCAGCACAGGCCCTGGAGGGGTGTAGATGGCCTCAGCCACCAGCACAGGCTCTGATTTGGTGTAGATGGCCTAAGCCAGAGCCACAGGCCCTGGTGTGGTGTAGATGGCCTCAGCCAGAGCCACAGGCCCTGGTGTGGTGTAGATTGACTCAGCCAAAACCAGAGGCCCTGGTGTGGTGTATTTGGCCTCAGCCAGCAGCACAGGCTCTGGTGGGGTGTAGATGGCCTCAGCCAGAGCTACAGGCCCTGGTGTGGTGTAAGTTGCCTCAGTCAAAAGCACACAGGCCCTGGTGTAGTGTAGATGGCCTCAACCAGCAGCACAGGCTCTGGTGGGGTGCAGATGGCCTCAGCCAGAGCCACAGGCCCTGGTGTGGTTTTGTTGGCCTCAGCCAGCAGCACAGGATCTGGTGTGGTGTAGATGGCCTCAGAAAGAGCCACAGGCCCTGGTTTGGTGGAGATGGCCTCAGCCAAAAGCACACAGGCCCTGATGTGGTGTAAGTTGCCTCAGCCAAAAGCACACAGGCCCTGGTGTGGTGTAGCTGGCCTCAGCCAGAAGCACATGCCCATGTGTGTTGTAGGTGGCCAAAGCTAGTAAAACAGGCCGTGGTGTGTTGTAGATGGCCTCAAATTGCAGCACAGGACTTGTTGAGGTGGAGGTGGCCTCATCCTGCATCTCAGGCCCTGGTTTGCTGTAGATGGCCTCAGCCAGAGCCACAGGCCCTGGTGTGGTGTAGGTGGCCTCAGCCAGCAGCACACGCCCTGGTGTGATTAACATGGCCTCAACCAGCAACACAGGCCCATGTGTGTTGTAGGTAGCCAAAGCTAGGAAAACAGGCCGTGGTGTGTTGTAGATGGCATCAACCAGCAAGACAGGCCCTGCTGTGGTGTAGATGGCCTCAGCCAGAGCCACAGGCACTGGTTTGGTGGACGTGGCCTCAGCCAAAAGCACACAGGCCCTGATGTGGTGTAGATGGCCTCATCCAGCAGCACAGGCCCTGGTGTGATTAACATGGCCTCAACCAGCAACACAGGCCCTGGTGGGGTGTAGATGGCCTCAGCCAGAGCCACAGGCACTGGTTTGGTGTAGGTGGCCTCAGCCAAGAGCACTCAGCTAGCAGCACAGGCCCTGGTGTGATTAACATGGCCTCAACCAGCAACACAGGCCCTGATTTTCTGTAGATGGCCTCAGCCAGAGCCACAGGCCCTGGTGTGGTGTAGATGGCCTCAGCCAGAAGCGGAAGCTCTGGCGTGTTGCAGTCAACCTCAGCAATCAGTAAAGGAACTGGTGTGGTGTATATGGCCTTAGCCACCAGCACAGGCCCTGGTTTGGTGTAGGTGGCCTCAGCCAGAAGCGCAAGCCCTGGTGTGTTGCAGTCAACCTCAGCCAGAGCCACTGGCCCTGGTGTGGTGTAGATTGCATCAGCCAGAGCCCCAGGCCCTGGTGTGGTGTAGATTGCCTCAGCCAACGCCACAGGCCCTTGTGTGGTGTAGATGGCCTCAGCCAGAGCCAGAGGCCCTGGTGTGGTGTAGTTGGCCTTACCCAGCAGAACAGGCCCTGGTGTGATGTAGATGGCCTCAGACAGAGCCACAGGCCCTGGTGTGGTGTAGTTGGCCTCAGCCAGCAGCGCAGGCACTGGTGGGGTGTAGATGGCCCCAGCATGAGCCCCAGGCCCTGTCGTGGTGTTGTTGGCCTTAGCCAGCATAACAGGCCCTTGTTTGGTGGAGGTGGCCAAAGGAAGGTGCACAGGCCGTGGTGTGGTGTAGATGGCCTCAGCCAGAGCCACAGGCCCTGGTGTGGTGTAGATGGCCTTAGCCACCAGCACAGGCTCTGATTTGGTGTAGATGGCCTCAGCCAGAGCCACAGGCCCTGGTGTGGTGTAGATGGCCTCAGAAAGAGCCACAGGTCCTGGTTTGGTGGAGGTGGCCTCAGCCAAAATCACACAGACCCTGGTGTGGTGTAAGATTCCTCAGTCAAAAGCAAACAGGCCCTGGTGTGGATTTGTGTAGTTAGCCTCAACCAGCAACACAGGCCCTGGTGTGGTGTAGATGGCCTCAGCCAGAGCCACAAGCCCTGGTGTGGTGTAGATTGCCTCAACCAAAGCCACAGGCCCTAGTGGGATGTAGTTGGCCTCAGCCAGCAGCACAGGCTCTGGTGTGATTAACATGGTCTCAACCAGCAAAACAGGCCCTGGTGTGGTGTAGATGGCCTCAGCCAGCAGCACAGGCCCTGGTGTGATTAACATGGCCTCAACCAGCAACACAGGCCCTGGTGTGGTGTAGATGGCATCAGCCAGAGCCACAGGCCCTGGTGTGGTGTAGATGGCCTCAGCCAGAAGCGGAAGCCCTGGCGTGTTGCAGTCAACCTCCGCAATCAGTAAAGGAACTGGTGTGGTGTAGTTGGCCTCAGCCACCAGCACAGGCCCTGGTGTGCTGTAGATGGCCTCAGCCAGAGCCACAGGCCCTGGTGTGGTGTAGGTGGCCTCAGCCAAAAGCACTCAGCCAGCAGCACAGGCCCTGGTGTGATTAACATGGCCTCAACCAGCAACACAGGCCCTGATGTGGTGTAGATGGCCTCAGACAGAGCCACAGGCCCTGGTGTGGTGTAGATGGCCTCAGCCAGAAGCGGAAGCTCTGGCGTGGTACAGTCAACCTCAGCAATCAGTAAAGGAACTGGTGTGGTGTATATGGCCTTAGCAACCAGCATAAGGCCCTGGTTTGGTGTAGGTGGCCTCAGCCAGAAGCCCAAGCCCTGGTGTGTTGCAGTCAACCTCAGCCAGAGCCACTGGCCCTGGTGTGGTGTAGATTGCATCAGCCAGAGCCCCAGGCCCTGGTGTGGTGTAGATTGCCTCAGCCAAAGCCACAGGCCCTTGTGTGGTGTAGATGGCCTCAGCCAGAGCCACAGGCCCTGGTGTAGTGTAGTTGGCCTTACCCAGCAGAACAGGCCCTGGTGTGATGTAGATGGCCTCAGACAGAGCCACAGGCACTGGTGGGGTGTAGATGGCCTCAGCCAGAGCCACAGGCCCTGATTGGTGGAGGTGGCCTCAGCCAAAATCACACAGGCCCTGGTGTGGTGTAAGTTTCCTCAGTCAAAAGCAAACAGGGCCTGGTGTGGATTTGTGTAGTAAGCCTCAACCACCAATACAGGCGCTGGTGTGGGGTAGATGGCCTCAGCCAGAGCCACAGGTCCTGGTGTGGTGTAGGTGGCCTCAGCCAGAGCCACAGGCCCTGGTGGGGTGTAGATGGTCTCAGCCAGACCCACAGGCCCTGGTGTGATTAACCTGGCCTCCAGCAGCACCACAGGCCCTGGTGTGGTGTGGTGTAGATGGCCTCATCAAGAGCCACATTCCCTGGTCTGGTTAACCTGGCCTCAACCAGTAACACAGGCCCTGATGTGGTGTAGTTGGCCTTAGCCACCAGCACAGGCACTGATTTGGTGTAGATGGCCTCAGCCAGAGCCACAGGCCCTGGTGTGGTGTAGATGGCCTCAGCCAGAGCCACAAGGCCTGTTGTGGTGTAGATTGCCTCAGCCAAAGCCACAGGCACTGGTTTGGTGGAGGTGGCCTCAGCCAACAGCACACAGGCCCTGATGTGGTGTAGATGGCCTCAGCCAGCAGGACATGCCCATGTGTGTTGTAGGTGGCCAAAGCTAGGAAAACAGGCCGTGGTGTGTTGTAGATGGCATCAACCAGCAAGACAGGCCCTGCTGTGGTGTAGATGGCCTCAGCCAGAGCCACAGGCACTGGTTTGGTGGACGTGGCCTCAGCCAAAAGCACACAGGCCCTGATGTGGTGTAGATGGCCTCATCCAGCAGCACAGGCCCTGGTGTGATTAACATGGCCTCAACCAGCAACACAGGCCCTGGTGGGGTGTAGATGGCCTCAGCCAGAGCCACAGGCACTGGTTTGGTGTATGTGGCCTCAGCCAAGAGCACTCAGCTAGCAGCACAGGCCCTGGTGTGATTAACATGGCCTCAACCAGCAACACAGGCCCTGATTTTCTGTAGATGGCCTCAGCCAGAGCCACAGGCCCTGGTGTGGTGTAGATGGCCTCAGCCAGAAGCGGAAGCTCTGGCGTGTTGCAGTCAACCTCAGCAATCAGTAAAGGAACTGGTGTGGTGTATATGGCCTTAGCCACCAGCACAGGCCCTGGTTTGGTGTAGGTGGCCTCAGCCAGAAGCGCAAGCCCTGGTGTGTTGCAGTCAACCTCAGCCAGAGCCACTGGCCCTGGTGTGGTGTAGATTGCATCAGCCAACGCCACAGGCCCTTGTGTGGTGTAGATGGCCTCAGCCAGAGCCAGAGGCCCTGGTGTGGTGTAGTTGGCCTTACCCAGCAGAACAGGCCCTGGTGTGATGTAGATGGCCTCAGACAGAGCCACAGGCCCTGGTGTGGTGTAGTTGGCCTCAGCCAGCAGCGCAGGCACTGGTGGGGTGTAGATGGCCCCAGCATGAGCCCCAGGCCCTGTCGTGGTGTTGTTGGCCTTAGCCAGCATAACAGGCCCTGGTTTGGTGGAGGTGGCCAAAGGAAGGAGCACAGGCCGTGGTGTGGTGTAGATGGCCTCAGCCACCAGAACAGGCTCTGATTTGGTGTAGATGGCCTAAGCCAGAGCACAGGCCCTGGTGTGGTGTAGATGGCCTCAGCCAGAGCCACAGGCCTTGGTGTGGTGTAGATTGCCTCAGCCAAAGCCAAAGGCCCTGGTGTGGTGTATTTCGCCTCAGCCAGCAGCACAGGCTTAGGTGGGGTGTAGATGGCCTCAGCCAGAGCCACAGGCCCTGGTTTGGTGGAGGTGGCCTCAGCCAGAGCCACAGGCCCTGGTTTGGTGGAGGTGGCCTCAGCCAAAATCACACAGGCCCTGGTGTGGTGTAAGTTTCCTCAGTCAAAAGCAAACAGGGCCTGGTGTGGATTTGTGTAGTAAGCCTCAACCAGCAACACAGGCCCTGGTGTGGTGTAGATGGCCTCAGCCAGAGCCACAGGCCCTGGTGTGGTGTAGATGGCCTTAGCCACCAGCACAGGCTCTGATTTGGTGTAGATGGCCTCAGCCAGAGCCACAGGCCCTGGTGTGGTGTAGATGGCCTCAGAAAGAGCCACAGGTCCTGGTTTGGTGGAGGTGGCCTCAGCCAAAATCACACAGACCCTGGTGTGGTGTAAGATTCCTCAGTCAAGAGCAAACAGGCCCTGGTGTGGATTTGTGTAGTTAGCCTCAACCAGCAACACAGGCCCTGGTGTGGTGTAGATGGCCTCAGCCAGAGCCACAGGCCCTGGTGTGGTGTAGTGTAGATGGCCTCATCAAGAGCCACATTCCCTGGTCTGGTTAACGTGGCCTCAACCAGTAACACAGGCCCTGGTGTGGTGTAGTTGGCCTTAGCCACCAGCACAGGCACTGATTTGGTGTAGATGGCCTCACCCAGAGCCACAGGCCCTGGTGTGGTGTAGATGGCCTCAGCCAGAGCCACAAGCCCTGGTGTGGTGTAGATTGCCTCAACCAAAGCCACAGGCCCTAGTGGGATGTAGTTGGCCTCAGCCAGCAGCACAGGCTCTGGTGTGATTAACATGGCCTCAACCAGCAACACAGGCCCTGGTGTGGTGTAGATGGCCTCAGCCAGCAGCACAGGCCCTGGTGTGATTAACATGGCCTCAACCAGCAACACAGGCCCTGGTGTGGTGTAGATGGCATCAGCCAGAGCCACAGGCCCTGGTGTGGTGTAGATGGCCTCAGCCAGAGTGGAAGCCCTGGCGTGTTGCAGTCAACCTCCGCAATCAGTAAAGGAACTGGTGTGGTGTAGTTGGCCTCAGCCACCAGCACAGGCCCTGGTGTGCTGTAGATGGCCTCAGCCAGAGCCACAGGCCCTGGTGTGGTGTAGGTGGCCTCAGCCAGCAGCACAGGCCCTGGTGTGATTAACATGGCCTCAGCCAGAGCCACAGGCCCTGGTGTGATGTAGATGGCCTCAGACAGAGCCACAGGCCCTGGTGTGGTGTAGTTGGCCTCAGCCAGCAGCAGAGGCACTGGTGGGGTGTAGATGCCCCCAGCAAGGGCCCCAGGCCCTGTCGCGGTGTTGTTGGCCTTAGCCAGCATAACAGGCCCTGGTTTGTGTAGATGGCCTCAGCCAGCAGCACAGGCCCTGGTGTGGTGTAGATGGCCTGAGCCAGCAGCACAGGCCCTGGAGGGGTGTAGATGGCCTCAGCCACCAGCACAGGCTCTGATTTGGTGTAGATGGCCTAAGCCAGAGCCACAGGCCCTGGTGTGGTGTAGATGGCCTCAGCCAGAGCCACAGGCCCTGGTGTGGTGTAGATTGACTCAGCCAAAACCAGAGGCCCTGGTGTGGTGTATTTGGCCTCAGCCAGCAGCACAGGCTCTGGTGGGGTGTAGATGGCCTCAGCCAGAGCTACAGGCCCTGGTGTGGTGTAAGTTGCCTCAGTCAAAAGCACACAGGCCCTGGTGTAGTGTAGATGGCCTCAACCAGCAGCACAGGCTCTGGTGGGGTGCAGATGGCCTCAGCCAGAGCCACAGGCCCTGGTGTGGTTTTGTTGGCCTCAGCCAGCAGCACAGGATCTGGTGTGGTGTAGATGGCCTCAGAAAGAGCCACAGGCCCTGGTTTGGTGGAGATGGCCTCAGCCAAAAGCACACAGGCCCTGATGTGGTGTAAGTTGCCTCAGCCAAAAGCACACAGGCCCTGGTGTGGTGTAGCTGGCCTCAGCCAGAAGCACATGCCCATGTGTGTTGTAGGTGGCCAAAGCTAGTAAAACAGGCCGTGGTGTGTTGTAGATGGCCTCAAATTGCAGCACAGGACTTGTTGAGGTGGAGGTGGCCTCATCCTGCATCTCAGGCCCTGGTTTGCTGTAGATGGCCTCAGCCAGAGCCACAGGCCCTGGTGTGGTGTAGGTGGCCTCAGCCAGCAGCACACGCCCTGGTGTGATTAACATGGCCTCAACCAGCAACACAGGCCCATGTGTGTTGTAGGTAGCCAAAGCTAGGAAAACAGGCCGTGGTGTGTTGTAGATGGCATCAACCAGCAAGACAGGCCCTGCTGTGGTGTAGATGGCCTCAGCCAGAGCCACAGGCACTGGTTTGGTGGACGTGGCCTCAGCCAAAAGCACACAGGCCCTGATGTGGTGTAGATGGCCTCATCCAGCAGCACAGGCCCTGGTGTGATTAACATGGCCTCAACCAGCAACACAGGCCCTGGTGGGGTGTAGATGGCCTCAGCCAGAGCCACAGGCACTGGTTTGGTGTAGGTGGCCTCAGCCAAGAGCACTCAGCTAGCAGCACAGGCCCTGGTGTGATTAACATGGCCTCAACCAGCAACACAGGCCCTGATTTTCTGTAGATGGCCTCAGCCAGAGCCACAGGCCCTGGTGTGGTGTAGATGGCCTCAGCCAGAAGCGGAAGCTCTGGCGTGTTGCAGTCAACCTCAGCAATCAGTAAAGGAACTGGTGTGGTGTATATGGCCTTAGCCACCAGCACAGGCCCTGGTTTGGTGTAGGTGGCCTCAGCCAGAAGCGCAAGCCCTGGTGTGTTGCAGTCAACCTCAGCCAGAGCCACTGGCCCTGGTGTGGTGTAGATTGCATCAGCCAGAGCCCCAGGCCCTGGTGTGGTGTAGATTGCCTCAGCCAACGCCACAGGCCCTTGTGTGGTGTAGATGGCCTCAGCCAGAGCCAGAGGCCCTGGTGTGGTGTAGTTGGCCTTACCCAGCAGAACAGGCCCTGGTGTGATGTAGATGGCCTCAGACAGAGCCACAGGCCCTGGTGTGGTGTAGTTGGCCTCAGCCAGCAGCGCAGGCACTGGTGGGGTGTAGATGGCCCCAGCATGAGCCCCAGGCCCTGTCGTGGTGTTGTTGGCCTTAGCCAGCATAACAGGCCCTGGTTTGGTGGAGGTGGCCAAAGGAAGGAGCACAGGCCGTGGTGTGGTGTAGATGGCCTCAGCCACCAGAACAGGCTCTGATTTGGTGTAGATGGCCTAAGCCAGAGCACAGGCCCTGGTGTGGTGTAGATGGCCTCAGCCAGAGCCACAGGCCTTGGTGTGGTGTAGATTGCCTCAGCCAAAGCCAAAGGCCCTGGTGTGGTGTATTTCGCCTCAGCCAGCAGCACAGGCTTAGGTGGGGTGTAGATGGCCTCAGCCAGAGCCACAAGCCCTGGTTTGGTGGAGGTGGCCTCAGCCAGAGCCACAGGCCCTGGTTTGGTGGAGGTGGCCTCAGCCAAAATCACACAGGCCCTGGTGTGGTGTAAGTTTCCTCAGTCAAAAGCAACCACGGCCTGGTGTGGATTTGTGTAGTAAGCCTCAACCAGCAACACAGGCCCTGGTGTGGTGTAGATGGCCTCAGCCAGAGCCACAGGCCCTGGTGTGGTGTAGATGGCCTTAGCCACCAGCACAGGCTCTGATTTGGTGTAGATGGCCTCAGCCAGAGCCACAGGCCCTGGTGTGGTGTAGATGGCCTCAGAAAGAGCCACAAGTCCTGGTTTGGTGGAGGTGGCCTCAGCCAAAATCACACAGACCCTGGTGTGGTGTAAGATTCCTCAGTCAAAAGCAAACAGGCCCTGGTGTGGATTTGTGTAGTTAGCCTCAACCAGCAACACAGGCCCTGGTGTGGTGTAGATGGCCTCAGCCAGAGCCACAGGCCCTGGTGTGGTGTAGTGTAGATGGCCTCATCAAGAGCCACATTCCCTGGTCTGGTTAACGTGGCCTCAACCAGTAACACAGGCCCTGGTGTTGTGTAGTTGGCCTTAGCCACCAGCACAGGCACTGATTTGGTGTAGATGGCCTCACCCAGAGCCACAGGCCCTGGTGTGGTGTAGATGGCCTCAGCCAGAGCCACAAGCCCTGGTGTGGTGTAGATTGCCTCAACCAAAGCCACAGGCCCTAGTGGGATGTAGTTGGCCTCAGCCAGCAGCACAGGCTCTGGTGTGATTAACATGGCCTCAACCAGCAACACAGGCCCTGGTGTGGTGTAGATGGCCTCAGCCAGCAGCACAGGCCCTGGTGTGATTAACATGGCCTCAACCAGCAACACAGGCCCTGGTGTGGTGTAGATGGCATCAGCCAGAGCCACAGGCCCTGGTGTGGTGTAGATGGCCTCAGCCAGCAGCACAAGCCCTGGCGTGTTGCAGTCAACCTCCGCAATCAGTAAAGGAACTGGTGTGGTGTAGTTGGCCTCAGCCACCAGCACAGGCCCTGGTGTGCTGTAGATGGCCTCAGCCAGAGCCACAGGCCCTGGTGTGGTGTAGGTGGCCTCAGCCAGCAGCACAGGCCCTGGTGTGATTAACATGGCCTCAGCCAGAGCCACAGGCCCTGGTGTGATGTAGATGGCCTCAGACAGAGCCACAGGCCCTGGTGTGGTGTAGTTGGCCTCAGCCAGCAGCACAGGCACTGGTGGGGTGTAGATTCCCCCAGCAAGGGCCCCAGGCCCTGTCGCGGTGTTGTTGGCCTTAGCCAGCATAACAGGCCCTGGTTTGGTGGAGGTGGCCAAAGCAAGGAGCACAGGCCGTGGTGTGGTGTAGATGGCCTCAGCCACCAGCACAGGCTCTGATTTGGTGTAGATGGCCTAAGCCAGAGCCACAGGCCCTGGTGTGGTGTAGATGGCCTCAGCCAGCAGCACAGGCCCTGGTGTGGTGTAGATGGCCTGAGCCAGCAGCACAGGCCCTGGAGGGGTGTAAATGGCCTCAGCCACCAGCACAGGCTCTGATTTGGTGTAGATGGCCTAAGCCAGAGCCACAGGCCCTGGTGTGGTGTAGATGGCCTCAGCCAGAGCCACAGGCCCTGGTGTGGTGTAGATTGACTCAGCCAAAGCCAAAGGCCCTGGTGTGGTGTATTTGGCCTCAGCCAGCAGCACAGGCTCTGGTGGGGTGTAGATGGCCTCAGCCAGAGCTACAGGCCCTGGTGTGGTGTAAGTTGCCTCAGTCAAAAGCACACAGGCCCTGGTGTAGTGTAGATGGCCTCAACCAGCAGCACAGGCTCTGGTGGGGTGCAGATGGCCTCAGCCAGAGCCACAGGCCCTGGTGTGGTTTAGTTGGCCTCAGCCAGCAGCACAGGATCTGGTGTGGTGTAGATGGCCTCAGAAAGAGCCACAGGCCCTGGTTTGGTGGAGATGGCCTCAGCCAAAACCACACAGGCCCTGATGTGGTGTAAGTTGCCTCAGCCAAAAGCACACAGGCCCTGGTGTGGTGTAGCTGGCCTCAGCCAGAAGCACATGCCCATGTGTGTTGTAGGTGGCCAAAGCTAGTAAAACAGGCCGTAGTGTGTTGTAGATGGCCTCAAATTGCAGCACAGGACTTGGTGAGGTGGAGGTGGCCTCATCCTGCATCTCAGGCCCTGGTTTGCTGTAGATGGCCTCAGCCAGAGCCACAGGCCCTGGTGTGGTGTAGGTGGCCTCAGCCAGCAGCACACGCCCTGGTGTGATTAACATGGCCTCAACCAGCAACACAGGCCCTGGTGTGGTGTAGATGGCCTCAGCCAGAGCCACAGGCACTGGTTTGGTGGAGGTGGCCTCAGCCAAAAGCACACAGGCCCTGGTGTGCTGTAGATGGCCTCAGCCAAAGCCACAGGCCCTGGGGAGGTGTAGATGGCCTCAGCCAGAAGCGGAAGCTCTGGCGTGTTGCAGTCAACCTCAGCAATCAGTAAAGGAACTGGTGTGGTGTAGATGGCCTTAGCCACCAGCACAGGCCCTGGTGTGAT
This sequence comes from Pelmatolapia mariae, assembly GCF_036321145.2. NCBI lineage: Eukaryota > Metazoa > Chordata > Actinopteri > Cichliformes > Cichlidae > Pelmatolapia > Pelmatolapia mariae. The sequence goes on from NC_086246.1 coordinate 7,764,147, forward strand.
TAACATGGCCTCAACCAGCAACACAGGCCCTGGTGTGGTGTAGATGGCCTCAGCCAGCAGCACAGGCCCTGGAGGGGTATATATGGCCTCAGCCAGCAGCACAGGCCCTGGAGGGGTGTACATGGCCTCAGCCACCAGCACAGGCTCTGATTTGGTGTAGATTGACTAAGCCAGAGCCACAGGCCCTGGTGTGGTGTAGATGGCCTCAGCCAGAGCCATAGGCCTTGGTGTGGTGTAGATTGCCTCAGCCAAAGCCAAAGGCCATGGTGTGGTGTATTTTGCCTCAGCCAGAGCCACAGGCTCTGGTGGGGTGTAGATGGCCTCAGCCAGAGCCACAGGCCCTGGTGTGGTGTAGATGGCCTTAGCCACCAGCACAGGCTCTGATTTGGTGTAGATGGCCTCAGCCAGAGCCACAGGCCCTGGTGTGGTGTAGATGGCCTCAGAAAGAGCCACATGTCCTGGTTTGGTGGAGGTGGCCTCAGCCAAAATCACACAGACCCTGGTGTGGTGTAAAATTCCTCAGTCAAAAGCAAACAGGCCCTGGTGTGGATTTGTGTAGTTCGCCTCAACCAGCAACACAGGCCCTGGTGTGGTGTAGATGGCCTCAGCCAGAGCCACAGGCCCTGGTGTGGTGTAGTGTAAATGGCCTCATCAAGAGCCACATTCCCTGGTCTGGTTAACGTGGCCTCAACCAGTAACACAGGCCCTGGTGTGGTGTAGTTGGCCTTAGCCACCAGCACAGGCACTGATTTGGTGTAGATGGCCTCACCCAGAGCCACAGGCCCTGGTGTGGTGTAGATGGCCTCAGCCAGAGCCACAAGCCCTGGTGTGGTGTAGATGGCCTCAACCAAAGCCACAGGCCCTAGTGGGATGTAGTTGGCCTCAGCCAGCAGCACAGGCTCTGGTGTGATTAACATGGCCTCAACCAGCAACACAGGCCCTGGTGTGGTGTAGATGGCATCAGCTAGAGCCACAGGCCCTGGTGTGGTGTAGATGGCCTCAGCCAGAGCGGAAGCCCTGGCGTGTTGCAGTCAACCTCCGCAATCAGTAAAGGAACTGGTGTGGTGTAGTTGGCCTCAGCCACCAGCACAGGCCCTGGTGTGCTGTAGATGTCCTCAGCCAGAGCCACATGCCCTGGTGTGGTGTAGGCGGCCTCAGCCAGCAGCACAGGCCCTGGTGTGATTAACATGGCCTCAGCCAGAGCCACAGGCCCTGGTGTGATGTAGATGGCCTCAGACAGAGCCACAGGCCCTGGTGTGGTGTAGTTGGCCTCAGCCAGCAGCAGAGGCACTGGTGGGGTGTAGATGCCCCCAGCAAGGGCCCCAGGCCCTGTCGCGGTGTTGTTGCCCTTAGCCAGCATAACAGGCCCTGGTTTGGTGGAGGTGGCCAAAGCAAGGAGCACAGGCCATGGTGTGGTGTAGATGGCCTCAGCCACCAGCACAGGCTCTGATTTGGTGTAGATGGCCTAAGCCAGAGCCACAGGCCCTGGTGTGGTGTAGATGGCCTCAGCCAGCAGCACAGGCCCTGGTGTGGTGTAGATGGCCTGAGCCAGCAGCACAGGCCCTGGAGGGGTGTAGATGGACTCAGCCACCAGCACAGGCTCTGATTTGGTGTAGATGGCCTAAGCCAGGGCCACAGGCCCTGGTGTGGTGTAGATGGCCTCAGCCAGAGCCACAGGCCCTGGTGTGGTGTAGATTGACTCAGCCAAAGCCAAAGGCCCTGGTGTGGTGTATTTGGCCTCAGCCAGCAGCACAGGCTCTGGTGGGGTGTAGATGGCCTCAGCCAGAGCTACAGGCCCTGGTGTGGTGTAAGTTGCCTCAGTCAAAAGCACAAAGGCCCTGGTGTAGTGTAGATGGCCTCAACCAGCAGCACAGGCTCTGGTGGGGTGCAGATGGCCTCAGCCAGAGCCACAGGCCCTGGTGTGGTTTAGTTGGCCTCAGCCAGCAGCACAGGATCTGGTGTGGTGTAGATGGCCTCAGAAAGAGCCACAGGCCCTGGTTTGGTGGAGATGGCCTCAGCCAAAAGCACACAGGCCCTGATGTGGTGTAAGTTGCCTCAGCCAAAAGCACACAGGCCCTGGTGTGGTGTAGCTGGCCTCAGCCAGAAGCACATGCCCATGTGTGTTGTAGGTGGCCAAAGCTAGTAAAACAGGCCGTGGTGTGTTGTAGATGGCCTCAAATTGCAGCACAGGACTTGGTGAGGTGGAGGTGGCCTCATCCTGCATCTCAGGCCCTGGTTTGCTGTAGATGGCCTCAGCCAGAGCCACAGGCCCTGGTGTGGTGTAGGTGGCCTCAGCCAGCAGCACACGCCCTGGTGTGATTAACATGGCCTCAACCAGCAACACAGGCCCTGGTGTGGTGTAGATGGCCTCAGCCAGAGCCACAGGCACTGGTTTGGTGGAGGTGGCCTCAGCCAAAAGCACACAGGCCCTGGTGTGCTGTAGATGGCCTCAGCCAAAGCCACAGGCCCTGGGGAGGTGTAGATGGCCTCAGCCAGAAGCGGAAGCTCTGGCGTGTTGCAGTCAACCTCAGCAATCAGTAAAGGAACTGGTGTGGTGTAGATGGCCTTAGCCACCAGCACAGGCCCTGGTGTGATTAACATGGCCTCAACCAGCAACACAGGCCCTGGTGTGGTGTAGATGGCCTCAGCCAGCAGCACAGGCCCTTAGGGGTATATATGGCCTCAGCCAGCAGCACAGGCCCTGGAGGGGTGTACATGGCCTCAGCCACCAGCACAGGCTCTGATTTGGTGTAGATTGACTAAGCCAGAGCCACAGGCCCTGGTGTGGTGTAGATGGCCTCAGCCAGAGCCATATGCCTTGGTGTGGTGTAGATTGCCTCAGCCAAAGCCAAAGGCCATGGTGTGGTGTATTTTGCCTCAGCCAGAGCCACAGGCTCTGGTGGGGTGTAGATGGCCTCAGCCAGAGCCACAGGCCCTGGTTTGGTGTAAGTTTCCTCAGTCAAAAGCAAACAGGGCCTGGTGTGGATTTGTGTAGTAAGCCTCAACCAGCAACACAGGCCCTGGTGTGGTGTAGATGGCCTCAGCCAGAGCCACAGGCCCTGGTGTGGTGTAGATGGCCTCAGCCAGAGCCACAGTCCCTGGTGGGGTGTAGATGGTCTCAGCCAGACCCACAAGCCCTGGTGTGATTAACCTGGCCTCAACCAGCACCACAGGCCCTGGTGTGGTGTAGTTTTTCCCTTAGCCACCAGCACAGGCTCTGATTTGGTGTAGATGGCCTCAGCCAGAGCCACAGGCCCTGGTGGGGTGTAGATGGCCTCAGAAAGAGCCACAGGTCCTGGTTTTTTGGAGGTGGCCTCAGCCAGAGCCACAGGCCCTGGTTTGGTGGAGGTGGCCTCAGCCAAAATCACACAGGCCCTGGTGTGGTGTAAGTTTCCTCAGTCAAAAGCAACCAGGGCCTGGTGTGGATTTGTGTAGTAAGCCTCAACCAGCAACACAGGCCCTGGTGTGGTGTAGATGGCCTCAGCCAGAGCCACAGGCCCTGGTGTGGTGTAGATGGCCTTAGCCACCAGCACAGGCTCTGATTTGGTGTAGATGGCCTCAGCCAGAGCCACAGACCCTGGTGTGGTGTAGATGGCCTCAGAAAGAGCCACAGGTCCTGGTTTGGTGGAGGTGGCCTCAGCCAAAATCACACAGACCCTGGTGTGGTGTAAGATTCCTCAGTCAAAAGCAAACAGGCCCTGGTGTGGATTTGTGTAGTTAGCCTCAACCAGCAACACAGGCCCTGGTGTGGTGTAGATGGCCTCAGCCAGAGCCACAGGCCCTGGTGTGGTGTAGTGTAGATGGCCTCAGCCAGAGCCACATTCCCTGGTCTGGTTAACGTGGCCTCAACCAGTAACACAGGCCCTGGTGTGGTGTAGTTGGCCTTAGCCACCAGCACAGGCACTGATTTGGTGTAGATGGCCTCAGCCAGAGCCACAGGCCCTGGTGTGGTGTAGATGGCCTCAGCCAGAGCCACAAGCCCTGGTGTGGTGTAGATTGCCTCAACCAAAGCCACAGGCCCTAGTGGGATGTAGTTGGCCTCAGCCACCAGCACAGGCCCTGGTGTGATTAACATGGCCTCAACCAGCAACACAGGCCCTGGTGTGGTGTAGATGGCCTCAGCCAGCAGCACAGGCCCTGGAGGGGTATATATGGCCTCAGCCAGCAGCACAGGCCCTGGAGGGGTGTACATGGCCTCAGCCACCAGCACAGGCTCTGATTTGGTGTAGATTGACTAAGCCAGAGCCACAGGCCCTGGTGTGGTGTAGATGGCCTCAGCCAGAGCCATATGCCTTGGTGTGGTGTAGATTGCCTCAGCCAAAGCCAAAGGCCATGGTGTGGTGTATTTTGCCTCAGCCAGAGCCACAGGCTCTGGTGGGGTGTAGATGGCCTCAGCCAGAGCCACAGGCCCTGGTGTGGTGTAATTTGCCTCAGTCAAAAGCACACAGGCCCTGATGTAGTGTAGATGGCCTCAACAAGCAACACAGGCCTGGTGTGGTGTAGATTTCCTCAGCCAGAGCCACAGGCCCTGGTGTGGTGTAGTTGGCCTCAGCCAGCAGCACAGGATCTGGTGGGGTGTAGATGGCCTCAGAAAGAACCACAGGCCCTGGTTTGGTGGAGGTGGCCTTAGCCCAAAGCACACAGGTCCTGATGTGGTGTAAGTTGCCTCAGTCAAAAGGACACAGGCCCTGGTGTGGTGTAGATGTCCTCAGCCAGAAGCACATGCCCATGTGTGTTGTAGGTGGCCAAAGCTAGGAAAACAGGCCGTGGTGTGTTGTAGATGGCCTCAACTTGCAGCACAGGACTTGGTGAGGTGGAGGTGGCCTCATCCTCCATCTCAGGCCCTGGTGTGCTGTAGATGGCCTCAGCCAGAGCCACAGGCCCTGGTGTGGTGTAGGTGGCCTCAGCCAGCAGCACAGGCCCTGGTGTGATTAACATGGCCTCAACCAGCAACACAGGCCCTGGTGTGGTGTAGATGGCCTCAGCCAGAGCCACAGGCACTGGTGTGCTGTAGTTGGCCTTAGCCAGAGCCACAGGCCCTGGTGTGGTGTAGATGGCCTCAGGCAGAAGCGGAAGCCCTGGCATGTTGCAGTCAACCTCAACAATCAGTAAAGGAACTGGTGTGGTGTAGATGGCCTTAGCCACCAGCACTGGCCTTGGTGTGGTGTAGATGGCCTCAGCCAGAGCCACAGGCACTGGTGGGGTGTAGATGGCCTCAGCCAGAGCCACAGGCCCTGGTTTGGTGTAAGTTTCCTCAGTCAAAAGCAAACAGGGCCTGGTGTGGATTTGTGTAGTAAGCCTCAACCAGCAACACAGGCCCTGGTGTGGTGTAGATGGCCTCAGCCAGAGCCACAGGCCCTGGTGTGGTGTAGATGGCCTCAGCCAGAGCCACAGTCCCTGGTGGGGTGTAGATGGTCTCAGCCAGACCCACAAGCCCTGGTGTGATTAACCTGGCCTCAACCAGCACCACAGGCCCTGGTGTGGTGTAGTTTTTCCCTTAGCCACCAGCACAGGCTCTGATTTGGTGTAGATGGCCTCAGCCAGAGCCACAGGCCCTGGTGGGGTGTAGATGGCCTCAGAAAGAGCCACAGGTCCTGGTTTTTTGGAGGTGGCCTCAGCCAGAGCCACAGGCCCTGGTTTGGTGGAGGTGGCCTCAGCCAAAATCACACAGGCCCTGGTGTGGTGTAAGTTTCCTCAGTCAAAAGCAACCAGGGCCTGGTGTGGATTTGTGTAGTAAGCCTCAACCAGCAACACAGGCCCTGGTGTGGTGTAGATGGCCTCAGCCAGAGCCACAGGCCCTGGTGTGGTGTAGATGGCCTTAGCCACCAGCACAGGCTCTGATTTGGTGTAGATGGCCTCAGCCAGAGCCACAGACCCTGGTGTGGTGTAGATGGCCTCAGAAAGAGCCACAGGTCCTGGTTTGGTGGAGGTGGCCTCAGCCAAAATCACACAGACCCTGGTGTGGTGTAAGATTCCTCAGTCAAAAGCAAACAGGCCCTGGTGTGGATTTGTGTAGTTAGCCTCAACCAGCAACACAGGCCCTGGTGTGGTGTAGATGGCCTCAGCCAGAGCCACAGGCCCTGGTGTGGTGTAGTGTAAATGGCCTCATCAAGAGCCACATTCCCTGGTCTGGTTAACGTGGCCTCAACCAGTAACACAGGCCCTGGTGTGGTGTAGTTGGCCTTAGCCACCAGCACAGGCACTGATTTGGTGTAGATGGCCTCAGCCAGAGCCACAGGCCCTGGTGTGGTGTAGATGGCCTCAGCCAGAGCCACAAGCCCTGGTGTGGTGTAGATTGCCTCAACCAAAGCCACAGGCCCTAGTGGGATGTAGTTGGCCTCAGCCAGCAGCACAGGCTCTGGTGTGATTAACATGGCCTCAACCAGCAACACAGGCCCTGGTGTGGTGTAGATGGCCTCAGCCAGCAGCACAGGCCCTGGTGTGATTAACATGGCCTCAACCAGCAACACAGGCCCTGGTGTGGTGTAGATGGCATCAGCCAGAGCCACAGGCCCTGGTGTGGTGTAGATGGCCTCAGCCAGAGCGGAAGCCCTGGCGTGTTGCAGTCAACCTCCGCAATCAGTAAAGGAACTGGTGTGGTGTAGTTGGCCTCAGCCACCAGCACAGGCCCTGGTGTGCTGTAGATGGCCTCAGCCAGAGCCACAGGCCCTGGTGTGGTGTAGGTGGCCTCAGCCAGCAGCACAGGCCCTGGTGTGATTAACATGGCCTCAGCCAGAGCCACAGGCCCTGGTGTGATGTAGATGGCCTCAGACAGAGCCACAGGCCCTGGTGTGGTGTAGTTGGCCTCAGCCAGCAGCACAGGCACTGGTGGGGTGTAGATTCCCCCAGCAAGGGCCCCAGGCCCTGTCGCGGTGTTGTTGGCCTTAGCCAGCATAACAGGCCCTGGTTTGGTGGAGGTGGCCAAAGCAAGGAGCACAGGCCGTGGTGTGGTGTAGATGGCCTCAGCCACCAGCACAGGCTCTGATTTGGTGTAGATGGCCTAAGCCAGAGCCACAGGCCCTGGTGTGGTGTAGATGGCCTCAGCCAGCAGCACAGGCCCTGGTGTGGTGTAGATGGCCTGAGCCAGCAGCACAGGCCCTGGAGGGGTGTAAATGGCCTCAGCCACCAGCACAGGCTCTGATTTGGTGTAGATGGCCTAAGCCAGAGCCACAGGCCCTGGTGTGGTGTAGATGGCCTCAGCCAGAGCCACAGGCCCTGGTGTGGTGTAGATTGACTCAGCCAAAGCACACAGGCCCTGGTGTGGTGTATTTGGCCTCAGCCAGCAGCACAGGCTCTGGTGGGGTGTAGATGGCCTCAGCCAGAGCTACAGGCCCTGGTGTGGTGTAAGTTGCCTCAGTCAAAAGCACACAGGCCCTGGTGTAGTGTAGATGGCCTCAACCAGCAGCACAGGCTCTGGTGGGGTGCAGATGGCCTCAGCCAGAGCCACAGGCCCTGGTGTGGTTTAGTTGGCCTCAGCCAGCAGCACAGGATCTGGTGTGGTGTAGATGGCCTCAGAAAGAGCCACAGGCCCTGGTTTGGTGGAGATGGCCTCAGCCAAAAGCACACAGGCCCTGATGTGGTGTAAGTTGCCTCAGCCAAAAGCACACAGGCCCTGGTGTGGTGTAGCTGGCCTCAGCCAGAAGCACATGCCCATGTGTGTTGTAGGTGGCCAAAGCTAGTAAAACAGGCCGTAGTGTGTTGTAGATGGCCTCAAATTGCAGCACAGGACTTGGTGAGGTGGAGGTGGCCTCATCCTGCATCTCAGGCCCTGGTTTGCTGTAGATGGCCTCAGCCAGAGCCACAGGCCCTGGTGTGGTGTAGGTGGCCTCAGCCAGCAGCACACGCCCTGGTGTGATTAACATGGCCTCAACCAGCAACACAGGCCCTGGTGTGGTGTAGATGGCCTCAGCCAGAGCCACAGGCACTGGTTTGGTGGAGGTGGCCTCAGCCAAAAGCACACAGGCCCTGGTGTGCTGTAGATGGCCTCAGCCAAAGCCACAGGCCCTGGGGAGGTGTAGATGGCCTCAGCCAGAAGCGGAAGCTCTGGCGTGTTGCAGTCAACCTCAGCAATCAGTAAAGGAACTGGTGTGGTGTAGATGGCCTTAGCCACCAGCACAGGCCCTGGTGTGATTAACATGGCCTCAACCAGCAACACAGGCCCTGGTGTGGTGTAGATGGCCTCAGCCAGCAGCACAGGCTCTGGTGGGGTATATATGGCCTCAGCCAGCAGCACAGGCCCTGGAGGGGTGTACATGGCCTCAGCCACCAGCACAGGCTCTGATTTGGTGTAGATTGACTAAGCCAGAGCCACAGGCCCTGGTGTGGTGTAGATGGCCTCAGCCAGAGCCATAGGCCTTGGTGTGGTGTAGATTGCCTCAGCCAAAGCCAAAGGCCATGGTGTGGTGTATTTTGCCTCAGCCAGAGCCACAGGCTCTGGTGGGGTGTAGATGGCCTCAGCCAGAGCCACAGGCCCTGGTGTGGTGTAGATGGCCTTAGCCACCAGCACAGGCTCTGATTTGGTGTAGATGGCCTCAGCCAGAGCCACAGGCCCTGGTGTGGTGTAGATGGCCTCAGAAAGAGCCACAGGTCCTGGTTTGGTGGAGGTGGCCTCAGCCAAAATCACACAGACCCTGGTGTGGTGTAAGATTCCTCAGTCAAAAGCAAACAGGCCCTGGTGTGGATTTGTGTAGTTCGCCTCAACCAGCAACACAGGCCCTGGTGTGGTGTAGATGGCCTCAGCCAGAGCCACAGGCCCTGGTGTGGTGTAGTGTAAATGGCCTCATCAAGAGCCACATTCCCTGGTCTGGTTAACGTGGCCTCAACCAGTAACACAGGCCCTGGTGTGGTGTAGTTGGCCTTAGCCACCAGCACAGGCACTGATTTGGTGTAGATGGCCTCACCCAGAGCCACAGGCCCTGGTGTGGTGTAGATGGCCTCAGCCAGAGCCACAAGCCCTGGTGTGGTGTAGATGGCCTCAACCAAAGCCACAGGCCCTAGTGGGATGTAGTTGGCCTCAGCCAGCAGCACAGGCTCTGGTGTGATTAACATGGCCTCAACCAGCAACACAGGCCCTGGTGTGGTGTAGATGGCATCAGCCAGAGCCACAGGCCCTGGTGTGGTGTAGATGGCCTCAGCCAGAGCGGAAGCCCTGGCGTGTTGCAGTCAACCTCCGCAATCAGTAAAGGAACTGGTGTGGTGTAGTTGGCCTCAGCCACCAGCACAGGCCCTGGTGTGCTGTAGATGGCCTCAGCCAGAGCCACAGGCCCTGGTGTGGTGTAGGTGGCCTCAGCCAGCAGCACAGGCCCTGGTGCTATTAACATGGCCTCAGCCAGAGCCACAGGCCCTGGTGTGATGTAGATGGCCTCAGACAGAGCCACAGGCCCTGGTGTGGTGTAGTTGGCCTCAGCCAGCAGCAGAGGCACTGGTGGTGTGTAGATGCCCCCAGCAAGGGCCCCAGGCCCTGTCGCGGTGTTGTTGCCCTTAGCCAGCATAACAGGCCCTGGTTTGGTGGAGGTGGCCAAAGCAAGGAGCACAGGCCGTGGTGTGGTGTAGATGGCCTCAGCCACCAGCACAGGCTCTGATTTGGTGTAGATGGCCTAAGCCAGAGCCACAGGCCCTGGTGTGGTGTAGATGGCCTCAGCCAGCAGCACAGGCCCTGGTGTGGTGTAGATGGCCTGAGCCAGCAGCACAGGCCCTGGAGGGGTGTAGATGGACTCAGCCACCAGCACAGGCTCTGATTTGGTGTAGATGGCCTAAGCCAGAGCCACAGGCCCTGGTGTGGTGTAGATGGCCTCAGCCAGAGCCACAGGCCCTGGTGTGGTGTAGATTGACTCAGCCAAAGCCAAAGGCCCTGGTGTGGTGTATTTGGCCTCAGCCAGCAGCACAGGCTCTGGTGGGGTGTAGATGGCCTCAGCCAGAGCTACAGGCCCTGGTGTGGTGTAAGTTGCCTCAGTCAAAAGCACACAGGCCCTGGTGTAGTGTAGATGGCCTCAACCAGCAGCACAGGCTCTGGTGGGGGGCAGATGGCCTCAGCCAGAGCCACAGGCCCTGGTGTGGTTTAGTTGGCCTCAGCCAGCAGCACAGGATCTGGTGTGGTGTAGATGGCCTCAGAAAGAGCCACAGGCCCTGGTTTGGTGGAGATGGCCTCAGCCAAAAGCACACAGGCCCTGATGTGGTGTAAGTTGCCTCAGCCAAAAGCACACAGGCCCTGGTGTGGTGTAGCTGGCCTCAGCCAGAAGCACATGCCCATGTGTGTTGTAGGTGGCCAAAGCTAGTAAAACAGGCCGTGGTGTGTTGTAGATGGCCTCAGCCAGAGCCACAGGCACTGGTTTGGTGGAGGTGGCCTCAGCCAAAAGCACACAGGCCCTGGTGTGCTGTAGATGGCCTCAGCCAAAGCCACAGGCCCTGGGGAGGTGTAGATGGCCTCAGCCAGAAGCGGAAGCTCTGGCGTGTTGCAGTCAACCTCAGCAATCAGTAAAGGAACTGGTGTGGTGTAGATGGCCTTAGCCACCAGCACAGGCCCTGGTGTGATTAACATGGCCTCAACCAGCAACACAGGCCCTGGTGTGGTGTAGATGGCCTCAGCCAGCAGCACAGGCCCTGGAGGGGTATATATGGCCTCAGCCAGCAGCACAGGCCCTGGAGGGGTGTACATGGCCTCAGCCACCAGCACAGGCTCTGATTTGGTGTAGATTGACTAAGCCAGAGCCACAGGCCCTGGTGTGGTGTAGATGGCCTCAGCCAGAGCCATATGCCTTGGTGTGGTGTAGATTGCCTCAGCCAAAGCCAAAGGCCATGGTGTGGTGTATTTTGCCTCAGCCAGAGCCACAGGCTCTGGTGGGGTGTAGATGGCCTCAGCCAGAGCCACAGGCCCTGGTGTGGTGTAATTTGCCTCAGTCAAAAGCACACAGGCCCTGATGTAGTGTAGATGGCCTCAACAAGCAACACAGGCCTGGTGTGGTGTAGATTTCCTCAGCCAGAGCCACAGGCCCTGGTGTGGTGTAGTTGGCCTCAGCCAGCAGCACAGGATCTGGTGGGGTGTAGATGGCCTCAGAAAGAACCACAGGCCCTGGTTTGGTGGAGGTGGCCTTAGCCCAAAGCACACAGGTCCTGATGTGGTGTAAGTTGCCTCAGTCAAAAGGACACAGGCCCTGGTGTGGTGTAGATGTCCTCAGCCAGAAGCACATGCCCATGTGTGTTGTAGGTGGCCAAAGCTAGGAAAACAGGCCGTGGTGTGTTGTAGATGGCCTCAACTTGCAGCACAGGACTTGGTGAGGTGGAGGTGGCCTCATCCTCCATCTCAGGCCCTGGTGTGCTGTAGATGGCCTCAGCCAGAGCCACAGGCCCTGGTGTGGTGTAGGTGGCCTCAGCCAGCAGCACAGGCCCTGGTGTGATTAACATTTCCTCAACCAGCAACACAGGCCCTGGTGTGGTGTAGATGGCCTCAGCCAGAGCCACAGGCACTGGTGTGCTGTAGTTGGCCTTAGCCAGAGCCACAGGCCCTGGTGTGGTGTAGATGGCCTCAGGCAGAAGCGGAAACCCTGGCATGTTGCAGTCAACCTCAACAATCAGTAAAGGAACTGGTGTGGTGTAGATGGCCTTAGCCACCAGCACTGGCCTTGGTGTGGTGTAGATGGCCTCAGCCAGAGCCACAGGCACTGGTGGGGTGTAGATGGCCTCAGCCAGAGCCACAGGCCCTGGTTTGGTGTAAGTTTCCTCGGTCAAAAGCAAACAGGGCCTGGTGTGGATTTGTGTAGTAAGCCTCAACCAGCAACACAGGCCCTGGTGTGGTGTAGATGGCCTCAGCCAGAGCCACAGGCCCTGGTGTGGTGTAGATGGCCTCAGCCAGAGCCACAGTCCCTGGTGGGGTGTAGATGGTCTCAGCCAGACCCACAAGCCCTGGTGTGATTAACCTGGCCTCAACCAGCACCACAGGCCCTGGTGTGGTGTAGTTTTTCCCTTAGCCACCAGCACAGGCTCTGATTTGGTGTAGATGGCCTCAGCCAGAGCCACAGGCCCTGGTGGGGTGTAGATGGCCTCAGAAAGAGCCACAGGTCCTGGTTTGGTGGAGGTGGCCTCAGCTAAAATCACACAGACCCTGGTGTGGTGTAAGTTTCCTCAGTCAAAAGCAAACAGGCCCTGGTGTGGATTTGTGTAGTTAGCCTCAACCAGCAACACAGGCCCTGGTGTGGTGTAGATGGCCTCAGCCAGAGCCACAGGCCCTGGTGTGGTGTAGATTGCCTCAGCCAGAGCCACAGGCCCTGGTGGGGTGTAGATGGTCTCAGCCAGACCCACAGGCCCTGGTGTGATTAACCTGGCCTCAACCAGCACCACAGGCCCTGGTGTGGTGTGGTGTAGATGGCCTCATCAAGAGCCACATTCCGTGGTCTGGTTAACCTGGCCTCAACCAGTAACACAGGCCCTGGTGTGGTGTAGTTGGCCTTAGCCACCAGCACAGGCACTGATTTGGTGTAGATGGCCTCAGCCAGACCCACAGGCCCTGGTGTGGTGTAGATGGCCTCAGCCAGAGCCACAAGCCCTGGTGTGGTGTAGATTGCCTCAGCCAAAGCCACAGGCCCTAGTGGGATGTAGTTGGCCTCAGCCAGAAGCACAGGCTCTGGTGTGATAAACATGGCCTCAACCAGCAACACAGGCCCTGGTGTCGTGTAGATGGCCTCAGCCAGCAGCACAGGCCCTGGTGTGATTAACATGGCCTCAACCAGCAACACAGGCCCTGGTGTGGTGTAGATAGCATCAGCCAGAGCCACAGGCCCTGGTGTGGTGTAGATGGCATCAGCCAGAAGCGGAAGCCCTGGCGTGTTGCAGTCAACCTCCGCAATCAGTAAAGGAACTGGTGGGGTATAGATGGCCTCAGCCACCAGCACAGGCCTTGGTGTGGTGTACATGGCCTCAGCCAGAGCCACAGGCCCTGGTGTGGTGTAGATGGCCTCAGCCAGACCCACAGGCCCTGGTGTGGTGTAGATGGTCTCAGAAAGAGCCACAGGTCCTGGTTTGGTGGAGGTGGCCTCAGCCAAAATCACACAGGCCATGGTCTGGTGTAAGTTTCCTCAGTCAAAAGCAAACAGGCCCTGGTGTGGATTTGTGTAGTTAGCCTCAACCAGCAACACAGGCCCTGGTGTGGTGTAGATGGCCTCAGCCAGAGCCACAGGCCCTGGTGTGGTGTGGTGTAGATGGCCTCATCCAAAGCCACATTCCCTGGTCTGGTTAACCTGGCCTCAACCAGTAACACAGGCCCTGGTGTGGTGTAGATTGCCTCAGCCAAAGCCACAGGCCCTAGTGGGATGTAGTTGGCCTCAGCCAGCAGCACAGGCTCTGGTGTGATAAACATGGCCTCAACCAGCAACACAGGCCCTGGTGTGGTGTAGATGGCCTCAGCCAGAGCCACAGGCCCTGGTGTGGTATAGATTGCCTCAGCCAAAGCCACAGGCCCTAGTGGGATGTAGTTGGCCTCAGCCAGCAGCACAGGCTCTGGTGTGATTAACATGGCCTCAACCAGCAACACAGGCCCTGGTGTGGTGTAGATGGCCTCAGCCAGAGCCACAGGCACTGGTTTGGTGGAGGTGGCCTCAGCCAAAAGCACTCAGCCAGCAGCACAGGCCCTGGTGTGATTAACATGGCCTCAAGCAGCAACACAGGCCCTGATGTGGTGTAGATGGCCTCAGCCAGAGCCACAGGCCCTGGTGTGGTGTAGATGGCCTCAGCCAGAAGCGGAAGCTCTGGCGTGGTGCAGTCAACCTCAGCAATCAGTAAAGGAACTGGTGTGGTGTATATGGCCTTAGCCATCAGCATAAGGCCCTGGTTTGGTGTAGGTGGCCTCAGCCAGAAGACCAAGCCCTGGTGTGTTGCAGTCAACCTCAGCCAGAGCCACTGGCCCTGGTGTGGTGTAGATTGCATCAGCCAGAGCCCCAGGCCCTGGTGTGGTGTAGATTGCCTCAGCCAAAGCCACAGGCCCTTGTGTGGTGTAGATGGCCTCAGCCAGAGCCACAGGCCCTGGTGTAGTGTAGTTGGCCTTACCCAGCAGAACAGGCCCTGGTGTGATGTAGATGGCCTCAGACAGAGCCACAGGCACTTGTGGGGTGTAGATGGCCTCAGCCAGAGCCACAGGCCCTGGTGGGGTGTAGATGGTCTCAGCCAGACCCACAGGCCCTGGTGTGATTAACCTGGCCTCAACCAGCACCACAGGCCCTGGTGTGGTGTGGTGTAGATGGCCTCATCAAGAGCCACCTTCCCTGGTCTGGTTAACCTGGCTTCAACCAGTAACACAGGCCCTGGTGTGGTGTAGTTGGCCTTAGCCACCAGCACAGGCACTGATTTGGTGTAGATGGCCTCAGCCAGAGCCACAGGCCCTGGTGTGGTGTAGATGGCCTCAGCCAGAGCCACAAGCCCTGGTGTGGTGTAGATTGCCTCAGCCAAAGCCACAGGCGCTAGTGGGATGTAGTTGGCCTCAGCCAGCAGCACAGGCTCTGGTGTGATTAACATGGCCTCAACCAGCAACACAGGCCCTGGTGTGGTGTTGTAGATGGCCTCAGCCAGCAGCACAGGCCCTGGTGTGATTAACATGGCCTCAACCAGCAACACAGGCCCTGGTGTGGTGTAGATGGCATCATCCAGAGCCACAGGCCCTGGTGTTGTGTAGATGGCCTCAGCGAGAAGCGGAAGCCCTGGCGTGTTGCAGTCAACCTCCGCAATCAGTAAAGGAACTGGTGTGGTGTAGATGGCCTCAGCCAGAGCCACTGGCCCTGGTGTGGTGTAAATTGCATCAACCAGAGCCCCAGGCCCTGGTGTGGTGTAGATTGCCTCAGCCAAAGCCACAGGCCCTTGTGTGGTGTAGATGGCCTCAGCCAGAGCCAGAGGCCCTGGTGTGGTGTAGTTGGCCTTACCCAGCAGAACAGGCCCTGGTGTGATGTAGATGGCCTCAGACAGAGCCACAGGCCCTGGTGTGGTGTAGTTGGCCTCAGCCAGCAGCGCAGGCACTGGTGGGGTGTAGATGGCCCCAGCATGAGCCCCAGGCCCTGTCGTGGTGTTGTTGGCCTTAGCCAGCATAACAGGCCCTGGTTTGGTGGAGGTGGCCAAAGGAAGGAGCACAGGCCGTGGTGTGGTGTAGATGGCCTCAGCCACCAGATCAGGCTCTGATTTGGTGTAGATGGCCTAAGCCAGAGCACAGGCCCTGGTGTGGTGTAGATGGCCTCAGCCAGAGCCACAGGCCTTGGTGTGGTGTAGATTGCCTCAGCCAAAGCAAAAGGCCCTGGTGTGGTGTATTTCGCCTCAGCCAGCAGCACAGGCTTAGGTGGGGTGTAGATGGCCTCAGCCAGAGCCACAGGCCCTGGTTTGGTGGAGGTGGCCTCAGCCAGAGCCACAGGCCCTGGTTTGGTGGAGGTGGCCTCAGCCAAAATCACACAGGCCCTGGTGTGGTGTAAGTTTCCTCAGTCAAAAGCAAACAGGGCCTGGTGTGGATTTGTGTAGTAAGCCTCAACCAGCAACACAGGCCCTGGTGTGGTGTAGATGGCCTCAGCCAGAGCCACAGGCCCTGGTGTGGTGTAGATGGCCTTAGCCACCAGCACAGGCTCTGATTTGGTGTAGATGGCCTCAGCCAGAGCCACAGGCCCTGGTGTGGTGTAGATGGCCTCAGAAAGAGCCACAGATCCTGGTTTGGTGGAGGTGGCCTCAGCCAAAATCACACAGACCCTGGTGTGGTGTAAGATTCCTCAGTCAAAAGCAAACAGGCCCTGGTGTGGATTTGTGTAGTTAGCCTCAACCAGCAACACAGGCCCTGGTGTGGTGTAGATGGCCTCAGCCAGAGCCACAGGCCCTGGTGTGGTGTAGTTTAGATGGCCTCATCAAGAGCCACATTCCCTGGTCTGGTTAACGTGGCCTCAACCAGTAACACAGGCCCTGGTGTGGTGTAGTTGGCCTTAGCCACCAGCACAGGCACTGATTTGGTGTAGATGGCCTCACCCAGAGCCACAGGCCCTGGTGTGGTGTAGATGGCCTCAGCCAGAGCCACAAGCCCTGGTGTGGTGTAGATTGCCTCAACCAAAGCCACAGGCCCTAGTGGGATGTAGTTGGCCTCAGCCAGCAGCACAGGCTCTGGTGTGATTAACATGGCCTCAACCAGCAACACAGGCCCTGGTGTGGTGTAGATGGCCTCAGCCAGCAGCACAGGCCCTGGTGTGATTAACATGGCCTCAACCAGCAACACAGGCCCTGGTGTGGTGTAGATGGCATCAGCCAGAGCCACAGGCCCTGGTGTGGTGTAGATGGCCTCAGCCAGAAGCGGAAGCCCTGGCGTGTTGCAGTCAACCTCCGCAATCAGTAAAGGAACTGGTGTGGTGTAGTTGGCCTCAGCCACCAGCACAGGCCCTGGTGTGCTGTAGATGGCCTCAGCCAGAGCCACAGGCCCTGGTGTGGTGTAGGTGGCCTCAGCCAAAAGCACTCAGCCAGCAGCACAGGCCCTGGTGTGATTAACATGGCCTCAACCAGCAACACAGGCCCTGATGTGGTGTAGATGGCCTCAGCCAGAGCCACAGGCCCTGGTGTGGTGTAGATGGCCTCAGGCAGAAGCGGAAGCTCTGGCGTGGTGCAGTCAACCTCAGCAATCAGTAAAGGAACTGGTGTGGTGTATATGGCCTTAGCCATCAGCATAAGGCCCTGGTTTGGTGTAGGTGGCCTCAGCCAGAAGCCCAAGCCCTGGTGTGTTGCAGTCAACCTCAGCCAGAGCCACTGGCCCTGGTGTGGTGTAGATTGCATCAGCCAGAGCCCCAGGCCCTGGTGTGGTGTAGATTGCCTCAGCCAAAGCCACAGGCCCTTGTGTGGTGTAGATGGCCTCAGCCAGAGCCACAGGCCCTGGTGTAGTGTAGTTGGCCTTACCCAGCAGAACAGGCCCTGGTGTGATGTAGATGGCCTCAGACAGAGCCACAGGCACTGGTGGGGTGTAGATGGCCTCAGCCAGAGCCACAGGCCCTGGTGGGGTGTAGATGGTCTCAGCCAGACCCACAGGCCCTGGTGTGATTAACCTGGCCTCAACCAGCACCACAGGCCCTGGTGTGGTGTGGTGTAGATGGCCTCATCAAGAGCCACCTTCCCTGGTCTGGTTAACCTGGCCTCAACCAGTAACACAGGCCGTGGTGTGGTGTAGTTGGCCTTAGCCACCAGCACAGGCACTGATTTGGTGTAGATGGCCTCAGCCAGAGCCACAGGCCCTGGTGTGGTGTAGATGGCCTCAGCCAGAGCCACAAGCCCTGGTGTGGTGTAGATTGCCTCAGCCAAAGCCACAGGCGCTAGTGGGATGTAGTTGGCCTCAGCCAGCAGCACAGGCTCTGGTGTGATTAACATGGCCTCAACCAGCAACACAGGCCCTGGTGTGGTGTTGTAGATGGCCTCAGCCAGCAGCACAGGCCCTGGTGTGATTAACATGGCCTCAACCAGCAACACAGGCCCTGGTGTGGTGTAGATGGCATCATCCAGAGCCACAGGCCCTGGTGTTGTGTAGATGGCCTCAGCCAGAAGCGGAAGCCCTGGCGTGTTGCAGTCAACCTCCGCAATCAGTAAAGGAACTGGTGTGGTGTAGATGGCCTCAGCCACCAGCACAGGCCTTGGTGTGGTGTACATGGCCTCAGCCAGAACCACAGGCCCTGGTGTGGTGTAGATTGCCTCAGCCAGACCCACAGGCCCTGATGTGGTGTAGATGGCCTCAGCCAGCAGGACATGCCCATGTGTGTTGTAGGTGGCCAAAGCTAGGAAAACAGGCCGTGGTGTGTTGTAGATGGCATCAACCAGCAAGACAGGCCATGCTGTGGTGTAGATGGCCTCAGCCAGAGCCACAGGCACTGGTTTGGTGGACGTGTCCTCAGCCAAAAGCACACAGGCCCTGATGTGGTGTAGATGGCCTCATCCAGCAGCACAGGCCCTGGTGTGATTAACATGGCCTCAACCAGCAACACAGGCCCTGGTGGGGTGTAGATGGCCTCAGCCAGAGCCACAGGCACTGGTTTGGTGTAGGTGGCCTCAGCCAAGAGCACTCAGCTAGCAGCACAGGCCCTGGTGTGATTAACATGGCCTCAACCAGCAACACAGGCCCTGATGTTCTGTAGATGGCCTCAGCCAGAGCCACAGGCCCTGGTGTGGTGTAGATGGCCTCAGCCAGAAGCGGAAGCTCTGGCGTGTTGCAGTCAACCTCAGCAATCAGTAAAGGATCTGGTGTGGTGTATATGGCCTTAGCCACCAGCACAGGGCCTGGTTTGGTGTAGGTGGCCTCAGCCAGAAGCGCAAGCCCTGGTGTGTTGCAGTCAACCTCAGCCAGAGCCACTGGCCCTGGTGTGGTGTAAATTGCATCAGCCAGAGCCCCAGGCCCTGGTGTGGTGTAGATTGCCTCAGCCAAAGCCACAGGCCCTTGTGTGGTGTAGATGGCCTCAGCCAGAGCCAGAGGCCCTGGTGTGGTGTAGTTGGCCTTACCCAGCAGAACAGGCCCTGGTGTGATGTAGATGGCCTCAGACAGAGCCACAGGCCCTGGTGTGGTGTAGTTGGCCTCAGCCAGCAGCGCAGGCACTGGTGGGGTGTAGATGGCCCCAGCATGAGCCCCAGGCCCTGTCGTGGTGTTGTTGGCCTTAGCCAGCATAACAGGCCCTGGTTTGGTGGAGGTGGCCAAAGGAAGGAGCACAGGCCGTGGTGTGGTGTAGATGGCCTCAGCCACCAGAACAGGCTCTGATTTGGTGTAGATGGCCTAAGCCAGAGCACAGGCCCTGGTGTGGTGTAGATGGCCTCAGCCAGAGCCACAGGCCTTGGTGTGGTGTAGATTGCCTCAGCCAAAGCCAAAGGCCCTGGTGTGGTGTATTTCGCCTCAGCCAGCAGCACAGGCTTAGGTGGGGTGTAGATGGCCTCAGCCAAAGCCACAGGCCCTGGTTTGGTGGAGGTGGCCTCAGCCAGAGCCACAGGCCCTGGTTTGGTGGAGGTGGCCTCAGCCAAAATCACACAGGCCCTGGTGTGGTGTAAGTTTCCTCAGTCAAAAGCAAACAGGGCCTGGTGTGGATTTGTGTAGTAAGCCTCAACCAGCAACACAGGCCCTGGTGTGGTGTAGATGGCCTCAGCCAGAGCCACAGGCCCTGGTGTGGTGTAGATGGCCTTAGCCACCAGCACAGGCTCTGATTTGGTGTAGATGGCCTCAGCCAGAGCCACAGGCCCTGGTGTGGTGTAGATGGCCTCAGAAAGAGCCACAGGTCCTGGTTTGGTGGAGGTGGCCTCAGCCAAAATCACACAGACCCTGGTGTGGTGTAAGATTCCTCAGTCAAAAGCAAACAGGCCCTGGTGTGGATTTGTGTAGTTAGCCTCAACCAGCAACACAGGCCCTGGTGTGGTGTAGATGGCCTCAGCCAGAGCCACAGGCCCTGGTGTGGTGTAGTTTAGATGGCCTCATCAAGAGCCACATTCCCTGGTCTGGTTAACGTGGCCTCAACCAGTAACACAGGCCCTGGTGTGGTGTAGTTGGCCTTAGCCACCAGCACAGGCACTGATTTGGTGTAGATGGCCTCACCCAGAGCCACAGGCCCTGGTGTGGTGTAGATGGCCTCAGCCAGAGCCACAAGCCCTGGTGTGGTGTAGATTGCCTAAACCAAAGCCACAGGCCCTAGTGGGATGTAGTTGGCCTCAGCCAGCAGCACAGGCTCTGGTGTGATTAACATGGCCTCAACCAGCAACACAGGCCCTGGTGTGGTGTAGATGGCCTCAGCCAGCAGCACAGGCCCTGGTGTGATTAACATGGCCTCAACCAGCAACACAGGCCCTGGTGTGGTGTAGATGGCATCAGCCAGAGCCACAGGCCCTGGTGTGGTGTAGATGGCCTCAGCCAGAAGCGGAAGCCCTGGCGTGTTGCAGTCAACCTCCGCAATCAGTAAAGGAACTGGTGTGGTGTAGTTGGCCTCAGCCACCAGCACAGGCCCTGGTGTGCTGTAGATGGCCTCAGCCAGAGCCACAGGCCCTGGTGTGGTGTAGGTGGCCTCAGCCAAAAGCACTCAGCCAGCAGCACAGGCCCTGGTGTGATTAACATGGCCTCAACCAGCAACACAGGCCCTGATGTGGTGTAGATGGCCTCAGCCAGAGCCACAGGCCCTGGTGTGGTGTAGATGGCCTCAGCCAGAAGCGGAAGCTCTGGCGTGTTGCAGTCAACCTCCGCAATCAGTAAAGGAACTGGTGTGGTGTATATGGCCTTAGCCACCAGCATAAGGCCCTGGTTTGGTGTAGGTGGCCTCAGCCAGAAGCCCAAGCCCTGGTGTGTTGCAGTCAACCTCAGCCAGAGCCACTGGCCCTGGTGTGGTGTAGATTGCATCAGCCAGAGCCCCAGGCCCTGGTGTGGTGTAGATTGCCTCAGCCAAAGCCACAGGCCCTTGTGTGGTGTAGATGGCCTCAGCCAGAGCCACAGGCCCTGGTGTAGTGTAGTTGGCCTTACCCAGCAGAACAGGCCCTGGTGTGATGTAGATGGCCTCAGACAGAGCCACAGGCACTGGTGGGGTGTAGATGGCCTCAGCCAGAGCCCCAGGCCCTGATTGGTGGAGGTGGCCTCAGCCAAAATCACACAGGCCCTG
Organism: Pelmatolapia mariae; assembly: GCF_036321145.2. Classification (NCBI taxonomy): domain Eukaryota; kingdom Metazoa; phylum Chordata; class Actinopteri; order Cichliformes; family Cichlidae; genus Pelmatolapia; species Pelmatolapia mariae. Next base: position 7,784,741 of record NC_086246.1, read on the forward strand.
GTGTGGTGTAAGTTTCCTCAGTCAAAAGCAAACAGGGCCTGGTGTGGATTTGTGTAGTAAGCCTCAACCAGCAACACAGGCGCTGGTGTGGTGTAGATGGCCTCAGCCAGAGCCACAGGCCCTGGTGTGGTGTAGGTGGCCTCAGCCAGAGCCACAGGCCCTGGTGGGGTGTAGATGGTCTCAGCCAGACCCACAGGCCCTGGTGTGATTAACCTGGCCTCAACCAGCACCACAGGCCCTGGTGTGGTGTGGTGTAGATGGCCTCATCAAGAGCCACATTCCCTGGTCTGGTTAACCTGGCCTCAACCAGTAACACAGGCCCTGATGTGGTGTAGTTGGCCTTAGCCACCAGCACAGGCACTGATTTGGTGTAGATGGCCTCAGACAGAGCCACAGGCCCTGGTGTGGTGTAGATGGCCTCAGCCAGAGCCACAAGCCCTGGTGTGGTGTAGATTGCCTAAGCCAAAGCCATAGGCACTGGTTTGGTGGAGGTGGCCTCAGCCAACAGCACACAGGCCCTGATGTGGTGTAGATGGCCTCAGCCAGCAGGACATGCCCATGTGTGTTGTAGGTGGCCAAAGCTAGGAAAACAGGCCGTGGTGTGTTGTAGATGGCATCAACCAGCAAGACAGGCCCTGCTGTGGTGTAGATGGCCTCAGCCAGAGCCACAGGCACTGGTTTCTTGGACGTGGCCTCAGCCAAAAGCACACAGGCCCTGATGTGGTGTAGATGGCCTCATCCAGCAGCACAGGCCCTGGTGTGATTAACATGGCCTCAACCAGCAACACAGGCCCTGGTGGGGTGTAGATGGCCTCAGCCAGAGCCACAGGCACTGGTTTGGTGTAGGTGGCCTCAGCCAAGAGCACTCAGCTAGCAGCACAGGCCCTGGTGTGATTAACATGGCCTCAACCAGCAACACAGGCCCTGATTTTCTGTAGATGGCCTCAGCCAGAAGCGGAAGCTCTGGCGTGTTGCAGTCAACCTCAGCAATCAGTAAAGGAACTGGTGTGGTGTATATGGCCTTAGCCACCAGCACAGGCCCTGGTTTGGTGTAGGTGGCCTCAGCCAGAAGCGCAAGCCCTGGTGTGTTGCAGTCAACCTCAGCCAGAGCCACTGGCCCTGGTGTGGTGTAGATTGCATCAGCCAGAGCCCCAGGCCCTGGTGTGGTGTAGATTGCCTCAGCCAACGCCACAGGCCCTTGTGTGGTGTAGATGGCCTCAGCCAGAGCCAGAGGCCCTGGTGTGGTGTAGTTGGCCTTACCCAGCAGAACAGGCCCTGGTGTGATGTAGATGGCCTCAGACAGAGCCACAGGCCCTGGTGTGGTGTAGTTGGCCTCATGCAGCAGCGCAGGCACTGGTGGGGTGTAGATGGCCCCAACATGAGCCCCAGGCCCTGTCGTGGTGTTGTTGGCCTTAGCCAGCATAACAGGCCCTGGTTTGGTGGAGGTGGCCAAAGGAAGGAGCACAGGCCGTGGTGTGGTGTAGATGGCCTCAGCCACCAGAACAGGCTCTGATTTGGTGTAGATGGCCTAAGCCAGAGCACAGGCCCTGGTGTGGTGTAGATGGCCTCAGCCAGAGCCACAGGCCTTGGTGTGGTGTAGATTGCCTCAGCCAAAGCCAAAGGCCCTGGTGTGGTGTATTTCGCCTCAGCCAGCAGCACAGGCTTAGGTGGGGTGTAGATGGCCTCAGCCAGAGCCACAGGCCCTGGTTTGGTGGAGGTGGCCTCAGCCAGAGCCACAGGCCCTGGTTTGGTGGAGGTGGCCTCAGCCAAAATCACACAGGCCCTGGTGTGGTGTAAGTTTCCTCAGTCAAAAGCAAACAGGGCCTGGTGTGGATTTGTGTAGTAAGCCTCAACCAGCAACACAGGCCCTGGTGTGGTGTAGATGGCCTCAGCCAGAGCCACAGGCCCTGGTGTGGTGTAGATGGCCTTAGCCACCAGCACAGGCTCTGATTTGGTGTAGATGGCCTCAGCCAGAGCCACAGGCCCTGGTGTGGTGTAGATGGCCTCAGAAAGAGCCACAGGTCCTGGTTTGGTGGAGGTGGCCTCAGCCAAAATCACACAGACCCTGGTGTGGTGTAAGATTCCTCAGTCAAAAGCAAACAGGCCCTGGTTTGGATTTGTGTAGTTAGCCTCAACCAGCAACACAGGCCCTGGTGTGGTGTAGATGGCCTCAGCCAGAGCCACAGGCCCTGGTGTGGTGTAGTGTAGATGGCCTCATCAAGAGCCACATTCCCTGGTCTTGTTAACGTGGCCTCAACCAGTAACACAGGCCCTGGTGTGGTGTAGTTGGCCTTAGCCACCAGCACAGGCACTGATTTGGTGTAGATGGCCTCAGCCAGAGCCACAGGCCCTGGTGTGGTGTAGATGGTCTCAGCCAGAGCCACAAGCCCTGGTGTGGTGTAGATTGCCTCAACCAAAGCCACAGGCCCTAGTGGGATGTAGTTGGCCTCAGCCAGCAGCACAGGCTCTGGTGTGATTAACATGGCCTCAACCAGCAACACAGGCCCTGGTGTGGTGTAGATGGCCTCAGCCAGCAGCACAGGCCCTGGTGTGATTAACATGGCCTCAACCAGCAACACAGGCCCTGGTGTGGTGTAGATGGCATCAGCCAGAGCCACAGGCCCTGGTGTGGTGTAGATGGCCTCAGCCAGAGCGGAAGCCCTGGCGTGTTGCAGTCAACCTCCGCAATCAGTAAAGGAACTGGTGTGGTGTAGTTGGCCTCAGCCACCAGCACATGCCCTGGTGTGCTGTAGATGGCCTCAGCCAGAGCCACAGGCCCTGGTGTGGTGTAGGTGGCCTCAGCCAGCAGCACAGGCCCTGGTGTGATTAACATGGCCTCAGCCAGAGCCACAGGCCCTGGTGTGATGTAGATGGCCTCAGACAGAGCCACAGGCCCTGGTGTGGTGTAGTTGGCCTCAGCCAGCAGCACAGGCACTGGTGGGGTGTAGATGCCCCCAGCAAGGGCCCCAGGCCCTGTCGCGGTGTTGTTGGCCTTAGCCAGCATAACAGGCCCTGGTTTGGTGGAGGTGGCCAAAGCAAGGAGCACTGGCCGTGGTGTGGTGTAGATGGCCTCAGCCACCAGCACAGGCTCTGATTTGGTGTAGATGGCCTAAGCCAGAGCCACAGGCCCTGGTGTGGTGTAGATGGCCTCAGCCAGCAGCACAGGCCCTGGTGTGGTGTAGATGGCCTGAGCCAGCAGCACAGGCCCTGGAGGGGTGTAGATGGCCTCAGCCACCAGCACAGGCTCTGATTTGGTGTAGATGGCCTAAGCCAGAGCCACAGGCCCTGGTGTGGTGTAGATGGCCTCAGCCAGCAGCACAGGCCCTGGTGTGGTGTAGATGGCCTGAGCCAGCAGCACAGGCCCTGGAGGGGTGTAGATGGCCTCAGCCACCAGCACAGGCTCTGATTTGGTGTAGATGGCCTAAGCCAGAGCCACAGGCCCTGGTGTGGTGTAGATGGCCTCAGCCAGAGCCACAGGCCCTGGTGTGGTGTAGATTGACTCAGCCAAAGCCAAAGGCCCTGGTGTGGTGTATTTGGCCTCAGCCAGCAGCACAGGCTCTGGTGGGGTGTAGATGGCCTCAGCCAGAGCTACAGGCCCTGGTGTGGTGTAAGTTGCCTCAGTCAAAAGCACACAGGCCCTGGTGTAGTGTAGATGGCCTCAACCAGCAGCACAGGCTCTGGTGGGGTGCAGATGGCCTCAGCCAGAGCCACAGGCCCTGGTGTGGTTTAGTTGGCCTCAGCCAGCAGCACAGGATCTGGTGTGGTGTAGATGGCCTCAGAAAGAGCCACAGGCCCTGGTTTGGTGGAGATGGCCTCAGCCAAAAGCACACAGGCCCTGATGTGGTGTAAGTTGCCTCAGCCAAAAGCACACAGGCCCTGGTGTGGTGTAGCTGGCCTCAGCCAGAAGCACATGCCCATGTGTGTTGTAGGTGGCCAAAGCTAGTAAAACAGACCGTGGTGTGTTGTAGATGGCCTCAAATTGCAGCACAGGACTTGGTGAGGTGGAGGTGGCCTCATCCTGCATCTCAGGCCCTGGTTTGCTGTAGATGGCCTCAGCCAGAGCCACAGGCCCTGGTGTGGTGTAGATGGCCTCAGCCAGAGCCACAGTCCCTGGTGGGGTGTAGATGGTCTCAGCCAGACCCACAAGCCCTGGTGTGATTAACCTGGCCTCAACCAGCACCACAGGCCTTGGTGTGGTGTAGTTTTTCCCTTAGCCACCAGCACAGGCTCTGATTTGGTGTAGATGGCCTCAGCCAGAGTCACAGGCCCTGGTGTGGTGTAGATGGCCTCAGAAAGAGCCACAGGTCCTGGTTTGGTGGAGGTGGCCTCAGCTAAAATCACACAGACCCTGGTGTGGTGTAAGTTTCCTCAGTCAAAAGCAAACAGGCCCTGGTGTGGATTTGTGTAGTTAGCCTCAACCAGCAACACAGGCCCTGGTGTGGTGTAGATGGCCTCAGCCAGAGCCACAGGCCCTGGTGTGGTGTGGTGTAGATGGCCTCATCAAGAGCCACATTCCCTGGTCTGGTTAACCTGGCCTCAACCAGTAACACAGGCCCTGGTGTGGTGTAGTTGGCCTTAGCCACCAGCACAGGCACTGATTTGGTGTAGATGGCCTCACCCAGAGCCACAGGCCCTGGTGTGGTGTAGATGGCCTCAGCCAGAGCCACAAGCCCTGGTGTTTTGTAGATTGCCTCAGCCAAAGCCACAGGCCCTAGTGGGATGTAGTTGGCCTCAGCCAGCAGCACAGGCTCTGGTGTGATTAACATGGCCTCAACCAGCAACACAGGCCCTGGTGTGGTGTAGATGGCCTCAGCCAGAGCCACAGGCCCTGGTGTGGTGTAGATGGCCTCAGCCAGAAACGGAAGCCCTGGCGTGTTGCAGTCAACCTCCGCAATCAGTAAAGGAACTGGTGTGGTGTAGTTGGCCTCAGCCACCAGCACAGGCCCTGGTGTGCTGTAGATGGCCTCAGCCAGAGCCACAGGCCCTGGTGTGGTGTAGGTGGCCTCAGCCAGCAGCACAGGCCCTGGTGTGATTAACATGGCATCAACCAGCAACACAGGCCCTGGTTTGGTGTGGATGGCCTCAGCCAGAGCCACAGGCACTGGTGTGCTGTAGTTGGCCTTAGCCAGAGCTACAGGCCCTGGTGTGGTGTAGATGGCCTCAGCCAGAAGCGGAAGCCCTGGCGTGTTGCAGTCAACCTCCGCAATCAGTAAAGGATCTGGTGTGGTGTAGATGGCCTCAGCCACCAGCACAGGCCTTGGTGTGGTGTACATGGCCTCAGCCAGAGCCACAGGCCCTGGTGTGGTGTAGCTGGCCTCAGCCAGAAGCACATGCCCATGTGTGTTGTATTTGGCCAAAGCTAGTAAAACATGCCGTGGTGTGTTGTAGATGGCCTCAAATTGCAGCACAGGACTTGGTGAGGTAGAGGTGGCCTCATCCTGCATCTCAGGCCCTGGTGTGGTGTAGATGTCCTCAGCCAGAGCCACAGGCACTGGTGTGGTGTAGGTGGCCTCAGCCAGCAGCACAGGCCCTGGTGTGATTAACATGGCCTCAACCAGCAACACAGGCCCTGGTGTGGTGTAGATGGCCTCAGCCAGAGCCACAGGCACTGTTTTGGTGGAGGTGGCCTCGGCCAAAAGCACACAAGCCCTGGTGTGCTGTAGATGGCCTCAGCCAGAGCCACAGGCCCTGGTGTGGTGTAAGTTGCCTCAGTCAAAAGCACACAGACCCTGATGTAGTGTAGATGGCCTCAACAAGCAACACAGGCCTGGTGTGGTGTAGATGTCCTCAGCCAGAGCCACAGGCCCTGGTGTGGTGTAGTTGGCCTCAGCCAGCAGCACAGGATCTGGTGGGGTGTAGATGGCCTCAGAAAGAACCACAGGCCCTGGTTTGGTGGAGGTGGCCTCAGCCCAAAGCACACAGGCCCTGATGTGGTGTAAGTTGCCTCAGTCAAAAGGACACAGGCCCTGGTGTGGTGTAGATGGCCTCAGCCAGAAGCACATGCCCATGTGTGTTGTAGGTGGCCAAAGCTAGGAAAACAGGCCGTGGTGTGTTGTAGATGGCCTCAACTTGCAGCACAGGACTTGGTGAGGTGGAGTAGGCCTCATCCTCCATCTCAGGCCCTGGTGTGCTGTAGATGGCCTCAACCAGAGCCACAGGCCCTGGTGTGGTGTAGGTGGCCTCAGCCAGCAGCACAGGCCCTGGTGTGATTAACATGGCCTCAACCAGCAACACAGGCCCTGGTGTGGTGTAGATGGCCTCAGCCAGAGCCACAGGCACTGGTGTGCTGTAGTTGGCCTTAGCCAGATCCACAGGCCCTGGTGTGGTGTAGATGGCCTCAGGCAGAAGCGGAAGCCCTGGCATGTTGCAGTCAACCTCAACAATCAGTAAAGGAACTGGTGTGGTGTAGATGGCCTTAGCCACCAGCACTGGCCTTGGTGTGGTGTAGATGGCCTCAGCCAGAGCCACAGGCACTGGTGGGGTGTAGATGGCCTCAGCCAGAGCCACAGGCCCTGGTTTGGTGTAAGTTTCCTCAGTCAAAAGCAAACAGGGCCTGGTGTGGATTTGTGTAGTAAGCCTCAACCAGCAACACAGGCCCTGGTGTGGTGTAGATGGCCTCAGCCAGAGCCACAGGCCCTGGTGTGGTGTAGATGGCCTCAGCCAGAGCCACAGGCCCTGGTGGGGTGTAGATGGTCTCAGCCAGACCCACAGGCCCTGGTGTGATTAACCTGGCCTCAACCAGCACCACAGGCCCTGGTGTGGTGTAGCTGGCCTTAGCCACCAGCACAGGCTCTGATTTGGTGTAGATGGCCTCAGCCAGAGCCACAGGCCCTGGTGTGGTATAGATGACCTCAGAAAGAGCCACAGGCCCTGGTTTGGTGGAGGCGGCCTCAGCCAAAATCACACAGACCCTGGTGTGGTGTAAGTTTCCTCAGTCAAAAGCGAACAGGCCCTGGTGTGGATTTGTGTAGTTAGCCTCAACCAGCAACACAGGCCCTGGTGTGGTGTAGATTGCCTCAGCCAGAGCCACAGGCCCTGGTGTGGTGTGGTGTAGATGGCCTCAGCCAGAGCCACAGGCCCTGGTGTGTTGTAAGTTGCCTCAGTCAAAAGAACACAGGCCCTGATGTAGTGTAGATGGCCTCAACAAGCAACACAGGCCCTGGTGTGGTGTAGGTGGCCTCAGCCAGCAGCACAGGCCCTGGTGTGATTAACATGGCCTCAGCCAGCAACACAGGCCCTGGTGTGGTGTAGATGGCCTCAGCCAGAGCCACAGGCACTGGTTTGGTGGAGGTGGCCTCGGCCAAAAGCACACAGGCCCTGGTGTGCTGTAGATGGCCTCAGCCAGAGCCACAGGACATGGGGTGGTGTAGATGGCCTCAGCCAGAAGCGGAAGCTCTGGCGTGTTGCAGTCAACCTCAGCAATCAGTAAAGGAACTGGTGTGGTGTAGATGGCCTTAGCCACCAGCACAGGCCCTGGTGTGATTAACATGGCCTCAACCAGCACCACAGGCCCTGGTGTGGTGTGGTGTAGATGGCCTCATCAAGAGCCACATTCCCTGGTCTGGTTAACCTGGCCTCAACCAGTAACTCAGGCCCTGGTGTGGTGTAGTTGGCCTTAGCCACCAGCACAGGCACTGATTTGGTGTAGATGGCCTCAGCCAGAGCCACAGGCCCTGGTGTGGTGTAGATGGCCTCAGCCAGAGCCACAAGCCCTGGTGTGGTGTAGATTGCCTCAGCCAAAGCCACAGGCTGTGGTGTGGTGTAGGTGGCCTCAGCCAGCAGCACAGGCCCTGGTGTGCTGTAGATGGCCTCAGCCAGAGCCACAGGCCCTGGTGTGGTGTAGGTGGCCTCAGCCAGCAGCACAGGCCCTGGTGTGATTAACATGGCCTCAACCAGCAACACAGGCCCTGGTGTGGTGTAGATGGCCTCAGCCAGAGCCACAGGCACTGGTTTGGTGGAGGTGGCCTCGGCCAAAAGCACACAGGCCCTGGTGTGCTGTAGATGGCCTCAGCCAGAGCCACAGGCCCTGGTGTGGTGTAAGTTGCCTCAGTCAAAAGCACTCAGGCCCTGATGTAGTGTAGATGGCCTCAACAAGCAACACAGGCCTGGTGTGGTGTAGATGTCCTCAGCCAGAGCCACAGGCCCTGGTGTGGTGTAGTTGGCCTCAGCCAGCAGCACAGGATCTGGTGGGGTGTAGATGGCCTCAGAAAGAACCACAGGCCCTGGTTTGGTGGAGGTGGCCTCAGCCCAAAGCACACAGGCCCTGATGTGGTGTAAGTTGCCTCAGTCAAAAGGACACAGGCCCTGGTGTGGTGTAGATGGCCTCAGCCAGAAGCACATGCCCATGTGTGTTGTAGGTGGCCAAAGCTAGTAAAACAGGCCGTGGTGTGTTGTAGATGGCCTCAACTTGCAGCACAGGACTTGGTGAGGTGGAGGTGGCCTCATCCTCCATCTCAGGCCCTGGTGTGCTGTAGATGGCCTCAGCCAGAGCCACAGGCCCTGGTGTGGTGTAGGTGGCCTCAGCCAGCAGCACAGGCCCTGGTGTGATTAACATGGCCTCAACCAGCAACACAGGCCCTGGTGTGGTGTAGATGGCCTCAGCCAGAGCCACATGCACTGGAGTGCTGTAGTTGGCCTTAGCCAGAGCCACAGGCCCTGGTGTGGTGTAGATGGCCTCAGGCAGAAGCGGAAGCCCTGGCATGTTGCAGTCAACCTCAACAATCAGTAAAGGAACTGGTGTGGTGTAGATGGCCTCAGCCACCAGCACTGGCCTTGGTGTGGTGTAGATGGCCTCAGCCAGAGCCACAGGCACTGGTGGGGTGTAGATGGCCTCAGCCAGAGCCACAGGCCCTGGTTTGGTGTAAGTTTCCTCAGTCAATAGCAAACAGGGCCTGGTGTGGATTTGTGTAGTAAGCCTCAACCAGCAACACAGGCCCTGGTGTGGTGTAGATGGCCTCAGCCAGAACCACAGGCCCTGGTGGGGTGTAGATGGTCTCAGCCAGACCCACAGGCCCTGGTGTGATTAACCTGGCCTCAACCAGCACCACAGGCCCTGGTGTGGTGTGGTGTAGATGGCCTCATCAAGAGCCACATTCCCTGGTCTGGTTAACCTGGCCTCAACCAGTAACACAGGCCCTGGTGTGGTGTAGTTGGCCTTAGCCACCAGCACAGGCACTGATTTGGTGTAGATGGCCTCAGCCAGAGCCACAGGCCCTGGTGTGGTGTAGATGGCCTCAGCCAGAGCCACAAGCCCTGGTGTGGTGTAGATTGCCTCAGCCAAAGCCACAGGCCCTAGTGGGATGTAGTTTTCCTCAGCCAGCAGTACAGGCTCTGGTGTGATTAACATGGCCTCAACCAGCAACACAGGCCCTGGTGTGGTGTAGATGGCCTCAGCCAGCAGCACAGGCTCTGGTGTGATTAACATGGCCTCAACCAGCAACACAGGCCCTGGTGTGCTGTAGATGGCATCAGCCAGAGCCACAGGCCCTGGTGTGGTGTAGATGGCCTCAGCCAGAAGCGGAAGCCCTGGCGTGTTGCAGTCAAACTGCGCAATCAGTAAAGGAACTGGTGTGGTGTAGATGGCCTCAGCCACCAGCACAGGCCTTGGTGTGGTGTACATGGCCTCAGCCAGAGCCACAGGCCCTGGTGTGGTGTAGATTGCCTCAGCCAGACCCACAGGCCCTGGTGTGGTGTAGATGGCCTCAGAAAGAGCCACAGGTCCTGGTTTGGTGGAGGTGGCCTCAGCCAAAATCACACAGGCCCTGGTGTGGTGTCAGTTTCCTCAGTCAAAAGCAAACAGGCCCTGGTGTGGTGTAGATGGCCTCAGGCAGAAGCGGAAGCCCTGGCATGTTGCAGTCAACCTCAACAATCAGTAAAGGAACTGGTGTGGTGTAGATGGCCTTAGCCACCAGCACTGGCCTTGGTGTGGTGTAGATGGCCTCAGCCAGAGCCACAGGCACTGGTGGGGTGTAGATGGCCTCAGCCAGAGCCACAGGCCCTGGTTTGGTGTAAGTTTCCTCAGTCAAAAGCAAACGGGGCCTGGTGTGGATTTGTGTAGTAAGCCTCAACCAGCAACACAGGCCCTGGTGTGGTGTAGATGGCCTCAGCCAGAGCCACAGGCCCTGGTGTGGTGTAGATGGCCTCAGCCAGAGCCACAAGCCCTGGTGTGGTGTAGATTGCCTCAGCCAAAGCCACAGGCCCTGGTGTGGTGTAGATTGCCTCAGCCAGACCCACAGGCCCTGGTGTGGTGTAGATGGCCTCAGCCAGAGCCACAGGCCCTGGTGGGGTGTAGATGGTCTCAGCCAGACCCACAGGCCTGGTGTGATTAGCCTGGCCTCAACCAGCAACACAGGCCCTGGTGTGGTGTAGATGGCCTCAGCCAGAGCCACAGGCCCTGGTGTGGTGTAGATGGCCTCAGCCAGAGCCACATGCCCTGGTGGGGTGTAGATGGCCTCAGAAAGAACCACAGGCCCTGGTTTGGTGGAGGTGTCCTCAGCCCAAAGCACACAGGCCCTGATGTGGTGTAAGTTGCCTCAGTCAAAAGGACACAGGCCCTGGTGTGGTGTAGATGGCCTCAGCCAGAAGCACATGCCCATGTGTGTTGTAGGTGGCCAAAGCTAGGAAAACAGGCCGTGGTGTGTTGTAGATGGCCTCAACTTGCAGCACAGGACTTGGTGAGGTGGAGGTGGCCTCATCCTCCATCTCAGGCCCTGGTGTGCTGTAGATGGCCTCAGCCAGAGCCACAGGCCCTGGTGTGGTGTAGGTGGCCTCAGCCAGCAGCACAGGCCCTGGTGTGATTAACATGGCCTCAACCAGCAACACAGGCCCTGGTGTGGTGTAGATGGCCTCAGCCAGAGCCACAGGCACTGATGTGCTGTAGTTGGCCTTAGCCAGAGCCACAGGCCCTGGTGTGGTGTAGATGGCCTCAGGCAGAAGCGGAAGCCCTGGCATGTTGCAGTCAACCTCAACAGTCAGTAAAGGAACTGGTGTGGTGTAGATGGCCTTAGCCACCAGCACTGGCCTTGGTGTGGTGTAGATGGCCTCAGCCAGAGCCAAAGGCACTGGTGGGGTGTAGATGGCCTCAGCCAGAGCCACAGGCCCTGGTTTGGTGTAAGTTTCCTCAGTCAATAGCAAACAGGGCCTGGTGTGGATTTGTGTAGTAAGCCTCAACCAGCAACACAGGCCCTGGTGTGGTGTAGATGGCCTCAGCCAGAGCCACAGGCCCTGGTGTGGTGTAGATGGCCTCAGCCAGAGCCACAAGCCCTGGTGTGGTGTAGATTGCATCAGCCAAAGCCACAGGCCCTGGTGTGGTGTAGATTGCCTCAGTCAGACCCACAGGCCCTGGTGTGGTGTAGATGGCCTAAGCCAGAGCCACAGGCCCTGGTGGGGTGTAGATGGTCTCAGCCAGACCCACAGGCCTGGTGTGATTAACCTGGCCTCAACCAGCACCACAGGCCCTGGTGTGGTGTGGTGTAGATGGCCTCATCAAGAGCCACATTCCCTGGTCTGGTTAACCTGGCCTCAACCAGTAACACAGGCCCTGGTGTGGTGTAGTTGGCCTTAGCCACCAGCACAGGCACTGATTTGGTGTAGATGGCCTCAGCCAGAGCCACAGGCCCTGGTGTGGTGTAGATGGCCTCAGCCAGAGCCACAAGCCCTGGTGTGGTGTAGATTGCCTCAGCCAAAGCCACAGGCCCTAGTGGGATGTAGTTTTCCTCAGCCAGCAGCACAGGCTCTGGTGTGATTAACATGGCCTCAACCAGCAACACAGGCCCTGGTGTGGTGTAGATGGCCTCAGCCAGCAGCACAGGCTCTGGTGTGATTAACATGGTGTAATATTTAAAGAAATTAGTTTACTGCTGAACTGTATATAACCATCATCCTTAACATTACATTAATTATCATTTCATCAAAGTGTTTATTGAAGCTGCTGGCATTATGTTATAAGTTATATTATAGGGGTTATCATAATCTAATATTAACATGTTTATTACAGGTGCAGTTATAACTACTTTAAAATGATTGAGTTAATATATATATATCATAACTCATAGCCTGAGTATATTGTTACAGTAAAATAGTAGCTGAGCAAAGGCCTGAATGTATTCAGCTTCTTGTGGTATTTGAGTTTGCTTAGTTACAGGTGACGAAAGGATGTCCAGTCCATGGGGACCTCAAAGGCCTGAGATCTTCACCATATTTGGATGGATGGGGAACTTCTGTGTCTGCAGTTATCTCTTAAAATACATGAATGTTCTGTACATGCAAATTATGTGACTGTAAACGCAAGAGGGGGCGTTACAATACCCTGATGGGATAAAAGCAATCTAGAGTGTATTTTGGGCAGAGATGTACAACTGATGTTTTGCAGTTTACACCTCTCCACGCTGCGTGCATTCATTAAAATCAATTGTTTGACCGACCTCTTCTGGACCATCATTGTTTTACTCTCGTCCTCAATTTCGAACCCGTAACATTTGGTGCATTGGCCGAGGGTTGAGAGAGGGAGAGAGTTGGAGATTGAGACTGAGAGGGTCCAAGGTGCTCAAACAGGCAGACGCGAGTCAGTGGTCGAAGTGAGTTGACATAAGCCGGCTTATCTAAAGGTAAGGCACTACCTGTTGAATTATTTCCAAACTGTGCCAGATTGACGATTACAAAATTGAAAGTCTACTCACTGAAATTACTGGTAAAGGTCTGTTTTGATTTTGGTGAAAATCTCATGAGAATGGAAGTTGAAGTAATGAGAATAAGAGAAAATAAGTAAAGAGTAAAGAGAATAAGTGTATGAGAAAAGTGAATTAAGATAAGTTTAAGGAATTACACTGGTAAGTGAATATAGTAGGACAGGGAATTTGTGAATTTTGTGACATTAATGTCTCCATTGATTATAAAGCCGGGCTTGGACACCGATTTGGTTGGTTTTGTGGTTTTGTGGGGTGTCTTCAAAAGTAATTAAATTTCTGTAGAACGGAACTCTGGGAGTTCTAAGAAGTGCATTGTTCGGAGGTGACGCTCCCAACTTCCTGGGGACGCTCAGGATTTTCCTTTGGAAGGGATAGTCCGATTGGCAATCGTGGACAACTGAGGACGGTCCAAAATAGCCACTGACTGGGTCAGTTTACCGTCCGGGACGGTATTTTGCACTTTTTTGGTCGATAGAAACCGGGTTTCGGGCGTGTAATTTACAATTATAACTTCGGGGAAGTATAGTTGGTTGCCGCTTTTAAATTGTCTTAGATTACTAGTTATCTGACCACGGCCCGGGGCCGAGACTGGTTTTAATTGATTACAAAAAACTCAGGGAGTTCATCGGTTGGACCGTTAAGGTTAAATTTTTCTAAATTCGGTAGGTTGTTCGCTTTAAGGCCTTGTACATATTTGTATATTTTATAAGACGTCTCTGTGTTATAATTTGTTGTTATACTTTGTATTTTTGTATATATGGTGTGTCTGCCACGGGCGCTGCAGCAGGCTGGTTATTTTGAGAGTGTGTCTGTGTCTATGTAAATGAGATGCCTGTGACTTATTTAGAGTGACATTTCCTGTTTACTAATGAGTGGCTAATGACTGACTGCAGAGCCTGGGCTAAGGACGACTTGAATTGGTGTTTTAAGGGAAGAATTGCTTTTATTTCTACTTTGTTGGCACTACGGTTGTTAGATACGATGACTACTTTATGATACATGTAGAATTGGAGTATGGGTTTTGCTTTAACACGTCCTTGAACGACGTAATACTTGTTGAAAGTAATAGGACTTGTGTTTTATTGACTCTTTGTACTGACACCGTGTTTTTTGACTAACATTTTATAACAGTTTGTGTAAATACACATGTTGGATTCAGGGTATTGTGTAGTTGAATATACATGGACAGGAGATGTTTATGACGTAACCTGTCGATGTCAAGCTGTGGTTTCAGATACTTATTACGGCTTTTTAGTAACTTCAGTAATAAGGCGATCAGAAGAAGCATTATTACATTTTGCATGTAGTAGTATTGTTATATTTCGGGCCCTGGAATTATGCTGTAGGCAGGATAGAAATCTAAATCCCACTGACGCTGATTGAAAACACATAAGTATATGCACTTAGTACACCCACTCAAGAAATGATTGTGTGACTGATGCTGCAAAACTGACCTAAAGAATGGTGATGTGTGTGGATAATGTTAGTTGTCCTGATATGTGAAAGAGCGCTATTAAAATGTGTGTGAGTGAAATGAAGGCATATTGCTTTTAAATAAAGATTTAGTAGAATTACTGATTATTTGTAGACTGTGAAATTAAAAAAGTCTCTGCAGAAGCTGTAGAAACAGGAAATACTGTGCTGCTGTGTGTGTGAGAGGAAGGTGTGTGAGTGATTGATGATGTGAGGGGAGCACCCAGAGAAATAGAGAGAGCTTAAATTCTAAGAAGATTAAGCGAATGCATGTTTTAAGAAAAGTAATAAAGTAATAAAATTATATTAATTACAGGTTTTAGAAAAGAGACAGACCGAGAGAAATAAATACATGAACTAACAATTACATTAATGAAGTGAAAACGCACGTACACAAACTGTTACATGTGAAATTATTGTTGGAAAGTTTAATACACACAGGAAATAAAGAAAGCAGTTTACACTCCTTTAATTTCCAGAACCAGTGTGTCCCCCAGACCTGATAACACCCTTGCCCAGTTGGCCCCTGTATCAGGCGAGCATGGAAGGCTGGACAGCCCATGACGGGTAAGATCCCACCTCGAAACCCTGGGACGACCTAAGGCAAGGCGCAGTCACGATTGCTTGTACCTAAGTCCCGGAGTGACCTTGGAGTCACTGGAGGAGACGGGACTTCAACGGGTAAAGCTGCTGGGTACAGGCGAAGGGGAAATGCCACTAACAATGACCAGTGATGAGCCAGAGAGAGAAAACACACCCTGTCAAAAGGAGTCTGAAACACTGCAAAAGAAACATTTACGAGATCACAAAGATCACGAATAAACATTTATAAAAATCACACATACAAACAGAAAATGCACTAACCTTACAGAGATAAGCTCGTGAAGAGTAATGCATAGATAGTGATTAAAACCTGGCTAAGAACACAAACATATGTAATTAAATGAGCTTGCTAATTTTATGAGTGTTAAAATAGTGTGAATGTTGAAGAAAATACACTTAAAACACACTTGGATAAAATAGAGTTGTGGAATAACTGAAACGAAGCTGTATGACAAGGGAGTGAGTGACGACAGAGGAGCTTCCTGTGTGTGTGTGTGTGATTGAGACCTTAGAGGAGAAGTAGACTGTTACGAGGTGAAAATTTGATTAAGAGGTATATAAATTAGTGTTGACATATTGTGAGAACATGCTTATATGTTTGGTTGAATGTGAGTTTGGTAAAGTGCTTAAAGGGGGATATTGTGTACGAAACGGTGTAGTTTTTTACGTTTTGGGTGTGTTCTATGGCTGAAATTTAAGATTGTGGAAGATTTTTTGAGGTTGTTGTTTTATTTTTAAAGAGGGAGTTTTAATAAACATGGACATGTTTAAGGGGTTTTGTAACAGTGCACTTATAAAGAAAAAACCTGTCAGGTGATTTTGTTTTGTACTTTGATGAGCTAATACTCAGCTCTCTTTTTTTTCTCATTTTTGTTCTAAGCAGGCCTGCAAAAGACAACAATGAATAACGGCGTCGACAATAGTCTCAGGAAAACAAAAAGTAAGGTGACCTTTTCCGAATTACAATGGGTCAGATTGTGGGTCCCTGTCTCAGAGGATTGCAGCGAGACAATCCAGTCCAAAAGTATAAAGAACTATTCTCCTAGAAACGAGTAAAAAGAAAATAAATGATTATATAAATACACTGAGTTTGCTGAAAGTGGAAAATCTGATTATTCGTGCGGAAGTCTACCAATACCCGATGTTAATGCGTGTGAGTGAATGTGTGGGTGAATGGACGGATCGGGCAGACCATAGGTTGGACCGACTGGACACTGACAAAAGACTGGACTAAGGTTGGACACATGACTGATAATTGTTATGTTTTAAGTTTTGTTTTATAACACAGGTTGGATCATAAGTGGAGAAAGTGAGTATAAAAGGTGATGTTCTGGTTAACACACAGGTTTTTGTTTATAGGACGTTTCAAGGATGCAGGCTGTGGATGGAGCCAAGAAGGGATTTTGACATGATGATTAATTTGATTTCATTCCTTAAACACAGGTTTGAAGGCCCGGAGCATCTATACCTAATATGATATGATTAACCTTTTCTTTTAATTCCCTAACCTGAGTGAAGGATTTTGAGTTTGTAACACATGAGATGTGTCACAAAAAGGGGGGGAGTTACAGGATTTAATGTTTAAGTTGAAATGTGTTTTAGGATTACTTGATGACGTTTGGGGTTTTTGATAATTTAGGTATGGTAAAACTGAGGCAGAAAGTGTTATTTTCAGGTTATTTTTGATTTCTAGAATAAGAGGTTATAATTTAGGCGTGCACATACAGATATGTCAAAGGAAAATTGTATATAGGTGATTAGCTACATGAAATGTGCTCTTTTAGGGTTACTAAGCAAATGTCTACGTGACCTTTACCTAATAACCTTTGTGATGATAAACTTGTTTACCGACTTGCTCTCTTGTAGAACATACAGACTTAGGAAAGGGGAACCTCAGCTCTGAGTGTATTAGAGCTTGTAATTAAATGTGGGACTTGAAAAGAGGAAGCAAATTTGGTACAGGACGTACTTGAGATGATCAGATGAGAGAAGGAGAAGGTCAGGAATAGTTTAAAGTAAGATTGAGAAATTAAATGGGGTAAAAGGGGGTGTAGCTTCAGGGCAGTTCACAGCCCGGCGTAAACGCAAGGTGCTGTATTTATTTTATGACAAAATAATAAGGAAACATTAAAAATATACAACACGTTGAGGAGATCTCTTTTGTTATATTTTAGTGTTTAACATGGAAGATGCCTCTCTGGAGCTTCTCTCCTGATGCTACTCCACCAAAAGACGCTTATCCATAGAGACTATGTCAGCTCCCAAACAGACAACAACAAACCAAGACTAGCAAAAAACAATCTGAATATAAATAATAACAAATAAAGAATAATACAGAATCCAAATATGAACGAAAGAATAAAATAGTGAAATGTGGATTATTAAATATTAAGTCTCTCTGTTAAAAGAAGTGTCTGTTAGCTGACGCCGAGCGGTCGCAGCAGATGGCTGCCCGTACCTGAGCATGGTTCTGCTGGAGGTTTCTTCCTGTTAAAAGGGAGTTTTTCCTTAACACTGTTGCCAAAGTGCTGGCTCAATAGGGGGTCACAAGATTGGTGGGTTTTTCTCTGTATATATGAAGCACCTTGAAGCAATTTTTGTTGTGATTTGGCGCTATATAAATAAAATTAAATGGGAATGTATTGAAGTAAACTTAAATGTCATAAACTAGGAATTAGTTCATTTCTCAGGGGAGAAAAGAAAACAAAAAAAAAAAAAAAAAAAACGGGGACTGGTGTTAGGAACAAAAGCTATATTTTTAATATGAATCTGGTTATGATCTTGTTTTATGTACTTTAATAATGAAGGCTGGCTTGTAGAGCAAGGCCACCTTTTACTCACAAACAAGTGCTCAGCCAGACTGAAAAACAGGAAGTTTTAGTGCACAAGGCATATTAATAAATATAGACACAAAAAGAGGAACTCCCCATATAAACAACGTTCAAAACTGTGTGAAGTATAAAGTACCGAAATAACACTATATAAGTCACAGCTGATGATTCTAATGTTAGAGAGCTCTTGCAACTGGCGTCTGAGCTGTGCAGAGGTCGCTCTTAAGACAGGTACTTATGTAGGTTAACATAAGGTTGAGTCCAACAGAAGCAAGGCACCCTAAATGTGCACAGCATGCAGCAGGGGTGGCCAAAATAATATAGGAAACAGCACATGTAGGGAGAGAACACTCACTAAAAGTTCTGACTACACATAGTGTGGTGGCTTATGTGAACTTGCAGGCGTTCACTATGACATCATTAGCACAACAGAGACTGAGTAAAGTTTTAGATGCTCGAAATCTGACACTTACTCATGAAGAAATCAATATGGCAGATTTAATGGGATTAGGAGGACCTAATTACTGTACTAAGAAAGCAGAACTTGAAGGGAAAGTCAGGGAAGATTTAAAAACAGGATCTGTTGGGATTGGGGATTTAGAGATTTTTATTGCTACTATATAATGTGCCTTATGATGACTGCATTAATAACAGGTTGTACAGTATAATTTTAATAGTATTGAATATGTTTGTGATAACAGTGATGTCTCTATTTGCAGGTTGAGTTAAGACACAATGCATAACTGTGCTTGTTTAGAGTTCATGTTCCGTCCAAAAGGGTCTTAAGCTTCACTGGTGAGAGTGTCCAGGTGATACATGTTGAGGGAAGATGAGAACATAGCAGGTTAATTGCATGCACGCTTACAAACACACATGATTTAAATATAGGCCAGGCCGAAGGTCTGGACTTTATGTAGCTTTTAAATTTACAGCTCCTAACTTGCAGGAATGGTGTGGACTGTAATGAATGAATGCAAAACATGATTACAGACACAAACATGTTATGGATTTATTTTGTAGGGTAAAGGTGGAACACATGTTGCTTTGTTTCTGCTTAGCAACTACTGAGTCGGGTGAAACAAAATGTTGTAGATAATAGAAACTTGTCTAACTGGTATGAACAGTAACTTTTGCATGTTATGTATATGCTTGAAGCAAAAAGAGGCGTAAATGATGATAGAAAATTTTGAAGTGTGTTTTCTAGCGGACATTTAGGCTGACATAGGGATGGTGTATATTTTACCCGGGGTGTTTTTAAATAGAACTAAAAGCGTTGCTCACACACATAAAGAGTATTGAGATTAGGTAAAGTTAATATAATGGATAGAGCCCAGAACATGATGTTGTGAACCAACTTTGAATAATGACAGGAACCTTAGATGAACACAGTAGGTTAGTAAGGTGTAGCAGAGAGAGGCTGTTTGTTTTTTATCCCTTACAGGAGAAGATTTCCACTAGAGAGGGACCCAGAAAAGGAGCAGGGACCACTTAAGCATGAAGTGTTTTCAAGTGGGAGCTGGTGTTTTAGTACTGGACCACCTAGAGGACATGAGGTGGTTGTCTGATTTGCTGAGTCAGAGGACGGCTAGAGAGGGTCAGAGTGGGTCGAGGAGTGACCCAAGGAAATGGTGTGGTGATGTCTCTGGAGAGACATCAAGAGAGGGAATTGTAATATTTAAAGAAATTAGTTTACTGCTGAACTGTATATAACCATCATCCTTAACATTACATTAATTATCATTTCATCAAAGTGTTTATTGAAGCTGCTGGCATTATGTTATAAGTTATATTATAGGGGTTATCATAATCTAATATTAACATGTTTATTACAGGTGCAGTTATAACTACTTTAAAATGATTGAGTTAATATATATATATCATAACTCATAGCCTGAGTATATTGTTACAGTAAAATAGTAGCTGAGCAAAGGCCTGAATGTATTCAGCTTCTTGTGGTATTTGAGTTTGCTTAGTTACAGGTGACGAAAGGATGTCCAGTCCATGGGGACCTCAAAGGCCTGAGATCTTCACCATATTTGGATGGATGGGGAACTTCTGTGTCTGCAGTTATCTCTTAAAATACATGAATGTTCTGTACATGCAAATTATGTGACTGTAAACGCAAGAGGGGGCGTTACAATACCCTGATGGGATAAAAGCAATCTAGAGTGTATTTTGGGCAGAGATGTACAACTGATGTTTTGCAGTTTACACCTCTCCACGCTGCGTGCATTCATTAAAATCAATTGTTTGACCGACCTCTTCTGGACCATCATTGTTTTACTCTCGTCCTCAATTTCGAACCCGTAACAATGGCCTCAACCAGCAACACAGGCCCTGGTGTGGTGTAGATGGCATCAGCCAGAGCCACAGGCCCTGGTGTGGTGTAGATGGCCTCAGCCAGAAGCGGAAGCCCTGGCGTGTTGCAGTCAAACTCCGCAATCAGTAAAGGAACTGGTGTGGTGTAGATGGCCTCAGCCACCAGCACAGGCCTTGGTGTGGTGTACATGGCCTCAGCCAGAGCCACAGGCACTGGTGTGGTGTAGATTGCCTCAGCCAGACCCACAGGCCCTGGTGTGGTGTAGATGGCCTCAGAAAGAGCCACAGGTCCTGGTTTGGTGGAGGTGGCCTCAGCCAAAATCACACAGGCCCTGGTGTGGTGTCAGTTTCCTCAGTCAAAAGCAAACAGGCCCTGGTGTGGTGTAGATGGCCTCAGGCAGAAGCGGAAGCCCTGGCATGTTGCAGTCAACCTCAACAATCAGTAAAGGAACTGGTGTGGTGTAGATGGCCTTAGCCACCAGCACTGGCCTTGGTGTGGTGTAGATGGCCTCAGCCAGACCCACAGGCACTGGTGGGGTGTAGATTGCCTCAGCCAAAGCCACAGGCCCTGGTGTGGTGTAGATTGCCTCAGCCAGACCCACAGGCCCTGGTGTGGTGTAGATGGCCTCAGCCAGAGCCACAGGCCCTGGTGGGGTGTAGATGGTCTCAGCCAGACCCACAGGCCTGGTGTGATTAGCCTGGCCTCAACCAGCAACACAGGCCCTGGTGTGGTGTAGATGGCCTCAGCCAGAGCCACAGGCCCTGGTGTGGTGTAGATGGCCTCAGCCAGAGCCACATGCCCTGGTGGGGTGTAGATGGCCTCAGAAAGAACCACAGGCCCTGGTTTGGTGGAGGTGGCCTCAGCCCAAAGCACACAGGCCCTGATGTGGTGTAAGTTGCCTCAGTCAAAAGGACACAGACCCTGGTGTGGTGTAGATGGCCTCAGCCAGAAGCACATGCCCATGTGTGTTGTAGGTGGCCAAAGCTAGGAAAACAGGCCGTGGTGTGTTGTAGATGGCCTCAACTTGCAGCACAGGACTTGGTGAGGTGGAGGTGGCCTCATCCTCCATCTCAGGCCCTGGTGTGCTGTAGATGGCCTCAGCCAGAGCCACAGGCCCTGGTGTGGTGTAGGTGGCCTCAGCCAGCAGCACAGGCCCTGGTGTGATTAACATGGCCTCAACCAGCAACACAGGCCCTGGTGTGGTGTAGATGGCCTCAGCCAGAGCCACAGGCACTGATGTGCTGTAGTTGGCCTTAGCCAGAGCCACAGGCCCTGGTGTGGTGTAGATGGCCTCAGGCAGAAGCGGAAGCCCTGGCATGTTGCAGTCAACCTCCGCAATCAGTAAAGGAACTGGTGTGGTGTAGATGGCCTCAGCAACCAGCACAGGCCTTGGTGTGGTGTAGGTGGCCTCAGCCAGCAGCACAGGCCCTGGTGTGATTAACATGGCCTCAACCAGCAACACAGGCCCTGGTGTGGTGTAGATGGCCTCAGCCAGCAGCACAGGCCCTGGAGGGGTGTAGATGGCCTCAGCCAGCAGCACAGGCCCTGGAGGGGTGTAGATGGCCTCAGCCACCAGCACAGGCTCTGATTTGGTGTAGATGGCCTAAGCCAGAGCCACAGGCCCTGGTGTGGTGTAGATGGCCTCAGCCAGAGCCACAGGCCCTGGTGTGGTGTAGATTGACTCAGCCAAAGCCAAAGGCCCTGGTGTGGTGTATTTGGCCTCAGCCAGCAGCACAGGCTCTGGTGGGGTGTAGATGGCCTCAGCCAGAGCCACTGGCCCTGGTGTGGTATAAGTTGCCTCAGTCAAAAGCACACAGGCCCTGGTGAAGTGTAGATGGCCTCAACAAGCAACACAGGCCTGGTGTGGTGTAGATGTCCTCTGACATAGCCACAGGCCCTGGTGGGGTGTAGATGGCCTCAGCCAGAGCCACAGGCCCTGGTGTGGTGTAGTTGGACTCAACCAGCAGCACAGGCTCTGGTGGGGTGCAGATGGCCTCAGCCATAGCCACAGGCCCTGGTGTGGTGTAGTTGGCCTCAGCCAGCTGCATAGGATCTGGTGTGGTGTAGATGGCCTCAGAAAGAGCCACAGGCCCTGGTTTGGTGGAGATGGCCTCAGCCAAAAGCACACAGGCCCTGATGTGGTGTAAGTTGCCTCAGCCAGAAGCACATGCCCATGTGTGTTGTAGGTGGCCAAAGCTAGGAAAACAGGCCGTGGTGTGTTGTAGATGGATTCAAATTGCAGCACAGGACTTGGTGAGGTGGAGGTGGCCTCATCCTGCATCTCAGGCCCTGGTTTGCTGTAGATGGCCTCAGCCAGAGCCACAGGCACTGGTTTGGTGGACGTGGCCTCAGCCAAAAGCACACAGGCCCTGGTGTGCTGTAGATGGCCTCAGCCAAAGCCACAGGCCCTGGGGAGGTGTAGATGGAATCAGCCAGAAGCGGAAGCTCTGGCGTGTTGCAGTCAACCTCAGCAATCAGTAAAGGAACTGGTGTGGTGTAGATGGCCTTAGCCACCAGCACAGGCCCTGGTGTGATTAACATGGCCTCAACCAGCAACACAGGCCCTGGTGTGGTGTAGATGGCCTCAGCCAGAGCCACAGGCACAGGCCCTGGAGGGGTGTATATGGCCTCAGCCAGCAGCACAGGCCCTGGAGGGGTGTACATGGCCTCAGCCACCAGCACAGGCTCTGATTTGGTGTAGATTGCCTCAGCCAGAGCCACAGGCCCTGGTGTGGTGTAGATGGCCTCAGCCAGAGCCACAGGCCTTGGTGTGGTGTAGATTGCCTCAGCCAGAGCCACAGGCTCTGGTGGGGTGTAGTTAGCCTCAACCAGCAACACAGGCCCTGGTGTGGTGTAGATGGCCTCAGCCAGAGCCACAGGCCCTGGTGTGGTGTGGTGTAGATGGCCTCATCAAGAGCCACATTCCCTGTTCTGGTTAACCTGGCCTCAACCAGTAACACAGGCCCTGGTGTGGTGTAGTTGGCCTTAGCCACCAGCACAGGCACTGATTTGGTGTAGATGGCCTCACCCAGAGCCACAAGCCTTGGTGTGGTGTAGATGGCCTCAGCCAGAGCCACAAGCCCTGGTGTGGTGTAGATTGCCTCAGCCAAAGCCACAGGCCCTAGTGGGATGTAGTTGGCCTCAGCCAGCAGCACAGGCTCTGGTGTGATTAACATGGCCTCAACCAGCAACACAGGCCCTGGTGTGGTGAAGATGGCATCAGCCAGAGCCACAGGCCCTGGTGTGGGGTAGATGGCCTCAGCCAGAAGCGGAAGCCCTGGCGTGTTGCAGTCAACCTCCGCAATCAGTAAAGGAACTGGTGTGGTGTAGTTGGCCTCAGCCAGAGCCACAGGCCCTGGTGTGGTGTAGATGGCCTCAGCCAGAGCCACAGGCACTGGTGTGCTGTAGTTGGCCTTAGCCAGAGCCACAGGCCCTGTTGTGGTGTAGATGGCCTCAGGCAGAAGCGGAAGCCCTGGCATGTTGCAGTCAACCTCAAAAATCAGTAAAGGAACTGGTGTGGTGTAGATGGCCTTAGCCACCAGCACTGGCCTTGGTGTGGTGTAGATGGCCTCAGGGCCAGACCCACAGGCCCTGGTGTGGTTTTAGATGGCCTCGGAAAGAGCCACAGGTCCTGGTTTGGTGGAGGTGGCCTCAGCCAAAATCACACAGGCCCTGGTGTGGTGTAAGTTTCCTCAGTCAATAGCAAACAGGCCCTGGTGTGGATTTGTGTAGTTAGCCTCAACCAGCAACACAGGCCCTGGTGTGGTGTAGATGGCCTCAGCCAGAGCCACAGGCCCTGGTGTGGTGTGGTGTAGATGGCCTCATCAAGAGCCACATTCCCTGGTCTGGTTAACCTGGCCTCAACCAGTAACACAGGCCCTGGTGTGGTATAGTTGGCCTTAGCCACCAGCACATGCACTGATTTGGTGTAGATGGCCTCAGCCAGAGCCACAGGCCGTGGTGTGGTGTAGATGGCCTCAGCCAGAGCCACAGGCCCTGGTGTGGTGTAGATTGCCTCAGCCAAATCAACAGGCCCTAGTGGGATGTAGTTGGCCTCAACCAGCAGCACAGGCTCTGGTGTGATTAACATGGCCTCAAACAGCAACATAGGCCCTGATGTGGTATAGATGGCCTCAGCCAGCAGCACAGGCCCTGGTGTGATTAACATGGCCTCAACCAGCTACACAGGCCCTGGTGTTGTGTCGATGGCATCAGCCAGAGCCACAGGCCCTGGTGTGGTGTAGATGGCCTCAGCCAGAAGCGGAAGCCCTGGCGTGTTGCAGTCAACCTCCGCAATCTGTAAAGGAACTGGTGTGGTGTAGATAGCCTCAGCCACCAGCACAGGCCTTGGTGTGGTGTACATGGCCTCAGCCAGACCCACAGGCCATGGTGTTTTGTAGCTGGCCTCAGCCAGAAGCACATGCCCATGTGTGTTGTAGGTGGCCATAGCCAGTAAAACAGGCCGTGGTGTGTTGTAGATGGCCTCAAATTGCAGCACAGGACTTGGTGAGGTGGAGGTGGCCTCATCCTGCATCTCAGGCCCTGGTGTGCTGTAGATGGCCTGAGCCAGAGCCACAGGCCCTGGTGTGGTGTAGGTGGCCTCAGCCAGCAGCACAGGCCCTGGTGTGATTAACATGGCCTCAACCAGCAACACAGGCCCTGGTGTGGTGTAGATGGCATCAGCCAGAGCCACAGGCCCTGGTGTGGTGTAGATGGCCTCAGCCAGAAGCGGAAGCCCTGGCGTGTTGCAGTCAAACTCCGCAATCAGTAAAGGAACTGGTGTGGTGTAGTTGACCTCAGCCACCACCACAGGCCCTGGTGTGCTGTAGATGGCCTCAGCCAGAGCCACAGGCCCTGGTGTGGTGTAGGTGGCCTCAGCCAGCAGCACAGGCCCTGGTGTGATTAACATGGCCTCAACCAGCAACACAGGCCCTGTTTTGGTGTAGATGGCCTCAGCCAGAGCCACAGGCACTGGTGTGCTGTAGTTGGCCTTACCCAGAGCCACAGGCCCTGGTGAGATGTAGATGGCCTCAGGCAGAAGAGGAAGCCCTGGCATGTTGCAGTCAACCTCAACAATCAGTAAAGAAACTGGTGTGGTGTAGATGGCCTCAGCCAGAAGCGGAAGCCCTGGCGTGTTGCAGTCAACCTCCGCAATCAGTAAAGGAACTGGTGTGGTGTAGATGGCCTCAGCCACCAGCACAGGCCTTGGTGTGGTGTACATGGCCTCAGCCAGACCCACAGGCCCTGGTGTGGTGTAGCTGGCCTCAGCCAGAAGCACATGCACATGTGTGTTGTAGGTGGCCAAAGCTAGTAAAACAGGCCGTGGTGTGTTGTAGATGGCCTCAAATTGCAGCACAGGACTTGGTGAGGTGGAGGTGGCCTCATCCTGCATCTCAGGCCCTGGTGTGCTGTAGATGGCCTGAGCCAGAGCCACAGGCCCTGGTGTGGTGTAGGTGGCCTCAGCCAGCAGCACAGGCACTGGTGTGATTAACATGGCCTCAACCAGCAACACAGGCCCTGGTGTGGTGTAGATGGCCTCAGCCAGAGCCACAGGCACTGGTTTGGTGGAGGTGGCCTCAGCCAAAAGCACACAGGCCCTGGTGTGCTGTAGATGGCCTCAGCCAGAGCCACAGGCCCTGGTGTGGTGTAGATGGCCTCAGCCAGAAGCGGAAGCCCTGGCGTGTTGCAGTCAACCTCCGCAATCAGTAAAGGAACTGGTGTGGTGTAGATGGCCTCAGCCACCAGCACAGGCCTTGGTGTGGTGTACATGGCCTCAGCCAGACCCACAGGCCCTGGTGTGGTGTAGCTGGCCTCAGCCAGAAGCACATGCACATGTGTGTTGTAGATGGCCAAAGCTAATAAAACAGGCCGTGGTGTGTTGTAGATGGCCTCAAATTGCAGCACAGGACTTGGTGAGGTGGAGGTGGCCTCAGCCAGAGCCACAGGCCCTGGTGTGGTGTAGGTGGCCTCAGCCAGCAGCACAGGCCCTGGTGTGATTAACATGGCCTCAACCAGCAACACAGGATCTGGTGTGGTGTAGATGGCCTCAGCCAGAGCCACAGGCACTGGTTTGGTGGAGGTGGCCTCGGCCAAAAGCACACAGGCCCTGGTGTGCTGTAGATGGCCTCAGCCAGAGCCACAGGACATGGGGTGGTGTAGATGGCCTCAGCCAGAAGCGGAAGCTCTGGCGTGTTGCAGTCAACCTCAGCAATCAGTAAAGGAACTGGTGTGGTGTAGATGGCCTTAGCCACCAGCACAGGCCCTGGTGTGATTAACATGGCCTCAACCAGCACCACAGGCCCTGGTGTGGTGTGGTGTAGATGGCCTCATCAAGAGCCACATTCCCTGGTCTGGTTAACCTGGCCTCAACCAGTAACACAGGCCCTGGTGTGGTGTAGTTGGCCTTAGCCACCAGCACAGGCACTGATTTGGTGTAGATGGCCTCAGCCAGAGCCACAGGCCCTGGTGTGGTGTAGATGGCCTCAGCCAGAGCCACAAGCCCTGGTGTGGTGTAGATTGCCTCAGCCAAAGCCACAGGCCCTGGTGTGGTGTAGATTGCCTCAGCCAGACCCACAGGCCCTGGTGTGGTGTAGATGGCCTCAGCCAGAGCCACAGGCCCTGGTGGGGTGTAGATGGTCTCAGCCAGACCCACAGGCCCTGGTGTGATTAACCTGGCCTCAACCAGCACCACAGGCCCTGGTGTGGTGTGGTGTAGATGGCCTCATCAAGAGCCACATTCCCTGGTGTGGTTAACCTGGCCTCAACCAGAAACACAGGCCCTGGTGTGGTATAGTTGGCCTTAGCCACCAGCACAGGCACTGATTTGGTGTAGATGGCCTCAGCCAGAGCCACAGGCCGTGGTGTGGTGTAGATGGCCTCAGCCAGAGCCACAGGCCCTGGTGTGGTGTAGATTGCCTCAGCCAAAGTCACAGGCCCTAGTGGTATGTAGTTGGCCTCAACCAGCAGCACAGGCTCTGGTGTGATTAACATGGCCTCAAACAGCAACATAGGCCCTGATGTGGTATAGATGGCCTCAGCCAGCAGCACAGGCCCTGGTGTGATTAACATGGCCTCAACCAGCTACACAGGCCCTGGTGTGGTGTCGATGGCATCAGCCAGAGCCACAAGCCCTGGTGTGGTGTAGATGGCCTCAGCCAGAAGCGGAAGCCCTGGCGTGTTGCAGTCAACCTCCGCAATCAGTAAAGGAACTGGTGTGGTGTAGATGGCCTCAGCCACCAGCACAGGCCTTGGTGTGGTGTACATGGCCTCAGCCAGACCCACAGGCCCTGGTGTGGTGTAGCTGGCCTCAGCCAGAAGCACATGCACATGTGTGTTGTAGGTGGCCAAAGCTAGTAAAACAGGCCGTGGTGTGTTGTAGATGGCCTCAAATTGCAGCACAGGACTTGGTGAGGTGGAGGTGGCCTCATCCTGCATCTCAGGCACTGGTGTGCTGTAGATGGCCTCAGCCAGAGCCACAGGCCCTGGTGTGGTGTAGGTGGCCTCAGCCAGCAGCACAGGCACTGGTGTGATTAACATGGCCTCAACCAGCAACACAGGCCCTGGTGTGGTGTAGATGGCCTCAGCCAGAGCCACAGGCACTGGTTTGGTGGAGGTGGTCTCGGCCAAAAGCACACAGGCCCTGGTGTGCTGTAGATGGTCTCAGCCAGAGCCACAGGACATGGGGCGGTGTAAATGGCCTCAGCCAGAAGCGGAAGCTCTGGCGTGTTGCAGTCAACCTCAGCAATCAGTAAAGGAACTGGTGTGGTGTAGATGGCCTTAGCCACCAGCACAGGCCCTGGTCTGATTAACATGGCCTCAACCAGCACCACAGGCCCTGGTGTGGTGTGGTGTAGATGGCCTCATCAAGAGCCACATTCCCTGGTCTGGTTAACCTGGCCTCAACCAGTAACACAGGCCCTGGTGTGGTGTAATTGGCCTTAGCCACCAGCACAGGCACTGATTTGGTGTAGATGGCCTAGGCCAGAGCCACAGGCCCTGGTGTGGTGTAGATGGCCTCAGCCAGAGCCACAAGCCCTGGTGTGGTGTAGATTGCCTCAGCCAAAGCCACAGGCCCTGGTGTGGTGTAGATTGCCTCAGCCAGACCCACAGGCCCTGGTGTGGTGTAGATGGCCTGAGCCAGAGCCACAGGCCCTGGTGGGGTGTAAATGGTCTCAGCCAGACCCACAGGCCCTGGTGTGATTAACCTGGCCTCAACCAGCACCACAGGCCCTGGTGTGGTGTGGTGTAGATGGCCTCATCAAGAGCCACATTCCCTGGTCTGGTTAACCTGGCCTCAACCAGTAACACAGGCCCTGGTGTGGTGTAGTTGGCCTTAGCCACCAGCACAGGCACTGATTTGGTGTAGATGGCCTCAGCCAGAGCCACAGGCCCTGGTGTGGTGTAGGTGGCCTCAGCCAGAGCCACAAGCCCTGGTGTGGTGTAGATTGCCTCAGCCAAAGCCACAGGCCCTAGTGGGATGTAATTGGCCTCAGCCAGCAGCACAGGCTCTGGTGTGATTAACATGGCCTCAACCACCAACACAGGCCCTGGTGTGGTGTAGATGGCATCAGCCAGAGCCACAGGCCCTGGTGTGGTGTAGATGGCCTCAGCCAGAAGCGGAAGCCCTGGCGTGTTGCAGTCAACCTCCGCAATCAGTAAAGGAACTGGTGTGGTGTAGATGGCCTCAGCCACCAGCACAGGCCTTGGTGTGGTGTACATGGCCTCAGCCAGAGCCACATGCCCTGGTGTGGTGTAGATTGCCTCAGCCAGACCCACAGGCCCTGGTGTGGTGTAGATGGCCTCAGAAAGAGCCACAGGTCCTGGTTTGGTGGAGGTGGCCTCAGCCAAAATCACACAGGCCCTGGTGTGGTGTAAGTTTCCTCAGTCAAAAGCAAACAGGCCCTGGTGTGGATTTGTGTAGTTAGCCTCAACCAGCAACACAGGCCCTGGTGTGGTGTAGATGGCCTCAGCCAGAGCCACAGGCCCTGGTGTGGTGTGGTGTAGATGGCCTCATCAAGATCCACATTCCCTGGTCTGGTTAACCTGGCCTCAACCAGTAACACAGGCCCTGGTGTGGTATAGTTGGCCTTAGCCACCAGCACAGGCACTGATTTGGTGTAGATGGCCTCAGCCAGCGCCACAGGCCGTGGTGTGGTGTAGATGGCCTCAGCCAGAGCCACAGGCCCTGGTGTGGTGTAGATTGCCTCAGCCAAAGCCACAGCCCCTAGTGGGATGTAGTTGGCCTCAGCCAGCAGCACAGGCTCTGGTGTGATTAACATGGCCTCAACCAGCAACACAGGCCCTGGTGTGGTGTAGATGGCCTCAGCCAGAGCCACAGGCACTGGTTTGGTGGAGGTGGCCTCAGCCAAAAGCACACAGGCCCTGATGTGGTGTAGATGGCCTCAGCCAGCAGGACATGCCCATGTGTGTTGTAGGTGGCCAAAGCTAGGAAAACAGGCCGTGTGGTGTTGTAGATGGCCTCAACCAGCAAGACAGGCCCTGCTGTGGTGTAGATGGCCTCAGCCAGAGCCACAGGCACTGGTTTGGTGGACGTGGCCTCAGCCAAAAGCACACAGGCCCTGATGTGGTGTAGATGGCCTCATCCAGCAGCACATGCCCTGGTGTGATTAACATGTCCTCAACCAGCAAGACAGGCCCTGGTGTGGTGTAGATGGCCTCAGCCAGAGCCACAGGCACTGGTTTGGTGTAGGTGGCCTCAGCCAAAAGCACTCAGCCAGCAGCACAGGCCCTGGTGTGATTAACATGGCCTCAACCAGCAACACAGGCCCTGATATGGTGTAGATGGCCTCAGCCAGAGCCACAGGCCCTGGTGTGGTGTAGATGGCCGCAGCCAGAAGCGGAAGCTCTGGCGTGTTGCAGTCAACCTCAGCAATCAGTAAGGGAACTGGTGTGGTGTAGATGGCCTTAGCCACCAGCACAGGCCCTGGTGTGATTAACATGGCCTCAGCCAGCAACACAGGCCCTGGTGTGGTATAGTTGGCCTTAGCCACCAGCACAGGCCCTGGTTTGGTGTAGGTGGCCTCAGCCAGAAGCCCAAGCCCTGGTGTGTTGCAGTCAACCTCAGCCAGTGCCACTGGCCCTGGTGTGGTGTAGATTGCATCAGGCAGGGCCCCAGGCCCTGGTGTGGTGTAGATTGCCTCAGCCAAAGCCACAGGCCCTTGTGTGGTGTAGATTGCCTCAGCCAGAGCCACAGGCCCTGGTGTGGTGTAGTTCGCCTTACCCAGCAGAACAGGCCCCGGTGTGATGTAGATGGCCTCAGACAGAGCCACAGGCCCTGGTGTGGTGTAGTTGGCCTCAGCCAGCAGCACAGGCACTGGTGGGGTGTAGATGGCCCCAGCAAGAGCACCAGGCCCTGTCGCGGTGTTGTTGGCCTTAGCCAGCATAACAGGCCCTGGTTTGGTGGAGGTGGCCAAAGCAAGGAGCACAGGCCGTGGTGTGGTGTAGATGGAATCAGCCACCAGCACAGGCTCTGATTTGGTGTAGATGGCCTAAGCCAGAGCCACAGGCCCTGGTGTGGTGTAGATGGCCTTAGCCAGCAGCACAGGCCCTGGAGGGGTGTAGATGGCCTCAGTCAGCAGCACAGGCCCTGGTGTGGTGTAGATGGCCTCAGCCACCAGCACACGCTCTGATTTGGTGTAGATGGCCTAAGCCAGAGCCACAGGCCCTGGTGTGGTGTAGATGGCCTCAGCCAGAGCCACAGGCCCTGGTGTGGTGTAGATTGACTCAGCCAAAGCCAAAGGCCCTGGTGTGGTGTATTTGGCCTCAGCCAGCAGCACAGGCTCTGGTGGAGTGTAGATGGCCTAAGCCAGAGCCACAGGCCCTGGTGTGGTGTAGATGGCCTCAGCCAGCAGCACAGGCCCTGGAGGGGTGTAGATGGCCTCAGTCAGCAGCACAGGCCCTGGTGTGGTGTAGATGGCCTCAGCCACCAGCACACGCTCTGATTTGGTGTAGATGGCCTAAGCCAGAGCCACAGGCCCTGGTGTGGTGTAGATGGCCTCAGCCAGAGCCACAGGCCCTGGTGTGGTGTAGATTGACTCAGCCAAAGCCAAAGGCCCTGGTGTGGTGTATTTGGCCTCAGCCAGCAGCACAGGCTCTGGTGGGGTGTAGATGGCCTAAGCCAGAGCCACAGGCCCTGGTGTGGTGTAGATTGCCTCAGTCAAAAGCACACAGGCCCTGGTGTAGTGTAGATGGCCTCAACAAGCAACACATGCCTGGTGTGGTGTAGATGTCCTCTGACATAGCCACAGGCCCTGGTGGGGTGTAGATGGCCTCAGCCAGAGCCACAGGCCTTGGTGTGGTGTAGTTGGACTCAACCAGCAGCACAGGCTCTGGTGGGGTGCAGATGGCCTCAGCCAGAGCCACAGGCCCTGGTGTGGTGTAGTTGGCCTCATCCAGGAGCACAGGCCCTGGTGTGATTAACATGTCCTCAACCAGCAACACAGGCACTGGTGGGGTGTAGATGGCCTCAGCCAGAGCCACATGCACTGGTTTGGTGTAGGTGGCCTCAGCCAAAAGCACTCAGCCAGCAGCACAGGCCCTGGTGTGATTAACATGGCCTCAACCAGCAACACAGGCCCTGATATGGTGTAGATGGCCTCAGCCAGAGCCACAGGCCCTGGTGTGGTGTAGATGGCCTCAGCCAGAAGCGGAAGCTCTGGCGTGTTGCAGTCAACCTCAGCAATCAGTAAGGTAACTGGTGTGGTGTAGATGGCCTTAGCCACAAGCACAGGCCCTGGTGTGATTAACATGGCCTCAGCCAGCAACACAGGCCCTGGTGTGGTATAGTTGGCCTTAGCCACCAGCACAGGCCCTGGTTTGGTGTAGGTGGCCTCAGCCAGAAGCCCAAGCCCTGGTGTGTTGCAGTCAACCTCAGCCAGTGCCTCTGGCCCTGGTGTGGTGTAGATTGCATCAGGCAGAGCCCCAGGCCCTGGTGTGGTGTAGATTGCATCAGGCAGAGCCCCAGGCCCTGGTGTGGTGTAGATTGCCTCAGCCAAAGCCACAGGCCCTTGTGTGGTGTAGATGGCCTCAGCCAGAGCCACAGGCCCTGGTGTGGTGTAGTTGGCCTTACCCAGCAGAACAGGCCCTGGTGTGATGTAGATGGCCTCAGACAGAGCCACAGGCCCTGGTGTGGTGTAGTTGGCCTCAGCCAGCAGCACAGGCACTGGTGGGGTGTAGATGGCCCCAGCAAGAGCACCAGGCCCTGGCGCGGTGTTGTTGGACTTAGCCAGCATAACAGGCCCTGGTTTGGTGGAGGTGGCCAAAGCAAGGAGCACAGGCCGTGGTGTGGTGTAGATGGCCTCAGCCACCAGCACAGGCTCTGATTTGGTGTAGATGGCCTAAGCCAGAGCCACAGGCCCTGGTGTGGTGTAGATGGCCGCAGCCAGCAGCACAGGCCCTGGAGGGGTGTAGATGGCCTCAGTCAGCAGCACAGGCCCTGGTGTGGTGTAGATGGCCTCAGCCACCAGCACAGGCTCTGATTTGGTGTAGATGGCCTAAGCCAGAGCCACAGGCCCTGGTGTGGTGTAGATGGCCTCAGCCAGAGCCACAGGCCCTGGTGTGGTGTAGATTGACTCAGCCAAAGCCAAAGGCCCTGGTGTTGTGTATTTGGCCTCAGCCAGCAGCACAGGCTCTGGTGGGGTGTAGATGGCCTCAGCCAGAGCCACAGGCCTTGGTGTGGTATAGATTGCCTCAGTCAAAAGCACACAGGCCCTGGTGTAGTGTAGATGGCCTCAACAAGCAACACAGGCCTGGTGTGGTGTAGATGTCCTCTGACATAGCCACAGGCCCTGGTGGGGTGTAGATGGCCTCAGCCAGAGCCACAGGCCCTGGTGTGGTGTAGTTGGACTCAACCAGCAGCACAGGCTCTGGTGGGGTGCAGATGGCCTCAGCCAGAGCCACAGGACCTGGTGTGGTGTAGTTGGCCTCAGCCAGCAGCACAGGATCTGGTGTGGTGTAGATGGCCTCAGAAAGAGCCACAGGCCCTCGTTTGGTGGAGATGGCCTCAGCCAAAAGCACACAGGCCCTGATGTGGTGTAAGTTGCCTCAGCCAAAAGCACACAGGCCCTGGTGTGGTGTAGCTGGCCTCAGCCAGAAGCACATGCCCATGTGTGTTGTAGGTGGCCAAAGCTAGTAAAACAGGCCGTGGTGTGTTGTAGATGGCCTCAAATTGCAGCACAGGACTTGGTGAGGTGGAGGTGGCATCATCCTGCATCTCAGGCCCTGGTGTGGTGTAGATGGCCTCAGCGAGAGCCACAGGCCCTGGTGTTGTGTAGGTGGCCTCAGCCAGCAGCACAGGCCCTGGTGTGATTAACATGGCCTCAACCAGCAACACAGGCCCTGGTGTGGTGTAGATGGCCTCAGCCAGCAGCACAGGCACTGGTTTGGTGGAGGTGGCCTTAGCCAAAAGCACACAGGCCCTGGTGTGCTGTAGATGGCCTCAGCCAAAGCCACAGGCCCTGGTGAGGTGTAGATGGCCTCAGCCAGAAGCGGAAGCTCTGGCGTGTTGCAGTCAACCTCAGCAATCAGTAAAGGAACTGGTGTGGTGTAGATGGCCTTAGCCACCAGCACAGGCCCTGGTGTGATTAACATGGCCTAAACCAGCAACACAGGCCCTGGTGTGGTTTAGATGGCCTCAGCCAGAGCCACAGGCACTGGTTTGGTGGAGGTGGCCTCAGCCAAAAGCACACAGGCCCTGGTGTGGTGTAGATGGCCTCAGCCAGAGCCACAGGCCCTGGTGTGGTGTAGATGGCCTCAGCCAGAGCCACAGGCCCTGGTGGGGTGTAGATGGTCTCAGCCAGACCCACAGGCCCTGGTGTGATTAACCTGGCCTCAACCAGCACCACAGGCCCTGGTGTGGTGTAGTTGGCCTTAGCCACCAGCACAGGCTCTGATTTGGTGTAGATGGCCTCAGCCAGAGCCACAGGCCCTGGTGTGGTGTAGATGGTCTCAGCCAGACCCACAGGCCCTGGTGTGATTAACCTGGCCTCAACCAGCACCACAGGCCCTGGTGTGGTGTGGTGTAGATGGCCTCATTAAGAGCCACATTCCCTGGTCTGGTTAACCTGGCCTCAACCAGTAACACAGGCCCTGGTGTGGTGTAGTTGGCCTTAGCCACCAGCACAGGCACTGATTTGGTGTAGATGGCCTCAGACAGAGCCACGGGCCCTGGTGTGGTGTAGATGGCCTCAGCCAGAGCCACAAGCCCTGGTGTGGTGTAGATTGCCTCAGCCAAAGCCACAGGCACTAGTGGGATGTAGTTGTCCTCAGCCAGCAACACAGGCTCTGGTGTGATTAACATGGCCTCAAACAGCAACACAGGCCCTGGTGTGGTGTAGATGGCCTCAGCCAGCAGCACAGGCTCTGGTGTGATTAACATGGCCTCAACCAGCAACACAGGCCCTGGTGTGGTGTAGATGGCATCAGCCAGAGCCACAGGCCCTGGTGTGGTGTAGATGGCCTAAGCCAGAAGCGGAAGCCCTGGCGTGTTGCAGTTAACCTCCGCAATCAGTAAAGGAACTGGTGTGGTGTAGATGGCCTCAGCCACCAGCACAGGCCTTGGTGTGGTGTACATGGCCTCAGCCAGAGCCACAGGCCCTGGTGTGGTGTAGATTGCCTCAGCCAGACCCACAGGCCCTGGTGTGGTGTAGATGGCCTCAGCCAGAAGCGGAAGCCCTGGCGTGTTGCAGTCAACCTCCGCAATCAGTAAAGGAACTGGTGTGGTGTAGATGGCCTCAGCCACCAGCACAGGCCTTGGTGTGGTGTACATGGCCTCAGCCAGAGCCACATGCCCTGGTGTGGTGTAGATTGCCTCAGCCAGACCCACAGGCCCTGGTGTGGTGTAGATGGCCTCAGAAAGAGCCACAGGTCCTGGTTTGGTGGAGGTGGCCTCAGCCAAAATCACACAGGCCCTGGTGTGGTGTAAGTTTCCTCAGTCAAAAGCAAACAGGCCCTGGTGTGGATTTGTGTAGTTAGCCTCAACCAGCAACACAGGCCCTGGTGTGGTGTAGATGGCCTCAGCCAGAGCCACAGGCCCTGGTGTGGTGTGGTGTAGATGGCCTCATCAAGATCCACATTCCCTGGTCTGGTTAACCTGGCCTCAACCAGTAACACAGGCCCTGGTGTGGTATAGTTGGCCTTAGCCACCAGCACAGGCACTGATTTGGTGTAGATGGCCTCAGCCAGAGCCACAGGCCGTGGTGTGGTGTAGATGGCCTCAGCCAGAGCCACAGGCCCTGGTGTGGTGTAGATTGCCTCAGCCAAAGCCACAGCCCCTAGTGGGATGTAGTTGGCCTCAGCCAGCAGCACAGGCTCTGGTGTGATTAACATGGCCTCAACCAGCAACACAGGCCCTGGTGTGGTGTAGATGGCCTCAGCCAGAGCCACAGGCACTGGTTTGGTGGAGGTGGCCTCAGCCAAAAGCACACAGGCCCTGATGTGGTGTAGATGGCCTCAGCCAGCAGGACATGCCCATGTGTGTTGTAGGTGGCCAAAGCTAGGAAAACAGGCCGTGTGTTGTTGTAGATGGCCTCAACCAGCAAGACAGGCCCTGCTGTGGTGTAGATGGCCTCAGCCAGAGCCACAGGCACAGGTTTGGTGGACGTGGCCTCAGCCAAAAGCACACAGGCCCTGATGTGGTGTAGATGGCCTCATCCAGCAGCACATGCCCTGGTGTGATTAACATGTCCTCAACCAGCAACACAGGCCCTGGTGTGGTGTAGATGGCCTCAGCCAGAGCCACAGGCACTGGTTTGGTGTAGATGGCCTCAGCCAAAAGCACTCAGCCAGCAGCACAGGCCCTGGTGTGATTAACATGGCCTCAACCAGCAACACAGGCCCTGATATGGTGTAGATGGCCTCAGCCAGAGCCACAGGCCCTGGTGTGGTGTAGATGGCCTCAGCCAGAAGCGGAAGTTCTGGCGTGTTGCAGTCAACCTCCGCAATCAGTAAAGGAACTGGTGTGGTGTAGATGGCCTCAGCCACCAGCACAGGCCTTGGTGTGGTGTACATGGCCTCAGCCAGAGCCACATGCCCTGGTGTGGTGTAGATTGCCTCAGCCAGACCCACAGGCCCTGGTGTGGTGTAGATGGCCTCAGAAAGAGCCACAGGTCCTGGTTTGGTGGAGGTGGCCTCAGCCAAAATCACACAGGCCCTGGTGTCGTGTAAGTTTCCTCAGTCAAAAGCAAACAGGCCCTGGTGTGGATTTGTGTAGTTAGCCTCAACAAGCAACACAGGCCCTGGTGTGGTGTAGATGGCCTCAGCCAGAGCCACAGGCCCTGGTGTGGTGTGGTGTAGATGGCCTCATCAAGATCCACATTCCCTGGTCTGGTTAACCTGGCCTCAACCAGTAACACAGGCCCTGGTGTGGTATAGTTGGCCTTAGCCACCAGCACAGGCACTGATTTGGTGTAGATGGCCTCAGCCAGAGCCACAGGCCGTGGTGTGGTGTAGATGGCCTCAGCCAGAGCCACAGGCCCTGGTGTGGTGTAGATTGCCTCAGCCAAAGCCACAGCCCCTAGTGGGATGTAGTTGGCCTCAGCCAGCAGCACAGGCTCTGGTGTGATTAACATGGCCTCAACCAGCAACACAGGCCCTGGTGTGGTGTAGATGGCCTCAGCCAGAGCCACAGGCACTGGTTTGGTGGAGGTGGCCTCAGCCAAAAGCACACAGGCCCTGATGTGGTGTAGATGGCCTCAGCCAGCAGGACATGCCCATGTGTGTTGTAGGTGGCCAAAGCTAGGAAAACAGGCCGTGTGGTGTTGTAGATGGCCTCAACCAGCAAGACAGGCCCTGCTGTGGTGTAGATGGCCTCAGCCAGAGCCACAGGCACTGGTTTGGTGGACGTGGCCTCAGCCAAAAGCACACAGGCCCTGATGTGGTGTAGATGGCCTCATCCAGCAGCACATGCCCTGGTGTGATTAACATGTCCTCAACCAGCAACACAGGCCCTGGTGTGGTGTAGATGGCCTCAGCCAGAGCCACAGGCACTGGTTTGGTGTAGATGGCCTCAGCCAAAAGCACTCAACCAGCAGCACAGGCCCTGGTGTGATTAACATGGCCTCAACCAGCAACACAGGCCCTGATATGGTGTAGATGGCCTCAGCCAGAGCCACAGGCCCTGGTGTGGTGTAGATGGCCTCAGCCAGAAGCGGAAGCTCTGGCGTGTTGCAGTCAACCTCAGCAATCAGTAAGGGAACTGGTGTGGTGTAGATGGCCTTAGCCACCAGCACAGGCCCTGGTGTGATTAACATGGCCTCAGCCAGCAACACAGGCCCTGGTGTGGTATAGTTGGCCTTAGCCACCAGCACAGGCCCTGGTTTGGTGTAGGTGGCCTCAGCCAGAAGCCCAAGCCCTGGTGTGTTGCAGTCAACCTCAGCCAGTGCCACTGGCCCTGGTGTGGTGTAGATTGCATCAGGCAGGGCCCCAGGCCCTGGTGTGGTGTAGATTGCCTCAGCCAAAGCCACAGGCCCTTGTGTGGTGTAGATGGCCTTAGCCAGAGCCACAGGCCCTGGTGTGGTGTAGTTCGCCTTACCCAGCAGAACAGGCCCTGTTGTGATGTAGATGGCCTCAGACAGAGCCACAGGCCCTGGTGTGGTGTAGTTGGCCTCAGCCAGCAGCACAGGCACTGGTGGGGTGTAGATGGCCCCAGCAAGAGCACCAGGCCCTGTCGCGGTGTTGTTGGCCTTAGCCAGCATAACAGGCCCTGGTTTGGTGGAGGTGGCCAAAGCAAGGAGCACAGGCCCTGGTGTGGTGTAGATGGAATCAGCCACCAGCACAGGCTCTGATTTGGTGTAGATGGCCTAAGCCAGAGCCACAGGCCCTGGTGTGGTGTAGATGGCCTCAGCCAGCAGCACAGGCCCTGGAGGGGTGTAGATGGCCTCAGTCAGCAGCACAGGCCCTGGTGTGGTGTAGATGGCCTCAGCCACCAGCACACGCTCTGATTTGGTGTAGATGGCCTAAGCCAGAGCCACAGGCCCTGGTGTGGTGTAGATGGCCTCAGCCAGAGCCACAGGCCCTGGTGTGGTGTAGATTGACTCAGCCAAAGCCAAAGGCCCTGGTGTGGTGTATTTGGCCTCAGCCAGCAGCACAGGCTCTGGTGGAGTGTAGATGGCCTAAGCCAGAGCCACAGGCCCTGGTGTGGTGTAGATGGCCTCAGCCAGCAGCACAGGCCCTGGAGGGGTGTAGATGGCCTCAGTCAGCAGCACAGGCCCTGGTGTGGTGTAGATGGCCTCAGCCACCAGCACAGGCTCTGATTTGGTGTAGATGGCCTAAGCCAGAGCCACAGGCCCTGGTGTGGTGTAGATGGCCTCAGCCAGAGCCACAGGCCCTGGTGTGGTGTAGATTGACTCAGCCAAAGCCAAAGGCCCTGGTGTGGTGTATTTGGCCTCAGCCAACAGCACAGGCTCTTGTGGGGTGTAGATGGCCTAAGCCAGAGCCACAGGCCCTGGTGTGGTGTAGATTGCCTCAGTCAAAAGCACACAGGCCCTGGTGTAGTGTAGATGGCCTCAACAAGCAACACATGCCTGGTGTGGTGTAGATGTCCTCTGACATAGCCACAGGCCCTGGTGGGGTGTAGATGGCCTCAGCC
Source organism: Pelmatolapia mariae (assembly GCF_036321145.2). Classification (NCBI taxonomy): domain Eukaryota; kingdom Metazoa; phylum Chordata; class Actinopteri; order Cichliformes; family Cichlidae; genus Pelmatolapia; species Pelmatolapia mariae. Next base: position 7,823,258 of record NC_086246.1, read on the forward strand.
AGAGCCACAGGCCCTGGTGTGGTGTAGTTGGACTCAACCAGCAGCACAGGCTCTGGTGGGGTGCAGATGGCCTCAGCCAGAGCCACAGGCCCTGGTGTGGTGTAGTTGGCCTCATCCAGGAGCACAGGCCCTGGTGTGATTAACATGTCCTCAACCAGCAACACAGGCCCTGGTGGGGTGTAGATGGCCTCAGCCAGAGCCACATGCACTGGTTTGGTGTAGGTGGCCTCAGCCAAAAGCACTCAGCCAGCAGCACAGGCCCTGGTGTGATTAACATGGCCTCAACCAGCAACACAGGCCCTGATATGGTGTAGATGGCCTCAGCCAGAGCCACAGGCCCTGGTGTGGTGTAGATGGCCTCAGCCAGAAGCGGAAGCTCTGGCGTGTTGCAGTCAACCTCAGCAATCAGTAAGGTAACTGGTGTGGTGTAGATGGCCTTAGCCACAAGCACAGGCCCTGGTGTGATTAACATGGCCTCAGCCAGCAACACAGGCCCTGGTGTGGTATAGTTGGCCTTAGCCACCAGCACAGGCCCTGGTTTGGTGTAGGTGGCCTCAGCCAGAAGCCCAAGCCCTGGTGTGTTGCAGTCAACCTCAGCCAGTGCCACTGGCCCTGGTGTGGTGTAGATTGCATCAGGCAGAGCCCCAGGCCCTGGTGTGGTGTAGATTGCCTCAGCCAAAGCCACAGGCCCTTGTGTGGTGTAGATGGCCTCAGCCAGAGCCACAGGCCCTGGTGTGGTGTAGTTGGCCTTACCCAGCAGAACAGGCCCTGGTGTGATGTAGATGGCCTCAGACAGAGCCACAGGCCCTGGTGTGGTGTAGTTGGCCTCAGCCAGCAGCACAGGCACTGGTGGGGTGTAGATGGCCCCAGCAAGAGCACCAGGCCCTGTCGCGGTGTTGTTGGCCTTAGCCAGCATAACAGGCCCTGGTTTGGTGGAGGTGGCCAAAGCAAGGAGCACAGGCCGTGGTGTGGTGTAGATTGCCTCAGCCACCAGCACAGGCTCTGATTTGGTGTAGATGGCCTAAGCCAGAGCCACAGGCCCTGGTGTGGTGTAGATGGCCGCAGCCAGCAGCACAGGCCCTGGAGGGGTGTAGATGGCCTCAGTCAGCAGCACAGGCCCTGGTGTGGTGTAGATGGCCTCAGCCACCAGCACAGGCTCTGATTTGGTGTAGATGGCCTAAGCCAGAGCCACAGGCCCTGGTGTGGTGTAGATGGCCTCAGCCAGAGCCACAGGCCCTGATGTGGTGTAGATTGACTCAGCCAAAGCTAAAGGCCCTGGTGTTGTGTATTTGGCCTCAGCCAGCAGCACAGGCTCTGGTGGGGTGTAGATGGCCTCAGCCAGAGCCACAGGCCTTGGTGTGGTGTAGATTGCCTCAGTCAAAAGCACACAGGCCCTGGTGTAGTGTAGATGGCCTCAACAAGCAACACAGGCCTGGTGTGGTGTAGATGTCCTCTGACATAGCCACAGGCCCTGGTGGGGTGTAGATGGCCTCAGCCAGAGCCACAGGCCCTGGTGTGGTGTAGTTGGACTCAACCAGCAGCACAGGCTCTAGTGGGGTGCAGATGGCCTCAGCCAGAGCCACAGGACCTGGTGTGGTGTAGTTGGCCTCAGCCAGCAGCACAGGATCTGGTGTGGTGTAGATGGCCTCAGAAAGAGCCACAGGCCCTCGTTTGGTGGAGATGGCCTCAGCCAAAAGCACACAGGCCCTGATGTGGTGTAAGTTGCCTCAGCCAAAAGCACACAGGCCCTGGTGTGGTGTAGCTGGCCTCAGCCAGAAGCACATGCCCATGTGTGTTGTAGGTGGCCAAAGCTAGTAAAACAGGCCGTGGTGTGTTGTAGATGGCCTCAAATTGCAGCACAGGACTTGGTGAGGTGGAGGTGGCATCATCCTGCATCTCAGGCCCTGGTGTGGTGTAGATGGCCTCAGCGAGAGCCACAGGCCCTGGTGTTGTGTAGGTGGCCTCAGCCAGCAGCACAGGCCCTGGTGTGATTAACATGGCCTCAACCAGCAACACAGGCCCTGGTGTGGTGTAGATGGCCTCAGCCAGAGCCACAGGCACTGGTTTGGTGAAGGTGGCCTCAGCCAAAAGCACACAGGCCCTGGTGTGCTGTAGATGGCCTCAGCCAAAGCCACAGGCCCTGGGGAGGTGTAGATGGCCTCAGCCAGAAGCGGAAGCTCTGGCGTGTTGCAGTCAACCTCAGCAATCAGTAAAGGAACTGGTGTGGTGTAGATGGCCTTAGCCACCAGCACAGGCCCTGGTGTGATTAACATGGCCTAAACCAGCAACACAGGCCCTGGTGTGGTTTAGATGGCCTCAGCCAGAGCCACAGGCACTGGTTTGGTGGAGGTGGCCTCAGCCAAAAGCACACAGGCCCTGGTGTGGTGTAGATGGCCTCAGCCAGAGCCACAGGCCCTGGTGTGGTGTAGATGGCCTCAGCCAGAGCCACAGGCCCTGGTGGGGTGTAGATGGTCTCAGCCAGACCCACAGGCCCTGGTGTGATTAACCTGGCCTCAACCAGCACCACAGGCCCTGGTGTGGTGTAGTTGGCCTTAGCCACCAGCACAGGCTCTGATTTGGTGTAGATGGCCTCAGCCAGAGCCACAGGCCCTGGTGTGGTGTAGATGGTCTCAGCCAGACCCACAGGCCCTGGTGTGATTAACCTGGCCTCAACCAGCACCACAGGCCCTGGTGTGGTGTGGTGTAGATGGCCTCATTAAGAGCCACATTCCCTGGTCTGGTTAACCTGGCCTCAACCAGTAACACAGGCCCTGGTGTGGTGTAGTTGGCCTTAGCCACCAGCACAGGCACTGATTTGGTGTAGATGGCCTCAGCCAGAGCCACAGGCCCTGGTGTGGTGTAGATGGCCTCAGCCAGAGCCACAAGCCCTGGTGTGGTGTAGATTGCCTCAGCCAAAGCCACAGGCACTAGTGGGATGTAGTTGGCCTCAGCCAGCAGCACAGGCTCTGGTGTGATTAACATGGCCTCAAACAGCAACACAGGCCCTGGTGTGGTGTAGATGGCCTCAGCCAGCAGCACAGGCTCTGGTGTGATTAACATGGCCTCAACCAGCAACACAGGCCCTGGTGTGGTGTAGATGGCATCAGCCAGAGCCACAGGCCCTGGTGTGGTGTAGATGGCCTAAGCCAGAAGCGGAAGCCCTGGCGTGTTGCAGTCAACCTCCGCAATCAGTAAAGGAACTGGTGTGGTGTAGATGGCCTCAGCCACCAGCACAGGCCTTGGTGTGGTGTACATGGCCTCAGCCAGAGCCACAGGCCCTGGTGTGGTGTAGATTGCCTCAGCCAGACCCACAGGCCCTGGTGTGGTGTAGATTGCCTCAGCCAGAGCCACAGGCCCTGGTGTAGTGTAGATGGCCTCAGCCAGACCCACAGGCCCTCGTGGGGAGTAGATGGCCTCAGGCAGAGCCACAGGCCCTGGTGTGGTGTAGTTGGCCTTAGTCAAAAGGACACAGGCCCTGGTGTGGTGTAGATGGCCTCAGCCAGAAGCACATGCCCATGTGTGTTGTAGGTGGCCAAAGCTAGGAAAACAGGCCGTGGTGTGTTGTAGATGGCCTCAAATTGCAGCACAGGACTTGGTGAGGTGGAGGTGGCCTCAGCCAGCAGCACAGGCCCTGGTGTGCTGTAGATGGCCTCAGCCAGAGCCACAAGCCCTGGTGTGGTGTAGATGGCCTCAGCCAGAGCCACAGGCCCTGGTGTAGTGTAGATGGCCTCAGCCAGACCCACAGGCCCTCGTGGGGAGTAGATGGCCTCACGCAGAGCCACAGGCCCTGGTGTGGTGTAGTTGGCCTTAGTCAGCAGAAAAGGCCCTGGTTTGGTGGAGGTGGGCTCAGCAAGATGCTCAAGCCCTGGTGTGTTGCAGTCAACCTCAGCCACCGGTAAAGGACCTGGTGTGGTATAGCTGGCCTCAGCCAGAAGCACATGCCCTGGTGTGTTGTAGGTGGCCAAAACCAGGAGCACAGGCTGTGGTGTGTTGTAGATGGTCTGAGCTAGCAGCACAGGACTTGAAGAGGTGGAGGTGGACTCATCCTGCAACTCAGGCCCTGGTGTGATGTAGATGGCCTCAGCCGGAAGCACAGGTCCTCAGCCAGAAGCACACGCCCTGGTGTAATTAAAATGGCCTGAACCAGCAACACAGGCCCTGGTGTGGTATAGGTTGCCTTAGCCAGTAGCACAGGCCCTGGTTTGGTTTAAGTGGCCTCAGCCAGCAGCACAGGCCCTGGAGGGGTGTAGATGGCCCCAGCCAGAGCCACAGGCCCTGTCGTGGTGTTGTTGGCCTTAGCCAGCATAATAGGCCCTGGTTTGGTGGAGGTGGGGTCAGCCAGAAACACATGCCCTGGTGTGTTGTAGGTGGCCAAAGCAAGGAGCACAGGCACTGGTGTGATTAACATGGCCTCAACCAGCAACACAGACCCTGGTGGGGTGTAGATGGCCTCAGCCAGAGCCACAGGCACTGGTTTGGTGTAGGTGGCCTCAGCCAAAAGCACTCAGCCAGCAGCACAGGCCCTGGTGTGATTAACATGGCCTCAACCAGCAACACAGGACCTGGTGTGGTGTAGATGGCCTCAGCCAGAGCCACAGGCCCTGGTGTGGTGTAGATGGCCTCATCCAGAGCCACAGGCCCTGGTGTGCTGTAGTTGGACTCAGCCAGAGCCACAGGCCCAGGGGTGGTGTGGTGTAGATGGCCTCAACCAGAGCCACAGGCCCTGGTGTGGTGTAGTTGGCCTCAGCCAGCAGCACAGGCACTGGTGGGGTGTAGATGGCCCCAGCAAGAGCCCCAGGCCCTGTCGTGGTGTTGTTGGCCTTAGCCAGCGTAACAGGCCCTGGTTTGGTGGAGGTGGCCAAATCAAGGAGCACAGGCCGTGGTGTGGTGTAGATGGCCTCAGCCACCAGCACAGGCTCTGATTTGGTGTAGATGGCCTAAGCCAGAGCCACAGGCCCTGGTGTGGTGTAGATTGCCTCAGCCAAAGCCAAAGGCCCTGGTGTGGTGTATTTGGCCTCAGCCAGCAGCACAGTTTCTGGTGGGGTGTAGATGGCCTCAGCCAGAGCCACAGGCCCTGGTATGGTGTAAGTTGCCTCAGTCAAAAGCACACAGGCCCTGATGTAGTGTAGATGGCCTCAGAAAGAGCCACAGGCCTGGTGTGGTGTAAGATGTCCTCAGACATAGCCACAGGCCCTGGTGGGGTGTAGATGGCCTCAGCCAGACCCACAGGCCCTGGTGTGGTGTAGTTGCCTCAGCCAAAAGCACACAGGCCCTGGTGTGGTGTAGCTGGCCTCAGCCAGAGCCACAGGCCCTGGTGTGGTGTAGATTGACTCAGCCAAAGCTAAAGGCCCTGGTGTTGTGTATTTGGCCTCAGCCAGCAGCACAGGCTCTGGTGGGGTGTAGATGGCCTCAGCCAGAGCCACAGGCCTTGGTGTGGTGTAGATTGCCTCAGTCAAAAGCACACAGGCCCTGGTGTAGTGTAGATGGCCTCAACAAGCAACACAGGCCTGGTGTGGTGTAGATGTCCTCTGACATAGCCACAGGCCCTGGTGGGGTGTAGATGGCCTCAGCCAGAGCCACAGGCCCTGGTGTGGTGTAGTTGGACTCAACCAGCAGCACAGGCTCTGGTGGGGTGCAGATGGCCTCAGCCAGAGCCACAGGACCTGGTGTGGTGTAGTTGGCCTCAGCCAGCAGCACAGGATCTGGTGTGGTGTAGATGGCCTCAGAAAGAGCCACAGGCCCTCGTTTGGTGGAGATGGCCTCAGCCAAAAGCACACAGGCCCTGATGTGGTGTAAGTTGCCTCAGCCAAAAGCACACAGGCCCTGGTGTGGTGTAGCTGGCCTCAGCCAGAAGCACATGCCCATGTGTGTTGTAGGTGGCCAAAGCTAGTAAAACAGGCCGTGGTGTGTTGTAGATGGCCTCAAATTGCAGCACAGGACTTGGTGAGGTGGAGGTGGCATCATCCTGCATCTCAGGCCCTGGTGTGGTGTAGATGGCCTCAGCGAGAGCCACAGGCCCTGGTGTTGTGTAGGTGGCCTCAGCCAGCAGCACAGGCCCTGGTGTGATTAACATGGCCTCAACCAGCAACACAGGCCCTGGTGTGGTGTAGATGGCCTCAGCCAGAGCCACAGGCACTGGTTTGGTGAAGGTGGCCTCAGCCAAAAGCACACAGGCCCTGGTGTGCTGTAGATGGCCTCAGCCAAAGCCACAGGCCCTGGGGAGGTGTAGATGGCCTCAGCCAGAAGCGGAAGCTCTGGCGTGTTGCAGTCAACCTCAGCAATCAGTAAAGGAACTGGTGTGGTGTAGATGGCCTTAGCCACCAGCACAGGCCCTGGTGTGATTAACATGGCCTAAACCAGCAACACAGGCCCTGGTGTGGTTTAGATGGCCTCAGCCAGAGCCACAGGCACTGGTTTGGTGGAGGTGGCCTCAGCCAAAAGCACACAGGCCCTGGTGTGGTGTAGATGGCCTCAGCCAGAGCCACAGGCCCTGGTGTGGTGTAGATGGCCTCAGCCAGAGCCACAGGCCCTGGTGGGGTGTAGATGGTCTCAGCCAGACCCACAGGCCCTGGTGTGATTAACCTGGCCTCAACCAGCACCACAGGCCCTGGTGTGGTGTAGTTGGCCTTAGCCACCAGCACAGGCTCTGATTTGGTGTAGATGGCCTCAGCCAGAGCCACAGGCCCTGGTGTGGTGTAGATGGTCTCAGCCAGACCCACAGGCCCTGGTGTGATTAACCTGGCCTCAACCAGCACCACAGGCCCTGGTGTGGTGTGGTGTAGATGGCCTCATTAAGAGCCACATTCCCTGGTCTGGTTAACCTGGCCTCAACCAGTAACACAGGCCCTGGTGTGGTGTAGTTGGCCTTAGCCACCAGCACAGGCACTGATTTGGTGTAGATGGCCTCAGCCAGAGCCACGGGCCCTGGTGTGGTGTAGATGGCCTCAGCCAGAGCCACAAGCCCTGGTGTGGTGTAGATTGCCTCAGCCAAAGCCACAGGCACTAGTGGGATGTAGTTGGCCTCAGCCAGCAGCACAGGCTCTGGTGTGATTAACATGGCCTCAAACAGCAACACAGGCCCTGGTGTGGTGTAGATGGCCTCAGCCAGCAGCACAGGCTCTGGTGTGATTAACATGGCCTCAACCAGCAACACAGGCCCTGGTGTGGTGTAGATGGCATCAGCCAGAGCCACAGGCCCTGGTGTGGTGTAGATGGCCTAAGCCAGAAGCGGAAGCCCTGGCGTGTTGCAGTCAACCTCCGCAATCAGTAAAGGAACTGGTGTGGTGTAGATGGCCTCAGCCACCAGCACAGGCCTTGGTGTGGTGTACATGGCCTCAGCCAGAGCCACAGGCCCTGGTGTGGTGTAGATTGCCTCAGCCAGACCCACAGGCCCTGGTGTGGTGTAGATTGCCTCAGCCAGAGCCACAGGCCCTGGTGTAGTGTAGATGGCCTCAGCCAGACCCACAGGCCCTCGTGGGGAGTAGATGGCCTCAGGCAGAGCCACAGGCCCTGGTGTGGTGTAGATGGCCTCAGCCAGAAGCACATGCCCATGTGTGTTGTAGGTGGCCAAAGCTAGGAAAACAGGCCGTGGTGTGTTGTAGATGGCCTCAAATTGCAGCACAGGACTTGGTGAGGTGGAGGTGGCCTCAGCCAGCAGCACAGGCCCTGGTGTGCTGTAGATGGCCTCAGCCAGAGCCACAAGCCCTGGTGTGGTGTAGATGGCCTCAGCCAGAGCCACAGGCCCTGGTGTAGTGTAGATGGCCTCAGCCAGACCCACAGGCCCTCGTGGGGAGTAGATGGCCTCACGCAGAGCCACAGGCCCTGGTGTGGTGTAGTTGGCCTTAGTCAGCAGAAAAGGCCCTGGTTTGGTGGAGGTGGGCTCAGCAAGATGCTCAAGCCCTGGTGTGTTGCAGTCAACCTCAGCCACCGGTAAAGGACCTGGTGTGGTATAGCTGGCCTCAGCCAGAAGCACATGCCCTGGTGTGTTGTAGGTGGCCAAAACCAGGAGCACAGGCTGTGGTGTGTTGTAGATGGTCTGAGCTAGCAGCACAGGACTTGAAGAGGTGGAGGTGGACTCATCCTGCAACTCAGGCCCTGGTGTGATGTAGATGGCCTCAGCCGGAAGCACAGGTCCTCAGCCAGAAGCACACGCCCTGGTGTAATTAAAATGGCCTGAACCAGCAACACAGGCCCTGGTGTGGTATAGGTTGCCTTAGCCAGTAGCACAGGCCCTGGTTTGGTTTAAGTGGCCTCAGCCAGCAGCACAGGCCCTGGAGGGGTGTAGATGGCCCCAGCCAGAGCCACAGGCCCTGTCGTGGTGTTGTTGGCCTTAGCCAGCATAATAGGCCCTGGTTTGGTGGAGGTGGGGTCAGCCAGAAACACATGCCCTGGTGTGTTGTAGGTGGCCAAAGCAAGGAGCACAGGCACTGGTGTGATTAACATGGCCTCAACCAGCAACACAGACCCTGGTGGGGTGTAGATGGCCTCAGCCAGAGCCACAGGCACTGGTTTGGTGTAGGTGGCCTCAGCCAAAAGCACTCAGCCAGCAGCACAGGCCCTGGTGTGATTAACATGGCCTCAACCAGCAACACAGGACCTGGTGTGGTGTAGATGGCCTCAGCCAGAGCCACAGGCCCTGGTGTGGTGTAGATGGCCTCATCCAGAGCCACAGGCCCTGGTGTGCTGTAGTTGGACTCAGCCAGAGCCACAGGCCCAGGGGTGGTGTGGTGTAGATGGCCTCAACCAGAGCCACAGGCCCTGGTGTGGTGTAGTTGGCCTCAGCCAGCAGCACAGGCACTGGTGGGGTGTAGATGGCCCCAGCAAGAGCCCCAGGCCCTGTCGTGGTGTTGTTGGCCTTAGCCAGCGTAACAGACCCTGGTTTGGTGGAGGTGGCCAAATCAAGGAGCACAGGCCGTGGTGTGGTGTAGATGGCCTCAGCCACCAGCACAGGCTCTGATTTGGTGTAGATGGCCTAAGCCAGAGCCACAGGCCCTGGTGTGGTGTAGATTGCCTCAGCCAAAGCCAAAGGCCCTGGTGTGGTGTATTTGGCCTCAGCCAGCAGCACAGGTTCTGGTGGGGTGTAGATGGCCTCAGCCAGAGCCACAGGCCCTGGTATGGTGTAAGTTGCCTCAGTCAAAAGCACACAGGCCCTGATGTAGTGTAGATGGCCTCAGAAAGAGCCACAGGCCTGGTGTGGTGTAAGATGTCCTCAGACATAGCCACAGGCCCTGGTGGGGTGTAGATGGCCTCAGCCAGACCCACAGGCCCTGGTGTGGTGTAGTTGGCCTCAACCAGCAGCACAGGCTCTGGTGGGGTGCAGATGGCCTCAGCCAGAGCCACAGGCCCTGGTGCGGTGTAGTTGGCCTCAGCCAGCAGCACTGGATCTGGTGTGGTGTAGATGGCCTCAGAAAGAGCCACAGGCCCTGGTTTGGTGGAGGTGGCCTCAGCCAAAAGCACACAGGCCCTGATGTGGTGTAAGTTGCCTCAGCCAAAAGCACACAGGCCCTGGTGTGGTGTAGCTGGCCTCAGCCAGAAGCACATGCCCATGTGTGTTGTAGGTGGCCAAAGCTAGTAAAACAGGCCGTGGTGTGTTGTAGATGGCCTCAAATTGCAGCACAGGACTTGGTGAGGTGGAGGTGGCCTCATCCTGCATCTCAGGCCCTGGTGTGCTGTAGATGGCCTCAGCCAGAGCCACAGGCCCTGGTGTGGTGTAGGTGGCCTCAGCCAGCAGAACAGGCCCTGGTGTGATTAACATGGCCTCAACCAGCAACACAGGCCCTGGTGTGGTGTAGATGGCCTCAGCCAGAGCCACAGGCACTGGTTTGGTGGAGGTGGCCTCAGCCAAAAGCACACAGGCCCTGGTGTGCTGTAGATGGCCTCAGCCAGAGCCACAGGACCTGGGGTGGTGTAGATGGCCTCAGCCAGAAGCGGAAGCTCTGGCGTGTTGCAGTCAACCTCAGCAATCAGTAAAGGAACTGGTGTGGTGTAGATGGCCTTAGCCACCAGCACAGGCCCTGGTGTGATTAACATGGCCTCAACCAGCAACACAGGCCCTGGTGTGGTGTAGATGGCCTCAGCCAGAGCCACAGGCACTGGTTTGGTGGAGGTGGCCTCAGCCAAAAGCACACAGGCCCTGGTGTGCTGTAGATGGCCTCAGCCAGAGCCAGAGGACCTGGGGTGGTGTAGATGGCCTCAGCCAGAAGCGGAAGCTCTGGCGAGTTGCAGTCAACCTCAGCAATCAGTAAAGGAACTGGTGTGGTGTAGATGGCCTTAGCCACCAGCACAGGCCCTGGTGTGATTAACATGGCCTCAACCAGCAACACAGGCCCTGGTGTGGTGTAGATGGCCTCAGCCAGCAGCACGGGCCCTGGAGGGGTGTAGATGGCCTCAGCCAGCAGCACAGGCCCTGCAGGGGTGTAGATGGCCTCAGCCACCAGCACAGGCCCTGGAGGGGTGTAGATGGCCTTAACCAGAACCACAGGCCCTGGTGTAGTGTAGATGGCCTCAGCCAGAGCCAGAGGACCTGGGGTGGTGTAGATGGCCTCAGCCAGAAGCGGAAGCTCTGGCGAGTTGCAGTCAACCTCAGCAATCAGTAAAGGAACTGGTGTGGTGTAGATGGCCTTAGCCAGCAGCACAGGCCCTGGTGTGATTAACATGGCCTCAACCAGCAACACAGGCCCTGGTGTGGTGTAGATGGCCTCAGCCAGAGCCACAGTCACTGGTTTGGTGGAGGTGGCCTCAGCCAAAAGCACAGGCTGTGGTGTGGTGTGCTGTAGTTGGCCTTAGCCAGCAGCACAGGCTCTGGTTTGGTGTAGGTGGCCTCAGCCAGAAGCATAAGACCTGGTGTGTTGCAGTCATCCTCAACCAGCAGTAAAGGAACTGGTGTGGGTTAGGTGGCCTCAGCCAGAGGCACAGGCACAGGTTTGGTGGAGGTGGCCTCAGCCAAAAGCACACAGGCCCTGATGTGGTGTAGATGGCCTCAGCCAGGAGCACATGCCCATGTGTGGTGTAGGTGGCCAAAGCTAGGAAAACAGGCCGTTGTGTGTTGTAGATGGCCTCAGCCAGCAGCACAGGCCCTGGTGTGATTAACATGTCCTCAACCAGCAACACAGGCCCTGGTGTGGTGTAGATGGCCTCAGCCAGCAGCACAGGCCCTGGTGTGATTAACATGGCCTCAACCAGCAACACAGGCCCTGATGTGGTGTAGATGGCCTCAGCCAGCAGCACGGGCCCTGGAGGGGTGTAGATGGCCTCAGCCAGCAGCACAGGCCCTGGAGGGGTGTAGATGGCCTTAACCAGAACCACAGGCCCTGGTGTAGTGTAGATGGCCTCAGCCAGAGCCACAGGCCCTTGTGTGGTGTGGTGTAGATGGCCTCAACCAGAGCCACAGGCCCTGGTGTGATTAACCTGGCCTCAACCAGCGACACAGGCCCTGGTGTAGTGTAGATGGTCTCAGCCAGCACCACAGGCCCTTGTGTGGTGTAAGTTTCCTCAGTCAAAAGCACACAGGCCCTGATGTGGTGTAGTTGGCCAAAGTCATGAGCACAGGCCCTTGTGGGGTGTTGTAGATGGCCTGAGCTAGCAGCACAGGACTTGGTGAGGTGGAGGTGGCCTCATCCTGCAACTCAGGCCCTGGTGTGCTGTAAATGGCCTCAACCAGACCCCCAGGCCCTGGTATGGTGTAGATTGCCTCACCCAGAGCCACAGGCCCTTGTGTGGTGTAGTTGGCCTCAGCCAGCAGCACAGGCTGTGGTGTGGTGTGCTGTAGTTGGCCTTAGCCACCAGCACATGCTCTGGTTTGGTGTAGGTGGCCTCAGCCAGAAGCATAAGACCTGGTGTGTTGCAATCATCCTCAACCAGCAGTAAAGGAACTGGTGTGGGTTAGGTGGCCTCAGCCAGAGCCACAGGCACAGGTTTGGTGGAGGTGGCCTCAGCCAAAATCACACAGACCCTGGTGTGGTGTAAGTTTCCTCAGTCAAAAGCAAACAGGCCCTGGTGTGGATTTGTGTTGTTAGCCTCAACCAGCAACACAGGCCCTGGTGTGGTGTAGATGGCCTCAGCCAGCAGCACAGGCCCTGGTGTGATTAACATGGCCTCAACCAGCAACACAGGCCCTGATGTGGTGTAGATGGCATCAGCCATAGCCACAGGCCCTGGTGTGGTGTAGATGGCCTCAGCCAGAAGCGGAAGCCCTGGCGTGTTGCAGTCAACCTCCGCAATCAGTAAAGGAACTGGTGTGGTGTAGTTGGCCTCAGCCACCAGCACAGGCCCTGGTGTGCTGTAGATGGCCTCAGCCAGAGCCACAGGCCCTGGTGTGGTGTAGATGGCCTGAGCTAGCAGCACAGGACTTGGTGAGGTGGAGGTGGCCTCATCCTGCAACTCAGGCCCTGGTGTGCTGTAAATGGCCTCAACCAGACCCCCAGGCCCTGGTATGGTGTAGATTGCCTCACCCAGAGCCACAGGCCCTTGTGTGGTGTAGTTGGCCTCAGCCAGCAGCACAGGCTGTGGTGTGGTGTGCTGTAGTTGGCCTTAGCCACCAGCACATGCTCTGGTTTGGTGTAGGTGGCCTCAGCCAGAAGCATAAGACCTGGTGTGTTGCAATCATCCTCAACCAGCAGTAAAGGAACTGGTGTGGGTTAGGTGGCCTCAGCCAGAGCCACAGGCACAGGTTTGGTGGAGGTGGCCTCAGCCAAAATCACACAGACCCTGGTGTGGTGTAAGTTTCCTCAGTCAAAAGCAAACAGGCCCTGGTGTGGATTTGTGTAGTTAGCCTCAACCAGCAACACAGGCCCTGGTGTGGTGTAGATGGCCTCAGCCAGAGCCACAGGCCCTGGTGTGGTGTGGTGTAGATGGCCTCATCAAGAGCCAAATTCCCTGGTCTGGTTAACCAGGCCTCAACCAGTAACAGAGGCCCTGGTGTGGTGTAGTTGGCCTTAGCCACCAGCACAGGCACTGATTTGGTGTAGATGGCCTCACCCAGAGCCACAAGCCCTGGTGTGGTGTAGATTGCCTCAGCCAAAGCCACAGGCCCTAGTGGGATGTAGTTGGCCTCAGCCAGCAGCACAGGCTCTGGTGTGATTAACATGGCCTCAACCAGCAACACAGGCCCTGGTGTGGTGTAGATGGCCTCAGCCAGCAGCACAGGCCCTGGTGTGATTAACATGGCCTCAACCAGCAACACAGGCCCTGATGTGGTGTAGATGGCATCAGCCAGAGCCACAGGCCCTGGTGTGGTGTAGATGGCCTCAGCCAGAAGCGGAAGCCCTGGCGTGTTGCAGTCAACCTCCGCAATCAGAAAAGGAACTGGTGTGGTGTAGTTCCCCTCAGCCACCAGCACAGGCCCTGGTGTGCTGTAGATGGCCTCAGCCAGAGCCACAGGCCCTGGTGTGGTGTAGGTGGCCTCAGCCAGCAGCACAGGCCCTGGTGTGATTAACATGGCCTCAAACAGCAACACAGGCCCTGGTTTGGTGTAGATGGCCTCAGCCAGAGCCACAGGCACTGTTGTGCTGTAGTTGGCCTTAGCCAGAGCCACAGACCCTGGTGTGGTGTAGATGGCCTCAGGCAAAAGCGGAAGCCCTGGCATGTTGCATTCAACCTCAACAATCAGTAAAGGAACTGGTGTGGTGTAGATGACCTTAGCCACCAGCACTGGTCTTGGTGTGGTGTAGATGGCCTCAGAAAGAGCCACAGGTCCTGGTTTGGTGGAGGTGGCCTCAGCCAAAATCACACAGGCCCTGGTGTGGTGTAAGTTTCCTCAGTGAAAAGCAAACAGGCCCTGGTGTGGATTTGTGTAGTTAGCCTCAACCATCAACACAGGCCCTGGTGTGGTGTAGATGGCCTCAGCCAGAGCCACAGGCCCTGGTGTGGTGTGGTGTAGATGGCCTCATCAAGAGCCACATTCCCTGGTCTGGTTAACCTGGCCTCAACCAGTAACACAGGCCCTGGTGTGGTATAGTTGGCCTTAGCCACCAGCACAGGCACAGATTTGGTGTAGATGGCCTAAGCCAGAGCCACAGGCCGTGGTGTGGTGTAGATGGCCTCAGCCAGAGCCACAGGCCCTGGTGTGGTGTAGATTGCCTCAGCCAAAGCCACAGGCACTAGTGGGATGTAGTTGGCCTCAACCAGCAGCACAGGCTCTGGTGTGATTAACATGGCCTCAACCAGCAACATAGGCCCTGATGTGGTATAGATGGCCTCAGCCAGCAGCACAGGCCCTGGTGTGATTAACATGGCCTCAACCAGCTACACAGGCCCTGGTGTGGTGTCGATGGCATTAGCCAGAGCCACAGGCCCTGGTGTGGTGTAGATGGCCTAAGCCAGAAGCGGAAGCCCTGGCGTGTTGCAGTCAACCTCCGCAATCAGTAAAGGAACTGGTGTGGTGTAGATGGCCTCAGCCACCAGCACAGGCCTTGGTGTGGTGTACATGGCCTCAGCCAGAGCCACAGGCCCTGGTGTGGTGTAGATTGCCTCAGCCAGACCCACAGGCCCTGGTGTGGTGTAGATTGCCTCAGCCAGAGCCACAGGCCCTGGTGTAGTGTAGATGGCCTCAGCCAGACCCACAGGCCCTCGTGGGGAGTAGATGGCCTCAGGCAGAGCCACAGGCCCTGGTGTGGTGTAGTTGGCCTTAGTCAAAAGGACACAGGCCCTGGTGTGGTGTAGATGGCCTCAGCCAGAAGCACATGCCCATGTGTGTTGTAGGTGGCCAAAGCTAGGAAAACAGGCCGTGGTGTGTTGTAGATGGCCTCAAATTGCAGCACAGGACTTGGTGAGGTGGAGGTGGCCTCAGCCAGCAGCACAGGCCCTGGTGTGCTGTAGATGGCCTCAGCCAGAGCCACAAGCCCTGGTGTGGTGTAGATGGCCTCAGCCAGAGCCACAGGCCCTGGTGTAGTGTAGATGGCCTCAGCCAGACCCACAGGCCCTCGTGGGGAGTAGATGGCCTCACGCAGAGCCACAGGCCCTGGTGTGGTGTAGTTGGCCTTAGTCAGCAGAAAAGGCCCTGGTTTGGTGGAGGTGGGCTCAGCAAGATGCTCAAGCCCTGGTGTGTTGCAGTCAACCTCAGCCACCGGTAAAGGACCTGGTGTGGTATAGCTGGCCTCAGCCAGAAGCACATGCCCTGGTGTGTTGTAGGTGGCCAAAACCAGGAGCACAGGCTGTGGTGTGTTGTAGATGGTCTGAGCTAGCAGCACAGGACTTGAAGAGGTGGAGGTGGACTCATCCTGCAACTCAGGCCCTGGTGTGATGTAGATGGCCTCAGCCGGAAGCACAGGTCCTCAGCCAGAAGCACACGCCCTGGTGTAATTAACATGGCCTGAACCAGCAACACAGGCCCTGGTGTGGTATAGGTTGCCTTAGCCAGTAGCACAGGCCCTGGTTTGGTTTAAGTGGCCTCAGCCAGCAGCACAGGCCCTGGAGGGGTGTAGATGGCCCCAGCCAGAGCCACAGGCCCTGTCGTGGTGTTGTTGGCCTTAGCCAGCATAATAGGCCCTGGTTTGGTGGAGGTGGGGTCAGCCAGAAACACATGCCCTGGTGTGTTGTAGGTGGCCAAAGCAAGGAGCACAGGCCCTGGTGTGATTAACATGGCCTCAACCAGCAACACAGACCCTGGTGGGGTGTAGATGGCCTCAGCCAGAGCCACAGGCACTGGTTTGGTGTAGGTGGCCTCAGCCAAAAGCACTCAGCCAGCAGCACAGGCCCTGGTGTGATTAACATGGCCTCAACCAGCAACACAGGACCTGGTGTGGTGTAGATGGCCTCAGCCAGAGCCACAGGCCCTGGTGTGGTGTAGATGGCCTCATCCAGAGCCACAGGCCCTGGTGTGCTGTAGTTGGACTCAGCCAGGGCCACAGGCCCAGGGGTGGTGTGGTGTAGATGGCCTCAACCAGAGCCACAGGCCCTGGTGTGGTGTAGTTGGCCTCAGCCAGCAGCACAGGCACTGGTGGGGTGTAGATGACCCCAGCAAGAGCCCCAGGCCCTGTCGTGGTGTTGTTGGCCTTAGCCAGCATAACAGGCCCTGGTTTGGTGGAGGTGGCCAAATCAAGGAGCACAGGCCGTGGTGTGGTGTTGATGGCCTCAGCCACCAGCACAGGCTCTGATTTGGTGTAGATGGCCTAAGCCAGAGCCACAGGCCCTGGTGTGGTGTAGATGGCCTCAGCCAGAGCCACAGGCCCTGGTGTGGTGTAGATTGCCTCAGCCAAAGCCAAAGGCCCTGGTGTGGTGTATTTGGCCTCAGCCAGCAGCACAGGTTCTGGTGGGGTGTAGATGGCCTCAGCCAGAGCCACAGGCCCTGGTATGGTGTAAGTTGCCTCAGTCAAAAGCACACAGGCCCTGATGTAGTGTAGATGGCCTCAACAAGAAACACAGGCCTGGTGTGGTGTAAGATGTCCTCAGACATAGCCACAGGCCCTGGTGGGGTGTAGATGGCCTCAGCCAGACCCACAGGCCCTGGTGTGGTGTAGTTCGCCTCAACCAGCAGAACAGGCTCCGGTGGGGTGCAGATGGCCTCAGCCAGAGCCACAGGCCCTGGTGTGGTGTAGTTGGCCTCAGCCAGCAGCACTGGATCTGGTGTGGTGTAGATGGCCTCAGAAAGAGCCACAGGCCCTGGTTTGGTGGAGGTGGCCTCAGCCAAAAGCACACAGGCCCTGATGTGGTGTAAGTTGCCTCAGCCAAAAGCACACAGGCCCTGGTGTGGTGTAGCTGGCCTCAGCCAGAAGCACATGCCCATGTGTGTTGTAGGTGGCCAAAGCTAGTAAAACAGGCCGTGGTGTGTTGTAGATGGCCTCAAATTGCAGCACATTACTTGGTGAGGTGGAGGTGGCCTCATCCTGCATCTCAGGCCCTGGTGTGCTGTAGATGGCCTCAGCCAGAGCCACAGGCCCTGGTGTGGTGTAGGTGGCCTCAGCCAGCAGCACAGGCCCTGGTGTGATTAACATGGCCTCAACCAGCAACACAGGCCCTGGTGTGGTGTAGATGGCCTCAGCCAGAGCCACAGGCACTGGTTTGGTGGAGGTGGCCTCAGCCAAAAGCACACAGGCCCTGGTGTGCTGTAGATGGCCTCAGCCAGAGCCACAGGACCTGAGGTGGTGTAGATGGCCTCAGCCAGAAGCGGAAGCTCTGGCGTGTTGCAGTCAACCTCAGCAATCAGTAAAGGAACTGGTGTGGTGTAGATGGCCTTAGCCACCAGCACAGGCCCTGGTGTGGTGTATATGGCCTCAACCAGCAACACAGGCCCTGGTGTGGTGTAGATGGCCTCAGCCAGCAGCACAGGCCCTGGAGGGGTGTAGATGGCCTCAGCCAGCAGCACAGGCCCTGGAGGGGTGTAGATGGCCTCAGCCACCAGCACAGGCTCTGATTTGGTGTAGATGGCCTAAGCCAGAGCCACAGTCCCTGGTGTGGTGTAGATGGCCTCAGCCAGAGCCACAGGCCTGGGTGTGGTGTAGATTGCCTCAGCCAAAGCCAAAGGCCCTGGTGTGGTGTATTTCGCCTCAGCCAGCAGCACAGGCTCTGGTGGGGTGTAGATGTCCTCAGCCAGAGCCACAGGCCCTGGTGTGGTGTAAGTTGCCTCAGTCAAAAGCACACAGGCCCTGATGTAGTGTAGATGGCCTCAACAAGCAACACAGGCCTGGTGTGGTGTAGGTGTCCTCAGCCATAGCCACAGGCCCTGGTGGGGTGTAGATGGCCTCAGCCAGATCCACAGGCCCTGGTGTGGTGTAGTTGGACTCAACCAGCAGCACAGGCTCTGGTGGGGAGCAGATGGCCTCAGCCAGAGCCACAGGCCCTGGTGTGGTGTAGTTGGCCTCAGCCAGCAGCACAGGATCTGGTGGGGTGTAGATGGCCTCAGAAAGAACCACAGGCCCTGGTTTGGTGGAGGTGGCCTCAGCCAAAAGCACACAGGCCCTGATGTGGTGTAAGTTGCCTCAGCCAGCAGCACAGGCCCTGGTGTGATTAACATGGCCTCAACCAGCAACACAGGCCCTGGTGTGGTGTAGATGGCCTCATCCAGAGCCACAGGCACTGGTTTGGTGGAGGTGGCCTCAGCCAGCAGCACAGGCCCTGGTGTGATTAATATGGCCTCAACCAGCAACACAGGCCCTGGTGTGGTGTAGATGGCCTCAGCCAGAGCCACAGGCACTGGTTTGGTGGAGGTGGCCTCAGCCAAAAGCACACAGGCCCTGGTGTGCTGTAGATGGCCTCAGCCAGAGCCAGAGGACCTGGGGTGGTGTAGATGGCCTCAGCCAGAAGCGGAAGCTCTGGCGAGTTGCAGTCAACCTCAGCAATCAGTAAAGGAACTGGTGTGGTGTAGATGGCCTTAGCCACCAGCACAGGCCCTGGTGTGATTAACATGGCCTCAACCAGCAACACAGGCCCTGGTGTGGTGTAGATGGCCTCAGCCAGCAGCACAGGCCCTGGAGGGGTGTAGATGGCCTCAGCCAGCAGCACAGGCCCTGGAGGGGTGTAGATGGCCTCAGCCACCAGCACAGGCCCTGGAGGGGTGTAGATGGCCTTAACCAGAACCACAGGCCCTGGTGTAGTGTAGATGGCCTCAGCCAGAGCCAGAGGACCTGGGGTGGTGTAGATGGCCTCAGCCAGAAGCGGAAGCTCTGGCGAGTTGCAGTCAACCTCAGCAATCAGTAAAGGAACTGGTGTGGTGTAGATGGCCTTAGCCAGCAGCACAGGCCCTGGTGTGATTAACATGGCCTCAACCAGCAACACAGGCCCTGGTGTGGTGTAGATGGCCTCAGCCAGAGCCACAGTCACTGGTTTGGTGGAGGTGGCCTCAGCCAAAAGCACAGGCTGTGGTGTGGTGTGCTGTAGTTGGCCTTAGCCAGCAGCACAGGCTCTGGTTTGGTGTAGGTGGCCTCAGCCAGAAGCATAAGACCTGGTGTGTTGCAGTCATCCTCAACCAGCAGTAAAGGAACTGGTGTGGGTTAGGTGGCCTCAGCCAGAGGCACAGGCACAGGTTTGGTGGAGGTGGCCTCAGCCAAAAGCACACAGGCCCTGATGTGGTGTAGATGGCCTCACCCAGGAGCACATGCCCATGTGTGGTGTAGGTGGCCAAAGCTAGGAAAACAGGCCGTTGTGTGTTGTAGATGGCCTCAGCCAGCAGCACAGGCCCTGGTGTGATTAACATGTCCTCAACCAGCAACACAGGCCCTGGTGTGGTGTAGATGGCCTCAGCCAGCAGCACAGGCCCTGGTGTGATTAACATGGCCTCAACCAGCAACACAGGCCCTGATGTGGTGTAGATGGCCTCAGCCAGCAGCACGGGCCCTGGAGGGGTGTAGATGGCCTCAGCCAGCAGCACAGGCCCTGGAGGGGTGTAGATGGCCTTAACCAGAACCACAGGCCCTGGTGTAGTGTAGATGGCCTCAGCCAGAGCCACAGGCCCTTGTGTGGTGTGGTGTAGATGGCCTCAACCAGAGCCACAGGCCCTGGTGTGATTAACCTGGCCTCAACCAGCGACACAGGCCCTGGTGTAGTGTAGACGGTCTCAGCCAGCACCACAGGCCCTTGTGTGGTGTAAGTTTCCTCAGTCAAAAGCACACAGGCCCTGATGTGGTGTAGTTGGCCAAAGTCATGAGCACAGGCCCTGGTGGGGTGTTGTAGATGGCCTGAGCTAGCAGCACAGGACTTGGTGAGGTGGAGGTGGCCTCACCCTGCAACTCAGGCCCTGGTGTGCTGTAAATGGCCTCAACCAGACCCCCAGGCCCTGGTATGGTGTAGATTGCCTCACCCAGAGCCACAGGCCCTTGTGTGGTGTAGTTGGCCTCAGCCAGCAGCACAGGCTGTGGTGTGGTGTGCTGTAGTTGGCCTTAGCCACCAGCACATGCTCTGGTTTGGTGTAGGTGGCCTCAGCCAGAAGCATAAGACCTGGTGTGTTGCAATCATCCTCAACCAGCAGTAAAGGAACTGGTGTGGGTTAGGTGGCCTCAGCCAGAGCCACAGGCACAGGTTTGGTGGAGGTGGCCTCGGCCAAAAGCACACAGGCCCTGATGTGGTGTAGATGGCCCCAGCCCATGTGTGTTGTAGGTGGTCAAAGCTAGGAAAACAGGCCGTGGTGTGTTGTATATGGCCTCAGCCAGCAGCACGGGCCCTGGAGGGGTGTAGATGGCCTCAGCCAGCAGCACAGGCCCTGGAGTGGTGTAGATTGCCTTAACCAGAACCACAGGCCCTGGTGAAGTGTAGATGGCCTCAGCCAGCAGCACAGGCCCTTGTGTGGTGTAAGTTTCCTCAGTCAAAAGCACACAGGCCCTGATGTGGTGTAGATGGCCAAAGTCATGAGCACAGGCCCTTTTGGGGTGTTGTAGATGGCCTGAGCTAGCAGCACAGGACTGGGTGAGGTGGAGGTGGCCTCATCCTGCAACTCAGGCCCTGGTGTGCTGTAGTTGGCCTCAGCCAGCAGCACAGGCTGTGGTGTGGTGTGCTGTCGTTGGCCTTAGCCACCAGCACAGGCTCTGGTTTGATTAACATGGCCTCAACCAGCAACACAGGCCCTGATGTGGTGTAGATGGCCTCAGCCAGCAGCACAGGCCCTGGTGTGATTAACATGGCCTCAACCAGCAACACAGGCCCTGCTGGGGTGTAGATGGCCTGAGCCACAGCCACAGGCACTGGTTTGGTGTAGGTGGCCTCAGCCAAAAGCACTCAGCCAGCAGCACAGGCCCTGGTGTGATTAACATGGCCTCAACCAGCAACACAGGACCTGGCGTGGTGTAGATGGCCTCAGCCAGAACCACAGGCCCTGGTGTGGTGTAGATGGCCTCATCCAGAGCCACAGGCCCTGGTGTGCTGTAGTTGGCCTCAGCCAGAGCCAAAGGCCCTGGGGTGGTGTAGAGGGCCCCAGCCAGAAGCGGAAGCTCTGGCGTGTTGCAGTCAACCTCAGCAATCAGTAAAGGAACTGGTGTGGTGTAGATGGCCTTAGCCACCAGCACAGGCCCTGGTTTGGTGGAGGTAGCCTCAGCCAGAAGCGCAAGCCCTGGTGTGTTGCAGTCAAACTCAGGCAGAGCCACTGGCCCTGGTGTGGTGTAGGTGGCATCAGCCAAAAGCACACAGGCCCTGATGTGGTGTAGATGGCCTCAGCCAGCAGCACAGGCGCTGGTGTGATTAACATGGCCTCAACCAGCAACACAGGCCCTGGTGTGGTGTAGATGGCCTCAGCCAGAGCCACAGGCACTGGTTTGGTGGAGGTGGCCTCAGCCAAAAGCACACAGGCCCTGATGTGGTGTAGATGGCCTCAACCAGCAGGACATGCCCATGTGTGTTGTAGGTGGCCAAAGCTAGGAAAGCAGGCCGTGGTGTGTTGTAGATGGCCTCAACCAGCAAGAAAGGCCCTGCTGTGGTGTAGATGGCCTCAGCCAGAGCCATAGACACTGGTTTGGTGGACGTGGCCTCAGCCGAAAGCACACAGGCCCTGATGTGGTGTAGATGGCCTCAGCCAGCAGGACAGGCCCTGGTGTGATTAACATGGCCTCAAACAGCAACACAGGCCCTGGTGGGGCGTAGATGGCCTCAGCCAGAGCCACAGGCACTGGTTTGGTGTAGGTGGCCTCAGCCAAAAGCACTCAGCCAGGAGCACAGGCCCTGGTCTGATTAACATGGCCTCAACCAGCAACACAGGCCCTGATGTGGTGTGGATTGCCTCAGCCAGAGCCACAGGCCCTGGTGTGGTGTAGATGGCCTCAGCCAGAAGCGGAAACTCTGGCATTTTGCAGTCAACCTCAGCAATCAGTAAAGGAACTGGTGTGCTGTAGTTGGCCTTATCCACCAGCACAGGCCCTGGTTTGGTGTAGGTGGCCTCAGCCAGAAGCGCAAGCCCTGGTTTGTTGCAGTCAACCTCAGCCAGAGCCACTGGCCCTGGTGTGGTGTAGATTGCTTCAGCCAGAGCCACAGGTCCTGGTGTGGTGTAGATGTCCTCAGACATAGCCACAGGCCGTGGTGGGGTGTAGATGGCCTCAGCCAGAGCCACGGGCCCTGGTGAGGTGTAGTTGGACTCAACCAGCAGCACAGGCTCTGTTGGGGAGCAGATGGCCTCAGCCAGAACCACATGCCCTGGTGTGGTGTAGTTGGCCTCAGCCAGCAGCACAGGATCTGGTGGGTTGTTGATGGCCTCAGAAAGAACAACAGGCCCTGGTTTGGTGGAGGTGGCCTCAGCCAAAAGCACACAGGCCCTGATGTGGTGTAAGTTGCCTCAGTCAAAAGGACACAGGCCCTGGTGTGGTGTAGATGGCCTCAGCGAGAAGCACATGCCCATGTGTGTTGTAGGTGGCCAAAGCTAGGAAAACAGGCCGTGGTGTGTTGTAGATGGCCTCAACTTGCAGAACAGGACTTGGTGAGGTGGAGGTGGCCTCATCCTGCATCTCAGGCCCTGGTGTGCTGTAGATGGCCTCAGCCAGCAGCACAGGCCCTGGTGTGATTAACATGTCCTCAACCAGCAACACAGGCCCTGGTGTGGTGTAGATGGCCTCAGCCAGAGCCACAGGCACTGGTTAGGTGGAGGTGGCCTCAGCCAAAAGCACACAGGCCCTGGTGTGCTGTAGATGGACTCAGCCAGAGCCACAGGCCCTGGGGTGGTGTAGATGGCCTCAGCCAGAAGCGGAAGCTCTGGCGTGTTGCAGTCAACCTCAGCAATTAGTAAAGGAACTGGTGTGGTGTATATGGCCTTAGCCACCAGCACAGGCCCTGGTTTGGTGTAGGTGGCCTCAGCCAGAAGCGCAAGCCATGGTGTGTTGCAGTCAACCTCAGCCAGATCCACTGGCCCTGGTGTGGTGTAGATTGCATCAGCCAGAGCCCCAGGCCCTGGTGTGGTTGGAGATTGCCTCAGCCACAGCCACAGGCCTTTGTGTGGTGTAGATGGCCTCAGCCAGAGCCACAGGCCCTGGTGCGGTGTAGTTGGCCTTACCCAGCAGAACAGGCCCTGGTGTGCTGTAGTTGGCCTCAGACAGAGCCACAGGCCCTGGTGTGCTGTAGTTGGCCTCAGCCAGCAGCACAGGCACTGGTGGGGTGTAGATGGCCCCAGCAAGAGCCCCAGGCCCTGTCGTGGTGTTGTTGGCCTTAGCCAGCATAACAGGCCCTGGTTTGGTGGAGGTGGCCAAAGTCATGAGCACAGGCCCTGGTGGGGTGTTGTAGATGGCCTGAGCTAGCAGCACAGGACTTGGTGAGGTGGAGGTGGCCTCATCCTGCAAGTCAGGCCCTGGTGTGCTGTAGATGGCCTCAACCAGAGCCACAGGCCCTGGTATGGTGTAGATTGCCTCACCCAGAGCCACAGGGCCTTGTGTGGTGTAGTTGGCCTCAGCCAGCAGCACAGGCTGTGGTGTGGTGTGCTGTAGTTAGCCTTAGCCACCAGCACAGGCTCTGGTTTGGTGTAGGTGGCCTCAGCCAGAAGCATAAGACCTGGTGTGTTGCAATCATCCTCAACCAGCAGTAAAGGAACTGGTGTGGGTTAGGTGGCCTCAGCCAGAGCCACAGGCACAGGTTTGGTGGAGGTGGCCTCAGCCAAAAGCACACAAGCCCTGATGTGGTGTAGATGGCCTCAGCCAGCAGCACATGACCATGTTTGTTGTAGGTGGCCAAAGCTAGGAAAACAGGCCCTGGTGTGTTGTAGATGGCCTCAGCCAGCAGCACAGGCCCTGGTGTGATTAACATGGCCTCAACCAGCAACACAGGCCCTGATGTGGTGTAGATGGCCTCAGCCAGAGCCACAGGCACTGGTTTGGTGGACATGGCCTCAGCCAAAAGCACACAGGCCCTGATGTGGTGTAGATGGCCTCAGCCAGCAGCACAGGCCCTGGTGTGATTAACATGGCCTCAACCAGCAACACAGGTTCTGGTGTGGTGTAGATGGCCTCAGCCAGAGCCACAGGCACTGGTTTGGTGGAGGTGGCCTCAGCCAAAAGCACACAGGCCCTGGTGTGCTGTAGATGGCCTCAGCCAGAGCCACAGGCCCTGGGGTGGTGTAGATGGCCTCAGCCAGAAGCGGAAGCTCTGATGTGTTGCAGTCAACCTCAGCAATCAGTAAAGGAACTGGTGTGGTGTAGATGGCCTTAGCCACCAGCACAGGCCCTGGTGTGATTAACATGGCCTCAACCAGCAACACAGGCCCTGGTGTGGTGTAGATGGCCTCAGCCAGCAGCACGGGCCCTGGAGGGGTGTAGATGGCCTCAGCCAGCAGCACAGGCCCTGGAGGGGTGTAGATGGCCTTAACCAGAACCACAGGCCCTGGTGTAGTGTAGATGGCCTCAGCCAGAGCCACAGGCCCTGGTGTGGTGTGGTGTAGATGGCCTCAACCAGAGCCACAGGCCCTGGTGTGATTAACCTGGCCTCAACCAGCGACACAGGCCCTGATGTGGTGTAGATGGCCTCAGCCAGCAGCACATGACCATGTGTGTTGTAGGTGGCCAAAGCTAGGAAAACAGGCCCTGGTGTGTTGTAGATGGCCTCAGCCAGCAGCACAGGCCCTGTTGTGATTAACATGGCCTCAACCAGCAACACAGGTCCTGGTGTGGTGTAGATGGCCTCAGCCAGAGCCACAGGCCCTGGTGTGATTAACATGGCCTCAACCAGCAACACAGGCCCTGATGTGGTGTAGATGGCCTCAGCCAGCAGCACAGGCCCTGGTGTGATTAACATGGCCTCAACCAGCAACACAGGTCCTGGTGTGGTGTAGATGGCCTCAGCCAGAGCCACAGGCACTGGTTAGGTGGAGGTGGCCTCAGCCAAAAGCACACAGGCCCTGGTGTGCTGTAGATGGCCTCAGCCATAGCCACAGGCCCTGGGGTGGTGTAGATGGCCTCAGCCAGAAGCGGAAGCTCTGGCGTGTTGCAGTCAGCCTCAGCAATCAGTAAAGGAACTGGTGTGGTGTAGATGGCCTTAGCCACCAACACAGGCCCTGGTGTGATTAACATGGCCTCAACCAGCAACACAGGCCCTGGTGTGGTGTAGATGGCCTCAGCCAGCAGCACGGGCCCTGGAGGGGTGTAGATGGCCTCAGCCAGCAGCACAGGCCCTGGAGGGGTGTAGATGGCCTTAACCAGAACCACAGGCCCTGGTGTGATGTAGATGGCCTCAGACAGAGCCACAGGCCCTGGTGGGGTGTAGATGGTCTCAGCCAGAGCCACAGGCCCTGGTGTGGTGTAAATTGACTCAGCTAGAGCCACAGGCCCTGGTGTGGTATAGCTGGCCTTAGCCAGTAGCACAGGCCCTGTTTTGGTTTAAGTGGCCTCAGCCAGCAGCACAGGCCCTGGAGGGGTGTAGATGGCCTCAGCCAGAGCCACAGGCCCTGTCGTGGTGTGGTTGGCCTTAGCCAGCATAACAGGCCCTGGTTTGGTGGAGGTGGCGTCAGCCAGAAACACATGCCCTGGTGTGTTGTAGGTGGCCAAAGCAAGGAGCACAGGCCCTGGTGTGATTAACATGGCCTCAACCAGCAACAGAGACCCTGGTGGGATGTAGATGGCCTCAGCCAGAGCCACAGGCACTGGTTTGGTGTAGGTGTCCTCAGCCAAAAGCACTCAGCCAGCAGCACAGGCCCTGGTGTGATTAACATGGCCTCAACCAGCAACACAGGACCTGGTGTGGTGTAGATGGCCTCAGCCAGAGCCACAGGCCCTGGTGTGGTGTAGATGGCCTCATCCAGAGCCACAGGCCTTGGTGTGCTGTAGTTGGACTCAGCCAGAGCCACAGGCCCTGGGGTGGTGTGGTGTAGTTGGCCTCACCCAGAGCCACAGGCCCTGGTGTGCTGTAGATGGCCTCAGCCAGAGCCACAGGCACTGGTTAGGTGGAGGTGGCCTCAGCCAAAAGCACACAGGCCCTGGTGTGCTGTAGATGGCCTCAGCCAGAGCCACAGGCCCATGTGTGTTGTAGATGGCCTCAGCCAGAAGGGGAAGCTCTGGCGTGTTGCAGTCAACCTCAGCAATCAGTAAAGGAACTGGTGTGGTGTAGATGGCCTTAGCCACCAGCACAGGCCCTGGTGTGATTAACATGGCCTCAACCAGCAACACAGCTCTGGTGTGGTGTAGATGGCCTCAGCCAGCAGCACGGGCCCTGGAGGGGTGTAGATGGCCTCAGCCACCATCACAAGCCCTGGAGGGGTGTAGATGGCCTTAACCAGAACCACAGGCCCTGGTGTAGTGTAGATGGCCTCAGCCAGAGCCACAGGCCCTGGTGTGGTGTGGTGTAGATGGCCTTAACCAGAGCCACAGGCCCTGGTGTGATTAACCTGGCCTCAACCAGCGACACAGGCCCTGGTGTAGTGTAGATGGCTTCAGCCAGCAGCACAGGCCCTTGTGTGGTGTATTTTTCCTCAGTCAAAAGCACACAGGCCCTGATGTGGTGTAGTTGGCCAAAGTCATGAGCACAGGCCCTGGTGGAGTGTTGTAGATGGCCTGAGCTAGCAGCACAGGACTTGGTGAGGTGGAGGTGGCCTCATCCTGCAACTCAGGCCCTGGTGTGCTGTAGATGGCCTCAACCAGAGCCACAGGCCCTTGTGTGGTGTAGTTGGCCTCAGCCAGCAGCACAGGCTGTGGTGTGGTGTGCTGTAGTTGGCCTTAGCCACCAGCACAGGCTCTTGTTTGGTGTAGGTGGCCTCAGCCAGAAGCATGAGACCTGGTGTGTTGTAGATGGCCTCAGCCAGCAGCACACAGACCCTGGTGTGGTGTAGATGGCGTCAGCCAGCAGCACAGTCCCTGGTGTGATTAACATGGCCTCAGCCAGCAACACAGGCCCTGATGTGGTGTAGATGGCCTCAGGAAGAGCCACAGGCACTGGTTTGGTGGACATGGCCTCAGCCAAAAGCACACAGGCCCTGATGTGGTGTAGATGGCCTCAGCCAGCAGCACAGGCCCTGGTGTGATTAACATGGATTCAACCAGCAACACAGGCCCTGGTGGGGTGTAGATGGCCTCAGCCAGAGCCACAGGCACTGGTTTGTTGTAGGTGGCCTCAGCCAAAAGCACTCAGCCAGCAGCACAGGCCCTGGTGTGATTAGCATGGCCTCAACCAGCAACACAGGCCCTGATGTGGTGTAGATGGCCTCAGCTAGCAGCACAGGCCCTGGTGTGATTAACATGGCCTCAACCAGCAACACAGGACCTGGTGTGGTGTACATGGCCTCAGCCAGAGCCACAGGCCCTGGTGTGGTGTAGATGGCCTCAACCAGAGCCACAGGCCCTGGAGTGCTGTAGTTGGCCTCAGCCAGAGCCACAGGCCCTGGGGTGGTGTAAATGGCCTCAGCCAGAAGCGGAAGCTCTGGCGTGTTGCAGTCAACCTCAGCAATCAGTAAAGGAACTGGTTT
The DNA here is from genome assembly GCF_036321145.2 of Pelmatolapia mariae. Lineage (NCBI taxonomy): Eukaryota > Metazoa > Chordata > Actinopteri > Cichliformes > Cichlidae > Pelmatolapia > Pelmatolapia mariae. The sequence goes on from NC_086246.1 coordinate 7,850,538, forward strand.
GGTGTAGATGGCCTTAGCCAGAGCCACAGGCCCTGGTTTGGTGGAGGTAGCCTCAGCCAGAAGCGCAAGCCCTGGTGTGTTGCAGTAAACCTCAGCCAGAAGCACAGGACCTGGTGTGGTGTAGCTGGCCTCAGCCAGAAGCACATGCCCATGTGTGTTGTAGGTGGCCAAAGCTAGGAAAAGAGGCTGTGGTGTGTTGTAGATGGCCTCAACTTGCAGCACAGGAGTTGGTGAGGTGGAGGCGGCCTCATCCTGCAACTCAGGTCCTGGTGTGCTGTAGATGGCCTCAGCCAGAGACACAGGCCCTGGTGTGGTGTAGGTGGCATCAGCCAAAAGCACACAGGCCCTGGTGTGGTGTAGATGACCTCAGCCAGCAGCACAGGCCCTGTTGTGATTAACATGGCCTCAACCAGCAACACAGGCCCTGGTGTGGTGTAAATGGTCTCAGCAAGAGCCAAAGGCACTGGTTTGGTGGAGGTGGCCTCAGCCAAAAGCAAATAGGCCCTGATATGATGTAGATGGCCTCAGCCAGCAGCACAGGCCCTTGTGTGTTGTAGGTGGCCAAAGCTAGGAAAACAGGCCGTGGTGTGTTGTAGATGGCCTCAACCAGCAACACAGGACTTGCTGAGGTGGAGGTGGCCTCATCCTGCATCTCAGGCCCTGGTGTGCTGTAGATGGCCTCAGCCAGAGCCACAGGCCTTGGTGTGGTGCAGGTGGCCTCAGCCAGCAGCACAGGCCCTGGTGTAATTAACATGGCCTCAACCAGCAACACAGGCCGTGGTGTGTTGTAGATGGCCTCAACCAGCAAGACAGGCCCTGCTGTGGTGTATTTGGCCTCAGCCAGAGCCACAGGCACTGGTTTGGTGGACGTGGCCTCAGCCAAAATCACACAGGCCCTGATGTGGTGTAGATGGCCACATCCAGCAGCACAGGCCCTGGTGTGATTAACATGGCCTCAACCAGCAACACAGGCCCTGGTGAGGTATAGATGGCCTCAGCCAGAGCCACAGGCCCTGGTGTGGTGTAGGTGGCCTCAGCCAAAAGCACTCAGCCAGCAGCACAGGCCCTGGTGTGATTAACATGGCCTCAACCAGCAACACAGGCCCTGATGTGGTGTAGATGGCCTCAGCCAGAGCCAAAGGCCCTGGTGTTGTGCGGATTGCCTCAGCCAGAAGTGGAAGCTCTGGCGTGTTGCAGTCAACCTCAGCAATCAGTAAAGGAACTGGTGTGGTGTATATGGCCTTAGCCACCAGCACAGGCCCTGGTTTGGTGTAGGTGGCCTCAGCCAGAAGCGCAAGCCCTGGTGTGTTGCAGTCAACCTCAGCCAGAGCCACTGGCCCTGGTGTGGTGTAGATTGCATCAGCCAGAGCACCAGGCCCTGGTGTGGTGTAGATTGCCTCAGCCAAAGCCACAGGCCCTTGTGTGGTGTAGATGGCCTCAGCCAGAGCCACAGGCCCTGGTGTGGTGTAGTTGGCCTTACCCAGCAGAACAGGCCCTGGTGTGATGTAGATGGCCTCAGACCGAGCCACAGGCCCTGGTGTGGTGTAGTTGGCCTCAGCCAGCAGCACAGGCACTGGTGGGGTGTAGATGGCCCCAGCAAGAGCCCCAGGCCCTGTCGTGGTGTTGTTGGCCTTAGCCAGCATAACAGGCCCTGGTTAGGTGGAGGTGGCCAAAGCAAGGAGCACAGGCCGTGGTGTGGTGTAGATGGCCTCAGCCACCAGCACAGGCTCTGATTTGGTGTAGATGGCCTAAGCCAGAGCCACAAGCCCTGGTGTGGTGTAGATGGCCTCAGCCAGAGCCACAGGCCCTGGTGTGGTGTAGATTGCCTCTGCCAAAGCCAAAGGCCCTGGTGTGGTGTATTTGGCCTTAGCCAGCAGCACAGGCTCTGGTGGGGTGTAGATGGCCTCAGCCAGAGCCACAGGCCCTGGTGTGGTGTAAGTTGCCTCAGTCAAAAGCACACAGGCCCTGATGTAGTGTAGATGTCCTCAACAAGCAACACAGGCCTGGTGTGGTGTAGATGTCCTCAGACATAGCCACAGGCCCTGGTGGGGTGTAGATGGCCTCAGCCAGAGCCACAGGCCCTGGTGTGGTGTAGTTGGACTCAACCAGCAGCACAGGCTCTGGTGGGGTGCAGATGGCCTCAGCCAGAGCCACAGGCCCTTGTGTGGTGTAGTTGGCCTCAGCCAGCAGCACAGGATCTGGTGTGGTGTACATGGCCTCAGAAAGAGCCACAGGCCCTGGTGTGGTGTAGGTGGCCTCAACCAAAAGCACACAGGCCCTGGTGTGCTGTAGATGGCCTCAGCCAGCAGCACGGGCCCTGGAGGGGTGTAGATGGCCTCAGCCAGTAGCACAGGCCCTGGAGGGGTGTAGATGACCTTAACCAGAACGACAGGCCCTGCTGTAGTGTAGATGGCCTCAGCAAGAGCCACAGGCCCTCTTGTGGTGTGGTGTAGATGGCCTCAACCAGAGCCACAGGCCCTGGTGTGATTAACCTGGCCTCATCCAGCAGCACAGGCCCTTGTGTGGTGTAAGTTTCCTCAGTCAAAAGCACACAGGCCCTGATGTGGTGTAGTTGGCCAAAGTCATGAGCACAGGCCCTGGTGGGGTGTTGTAGATGGCCTGAGCTAGTAGCACAGGACTTGGTGAGGTGGAGGTGGCCTCATCCTGCAACTCAGGCCCTGGTGTGCTGTAGATTGCCTCACCCAGAGCCACAGGCCCTTGTGTGGTGTAGTTGGCCTCAGCCAGCAGCACAGGCTGTGGTGTGGTGTGCTGTAGTTGGCCTTAGCCACCAGCACAGGCTCTGGTTTGGTGTAGGTGGCCTCAGCCAGAAGCATAAGACCTGGTGTGTTGCAATCATCCTCAACCAGCAGTAAAGGAACTGGTGTGGGTTAGGTGGCCTCAGCCAGAGCCACAGGCACAGGTTTGGTGGAGGTGGCCTCAGCCAAAAGCACACAGGCCCTGATGTGGTGTAGATGGCCTCAGCCAGCAGCACATGCCCATGTGTGTTGTAGGTGGCCAAAGCTAGGAAAACAGGCCGTGGTGTGTTGTAGATGGCCTCAGCCAGCAGCACAGGCCCTGGTGTGATTAACATGGCCTCAACCAGCAACACAGGCCCTGGTGTGGTGTAGATGGCCTCAGCCAGCAGCACAAGCCCTGGTGTGATTAACATGGCCTCAACCAGCAACACAGGCCCTGATGTGGTGTAGATGGCCTCAGCCAGAGCCACAGGCACTGGTTTGGTGGACATGGCCTCAGCCAAAAGCACATAGGCCCTGATGTGGTGTAGATGGCCTCAGCCCTCAGCACAGGCCCTGGTGTGATTAACATGGCCTCAACCAGCAACACAGGTCCTGGTGTGGTGTAGATGGCCTCAGCCAGAGCCACAGGCACTGGTTAGGTGGAGGTGGCCTCAGCGAAAAGCACACAGGCCCTGGTGTGCTGTAGATGGCCTCAGCCAGAGCCACAGGCCCTGGGGTGGTGTAGATGGCCTCAGCCAGAAGCGGAAGCTCTGGCGTGTTGCAGTCAACCTCAGCAATCAGTAAAGAAAGTGGTGTGGTGTAGATGGCCTTAGCCACCAGCACAGGCCCTGGTGTGTTGCAATCATCCTCAACCAGCAGTAAAGGAACTGGTGTGGGTTAGGTGGTCTCAGCCAGAGCCACAGGCACTGGTGTGGTGGAGGTGGCCTCAGGCAAAAGCACACAGGCCCTGATGTGGTGCAGATGGCCTCAGCCAGAAGCACATGCCCATGTGTGTTGTAGATGGCCAAAGCTAGGAAAACAGGCCGTGGTGTGTTGTAGATGGCCTCAGCCAGCAGCACAGGCCCTGGTTTGATTAACATGGCCTCAACCAGCAACACAGGCCCTGGTGTGGTGTAGATGGCCTCAGCCAGCAGCACAGGCCCTGGTGTGATTAACATGGCCTCAACCAGCAACACAGGCCCTGATGTGGAGTAGTTGGCCTCAGCCAGCAGCACAGGCCCTGGTGTGATTAACATGGCCTCAACCAGCAACACAGGCCCTGGTGGGGTGTAGATGGCCTCAGCCAGAGCCACAGGCACTGGTTTGGTGGAGGTGGCCTCAGCCAAAAGCACTCAGCCAGCAGCACAGGCCCTGGTGTGATTAACATGGCCTCAACCAGCAACACAGGCCCTGATGTGGTGTAGATGGTGTAATATTTAAAGAAATTAGTTTACTGCTGAACTGTATATAACCATCATCCTTAACATTACATTAATTATCATTTCATCAAAGTGTTTATTGAAGCTGCTGGCATTATGTTATAAGTTATATTATAGGGGTTATCATAATCTAATATTAACATGTTTATTACAGGTGCAGTTATAACTACTTTAAAATGATTGAGTTAATATATATATATCATAACTCATAGCCTGAGTATATTGTTACAGTAAAATAGTAGCTGAGCAAAGGCCTGAATGTATTCAGCTTCTTGTGGTATTTGAGTTTGCTTAGTTACAGGTGACGAAAGGATGTCCAGTCCATGGGGACCTCAAAGGCCTGAGATCTTCACCATATTTGGATGGATGGGGAACTTCTGTGTCTGCAGTTATCTCTTAAAATACATGGATGTTCTGTACATGCAAATTATGTGACTGTAAACGCAAGAGGGGGCGTTACAATACCCTGATGGGATAAAAGCAATCTAGAGTGTATTTTGGGCAGAGATGTACAACTGATGTTTTGCAGTTTACACCTCTCCACGCTGCGTGCATTCATTAAAATCAATTGTTTGACCGACCTCTTCTGGACTATCATTGTTTTACTCTCGTCCTCAATTTCGAACCCGTAACATTTGGTGCATTGGCCGAGGGTTGAGAGAGGGAGAAAGTTGGAGATTGAGACCGAGAGGGTCCGAGGTACTCAAACGGCCAGACACGAGTCAGTGGTCGAAGTGAGTTGACATAAGCCGGCTTATCTAAAGGTAAGGCACTACCTGTTGAATTATTTCCAAACTGTGCCAGATTGACGATTACAAAATTGAAAGTCTACTCACTGAAAATTACTGGTAAAGGTCTGTTTTGATTTTGGTGAAAATCTCATGAGAATTGAAGTTGAAGTAATGATAATGTAAGGTTAAGTGACAGTACTGATTAAAGGAAAAGCAGTTGGACTGCTACAAGGATTTAAGTAGTTGGACTACTAAATAGGAATAGGTAAAAGTAACGGAAATAGGTAAAGGACAAGTTAAAGTAGTTGGACTACTGAATTTAGGAAATAGGTCATTTGAAATCTGTATATGGTCATACAGTTATAATTGAATATAAAGCTGGGCTTGGACATCAATAAAGTCGGTTTGGTGGTTTCATAGGATGTCTTTAAAAACATAATTAAATTTCTGTAGAACGGAACTGTGGGATGTTCTAAGAAGTGCATTGCTCAGAGGTAACGCTTGCCAAGGTCAAGGACGCTTAGACCTTGTCCTCAGTTGAGGGATAGTCAGTTGGTCACTGTGGAGCTTGGGGCACTCCAGAATAACTAGTGGTTGGACCACTTTACCGTTTGGAACGGTGTTTGCACTTTTTTGGGTAGCAAAGGTTGGACCTTGGGCGTTGGACGCTTTTAAATTGACTTAGGAACTTTAGCAATTAGACCAGATACAGGTTGGACCTGATACTGGGATATTGACAATAAAAAACTTGGAGTTTGTCCCTTGGAGGGTTAATTAAAATTTGTCGAAATTGTGTAGGTTTAAAATGTCGGGCCTAATACTGCAGTTGTAATTATAAAGACGTCTGGGTAAAATTGTGTGTCAGAGGAGTCTGTGAGTCAGGCTGGTACTATTTTTAGACTGTGTGTGTCTGTGAAAATGCAAATAAGGAAGCTGAGAGGTGCATAGAGGATGAGGAAATACTGTGCTGCTGTGTGTGTGAGAGGAAGGTGTGTGTGTGACTGATGATGTCAGGGGAGCACCCAGAGAAATAGACAGACCTTAAATTCTAAGAAGATTAAGCGAATGCATGTTTTAAGAAAAGTAATAAAGTAATAAAATTATATTAATTACAGGTTTTAGAAACGAGACGGACCGAGAGAAATAAATACATGAACTAACAATTACATTAATGAAGTGAAAACGCACGTACACAAACTGTTACATGTGAAATTATTGTTGGAAAGTTTAATACACACATGAAATAAAGAAAGCAGTTTACACTCCTTTAATTTCCAGAACCAGTGTGTCCCCCAGACCTGATAACACCCTTGCCCAGTTGGCCCCTGTATCAGGCGAGCATGGAAGGCTGGACAGCCCATGACGGGTAAGATCCCACCTCGAAACCCTGGGACGACCTAAGGCAAGGCGCAGTCACGATTGCTTGTACCTAAGTCCCGGAGTGACCTTGGAGTCACTGGAGGAGACGGGACTTCAACGGGTAAAGCCGCTGGGTACAGGCGAAGGGGAAATGCCACTAACAATGACCAGTGATGAGCCAGAGAGAGAAAACACACCCTGTCAAAAGGAGTCTGAAACACTGCAAAAGAAACATTTACGAGATCACAAAGATCACGAATAAACATTTATAAAAATTACACATACTAACAGAAAATGCACTAACCCTACAGAGATAAGCTCATGAAGAGTAATGCATAGATAGTGATTAAAACCTGGCTAAGAACACAAACATATGTAATTAAATGAGCTTGCTAATTTTATGAGTGTTAAAATAGTGTGAATGTTGAAGAAAATACACTTAAAACACACTTGGATAAAATAGAGTTGTGGAATAACTCAAACGAAGCTGTATGACAAGGGAGTGAGTTATGGAAAAAACAAAAACAAAAGAGAAGTGATTAAAGTAGTTTAAGAAGGGTGACTTAGGAGCGCTGTTGCACTGATTGATAAAAGCAAGGGATTAGTATAGAAAGAAAATGAAAATAATTGAATAATGTGATAAGGTTTAAACATGCATTTATCTTGTGACTGAGTATGAAAATTAGTTGGAGAACTAATGTGAGTGATGACAGAGGAGCTTGCTGTGTGTGTGTGATTGAGACCTTAGAGGAGAAGTAGACTGTTACGAGGTGAAAATTTGATTAAGAGGTATATAAATTAGTGTTGACATATTGTGAGAACGTGCTTATATGTTTGGTTGAATGTGAGTTTGGTAAAGTGCTTAAAGGGGGATATTGTGTACAAAACGGTGAAGCTTTTAAGTTTTGGGTGTGTTCTATGGGTGAAATTTAAGATTGTTGAAGATTTTTGAGGTTGTTGTTTTATTTTTAAAGAGGGAGTTTTAATAAACATGGACATGTTTAAGGGGTTTTGTAACAGTGCACTTATAAAGAAAAAACCTGTCAGGTGATTTTGTTTTGTACTTTGATGAGCTAATACTCAGCTCTCTTTTTTCTCATTTTTGTTCTAAGCAGGCCTGCAAAAGACAACAATGAATAACGGCGCCGACAGTAGTCTCAGGAAAACAAAAAGTAAGGTGACCTTTTCCGGATTACAATGGGTCAGATTGTGGGTCCCTGTCTAAGAGGATTGCAGCGAGCCAATCCAGTCCAAAAGTATAAAGAACTATTTTCCTAGAAACGAGTAAAAAAGAAAATAAATGATTATATAAATACACTGAGTTTGCTGAAAGTGGAAAATCTGATTATTCGTGCGGAAGTCTACCAATACCCGATGTTAATGCGTGTGAGTGAATGTGTGGGTGAATGGACGGACCAGGGAGACCATAGGTTGGACCGACTGGACACTGACAATAGACTGGACTAAGGTTGGACACATGACTGATAATTGTTATGTTTTAAGTTTTCTTTTATAACACAGGGTGGATCATAAGTGGGAGAAACTGAGTATGAAATGTGAAGTTCTGGTTAACACACAGGCTTTGTTTCTAGGACGTTTAAAGGATGCAGGCTGTGGATGGAGCCAAGAAGGGATTTTGACATGATGATTAATTTGATTTCATTCCTTAAACACAGGTTTGAAGGCCCGGAGCAACTATACCTAATATGATATGATTAACTTTTCTTTTAATTCCCTAACCTGAGTGAAGGATTTTGAGTTTGTAACACATGAGATGTGTCACAAAAAGGGGGGTGTTAATATATGCGATTAGCTACATGAAATGTGCTCTTTTAGGGTTACTAAGCAAATGTCTACGTGACCTTTACCTAATAACCTTTGTGATGATAAACTTGTTTACCGACTTGCTCTCTTGTAGAACATACAGACTTAGGAAAGGGGAACCTCAGCTCTGAGTGTATTAGAGCTTGTAATTAAATGTGGGACTTGAAAAGAGGAAGCAAATTTGGTACAGGACGTACTTGAGATGATTAGATGAGAGAAGGAGAAGGTCAGGAATAGTTTAAAGTAAGATTGAGAAATTAAATGGGGTAAAAGGGGGTAGCTTCAGGGCAGTTCACAGCCCGGCGTAAACGCACGGTGCTGTCGCACAGCTTAAGTTATTTGGTTGATTTATTTTATGACAAAATAATAAGGAAACATTAAAAATATACAACACGTTGAGGAGATCTCTTTTGTTATATTTTAGTGTTTAACATGGAAGATGCCTCTCTGGAGCTTCTCTCCTGATGCTACTCCACCAAAAGACGCTTATCCATAGAGACTATGTCAGCTCCCAAACAGACAACAACAAACCAAGACTAGCAATAAACAATCTAAACATAAATAATAACAAATAAAGAATAATACAGAATCCAAATATGAACGAAAGAATAAAATAGTGAAATGTGGATTATTAAATATTAAGTCTCTCTGTTAAAAGAAGTGTCTGTTAGCTGACGCCGAGCGGTCGCAGCAGATGGCTGCCCGTACCTGAGCATGGTTTTGCTGGAGGTTTCTTCCTGTTAAAAGGGAGTTTTTCCTTCACACTGTTGCCAAAGTGCTTGCTCAATAGGGGGTCACAAGATTGTTGGGTTTTTCTCTGTATATATGAAGCGCCTTGAGGCAATTTTTGTTGTGATTTGGCGCTATATAAATAAAATTAAATGGGAATGTATTGAAGTAAACTTAAATGTCATAAACTAGGAATTAGTTCATTTCTCAGGGGAGAAATGAAAAAACGGGGACTGGTGTTAGGAATAAAAGCTATATTTTTAATATGAATCTCCTCATTATCTTGTTTTATGTACTTTAATAATGAAGGCTGGCTTGTAGAGCAAGGCCACCTTTTACTCACAAACAAGTGCTCAGCCAGACTGAAAAACAGGAAGCTTTAGTGCACAAGGCATATTAATAGATATAGACACAAAAAGAGGAACTCCCTATATAAACAACGTTCAAAACTGTGTGAAGTATAAAGTACCGAAAAAACACTATATAAGTCACAGCTGATGATTCTAATGTTAGAGAGCTCTTGCAACTGGCGTCTGAGCTGTGCAGAGGTCACTTTTAAGACAGGTACTTATGTAGGTTAACATAAGGTTGAGTCCAACAGAAGCAAGGCACCCTAAATGCGCACAGCATGCAGCAGGGGTTGCCAAAATAATATAGGAAACAGCACATGTAGGGAGAGAATACTCACTAAAAGTTCTGACTAACATAGTGAGGTGGCTTATGTGAACTTGCAGGCGTTCACTATGACATCATTAGCACAACAGAGACTGAGTAAAGTTTTAGATGCTCGAAATCTGACACTTACACATGAAGGAATCAATATGGCAGATGTAATGGGATTAGGAGGACCTAATTATTGTACTATGAAAGCAGAACTTGAAGGGAAAGTCAGGGAAGATTTAAAAACAGGACCTGTTGGGATTTGGGATTTAGAGATTTTTATTGCCATTATATAATGTGCCTTATGATGACTGCATTAATAACATGTTGTATAGTATTATTTTAATAGTATTGAATATGTTTGTGATAACAGTGATGTCTCTATTTACAGGTTGAGTTTATTTCATACACAAAGCATAACTGTGCTTGTTTAGAGTTCATGTTCCGTCCAAAAGGGTCTTAAGCTTCACTGGTGAGAGTGTCCAGGTGATACATGTTGAGGGAAGATGAGAACATAGCAGGTTAATTGCATGCACGCTTACAAACACACATGATTTAAATATAGGCCAGGCCGAAGGCCTGGACTTTATGTAGCTTTTAAATTTACAGCTCCTAACTTGCAGGAATGGCGTGGAGTGTAATGAATGAATGGAAAACATGCTTACAGACACAAACATGAAATGGATTTATTTTACAGGGTAAAGGTGGAACACATGTTGCTTTGTTTCTGCTTAGCAACTGCTGAGGTAAAAGGTGTTAAAGATAAATATGCAATAAGTGAACAGGAAATGTGTGAGGGTGAGCCGGGTGAAACAAAATGTTGTAGAAACTTGTCTAACTAGTATTAACAGTAACTTTTGCATGTTATGTATATGCTTGAAGCAAAAAGAGGCGTAAATGATGATAGAAAATTTTGAAGTGTGTTTTCTAGCGGACATTTAGGCTGACATAGGGATGGTGTATATTTTACTCTGTGTTTAATAAAGCTAAAAGCGTTGCTCACACACATAAAGAGTATTGAGATTAAGTAAAGTTAATATAATGGATAGAGCCCAGAACATGATATTGTCAATCAACTTTGAATAATTAAAGGAACATTAGATGAACAAAGTAGGTTAGTGAGGTGTAGCAGAGAAAGGCTGTTTGTTTTTTATCCCTTACAGGAGAAGATTTCCACTAGAGAGGGACCCAGAAAAGGAGCAGAGACCACTTAAGCATCAAGTGTTTTCAAGTGGGAGCTGGTGTTTTATTACTGGACCACCTAGAGGACATGAGGTGGTTGTCTGATTTGCTGAGTCAGAGGACGTCAAGAGAGGGTCAGAGCGAAGGCAGTGGACCTGGGAATGGTGGTTTCGGGGCCCATGATGCCATTAATGGATGTGGAGGTGACAGAGTGGGTCGAGGAGTGACCCAAGGAAATGGTGTGGTGATGTCTCTGGAGAGACATCAAGAGAGGGAATTGTAATATTTAAAGAAATTAGTTTACTGCTGAACTGTATATAACCATCATCCTTAACATTACATTAATTATCATTTCATCAAAGTGTTTATTGAAGCTGCTGGCATTATGTTATAAGTTATATTATAGGGGTTATCATAATCTAATATTAACATGTTTATTACAGGTGCAGTTATAACTACTTTAAAATGATTGAGTTAATATATATATATCATAACTCATAGCCTGAGTATATTGTTACAGTAAAATAGTAGCTGAGCAAAGGCCTGAATGTATTCAGCTTCTTGTGGTATTTGAGTTTGCTTAGTTACAGGTGACGAAAGGATGTCCAGTCCATGGGGACCTCAAAGGCCTGAGATCTTCACCATATTTGGATGGATGGGGAACTTCTGTGTCTGCAGTTATCTCTTAAAATACATGGATGTTCTGTACATGCAAATTATGTGACTGTAAACGCAAGAGGGGGCGTTACAATACCCTGATGGGATAAAAGCAATCTAGAGTGTATTTTGGGCAGAGATGTACAACTGATGTTTTGCAGTTTACACCTCTCCACGCTGCGTGCATTCATTAAAATCAATTGTTTGACCGACCTCTTCTGGACTATCATTGTTTTACTCTCGTCCTCAATTTCGAACCCGTAACAATGGCCTCAGCCAGCACACAGGCCCTGGTTTTATTAACATGGCCTCAACCAGCAACACAGGACCTGGTGTGGTGTAGATGGCCTCAGCCAGAGCCACAGGCCCTGGTGTGGTGTAGATGGCCTCATCCAGAGCCACAGGCCCTGGTGTGCTCTAGTTGGCCTCAGACAGAGCCACAGGCCCTGGGGTGGTGTAGATGGCCTCAGCCAGAAGCGGAACCTCTGGCGTGTTGCAGTCAACCTCAGCAATCAGTAAAGCAACTGGTGTGGTGTAGATTGCTTTAGCCACCAGCACAGGCCCTGGTTTGGTGGAGGTAGCCTCAGCCAGAAGCGCAAGCCCTGGTGTGTTGCAGTAAACCTCAGCCAGCAGCACAGGACCTGGTGTGGTGTAGCTGGCCTCAGCCAGAAGCACATGCCCATGTGTGTTGTAGGTGGCCAAAGCTAGGAAAAGAGGCTGTGGTGTGTTGTAAATGGCCTCAACTTGCAGCACAGGAGTTGGTGAGGTGGAGGCGGCCTCATCCTGCAACTCAGGTCCTGGTGTGCTGTAGATGTCCTCAGCCAGAGCCACAGGCCCTGGTGTGATGTAGATGGCATCAGCCAAAAGCACACAGGCCCTGGTGTGGTGTAGATGGCCTCAGCCAGCAGCACAGGTCCTGTTGTGATTAACATGGCCTCAACCAGCAACACATGCCCTGGTGTGGTGTAGATGGCCTCAGCCAGCAGGACATGCCCATGTGTGTTGTAGGTGGCCAAAGCTAGGAAAACAGGCCGTGGTGTGTTGTAGATTGCCTCAACCAGCAAGACAGGCCCTGCTGTGGTGTAGATGGCCTCAGCCAGAGCCACAGGCACTGGTTTGGTGGACGTGGCCTCAGCCAAAAGCACACAGGCCCATATGTGGTGTAGATGGCCTCATCCAGCAGCACATGACCATGTGTGTTGTTGGTGGCCAAAGCTAGGAAAACAGGCCGTGGTGTGTTGTAGATGGCCTCAGCCAGCAGCACAGGCCCTGGTGTGATTAACATGGCCTCAACCAGCAACACAGGCCCTGATGTGGTGTAGATGGCCTCAGCCAGAGCCACAGGCACTGGTTTGGTGGACATGGCCTCAGCCAAAAGCACACAGGCCCTGATGTGGTGTAGATGGCCTCAGCCAGCAGCACAGGCCCTGGTGTGATTAACATGGCCTCAACCAGCAACACAGGTCCTGGTGTGGTGTAGATGGCCTCAGCCAGAGCCACAGGCACTGGTTAGGTGGAGGTGGCCTCAGCCAAAAGCACACAGGCCCTGGTGTGCTGTAGATGGCCTCAGCCAGAGCCACAGGCCCATGTGTGTTGTAGATGGCCTCAGCCAGAAGCGGAAGCTCTGGCGTGTTGCAGTCAACCTCAGCAATCAGTAAAGGAACTGGTGTGGTGTAGATGGCCTTAGCCACCAGCACAGGCCCTGGTGTGATTAACATGGCCTCAACCAGCAACACAGGCTCTGGTGTGGTGTAGATGGCCTCAGCCAGCAGCACGGGCCCTGGAGGGGTGTAGATTGCCTCAGCCAGCAGCACAGGCCCTGGAGGGGTGTAGATGGCCTTAACCAGAACCACAGGCCCTGGTGTGATTAACATGGCCTCAACCAGCGGCACAGGCCATGGTGTAGTGTAGATGGCCTCAGCCAGCAGCACAGGCCCTTGTGTGGTGTATTTTTCCTCAGTCAAAAGCACACAGGCCCTGATGTGGTGTAGTTGGCCAAAGTCATGAGCACAGGCCCTGGTGGAGTGTTGTAGATGGCCTGAGCTAGCAGCACAGGACTTGGTGAGGTGCAGGTGGCCTCATCCTGCAACTCAGGCCCTGGTGTGCTGTAGATGGCCTCAACCAGAGCCACAGGCCCTTGTGTGGTGTAGTTGGCCTCAGCCAGCAGCACAGGCTGTGGTGTGGTGTGCTGTAGTTGGCCTTAGGCACCAGCACAGGCTCTGGTTTGGTGTAGGTGGCCTCAGCCAGAAGCATAAGACCTGGTGTGTTGCAATCATCCTCAACAAGCAGTAAAGGAACTGGTGTGGGTTAGGTGGCCTCAGCCAGAGCCACAGGCACTGTTTTGGTGTAGGTGGCCTCAGCCAAAAGCACACAGGCCCTGATGTGGTGTAGATGGCCTCAGCCAGCAGCACATGCCCATGTGTGTTGTAGGTGGCCAAAGCTAGGAAAACAGGCCGTGGTGTGTTGTAGATGGCCTCAGCCAGCAGCACAGGCCCTGGTGTGGTGTAGATGGCGTCAGCCAGCAGCACAGTCCCTGGTGTGATTAACATGGCCTCAACCAGCAACACAGGCCCTGATGTGGTGTAGATGGCCTCAGCCAGAGCCACAGGCACTGGTTTGGTGGACATGGCCTCAGCCAAAAGCACACAGGCCCTGATGTGGTGTAGATGGCCTCAGCCAGCAGCACAGGCCCTGGTGTGATTAACATGGCCTCAACCAGCAACACAGGTCCGGGTGGGGTGTAGATGGCCTCAGCCAGAGCCACAGGCACTGGTGTGATTAACATGGCCTCAACCAGCAACACAGGCCCTGATGTGGTGTAGATGGCCTCAGCTAGCAGCACAGGCCCTGGTGTGATTAACATGGCCTCAACCAGCAACACAGGACCTGATGTGGTGTAGATGGCCTCAGCCAGAGCCACAGGCCCTGGTGTGGTGTAGATGGCCTCATCCAGAGCCACAGGCCCTGGTGTGCTGTAGTTGGCCTCAGCCAGAGCCACAGGCCCTGGGGTGGTGTAGATGGCCTCAGCCAGAAGCGGAAGCTCTGGCGTGTTGCAGTCAACCTCAGCAATCAGTAAAGGAACTGGTTTGGTGTAGATGGCCTTAGCCACCAGCACAGGCCCTGGTTTGGTGGAGGTAGCCTCAGCCAGAAGCGCAAGCCCTGGTGTGTTGCAGTAAACCTCAGCCAGCAGCACAGGACCTGGTATGGTGTAGCTGGCCTCAGCCAGAAGCACATGCCCATGTGTGTTGTAGGTGGCCAAAGCTAGGAAAACAGGCTGTGGTGTGTTGTAGATGGCCTCAACTTGCAGCACAGGAGTTGGTGAGGTGGAGGCGGCCTCATCCTGCAACTCAGGTCCTGGTGTGCTGTAGATGGCCTCAGCCAGAGCCACAGGCCCTGGTGTGGTGTAGGTGGCATCAGCCAAAAGCACACAGGCCCTGGTGTGGTGTAGATGACCTCAGCCAGCAGCACAGGCCCTGTTGTGATTAACATGGCCTCAACCAGCAACACATGCCCTGGTGTGGTGTAGATGGCCTCAGCAAGAGCCAAAGGCACTGGTTTGGTGGAGGTGGCCTCAGCCAAAAGCACATAGGCCCTGATGTGGTGTAGATGGCGTCAGCCAGCAGCACATGCCCATGTGTGTTGTAGGTGGCCAAAGCTAGGAAAACAGGCCGTGGTGTGTTGTAGATGGCCTCAACCAGCAAAACAGGACTTGCTGAGGTGGAGGTGGCCTCATCCTGCATCTCAGGCCCTGGTGTGCTGTAGATGGCCTCAGTCAGAGACACAGGCCCTGGTGTGGTGTAGGTGGCCTCAGCCAGCAGCACAGGCCCTGGTGTGATTAACATGGCCTCAACCAGCAACACAGGCCGTGGTGTGTTGTAGATGGCCTCAACCAGCAAGACAGGCCCTGCTGTGGTGCAGATGGCCTCAGCCAGAGCCACAGGCACTGGTTTGGTGGACGTGGCCTCAGCCAAAAGCACACAGGCCCTGATGTGGTGTAGATGGCCTCATCCAGCAGCACAGACCCTGGTGTGATTAACATGCCCTCAACCAGCAACACAGGCCCTGGTGTGGTGTAGATGGCCTCAGCCAGAGCCACAGGCACTGGTTTGGTGTAGGTGGCCTCAGCCAAACGCACTCAGCCAGCAGCACAGGCCCTGGTGTGAATAACATGGCCTCAACCAGCAACACAGGCCCTGATGTGGTGTAGATGGCCTCAGCCAGAGCCACAGGCCCTGGTGTGGTGCGGATGGCCTCAGCCAGAAGCGGAAGCTCTGGCGTGTTGCAGTCAACCTCAGCAATCAGTAAAGGAACTGGTGTGGTGTATATGGCCTTAGCCACCAGCACAGGCCCTGGTTTGGTGTAGGTGGCCTCAGCCAGAAGCGCAAGCCCTGGTGTGTTGCAGTCAACCTCAGCCAGAGCCACTGGCCCTGGTGTGGTGTAAATTGCATCAGCCAGAGTCCCAGGCCCTGGTGTGGTGTAGATTGCCTCAGCCAGCAGCACAGGCCCTTGTGTGGTGTAGATGGCCTCAGCCAGAGCCACAGGCCCTGGTGTGGTGTAGTTGGCCTTACCCAGCAGAACAGGCCCTGGTGTGATGTAGATGGCCTCAGACAGAGCCACAGGCCCTGGTGTGCTGTAGTTGGCCTCATCCAGCAGCACAGGCACTGGGGGGTGTAGATGGCCCCAGCAAGAGCCCCAGGCCCCGTCGTGGTGTTGTTGGCCTCAGCCAGCATAACAGGACCTGGTTTGGTGGAGGTGGCCAAAGCAAGGAGCACAGGCCGTGGTGTGGTGTAGATGGCCTCAGCCACCAGCACAGGCTCTGATTTGGTGTAGATGGCCTAAGCCAGAGCCACAGGCCATGGTGCGGTGTAGATGGCCTCAGCCAGAGCCACAGGCCCTGGTGTGGTGTAGGTGGTCTCAGCCAGCAGCACAGGCCCTGGTGTGATTAACATGGCCTCAACCAGCAACACAGGCCGTGGTGTGTTGTAGATGGCCTCAACCAGCAAGACAGGCCCTGCTGTGGTGTAGATGGCCTCAGCCAGAGCCACAGGCACTGGTTTGGTGGACGTGGCCTCAGCCAAAAGCACACAGGCCCTGATGTGGTGTAGATGGCCTCATCCAGCAGCACAGACCCTGGTGTGATTAACATGGCCTCAACCAGCAACACAGGCCCTGGTGGGGTGTAGATGGCCTCAGCCAGAGCCACAGGCACTGGTTTGGTGTAGATTGCCTCAGCCAAACGCACTCAGCCAGCAGCACAGGCCCTGGTGTGATTAACATGGCCTCAACCAGCAACACAGGCCCTGATGTGGTGTAGATGGCCTCAGCCAGAGCCACAGGCCCTGGTGTGGTGCGGATGGCCTCAGCCAGAAGCGGAAGCTCTGGCGTGTTGCAGTCAACCTCAGCAATCAGTAAAGGAACTGGTGTGGTGTATATGGCCTTAGCCACCAGCACAGGCCCTGGTTTGGTGTAGGTGGCATCAGCCAGAAGCGCAAGCCCTGGTGTGTTGCAGTCAACCTCAGCCAGAGCCACTGGCCCTGGTGTGGTGTAAATTGCATCAGCCAGAGTCCCAGGCCCTGGTGTGGTGTAGATTGCCTCAGCCAGCAGCACGGGCCCTTGTGTGGTGTAGATGGCCTCAGCCAGAGCCACAGGCCCTGGTGTGGTGGGGGTGGCCTCAGCCAAAAGCACACAGGCCCTGGTGTGCTGTAGATGGCCTCAGACAGAGCCACAGGCCCTGGTGTGCTGTAGTTGGCCTCAGCCAGCAGCACAGGCACTGGTGGGGTGTAGATGGCCCCAGCAAGAGCCCCAGGCCCTGTCGTGGTGTTGTTGGCCTCAGCCAGCATAACAGGACCTGGTTTGGTGGAGGTGGCCAAAGCAAGGAGCACAGGCCGTGGTGTGGTGTAGATGGCCTAAGCCAGAGCCACAGGCCCTGGTGTGGTGTAGATGGCCTAAGCCAGAGCCACAGGCCCTGGTGTGGTGTAGATTGCCTCAGCCAAAGCCAAAGGCCCTGGTGTCGTATAGTTGGCCTTAGCCAGCAGCACAGGCTCTGGTGGGGTGTAGATATCCTCAGCCAGAGCCACAGACCCTAGTGTGGTGTAAGTTGCCTCAGTCAAAAGCTCACAGGCCCTGATGTAGTGTAGATGGCCTCAACAAGCAACACAGGCCTGGTGTGGTGTAGATGTCCTCAGACATAGCCACAGGCCCTGGTGGGGTGCAGATGGCCTCAGCCAGAGCCACAGGCCCTGGTGTGGTGTAGTTGGCCTCAGCCAGCAGCACAGGATCTGGTGTGGTGTAGGTGGCCTCAGAAAGAGCCACAGGCCCTGGTTTGGTGGAGGTGGCCTCAGCCAAAAGCACACAGGCCCTGATGTGGTGTAAGTTGCCTCAGCCAAAAGCACACAGGACCTGGTGTGGTGTAGCTGGCCTCAGCCAGAAGCACATGCTCATGTGTGTTGTAGGTGGCCAAAGCTACTAAAACAGGCCGTGGTGTGTTGTAGATGGCCTCAAATTGCAGCACAGGACTTGCTGAGGTGGAGGTGGCTTCATCCTGCATCTCAGGCCCTGGTGTGCTGTAAATGGCCTCAGCCAGAGCCACAGGCCCTGGTATGGTGTAGGTGGCCTCAGCCAGCAGCACAGGCCCTGGTGTGATTAACATGGCCTCAACCAGCAACACAGGCCCTGGTGTGGTGTAGATGGCCTCAGCCAGTGCCACAGGCACTGGTTTGGTGGGGGTGGCCTCAGCCAAAAGCACACAGGCCCTGGTGTGCTGTAGATGGCCTCAGCCAGAGCCACAGGCCCTGGGGTGGTGTAGATGGCCTCAGCCAGAAGCGGAAGCTCTGGCTTGATGCAGTCAACCTCAGCAATCAGTAAAGGAACTGGTGTGGTGTAGATGGCCTTAGCCACCAGCACAGGCCCTGGTGTGATTAACATGGCCTCAACCAGCAACACAGGCCCTGGTGTGGTGTAGATGGCCTCAGCCAGCAGCACAGGCCCTGGAGGGGTGTAGACGGCCTCAGCCAGCAGCACAGGCCCTGGAGGGGTGTAGATGGCCTCAGCCACCAGCACAGGCTCTGATTTGGTGTAGATGACCTAAGCCAGAGCCACAGGCCCTGGTGTGGTATAGATGGCCTCAGCCAGAGCCACAGGCCCTGGGGTGGTGTAGATTGCCTCAGCCAAAGTCAAAGGCCCTGTTGTGGTGTATTTTGCCTCAGCCAGCAGCACAGGCTCTGGTGGTTTGTAGATGGCCTCAGCCAGAGCCACAGGCGCTGGTGTGGTGTAAGTTGCCTCAGTCAAAAGCACACAGGCCCTGATGTAGTGTAGATGGCCTCAACAAGCAACACAGGCCTGGTGTGGTGTAGATGTCCTCTGACATAGCCACAGGCCCTGGTGTGGTGTAGATGGCCTCAGCCAGAGCCACAGGCCCTGGTGTGGTGTAGTTGGACTCAACCAGCAGCACAGGCTCTGGTGGGGTGCAGATGGCCTCAGCCAGAGCCACAGGCCCTGGTGTGGTGTAGTTGGCCTCAGCCAGCAGCACAGGATATGGTGGGGTGTAGATGGCCTCAGCCAGAAGCACATGCCCATGTGTGTTGTAGGTGGCCAAAGCTAGGAAAACAGGCCGTGGTGTTTGTAGATGGCCTCAACGTGCAGCACAGGACTTGGTGCGGTGGAGGTGGCCTCATCCTGCATCTCATGCCCTGGTGTGCTGTAGATGGCCTCAGCCAGAGCCACAGGCCCTGGTGTGGTGTAGGTGGCCTCAACCAGCAACACAGGCCCTGGTGGGGTGTAGATGGCCTCAGCCAGAAGCACATGCCCATGTGTGTTGTAGGTGGCCAAAGCTAGGAAAACAGGCCGTGGTGTGTTGTAGACGGCCTCAGCCAGCAGAACAGGCCCTGGTGTGATTAACATGGCCTCAACCAGCAACACAGGCCCTGGTGTGGTGTAGATGGCCTCAGCCAGCAGCACGGGCCGTGGAGCAGTGTAGATGGCCTGAACCAGAACCACAGGCCCTGGTGAAGTGTAGATGGCCTCAGCCAGAGCCACAGGCCCTGGTGTGGTGTGATATAGATGGCCTCAACCAGAGCCACAGGCCCTGGTGTGATTAACCTGGCCTCAACCAGCGACACAGGCCTTGTTGTAGTGTAGATGGCCTCAGCCAGCAGCACAGGCCCTTGTGTGGTGTAAGTTTCCTCAGTCAAAAGCACACAGGCCCTGATGTGG
Organism: Pelmatolapia mariae; assembly: GCF_036321145.2. NCBI lineage: Eukaryota > Metazoa > Chordata > Actinopteri > Cichliformes > Cichlidae > Pelmatolapia > Pelmatolapia mariae. The sequence continues at coordinate 7,870,068 of NC_086246.1, forward strand.
TGTAGTTGGCCAAAGTCATGAGCACAGGCCCTGGTGGGGTGTTGTAGATGGCCTGAGCTAGCAGCACAGGACTTGGTGAGGTGGAGGTGGCCTCATCCTGCAACTCAGGCCCTGGTGTGCTGTAGATGGCCTCAACCAGAGCCACAGGCCCTTGTGTGGTGTAGTTGGCCTCAGCCAGCAGCACAGGCTGTGGTGTGGTGTGCTGTAGTTGGCCTTACCCACCTGCACAGGCTCTGGTTTGGTGCAGGTTCCCTCAGCCAGAAGCATAAGACCTGGTGTGTTGCAATCATCCTCAACCAGCAGTAAAGGAACTGGTGTGGGTTAGGTGGTCTCAGTCAGAGCCACAGGCAAAGGTTTGGTGGAGGTGGCCTCAGCCAAAAGCACACAGGCCCTGATGTGGTGCAGATGGCCTCAGCCAGCAGCACATGCCCATGTGTGTTGTAGGTGGCCAAAGCTAGGAAAACAGGCCATGGTGTGTTGTAGATGGCCTCAGCCAGCAGAACAGGCCCTGGTGTGATTAACATGGCCTCAACCAGCAACACAGGCCCTGGTGTGGTGTAGATGGCCTCAGCCAGCAGCACAGGCCCTGGTGTGATTAACATGTCCTCAACCAGCAACACAGGCCCTGATGTGGTGTAGATGGCCTCAGCCAGAGCCACAGGCACTGGTTTGGTGTAGATGGCCTCAGCCAGCAGCACATGCCCATGTGTGTTGTAGGTGGCCAAAGCTAGGAAAACAGGCCGTGGTGTGTTGTAGACGGCCTCAGCCAGCAGAACAGGCCCTGCTGTGATTAACATGCCCTCAACCAGCAATACAGGCCCTGGTGTGGTGTAGATGGCCTCAGCCAGCAGCACAGGCCCTGGTGTGATAAACATGTCCTCAACCAGCAACACAGGCCCTGATGTGGTGTAGATGGCCTCAGCCAGAGCCACAGGCACTGGTTTGGTGGACATGGCCTCAGCCAGCAGCACATGCCCATGTGTGTTGTAGGTGGCCAAAGCTAGGAAAACAGGCCGTGGTGTGTTGTAGACGGCCTCAGCCAGCAGAACAGGCCCTGGTGTGATTAACATGGCCTCAACCAGCAACACAGGCCCTGGTGTGGTGTAGATGGCCTCAGCCAGCAGCACAGGCCCTGGTGTGATTAACATGTCCTCAACCAGCAACACAGGCCCTGATGTGGTGTAGATGGCCTCAGCCAGAGCCACAGGCACTGGTTTGGTGGACATGGCCTCAGCCAAAAGCACACAGGCCCTGATGTGGTGTAGATGGCCTCAGCCAGCAGCGCAGGCCCTGGTGTGATTAACATGGCCTCGACCAGCAACACAGGCCCTGGTGTGGTGTAGATGGCCTCAGCCAGCAGCACGGGCCCTGGAGCAGTGTAGATGGCCTCAGCCAGCAGCACAGGCCCTGGAGGGGTGTAGATGGCCTGAACCAGAACCACAGGCCCTGGTGAAGTGTAGATGGCCTCAGCCAGAGCCACAGGCCCTGGTGTGGTGTGATATAGATGGCCTCAACCAGAGCCACAGGCCCTGGTGTGATTAACCTGGCCTCAACCAGCGACACAGGCCTTGTTGTAGTGTAGATGGCCTCAGACAGCAGCACAGGCCCTTGTGTGGTGTAAGTTTCCTCAGTCAAAAGCACACAGGCCCTGATGTGGTGTAGTTGGCCAAAGTCATGAGCACAGGCCCTGGTGGGGTGTTGTAGATGGCCTGAGCTAGCAGCACAGGACTTGGTGAGGTGGCGGTGGCCTCATCCTGCAACTCAGGCCCTGGTGTGCTGTAGATGGCCTCAACCAGAGCCACAGGCCCTTGTGTGGTGTAGTTGGCCTCAGCCAGCAGCACAGGCTGTGGTGTGGTGTGCTGTAGTTGGCCTTACCCACCAGCACAGGCTCTGGTTTGGTGTAGGTTCCCTCAGCCAGAAGCATAAGACCTGGTGTGTTGCAATCATCCTCAACCAGCAGTAAAGGAACTGGTGTGGGTAAGGTGGTCTCAGTCAGAGCCACAGGCACTGGTTTGGTGGAGGTGGCCTCAGCCAAAAGCACACAGGCCCTGATGTGGTGCTGATTGCCTCAGCCAGCAGCACATGCCCATGTGTGTTGTAGGTGGCCAAAGCTAGGAAAACAGGCCATAGTGTGTTGTAGATGGCCTCAGCCAGCAGCACAGGCCCTGGTTTGATTAACATGGCCTCAACCAGCAACACAGGCCCTGGTGTGGTGTAGATGGCCTCAGCCAGCAGCAAAGTCCCTGGTGTGATTAACATGACCTCAACCAGCAACACAGGCCCTGATGTGGAGTAGTTGGCCTCAGCCAGCAGCACAGGCACTGGTTTGGTGTAGGTGGCCTCAGCCAAAAGCACTCAGCCAGCAGCACAGGCCCTGGTGTGATTAGCATGGCCTCAACCAGCAACACAGGCTGTGGTGTGTTGTAGATGGCCTCGACCAGCAAGACAGGCCCTACTTTGGTGTAGATGGCCTCAGCCAGAGCCACAGGCACTGGTTTGGTGGACGTGGCCTCAGCCAAAAGCACACAGGCCCTGATGTGGTGTAGATGGCCTCATCCAGAAGCACAGGCCCTGGTGTGATTAACATGGCCTCAACCAGCAACACAGGCTCTGGTGTGGTGTAGATGGCCTCAGCCAGCAGCACGGGCCCTGGAGGGGTGTAGATGGCCTCAGCCACCAGCACAGGCCCTGGAGTGGTGTAGATGGCCTTAACCAGAACCACAGGCCCTGGTGTAGTGTAGATGGCCTCAGCCAGAGCCACAGGCCCTGGTGTGGTGTGGTGTAGATGGCCTCAACCAGAGCCACAGGCCCTGGTGTGATTAACCTGGCCTCAACCAGCGACACAGGCCCTGGTGTAGTGTAGATGGCTTCAGCCAGCAGCACAGGCCCTTGTGTGGTGTATTTTTCCTCAGTCAAAAGCACACAGGCCCTGATGTGGTGTAGTTGGCCAAAGTCATGAGCACAGGCCCTGGTGGAGTGTTGTAGATGGCCTGAGCTAGCAGCACAGGACTTGGTGAGGTGGAGGTGGCCTCATCCTGCAACTCAGGCCCTGGTGTGCTGTAGATGGCCTCAACCAGAGCCACAGGCCCTTGTGTGGTGTAGTTGGCCTCAGCCAGCAGCACAGGCTGTGGTGTGGTGTGCTGTAGTTGGCCTTAGCCACCAGCACAGGCTCTGGTTTGGTGTAGGTGGCCTCAGCCAGAAGCATAAGACCTGGTGTGTTGCAATCATCCTCAACCAGCAGTAAAGGAACTGGTGTGGGTTAGGTGGCCTCAGCCAGAGCCACAGGCACTGGTTTGGTGTAGGTGGCCTCAGCCAAAAGCACACAGGCCCTGATGTGGTGTAGATGGCCTCAGCCAGCAGCACATGCCCATGTGTGTTGTAGGTGGCCAAAGCTAGGAAAACAGGCCGTGGTGTGTTGTAGATGGCCTCAGCCAGCACCACAGGCCCTGGTGTGGTGTAGATGGCGTCAGCCAGCAGCACAGTCCCTGGTGTGATTAACATGGCCTCAACCAGCAACACAGGCCCTGATGTGGTGTAGATGGCCTCAGCCAGAGCCACAGGCACTGGTTTGGTGGACATGGCCTCAGCCAAAAGCACACAGGCCCTGATGTGGTGTAGATGGCCTCAGCCAGCAGCACAGGCCCTGGTGTGATTAACATGGCCTCAACCAGCAACACAGGCCCTGGTGGGGTGTAGATGGCCTCAGCCAGAGCCACAGGCACTGGTTTGGTGTAGGTGGCCCCAGCCAAAAGCACTCAGCCAGCAGCACAGGCCCTGGTGTGATTAGCATGGCCTCAACCAGCAACACAGGCCCTGATGTGGTGTAGATGGCCTCAGCTAGCAGCACAGGCCCTGGTGTGATTAACATGGCCTCAACTTGCAACACAGGACCTGGTGTGGTGTAGATGGCCTCAGCCAGAGCCACAGGCCCTGGTGTGGTGTAGATGGCCTCATCCAGAGCCACAGGCCCTGGTGTGCTGTAGTTGGCCTCAGCCAGATCCACAGGCCCGGGGGTGGTGTAGATGGCCTCAGCCAGAAGCGGAAGCTCTGGCGTGTTGCAGTCAACCTCAGCAATCAGTAAAGGAACTGGTGTGGTGTAGATGGCCTTAGCCACCAGCACAGGCCCTGGTTTGGTGGAGGTAGCCTCAGCCAGAAGCGCAAGCCCTGGTGTGTTGCAGTAAACCTCAGCCAGCAGCACAGGACCTGGTGTGGTGTAGCTGGCCTCAGCCAGAAGCACATGCCCATGTGTGTTTTAGGTGGCCAAAGCTAGGAAAAGAGGCTGTGGTGTGTTGTAAATGGCCTCAACTTGCAGCACAGGAGTTGGTGAGGTGGAGGCGGCCTCATCCTGCAACTCAGGTCCTGGTGTGCTGTAGATGGCCTCAGCCAGAGCCACAGGCCCTGGTGTGATGTAGGTGGCATCAGCCAAAAGCACACAGACCCTGGTGTGGTGTAGATGGCCTCAGCCAGCAGCACAGGCCCTGTTGTGATTAACATGGCCTCAACCAGGAACACAGGCCCTGGTGTGGTGTAGATGGCCTCAGCCAGAGCCACAGGCACTGGTTTGGTGAAGGTTGCCTCAGCCAAAAGCACACAAGCCCTGATGTGGTGTAGATGGCCTCAGCCAGCAGGACATGCCCATGTGTGTTGTAGGTGGCCAAAGCTAGGAAAACAGGCCGTGGTGTGTTGTAGATTGCCACAACCAGCAACACAGGTCCTGGTGTGGTGTAGATGGCCTCAGCCAGAGCCACAGGGACTGGTTAGGTGGAGGTGGCCTCAGCCAAAAGCACACAGGCCCTGGTGTGCTGTAGATGGCCTCAGCCAGAGCCACAGGCCCATGTGTGTTGTAGATGGCCTCAGCCAGAAGAGGAAGCTCTTGCGTGTTGCAGTCAACCTCAGCAATCAGTAAAGGAACTGGTGTGGTGTATATGGCCTTAGCCACCAGCACAGGCCCTGATGTGGTGTAGATGGCCTCAGCCAGCAGCACGGGCCCTGAATGGGTGTAGATGGCCTCAGCCAGCAGCACGGGCCCTGAAGGGGTGTAGATGGCCTCAGCCAGCAGCACAAGCCCTGGAGGGGTGTAGATGGCCTTAACCAGAACCACAGGCCCTGGTGTAGTGTAGATGGCCTCAGCCAGAGCCACAGGCCCTGGTGTGGTGTGGTGTAGATGGCCTCAACCAGAGCCACAGGCCCATGTGTGTTGTAGATGGCCTCAGCCAGAAGGGGAAGCTCTTGCGTGTTGCAGTCAACCTCAGCAATCAGTAAAGGAACTGGTGTGGTGTATATGGCCTTAGCCACCAGCACAGGCCCTGGTGTGGTGTATATGGCCTCAACCAGCAACACAGGCTCTGGTGTGGTGTAGATGGCCTCAGCCAGCAGCACGGGCCCTGAAGGGGTGTAGATGGCCTCAGCCACCAGCACAGGCCCTGGAGGGGTGTAGATGGCCTTAACCAGAACCACAGGCCCTGGTGTAGTGTAGATGGCCTCAGCCAGAGCCACAGGCCCTGGTGTGGTGTGGTGTAGATGGCCTCAACCAGAGCCACAGGCCCTGGTGTGATTAACCTGGCCTCAACCAGCGACACAGGCCCTGGTGTAGTGTAGATGGCTTCAGCCAGCAGCACAGGCCCTTGTGTGGTGTATTTTTCCTCAGTCAAAAGCACACAGGCCCTGATGTGGTGTAGTTGGCCAAAGTCATGAGCACAGGCCCTGGTGGAGTGTTGTAGATGGCCTGAGCTAGCAGCACAGGACTTGGTGAGGTGGAGGTGGCCTCATCCTGCAACTCAGGCCCTGGTGTGCTGTAGATGGCCTCAACCAGCGCCACAGGCCCTTGTGTGGTGTAGTTGGCCTCAGCCAGCAGCACAGGCTGTGGTGTGGTGTGCTGTAGTTGGCCTTAGCCACCAGCACAGGCTCTGGTTTGGTGTAGGTGGCCTCAGCCAGAAGCATAAGACCTGGTGTGTTGCAATCATCCTCAACCAGCAGTAAAGGAACTGGTGCGGGTTAGGTGGCCTCAGCCAGAGCCACAGGCACTGGTTTGGTGTAGGTGGCCTCAGCCAAAAGCACACAGGCCCTGATGTGGTGTAGATGGCCTCAGCCAGCAGCACATGCCCATGTGTGTTGTAGGTGGCCAAAGCTAGGAAAACAGGCCGTGGTGTGGTGTAGATGGCGTCAACCAGCAGCACAGTCCCTGGTGTGATTAACATGGCCTCAACCAGCAACACAGGCCCTGATGTGGTGTAGATGGCCTCAGCCAGAGCCACAGGCACTGGTTTGGTGGACATGGCCTCAGCCAAAAGCACACAGGCCCTGATGTGGTGTAGATGGCCTCAGCCAGCAGCACAGGCCCTGGTGTGATTAACATGGCCTCAACCAGCAACACAGGCCCTGGTGGGGTGTAGATGGCCTCAGCCAGAGCCACAGGCACTGGTTTGGTGTAGGTGGCCCCAGCCAAAAGCACTCAGCCACCAGCACAGGCCCTGGTGTGATTAGCATGGCCTCAACCAGCAACACAGGCCCTGATGTGGTGTAGATGGCCTCAGCCAGCAGCACAGGCCCTGGTGTGATTAACATGGCCTCAACTTGCAACACAGGACCTGGTGTGGTGTAGATGGCCTCAGCCAGAGCCACAGGCCCTGGTGTGGTGTAGATGGCCTCATCCAGAGCCACAGGCCCTGGTGTGCTGTAGTTGGCCTCAGCCAGAGCCACAGGCCCTGGGGTGGTGTAGATGGCCTCAGCCAGAAGCGGAAGCTCTGGCGTGTTGCAGTCAACCTCAGCAATCAGTAAAGGAACTGGTTTGGTGTAGATGGCCTTAGCCACCAGCACAGGCCCTGGTTTGGTGGAGGTAGCCTCAGCCAGAAGCGCAAGCCCTGGTGTGTTGCAGTAAACCTCAGCCAGCAGCACAGGACCTGGTGTGGTGTAGCTGGCCTCAGCCAGAAGCACATGCCCATGTGTGTTGTAGGTGGCCAAAGCTAGGAAAACAGGCTGTGGTGTGTTGTAGATGGCCTCAACTTGCAGCACAGGAGTTGGTGAGGTGGAGGCGGCCTCATCCTGCAACTCAGGTCCTGGTGTGCTGTAGATGGCCTCAGCCAGAGCCACAGGCCCTGGTGTGGTGTAGGTGGCATCAGCCAAAAGCACACAGGCCCTGGTGTGGTGTAGATGACCTCAGCCAGCAGCACAGGCCCTGTTGTGATTAACATGGCCTCAACCAGCAACACAGGCCCTGGTGTGGTGTAGATGGTCTCAGCAAGAGCCAAAGGCACTGGTTTGGTGGAGGTGGCCTCAGCCAAAAGCACATAGGCCCTGATGTGGTGTAGATGGCCTCAGCCAGCAGCACATGCCCATGTGTGTTGTAGGTGGCCAAAGCTAGGAAAACAGGCCGTGGTGTGTTGTAGATGGCCTCAACCAGCAACACAGGACTTGCTGAGGTGGAGGTGGCCTCATCCTGCATCTCAGGCCCTGGTGTGCTGTACATGGCCTCAGCCAGAGCCACAGGCCCTGGTGTGGTGTAGGTGGCCTCAGCCAGCAGCACAGGCCCTGGTGTGATTAACATGGCCTCAACCAGCAACACAGGTTGTGGTGTGTTGTAGATGGCCTCGACCAGCAAGACAGGCCCTACTTTGGTGTAGATGGCCTCAGCCAGAGCCACAGGCACTGGTTTGGTGGACGTGGCCTCAGCCAAAAGCACACAGGCCCTGATGTGGTGTAGATGGCCTCATCCAGAAGCACAGGCCCTGGTGTGATTAACATGGCCTCAACCAGCAACACAGGCCCTGGTGGGGTGTAGATGGCCTCAGCCAGAGCCACAGGCACTGGTTTGGTGTAGGTGGCCTCAGCCAAAAGCACTCAGCCAGCAGCACAGGCCCTGGTGTGATTAACATGGCCTCAACCAGCAACACAGGCCCTGATGTGGTGTAGATGGCCTCAGCCAGAGCCAAAGGCCCTGGTGTTGTGCGGATGGCCTCAGCCAGAAGCGGAAGCTCTGGCGTGTTGCAGTCAACCTCAGCAATCAGTAAAGGAACTGGTGTGGTGTATATGGCCTTAGCCACCAGCACAGGCCCTGGTTTGGTGTAGGTGCCCTCAGCCAGAAGCGCAAACCCTGGTGTGTTGCAGTCAACCTCAGCCAGAGCCACTGGCCCTGGTGTGGTGTAGATGGCCTCAGCCAGCAGCACAAGCCCTGGAGGGGTGTAGATGGCCTTAACCAGAACCACAGGCCCTGGTGTAGTGTAGATGGCCTCAGCCAGAGCCACAGGCCCTGGTGTGGTGTGGCGTAGATGGCCTCAACCAGAGCCACAGGCCCATGTGTGTTGTAGATGGCCTCAGCCAGAAGGGGAAGCTCTTGCGTGTTGCAGTCAACCTCAGCAATCAGTAAAGGAACTGGTGTGGTGTATATGGCCTTAGCCACCAGCACAGGCCCTGGTGTGGTGTATATGGCCTCAACCAGCAACACAGGCTCTGGTGTGGTGTAGATGGCCTCAGCCAGCAGCACGGGCCCTGAAGGGGTGTAGATGGCCTCAGCCACCAGCACAGGCCCTGGAGGGGTGTAGATGGCCTTAACCAGAACCACAGGCTCTGGTGTAGTGTAGATGGCCTCAGCCAGAGCCACAGGCCCTGGTGTGGTGTGGTGTAGATGGCCTCAACCAGAGCCACAGGCCCTGGTGTGATTAACCTGGCCTCAACCAGCGACACAGGCCCTGGTGTAGTGTAGATGGCTTCAGCCAGCAGCACAGGCCCTTGTGTGGTGTATTTTTCCTCAGTCAAAAGCACACAGGCCCTGATGTGGTGTAGTTAGCCAAAGTCATGAGCACAGGCCCTGGTGGAGTGTTGTAGATGGCCTGAGCTAGCAGCACAGGACTTGGTGAGGTGGAGGTGGCCTCATCCTGCAACTCAGGCCCTGGTGTGCTGTAGATGGCCTCAACCAGAGCCACAGGCCCTTGTGTGGTGTAGTTGGCCTCAGCCAGCAGCACAGGCTGTGGTGTGGTGTGCTGTAGTTGGCCTTAGCCACCAGCACAGGCTCTGGTTTGGTGTAGGTGGCCTCAGCCAGAAGCATAAGACCTGGTGTGTTGCAATCATCCTCAACCAGCAGTAAAGGAACTGGTGTGGGTTAGGTGGCCTCAGCCAGAGCCACAGGCACTGGTTTGGTGTAGGTGGCCTCAGCCAAAAGCACACAGGCCCTGATGTGGTGTAGATGGCCTCAGCCAGCAGCACATGCCCATGTGTGTTGTAGGTGGCCAAAGCTAGGAAAACAGGCCGTGGTGTGGTGTAGATGGCGTCAACCAGCAGCACAGTCCCTGGTGTGATTAACATGGCCTCAACCAGCAACACAGGCCCTGATGTGGTGTAGATGGCCTCAGCCAGAGCCACAGGCACTGGTTTGGTGGACATGGCCTCAGCCAAAAGCACACAGGCCCTGATGTGGTGTAGATGGCCTCAGCCAGCAGCACAGGCCCTGGTGTGATTAACATGGCCTCAACCAGCAACACAGGCCCTGGTGGGGTGTAGATGGCCTCAGCCAGAGCCACAGGCACTGGTTTGGTGTAGGTGGCCCCAGCCAAAAGCACTCAGCCAGCAGCACAGGCCCTGGTGTGATTAGCATGGCCTCAACCAGCAACACAGGCCCTGATGTGGTGTAGATGGCCTCAGCTAGCAGCACAGGCCCTGGTGTGATTAACATGGCCTCAACTTGCAACACAGGACCTGGTGTGGTGTAGATGGCCTCAGCCAGAGCCACAGGCCCTGGTGTGGTGTAGATGGCCTCATCCAGAGCCACAGGCCCTGGTGTGCTGTAGTTGGCCTCAGCCAGAGCCACAGGCCCTGGGGTGGTGTAGATGGCCTCAGCCAGAAGCGGAAGCTCTGGCGTGTTGCAGTCAACCTCAGCAATCAGTAAAGGAACTGATTTGGTGTAGATGGCCTTAGCCACCAGCACAGGCCCTGGTTTGGTGGAGGTAGCCTCAGCCAGAAGCGCAAGCCCTGGTGTGTTGCAGTAAACCTCAGCCAGCAGCACAGGACCTGGTGTGGTGTAGCTGGCCTCAGCCAGAAGCACATGCCCATGTGTGTTGTAGGTGGCCAAAGCTAGGAAAACAGGCTGTGGTGTGTTGTAGATGGCCTCAACTTGCAGCACAGGAGTTGGTGAGGTGGAGGCGAACTCATCCTGCAACTCAGGTCCTGGTGTGCTGTAGATGGCCTCAGCCAGAGCCACAGGCCCTGGTGTGGTGTAGGTGGCATCAGCCAAAAGCACACAGGCCCTGGTGTGGTGTAGATGACCTCAGCCAGCAGCACAGGCCCTGTTGTGATTAACATGGCCTCAACCAGCAACACAGGCCCTGGTGTGGTGTAGATGGTCTCAGCAAGAGCCAAAGGCACTGGTTTGGTGGAGGTGGCCTCAGCCAAAAGCACATAGGCCCTGATGTGGTGTAGATGGCCTCAGCCAGCAGCACATGCCCATGTGTGTTGTAGGTGGCCAAAGCTAGGAAAACAGGCCGTGGTGTGTTGTAGATGGCCTCAACCAGCAACACAGGACTTGCTGAGGTGGAGGTGGCCTCATCCTGCATCTCAGGCCCTGGTGTGCTGTACATGGCCTCAGCCAGAGCCACAGGCCCTGGTGTGGTGTAGGTGGCCTCAGCCAGCAGCACAGGCCCTGGTGTGATTAACATGGCCTCAACCAGCAACACAGGCTGTGGTGTGTTGTAGATGGCCTCGACCAGCAAGACAGGCCCTACTTTGGTGTAGATGGCCTCAGCCAGAGCTACAGGCACTGGTTTGGTGGACGTGGCCTCAGCCAAAAGCACACAGGCCCTGATGTGGTGTAGATGGCCTCATCCAGAAGCACAGGCCCTGGTGTGATTAACATGGCCTCAACCAGCAACACAGGCCCTGGTGGGGTGTAGATGGCCTCAGCCAGAGCCACAGGCACTGGTTTGGTGTAGGTGGCCTCAGCCAAAAGCACTCAGCCAGCAGCACAGGCCCTGGTGTGATTAACATGGCCTCAACCAGCAACACAGGCCCTGATGTGGTGTAGATGGCCTCAGCCAGAGCCAAAGGCCCTGGTGTTGTGCGGATGGCCTCAGCCAGAAGCGGAAGCTCTGGCGTGTTGCAGTCAACCTCAGCAATCAGTAAAGGAACTGGTGTGGTGTATATGGCCTTAGCCACCAGCACAGGCCCTGGTTTGGTGTAGGTGCCCTCAGCCAGAAGCGCAAACCCTGGTGTGTTGCAGTCAACCTCAGCCAGAGCCACTGGCCCTGGTGTGGTGTAGATTGCATCAGCCAGAGCACCAGGCCCTGGTGTGGTGTAGATTGCCTCAGCCAAAGCCACAGGCCCTTGTGTGGTGTAGATGGCCTCAGCCAGAGCCACAGGCCCTGGTGTGGTGTAGTTGGCCTTACCCAGCAGAACAGGCCCTGGTGTGATGTAGATGGCCTCAGACCGAGCCACAGGCCCTGGTGTGGTGTAGTTGGCCTCAACCAGCAGCACAGGCACTGGTGGGGTGTAGATGGCCCCAGCAAGAGCCCCAGGCCCTGTCGTGGTGTTGTTGGCCTTAGCCAGCATAACAGGACCTGGTTAGGTGGAGGTGGCCAAAGCAAGGAGCACAGGCCCTGGTGTGGTGTAGATGGCCTCAGCCAGAGCCACAGGCCCTGGTGTGGTGTAGATTGCCTCTGCCAAAGCCAAAGGCCCTGGTGTGGTGTATTTGGCCTTTGCCAGCAGCACAGGCTCTGGTGGGGTGTAGATGGCCTCAGCCAGAGCCACAGGCCCTGGTGTGGTGTAAGTTGCCTCAGTCAAAAGCTCACAGGCCCTGATGTAGTGTAGATGGCCTCAACAAGCAACACAGGCCTGGTGTGGTGTAGATGTCCTCAGACAGCAACACAGGCCCTGGTGGGGTGTAGATGGCCTCAGCCAGAGCCACAGGCCCTGGTGTGGTGTAGTTGGCCTCAACCAGCAGCACAGGCTCTGGTGGGGTGCAGATGGCCTCAGCCAGAGCCACAGGAACTGGTGTGGTGTAGTTGGCCTCAGCCAGCAGCACAGGATCTGGTGTGGTGTAGATGGCCTCAGAAAGAGCCACAGGCCCTGGTTTGGTGGAGGTGGCCTCCGCCAAAAGCACACAGGCCCTGATGTGGTTTTAAGTTGCCTCAGCCAAAAGCACACAGGACCTGGTGTGGTGTAGCTGGCCTCAGCCAGAAGCACATGCTCATGTGTGTTGTAGGTGGCCAAAGCTAGTAAAACAGGCCGTGGTGTGTTGTAGATGGCCTCAAATTGCAGCACAGGACTTGCTGAGGTGGAGGTGGCCTCATCCTGCATCTCAGGCCCTGGTGTGCTGTAGATGGCCTCAGCCAGAGCCACAGGCCCTGGTATGGTGTAGGTGGCCTCAGCCAGCAGCACAGGCCCTGGTGTGATTAACATGGCCTCAACCAGCAACACAGGCCCTGGTGTGGTGTAGATGGCCTCAGCCAGTGCCACAGGCACTGGTTTGGTGGAGGTGGCCTCAAGAAAAAGGACAAAGGCCATGGTGTGCTGTAGATGGCCTCAGCCAGAGCCACAGGCCCTGGGGTGGTGTAGATGGCCTCAGCCAGAAGCGGAAGCTCTGGCTTGATGCAGTCAACCTCAGCAATCAGTAAAGGAACTGGTGTGGTGTAGATGGCCTTAGCCACCAGCACAGGCCCTGGTGTGATTAACATGGCCTCAACCAGCAACACAGGCCCTGGTGTGGTGTAGATGGCCTCAGCCAGCAGCACAGGCCCTGGAGGGGTGTAGACGGCCTCAGCCAGCAGCACAGGCCCTGGAGGGGTGTAGATGGCCTCAGCCACCAGCACACGCTCTGATTTGGTGTAGATGACCTAAGCCAGAGCCACAGTCCCTGGTGTGGTATAGATGGCCTCAGCCAGAGCCACAGGCCTGGTGTGGTGTAGATTGCCTCAGCCACAGCCAAAGGCCCTGGTGTGGTGTATTTGGCCTCAGCCAGCAGCACAGGTTCTGTTGGGGTGTAGATGGCCTCATCCAGAGCCACAGGCCCTGGTGTGGTGTAAGTTGCCTCAGTCAAAAGCACACAGGCCCTGATGTAGTGTAGATGGCCTCAACAAGCAACACAGGCCTGGTGTGGTGTAGTTGGACTCAGCCAGCAGCACAGGATATGGTGGGGTGTAGATGGCCTCAGCCAGAAGCACATGCCCATGTGTGTTGTAGGTGGCCAAAGCTAGGAAAACAGGCCGTGGTGTGTTGTAGATGGCCTCAACTTGCAGCACAGGACTTGGTGAGGTGGAGGTGGCCTCATCCTGCATCTCATGCCCTGGTGTGCTGTAGATGGCCTCAGCCAGAGACACAGGCCCTGGTGTGGTGTAGGTGGCCTCAACCAGCAACACAGGCCCTGGTGTGGTGTAGATGGACTCAGCCAGCAGCACGGGCCCTGGAGGGGTGTAGATGGCCTCAGCCAGTAGCACAGGCCCTGGAGGGGTGTAGATGACCTTAACCAGAACGACAGGCCCTGGTGTAGTGTAGATGGCCTCAGCAAGAGCCACAGGCCCTCGTGTGGTGTGGTGTAGATGGCCTCAACCAGAGCCACAGGCCCTGGTGTGATTAACCTGGCCTCAGCCAGCAGCACAGGCCCTGGTGTGGTGTAAGTTTCCTCAGTCAAAAGCACACAGTCCCTGATGTGGTGTAGTTGGCCAAAGTCATGAGCACAGGCCCTGGTGGGGTGTTGTAGATGGCCTGAGCTAGTAGCACAGGACTTGGTGAGGTGGAGGTGGCCTCATCCTGCAACTCAGGCCCTGCTGTGCTGTAGATGGCCTCAATCAGAGCCACATGCCCATGTATGGTGTAGATTGCCTCACCCAGAGCCACAGGCCCTTGTGTGGTGTAGTTGGCCTCAGCCAGCAGCACAGGCTGTGGTGTGGTGTGCTGTAGTTGGCCTTAGCCACCAGCACAGGCTCTGGTTTGGTGTAGGTGGCCTCAGACAGTAGCATAAGACCTGGTGTGTTGCAATCATCCTCAACCAGCAGTAAAGGAACTGGTGTGGGTTAGGTGGCCTCAGCCAGAGCCACAGGCACTGGTTTGGTGTAGATGGCCTCAGCCAGCAGCACATGCCCATGTGTGTTGTAGGTGGCCAAAGCTAGGAAAACAGGCCGTGGTGTGTTGTAGACGGCCTCAGCCAGCAGAACAGGCCCTGGTGTGATTAACATGGCCTCAACCAGCAACACAGGCCCTGGTGTGGTGTAGATGGCCTCAGCCAGCAGCACAGGCCCTGGTGTGATTAACATGTCCTCAACCAGCAACACAGGCCCTGATGTGGTGTAGATGGCCTCAGCCAGAGCCACAGGCACTGGTTTGGTGGACATGGCCTCAGCCAAAAGCACACAGGCCCTGATGTGGTGTAGATGGCCTCAGCCAGCAGCACAGGCCCTGGTGTGATTAACATGGCCTCAACCCGCAACACAGGCCCTGGTGCGGTGTAGATGGCCTCAGCCAGAGCCACAGGCACTACTTTGGTGTAGGTGGCCTCAGCCAAAAGCACTCAGCCAGCAGCACATGCCCTGGTGTGATTAACATGGCCTCAACCAGCAACACAGTCCCTGATGTGGTGTAGATGGCCTCAGCCAGCAGCACAGGCCCTGGTGTGATTAACATGGCCTCAACCAGCAACACAGTCACTGGTGTGGTGTAGATGGCCTCATCCAGAGCCACTGGCCCTGGTGTGGTGTAGATGGCCTCATCCAGAGCCACAGGCCCTGGTGTGCTGTAGTTGGCCTCAGCCAGAGCCACAGGCCCTGCTGTGGTGTAGATGGCCTCAGCCAGAAGCGGAAGCTCTGGCGTGTTGCAGTCAACCTCAGCAATCAGTAAAGGAACTGGTGTGGTGTAGATGGCCTTAGCCACCAGCACAGGCCCTGGTTTGGTGGAGGTAGCCTCAGCCAGAAGCGCAAGCCCTGGTGTGTTGCAGTAAACCTCAGCCAGCAGCACAGGCCCTTGTGTGGTGTAGCTGGCCTCAGCCAGAAGCACATGCCCATGTGTGTTGTAGGTGGCCAAAGCTAGGAAAACAGGCTGTGGTGTGTTGTAGATGGCCTCAACTTGCAGTACAGGAGTTGGTGAGGTGGAGGCGGCCTCATCCTGCAACTCAGGTCCTGGTGTTCTGTAGATGGCCTCAGCCAGAGCCACAGGCCGTGGTGTGGTGTAGGTGGCATCAGCCAAAAGCACACAGGCCCTGATGTGGAGTAGATGGCCTCAGCCAGCAGCACAGGCCCTGGTGTGATTAACATGGCCTCAACCAGCAACACAGGCCCTGGTGTGGTGTAGATGGCCTCAGCCAGAGCCACAGGCACTGGTTTGGTGGAGGTGGCCTCAGCCAAAAGCACACAGGCCCTGATGTGGTGTAGATGGCCTCAGCCAGCAGCACATGCCCATGTGTGTTGTAGGTGGCCAAAGCTAGGAAAACAGGCCGTGGTGTGTTGTAGATGGCCTCAACCAGCAACACAGGCCCTGCTGAGGTGTAGATGGCCTCAGCCAGAGAAACAGGCACTGGTTTGGTGGACGTGGCCTCAGCCAAAAACACTCAGACAGCAACACAGGCCCTGGTGTGATTAACATGGCCTCATCCAGCAACACAGGCCCTGGTGTGATTAACATGGCCTCAACCAGCAACACAGGACCTGGTGTGGTGTAAATGGCCTCAGGCAGAGCCAAAGGCCCTGGTGTGGTGTAGATGGCCTCATCCAGAGCCACAGGCCCTGGTTTGCTGTAGTTGGCCTCAGTCTGAGCCACAGGCAGTGGGGTGGTGTAGATGGCCTCAGCCAGAAGCGGAAGCTCTGGCGTGTTGCAGTCCACCTCAGCAATAAGTAAAGGAACTGGTGTTGTGTATATGGCCTTAGCCACCAGCACAGGCCCTGGTTTGGTGTAGGTGGCCTCAGCCAGAAGCGCAAGCCCGGGTGTGTTGCAGTCAACCTCAGCCAGAGCCACTGGCCCTGGTGTGGTGTAGCTGGCCTCAGTCAGAAGCACATGCCCATGTGTGATTAACATGGCCTCAACCAGCAACACAGGCCCTGGTGTGGTGTAGATGGCCTCAGCCAGAGCCACAGGGACTGGTGTGCTGTAGTTGGCCTTAGCCAGATCCACAGGCCCTGGTGTGGTGTAGATGGCCTCAGGCAGAAGCGGAAGCCCTGGCATGTTGCAGTCAACCTCAACAATCAGTAAAGGAACTGGTGTGGTGTAGATGGCCTTAGCCACCAGCACTGGCCTTGGTGTGGTGTAGATGGCCTCAGCCAGAGCCACAGGCACTGGTGGGGTGTAGATGGCCTCAGCCAGAGCCACAGGCCCTGGTTTGGTGTAAGTTTCCTCAGTCAAAAGCAAACAGGGCCTGGTGTGGATTTGTGTAGTAAGCCTCAACCAGCAACACAGGCCCTGGTGTGGTGTAGATGGCCTCAGCCAGAGCCACAGGCCCTGGTGTGGTGTAGATGGCCTCAGCCAGAGCCACAGGCCCTGGTGGGGTGTAGATGGTCTCAGCCAGACCCACAGGCCCTGGTGTGATTAACCTGGCCTCAACCAGCACCACAGGCCCTGGTGTGGTGTAGCTGGCCTTAGCCACCAGCACAGGCTCTGATTTGGTGTAGATGGCCTCAGCCAGAGCCACAGGCCCTGGTGTGGTGTAGATGGCCTCAGCCAGAGCCACAAGCCCTGGTGTGGTGTAGATTGCCTCAGCCAAAGCCACAGGCCCTGGTGTGGTGTAGATTGCCTCAGCCAGACCGACAGGCCCTGGTGTGGTGTAGATGGCCTCAGCCAGAGCCACAGGCCCTGGTGGGGTGTAGATGGTCTCAGCCAGACCCACAGGCCTGGTGTGATTAGCCTGTCCTCAACCAGCAACACAGGCCCTGGTGTGGTGTAGATGGCCTCAGCCAGAGCCACAGGCCCTGGTGTGGTGTAGATGGCCTCAGCCAGAGCCACATGCCCTGGTGGGGTGTAGATGGCCTCAGAAAGAACCACAGGCCCTGGTTTGGTGGAGGTGGCCTCAGCCCAAAGCACACAGGCCCTGATGTGGTGTAAGTTGCCTCAGTCAAAAGGACACAGGCCCTGGTGTGGTGTAGATGGCCTCAGCCAGAAGCACATGCCCATGTGTGTTGTAGGTGGCCAAAGCTAGGAAAACAGGCCGTGGTGTGTTGTAGATGGCCTCAACTTGCAGCACAGGACTTGGTGAGGTGGAGGTGGCCTCATCCTCCATCTCAGGCCCTGGTGTGCTGTAGATGGCCTCAGCCAGAGCCACAGGCCCTGGTGTGGTGTAGGTGGCCTCAGCCAGCAGCACAGGCCCTGGTGTGATTAACATGGCCTCAACCAGCAACACAGGCCCTGGTGTGGTGTAGATGGCCTCAGCCAGAGCCACAGGCACTGATGTGCTGTAGTTGGCCTTAGCCAGAGCCACAGGCCCTGGTGTGGTGTAGATGGCCTCAGGCAGAAGCGGAAGCCCTGGCATGTTGCAGTCAACCTCAACAGTCAGTAAAGGAACTGGTGTGGTGTAGATGGCCTTAGCCACCAGCACTGGCCTTGGTGTGGTGTAGATGGCCTCAGCCAGAGCCAAAGGCACTGGTGGGGTGTAGATGGCCTCAGCCAGAGCCACAGGCCCTGGTTTGGTGTAAGTTTCCTCAGTCAATAGCAAACAGGGCCTGGTGTGGATTTGTGTAGTAAGCCTCAACCAGCAACACAGGCCCTGGTGTGGTGTAGATGGCCTCAGCCAGAGCCACAGGCCCTGGTGTGGTGTAGATGGCCTCAGCCAGAGCCACAAGCCCTGGTGTGGTGTAGATTGCCTAAGCCAAAGCCACAGGCCCTGGTGTGGTGTAGATTGCCTCAGTCAGACCCACAGGCCCTGGTGTGGTGTAGATGGCCTAAGCCAGAGCCACAGGCCCTGGTGGGGTGTAGATGGTCTCAGCCAGACCCACAGGCCTGGTGTGATTAACCTGGCCTCAACCAGCACCACAGGCCCTGGTGTGGTGTGGTGTAGATGGCCTCATCAAGAGCCACATTCCCTGGTCTGGTTAACCTGGCCTCAACCAGTAACACAGGCCCTGGTGTGGTGTAGTTGGCCTTAGCCACCAGCACAGGCACTGATTTGGTGTAGATGGCCTCAGCCAGAACCACAGGCCCTGGTGTGGTGTAGATGGCCTCAGCCAGAGCCACAAGCCCTGGTGTGGTGTAGATTGCCTCAGCCAAAGCCACAGGCCCTAGTGGGATGTAGTTTTCCTCAGCCAGCAGCACAGGCTCTGGTGTGATTAACATGGCCTCAACCAGCAACACAGGCCCTGGTGTGGTGTAGATGGCCTCAGCCAGCAGCACAGGCTCTGGTGTGATTAACATGGCCTCAACCAGCAACACAGGCCCTGGTGTGGTGTAGATGGCATCAGCCAGAGCCACAGGCCCTGGTGTGGTGTAGATGGCATCAGCCAGAAGCGGAAGCCCTGGCGTGTTGCAGTCAAACTCCGCAATCAGTAAAGGAACTGGTGTGGTGTAGATGGCCTCAGCCACCAGCACAGGCCTTGGTGTGGTGTAC
Source organism: Pelmatolapia mariae (assembly GCF_036321145.2). NCBI lineage: Eukaryota > Metazoa > Chordata > Actinopteri > Cichliformes > Cichlidae > Pelmatolapia > Pelmatolapia mariae. Next base: position 7,888,564 of record NC_086246.1, read on the forward strand.
ATGGCCTCAGCCAGAGCCACAGGCACTGGTGTGGTGTAGATTGCCTCAGCCAGACCCACAGGCCCTGGTGTGGTGTAGATGGCCTCAGAAAGAGCCACAGGTCCTGGTTTGGTGGAGGTGGCCTCAGCCAAAATCACACAGGCCCTGGTGTGGTGTCAGTTTCCTCAGTCAAAAGCAAACAGGCCCTGGTGTGGTGTAGATGGCCTCAGGCAGAAGCGGAAGCCCTGGCATGTTGCAGTCAACCTCAACAATCAGTAAAGGAACTGGTGTGGTGTAGATGGCCTTAGCCACCAGCACTGGCCTTGGTGTGGTGTAGATGGCCTCAGCCAGACCCACAGGCACTGGTGGGGTGTAGATGGCCTCAGCCAGAGCCACAGGCCCTGGTTTGGTGTAAGTTTCCTGAGTCAATAGCAAACAGGGCCTGGTGTGGATTTGTGTAGTAAGCCTCAACCAGCAACACAGGCCCTGGTGTGGTGTAGATGGCCTCAGCCAGAGCCACAGGCCCTGGTGTGGTGTAGATGGCCTCAGCCAGAGCCACAAGCCCTGGTGTGGTGTAGATTGCCTCAGCCAAAGCCACAGGCCCTGGTGTGGTGTAGATGGCCTCAGCCAGAGCCACAGGCCCTGGTGGGGTGTAGATGGTCTCAGCCAGACCCACAGGCCTGCTGTGATTAACCTGGCCTCACCCAGCACCACAGGCCCTGGTGTGGTGTGGTGTAGATGGCCTCATCAAGAGCCACATTCCCTGGTCTGGTTAACCTGGCCTCAACCAGTAACACAGGCCCTGGTGTGGTGTAGTTGGCCTTAGCCACCAGCACAGGCACTGATTCGGTGTAGATGGCCTCAGCCAGAGCCACAGGCCCTGGTGTGGTGTAGATTGCCTCAGCCAAAGCCACAGACCCTAGTGTTATGTAGTTTTCCTCAGCCAGCAGCACAGGCTCTGGTGTGATTAACATGGCCTCAACCAGCAACACAGGCCCTGGTGTGGTGTAGATGGCCTCAGCCAGCAGCACAGGCTCTGGTGTGATTAACATGGCCTCAACCAGCAACACAGGCCCTGGTGTGGTGTACATGGCATCAGCCAGAGCCACAGGCCCTGGTGTGGTGTAGATGGCCTCAGCCAGAAGCGGAAGCCCTGGCGTGTTGCAGTCAACCTCCGCAATCAGTAAAGGAACTGGTGTGGTGTAGATGGCCTCAGCCACCAGCACAGGCCTTGGTGTGGTGTACATGGCCTCAGCCAGAGCCACAGGCCCTGGTGTGGTGTAGATTGCCTCAGCCATACCCACAGGCCCTGGTGTGGTGTAGATGGCCTCAGAAAGAGCCACAGGTCCTGGTTTGGTGGAGGTGGCCTCAGCCAAAATCACACAGGCCCTGGTGTGGTGTCAGTTTCCTCAGTCAAAAGCAAACAGACGCTGGTGTGGATTTGTGTAGTAAGCCTCAACCAGCAACACAGGCCCTGGTGTGGTGTAGATGGCCTCAGCCAGCAACACATGCCCTGGTGTGGTGTAGATGGCCTCAGCCAGAGCCACAGGCCCTGGTGTGGTGTAGATGGCCTCAGCCAGAGCCACAGGCCGTGGTGGGGTGTAGATGGTCTCAGCCAGTCCCACAGGCCCTGGTGTGATTAACCTGGCCTCAACCAGCACCACAGGCCCTGGTGTGGTGTGGTGTAGATGGCCTCATCAAGAGCCACATTCCCTGGTCTGGTTAACCTGGCCTCAACCAGTAACACAGGCCCTGGTGTGGTGTAGTTGGCCTTAGCCACCAGCACAGGCACTGATTTGGTGTAGATGGCCTCAGCCAGAGCCACAGGCCCTGGTGTGGTGTAGATGGCCTCAGCCAGAGCCACAAGCCCTGGTGTGGTGTAGATTGCCTCAGCCAAAGCCACAGGCTCTGGTGTGGTGTAGGTGGCCTCAGCCAGCAGCACAGGCCCTGGTGTGCTGTAGATGGCCTCAGCCAGAGCCACAGGCCCTGGTGTGGTGTAGGTGGCCTCAGCCAGCAGCACAGGCCCTGGTGTGATTAACATGGCCTCAACCAGCAACACAGGCCCTGGTGTGCTGTAGATGGCCTCAGCCAGAGCAAAAGGCCCTGGTGTGGTGTAAGTTGCCTCAGCCAAAAGCACACAGGCCCTGATGTAGTGTAGATGGCCTCAACAAGCAACACAGGCCTGGTATGGTGTAGATGTCCTCAGCCAGAGCCACAGGCCCTGGTGTGGTGTAGTTGGCCTCAGCCAGCAGCACAGGATCTGGTGGGGTGTAGATGGCCTCAGAAAGAACCACAGGCCCTGGTTTGGTGGAGGTGGCCTCAGCCCAAAGCACACAGGCCCTGATGTGGTGTAAGTTGCCTCAGTCAAAAGGACACAGTCCCTGGTGTGGTGTAGATGGCCTCAGCCAGAAGCACATGCCCATGTGTGTTGTAGGTGGCCAAAGCTAGGAAAACAGGCCGTGGTGTGTTGTAGATGGCCTCAACTTGCAGCACAGGACTTGGTGAGGTGGAGGTGGCCTCATCCTCCATCTCAGGCCCTGGTGTGCTGTAGATGGCCTCAGCCAGAGCCACAGGCCCTGGTGTGGTGTAGGTGGCCTCAGCCAGCAGCACAGGCCCTGGTGTGATTAACATGGCCTCAACCAGCAACACAGGCCCTGGTGTGGTGTAGATGGCCTCAGCCAGAGCCACAGGCACTGGTGTGCTGTAGTTGGCCTTAGCCAGAGCCACAGGCCCTGGTGAGGTGTAGATGGCCTCATGCAGAAGCGGAAGCCCTGGCATGTTGCAGTCAACCTCAACAATCAGTAAAGGAACTGGTGTGGTGTAGATGGCCTTAGCCACCAGCACTGGCCTTGGTGTGGTGTAGATGGCCTCAGCCAGACCCACAGGCACTGGTGGGGTGTAGATGGCCTCAGCCAGAGCCACAGGCCCTGGTTTGGTGTAAGTTTCCTCAGTCAATAGCAAACAGGGCCTGGTGTGGATTTGTGTAGTAAGCCTCAACCAGCAACACAGGCCCTGGTGTGGTGTAGATGGCCTCAGCCAGAGCCACAGGCCCTGGTGTGGTGTAGATGGCCTCAGCCAGAGCCACAAGCCCTGGTGTGGTGTAGATTGCCTCAGCCAAAGCCACAGGCCCTGGTGTGGTGTAGATTGCCTCAGCCAGACCCACAGGCCCTGGTGTGGTGTAGATGGCCTCAGCCAGAGCCACAGGCCCTGGTGTGGTGTAGATGGTCTCAGCCAGACCCACAGGCCTGGTGTGATTAACCTGGCCTCAACCAGCACCACAGGCCCTGGTGTGGTGTGGTGTAGATGGCCTCATCAAGAGCCACATTCCCTGGTCTGGTTAACCTGGCCTCAACCAGTAACACAGGCCCTGGTGTGGTGTAGTTGGCCTTAGCCACCAGCACAGGAACTGATTTGGTGTAGATGGCCTCAGCCAGAGCCACAGGCCCTGGTGTGGTGTAGATGGCCTCAGCCAGAGCCACAAGCCCTGGTGTGGTGTAGATTGCCTCAGCCAAAGCCACAGGCCCTAGTGGGATGTAGTTTTCCTCAGCCAGCAGAACAGGCTCTGGTGTGGTGTAGACGGCCTCAGCCAGCAGCACAGGCTCTGGTGTGATTAACATGGCCTCAACCAGCAACACAGGCCCTGGTGTGGTGTAGATGGCCTCAGCCAGCAGCACAGGCTCTGGTGTGATTAACATGGCCTCAACCAGCAACACAGGCCCTGGTGTGGTGTAGATGGCCTCAGCCAGAGCCACAGGCCCTGGTGTGGTGTAGATGGCCTCAGCCAGAAGCGGAAGCCCTGGCGTGTTGCAGTCAACCTCAGCAATCAGTAAAGGAACTGGTTTGGTGTAGATGGCCTTAGCCACCAGCACAGGCCTTGGTGTGGTGTACATGGCCTCAGCCAGAGCCACAGGCCCTGGTGTGGTGTAGATTGCCTCAGCCAGACCCACAGGCCCTGGTGTGGTGTAGATGGCCTCAGAAAGAGCCACAGGTCCTGGTTTGGTGGAGGTGGCCTCAGCCAAAATCACACAGGCCCTGGTGTGGTGTCAGTTTCCTCAGTCAAAAGCAAACAGACCCTGGTGTGGATTTGTGTAGTTAGCCTCAACCAGCAACACAGGCCCTGGTGTGGTGTAGATGGCCTCAGCCAGAGCCACAGGCCCTGGTGGGGTGTAGATGGCCTCAAATTGCACCACAGGCCCTGGTTTGGTGGAGGTGGCCTCAGCCCAAAGCACACAGGCCCTGATGTGGTGTAAATTGCCTCAGTCAAAAGGACACAGGCCCTGGTGTGGTGTAGATGGCCTCAGCCAGAAGCACATGCCCATGTGTGTTGTAGGTGGCCAAAGCTAGGAAAACAGGCCGTGGTGTGTTGTAGATGGCCTCAACTTGCAGCACAGGACTTGGTGAGGTGGAGGTGGCCTCATCCTCCATCTCAGGCCCTGGTGTGCTGTAGATGGCCTCAGCCAGAGCCACAGGCCCTGGTGTGGTGTAGGTGGCCTCAGCCAGCAGCACAGGCCCTGGTGTGATTAACATGGCCTCAACCAGCAACACAGGCCCTGGTGTGGTGTAGATGGCCTCAGCCAGACCCACAGGCACTGATGTGCTGTAGTTGGCCTTAGCCAGAGCCACAGGCCCTGGTGTGGTGTAGATGGCCTCAGGCAGAAGCGGGAAGCCCTGGCATGTTGCAGTCAACCTCAACAATCAGTAAAGGAACTGGTGTGGTGTAGATGGCCTTAGCCACCAGCACTGGCCTTGGTGTGGTGTAGATGGCCTCAGCCAGAGCCAAAGGCACTGGTGGGGTGTAGATGGCCTCAGCCAGAGCCACAGGCCCTGGTTTGGTGTAAGTTTCCTCAGTCAATAGCAAACAGGGCCTGGTGTGGATTTGTGTAGTAAGCCTCAACCAGCAACACAGGCCCTGGTGTGGTGTAGATGGCCTCAGCCAGAGCCACAGGCCCTGGTGTGGTGTAGATGGCCTCAGCCAGAGCCACAAGCCCTGGTGTGGTGTAGATTGCCTCAGCCAAAGCCACAGGCCCTGGTGTGGTGTAGATTGCCTCAGCCAGACCCACAGGCCCTGGTGTGGTGTAGATTGCCTCAGCCAGACCCACAGGCCCTGGTGTGGTGTAGATGGCCTCAGCCAGAGCCACAGGCCCTGGTGGGGCGTAGATGGTCTCAGCCAGACCCACAGGCCTGGTGTGATTAGCCTGGCCTCAACCAGCAACACAGGCCCTGGTGTGGTGTAGATGGCCTCAGCCAGAGCCACAGGCCCTGGTGTGGTGTAGATGGCCTCAGCTAGAGCCACATGCCCTGGTGGGGTGTAGATGGCCTCAGAAAGAACCACAGGCCCTGGTTTGGTGGAGGTGGCCTCAGCCCAAAGCACACAGGCCCTGATGTGGTGTAAGTTGCCTCAGTCAAAAGGACACAGGCCCTGGTGTGGTGTAGATGGCCTCAGCCAGAAGCACATGCCCATGTGTGTTGTAGGTGGCCAAAGCTAGGAAAACAGGCCGTGGTGTGTTGTAGATGGCCTCAACTTGCAGCACAGGACTTGGTGAGGTGGAGGTGGCCTCATCCTCCATCTCAGGCCCTGGTGTGCTGTAGATGGCCTCAGCCAGAGCCACAGGCCCTGGTGTGGTGTAGGTGGCCTCAGCCAGCAGCACAGGCCCTGGTGTGATTAACATGGCCTCAACCAGCAACACAGGCCCTGGTGTGGTGTAGATGGCCTCAGCCAGAGCCACAGGCACTGATGTGCTGTAGTTGGCCTTAGCCACCAGCACTGGCCTTGGTGTGGTGTAGATGGCCTTAGCCAGAGCCAAAGGCACTGGTGGGGTGTAGATGGCCTCAGCCAGAGCCACAGGTCCTGGTTTGGTGTAAGTTTCCTCAGTCAATAGCAAACAGGGCCTGGTGTGGATTTGTGTTGTAAGCCTCAACCAGCAACACAGGCCCTGGTGTGGTGTAGATGGCCTCAGCCAGAGCCACAGGCCCTGGTGTGGTGTAGATGGCCTCAGCCAGAGCCACAAGCCCTGGTGTGGTGTAGATTGCCTCAGCCAAAGCCACAGGCCCTGGTGTGGTGTAGATTGCCTCAGCCAGACCCACAGGCCCTGGTGTGGTGTAGATGGCCTCAGCCAGAGCCACAGGCCCTGGTGTGGTGTAGATGGTCTCAGCCAGACCCACAGGCCTGGTGTGATTAACCTGGCCTCAACCAGCACCACAGGCCCTGGTGTGGTGTGGTGTAGATGGCCTCATCAAGAGCAACATTCCCTGGTCTGGTTAACCTGGCCTCAACCAGTAACACAGGCCCTGGTGTGGTGTAGTTGGCCTTAGCCACCAGCACAGGCACTGATTTGGTGTAGATGGCCTCAGCCAGAGCCACAGGCCCTGGTGTGGTGTAGATGGCCTCAGCCAGAGCCACAAGCCCTGGTGTGGTGTAGATTGCCTCAGCCAAAGCCACAGGCCCTAGTGGGATGTAGTTTTCCTCAGCCAGCAGCACAGGCTCTGGTGTGATTAACATGGCCTCAACCAGCAACACAGGCCCTGGTGTGGTGTAGATGGCCTCAGCCAGCAGCACAGGCTCTGGTGTGATTAACATGGCCTCAACCAGCAACACAGGCCCTGGTGTGGTGTAGATGGCATCAGCCAGAGCCACAGGCCCTGGTGTGGTGTAGATGGCCTCAGCCAGAAGCGGAAGCCCTGGCGTGTTGCAGTCAAACTCCGCAATCAGTAAAGGAACTGGTGTGGTGTAGATGGCCTCAGCCACCAGCACAGGCCTTGGTGTGGTGTACATGGCCTCAGCCAGAGCCACAGGCCCTGGTGTGGTGTAGATTGCCTCAGCCAGACCCACAGGCCCTGGTGTGGTGTAGATGGCCTCAGAAAGAGCCACAGGTCCTGGTTTGGTGGAGGTGGCCTCAGCCAAAATCACACAGGCCCTGGTGTGGTGTCAGTTTCCTCAGTCAAAAGCAAACAGGCCCTGGTGTGGTGTAGATGGCCTCAGGCAGAAGCGGAAGCCCTGGCATGTTGCAGTCAACCTCAACAATCAGTAAAGGAACTGGTGTGGTGTAGATGGCCTTAGCCACCAGCACTGGCCTTGGTGTGGTGTAGATGGCCTCAGCCAGAGCCACAGGCACTGGTGGGGTGTAGATGGCCTCAGCCAGAGCCACAGGCCCTGGTTTGGTGTAAGTTTCCTCAGTCAAAAGCAAACAGGACCTGGTGTGGATTTGTGTAGTAAGCCTCAACCAGCAACACAGGCCCTGGTGTGGTGTAGATGGCCTCAGCCAGAGCCACAGGCCCTGGTGTGGTGTAGATGGCCTCAGCCAGAGCCACAAGCCCTGGTGTGGTGTAGATTGCCTCAGCCAAAGCCACAGGCCCTGGTGTGGTGTAGATTGCCTCAGCCAGACCCACAGGCCCTGGTGTGGTGTAGATGGCCTCAGCCAGAGCCACAGGCCCTGGTGGGGTGTAGATGGTCTCAGCCAGACCCACAGGCCTGGTGTGATTAACCTGGACTCAACCAGCAACACAGGCCCTGGTGTGGTGTAGATGGCCTCAGCCAGAGCCACAGGCCCTGGTGTGGTGTAGATGGCCTCAGCCAGAGCCACAAGCCCTGGTGGGGTGTAGATGGCCTCAGAAAGAACCACAGGCCCTGGTTTGGTGGAGGTGGCTTCAGCCCAAAGCACACAGGCCCTGATGTGGTGTAAGTTGCCTCAGTCAAAAGGACACAGGCCCTGGTGTGGTGTAGTTGGCCTCAGCCAGAAGCACATGCCCATGTGTGTTGTAGGTGGCCAAAGCTAGGAAAACAGGCCGTGGTGTGTTGTAGATGGCCTCAACTTGCAGCACAGGACTTGGTGAGGTGGAGGTGGCCTCATCCTCCATCTCAGGCCCTGGTGTGCTGTAGATGGCCTCAGCCAGAGCCACAGGCCCTGGTGTGGTGTAGGTGGCCTCAGCCAGCAGCACAGGCCCTGGTGTGATTAACATGGCCTCAACCAGCAACACAGGCCCTGGTGTGGTGTAGATGGCCTCAGCCAGAGCCACAGACACTGATGTGCTGTAGTTGGCCTTAGCCAGAGCCACAGGCCCTGGTGTGGTGTAGATGGCCTCAGGCAGAAGCGGAAGCCCTGGCATGTTGCAGTCAACCTCAACAATCAGTAAAGGAACTGGTGTGGTGTAGATGGCCTTAGCCACCAGCACTGGCCTTGGTGTGGTGTAGATGGCCTCAGCCAGAGCCAAAGGCACTGGTGGGGTGTAGATGGCCTCAGCCAGAGCCACAGGCCCTGGTTTGGTGTAAGTTTCCTCAGTCAATAGCAAACAGGGCCTGGTGTGTATTTGTGTAGTAAGCCTCAACCAGCAACACAGGCCCTGGTGTGGTGTAGATGGCCTCAGCCAGAGCCACAGGCCCTGGTGTGGTGTAGATGGCCTCAGACAGAGCCACAAGCCCTGGTGTGGTGTAGATTGCCTCAGCCAAAGCCACAGGCCCTGGTGTGGTGTAGATTGCCTCAGCCAGACCCACAGGCCCTGGTGTGGTGTAGATGGCCTCAGCCAGAGCCACAGGCCCTGGTGGGGTGTAGATGGTCTCAGCCAGACCCACAGGCCTGGTGTGATTAACCTGGCCTCAACCAGCACCACAGGCCCTGGTGTGGTGTGGTGTAGATGGCCTCATCAAGAGCCACATTCCCTGGTCTGGTTAACCTGGCCTCAACCAGTAACACAGGCCCTGGTGTGGTGTAGTTGGCCTTAGCCACCAGCACAGGCACTGATTTGGTGTAGATGGCCTCAGCCAGAGCCACAGGCCCTGGTGTGGTGTAGATGGCCTCAGCCAGAGCCACAAGCCCTGGTGTGGTGTAGATTGCCTCAGCCAAAGCCACAGGCCCTAGTGGGATGTAGTTTTCCTCAGCCAGCAGCACAGGCTCTGGTGTGATTAACATGGCCTCAACCAGCAACACAGGCCCTGGTGTGGTGTAGATGGCCTCAGCCAGCAGCACAGGCTCTGGTGTGATTAACATGGCCTCAACCAGCAACACAGGCCCTGGTGTGGTGTAGATGGCATCAGCCAGAGCCACAGGCCCTGGTGTGGTGTAGATGGCCTCAGCCAGAAGCGGAAGCCCTGGCGTGTTGCAGTCAAACTCCGCAATCAGTAAAGGAACTGGTGTGGTGTAGATGGCCTCAGCCACCAGCACAGGCCTTGGTGTGGTGTACATGGCCTCAGCCAGAGCCACAGGCACTGGTGTGGTGTAGATTGCCTCAGCCAGACCCACAGGCCCTGGTGTGGTGTAGATGGCCTCAGAAAGAGCCACAGGTCCTGGTTTGGTGGAGGTGGCCTCAGCCAAAATCACACAGGCCCTGGTGTGGTGTCAGTTTCCTCAGTCAAAAGCAAACAGGCCCTGGTGTGGTGTAGATGGCCTCAGGCAGAAGCGGAAGCCCTGGCATGTTGCAGTCAACCTCAACAATCAGTAAAGGAACTGGTGTGGTGTAGATGGCCTTAGCCACCAGCACTGGCCTTGGTGTGGTGTAGATGGCCTCAGCCAGACCCACAGGCACTGGTGGGGTGTAGATGGCCTCAGCCAGAGCCACAGGCCCTGGTTTGGTGTAAGTATCCTGAGTCAATAGCAAACAGGGCCGTGGTGTGGATTTGTGTAGTAAGCCTCAACCAGCAACACAGGCCCTGGTGTGGTGTAGATGGCCTCAGCCAGAGCCACAGGCCCTGGTGTGGTGTAGATGGCCTCAGCCAGAGCCACAAGCCCTGGTGTGGTGTAGATTGCCTCAGCCAAAGCCACAGGCCCTGGTGTGGTGTAGATTGCCTCAGCCAGACCCACAGGCCCTGGTGTGGTGTAGATGGCCTTAGCCAGAGCCACAGGCCCTGGTGGGGTGTAGATGGTCTCAGCCAGACCCACAGGCCTGCTGTGATTAACCTGGCCTCAACCAGCACCACAGGCCCTGGTGTGGTGTGGTGTAGATGGCCTCATCAAGAGCCACATTCCCTGGTCTGGTTAACCTGGCCTCAACCAGTAACACAGGCCCTGGTGTGGTGTAGTTGGCCTTAGCTTGCAGCACAGGCACTGATTCGGTGTAGATGGCCTCAGCCAAAGCCACAGGCCCTAGTGGGATGTAGTTTTCCTCAGCCAGCAGCACAGGCTCTGGTGTGATTAACATGGCCTCAACCAGCAACACAGGCCCTGGTGTGGTGTAGATGGCCTCAGCCAGCAGCACAGGCTCTGGTGTGATTAACATGGCCTCAACCAGCAACACAGGCCCTGGTGTGGTGTAGATGGCATCAGCCAGAGCCACAGGCCCTGGTGTGGTGTAGATGGCCTCAGCCAGCAGCACAGGCTCTGGTGTGATTAACATGGCCTCAACCAGCAACACAGGCCCTGGTGTGGTGTAGATGGCATCAGCCAGAGCCACAGGCCCTGGTGTGGTGTAGATGGCCTCAGCCAGAAGCGGAAGCCCTGGCGTATTGCAGTCAACCTCCGCAATCAGTAAAGGAACTGGTGTGGTGTAGATGGCCTCAGCCACCAGTACAGGCCTTGGTGTGGTGTACATGGCCTCAGCCAGAGCCACAGGCCCTGTTGTGGTGTAGATTGCCTCAGCCAGACCCACAGGCCCTGGTGTGGTGTAGATGGCCTCAGAAAGAGCCACAGGTCCTGGTTTGGTGGAGGTGGCCTCAGCCAAAATCACACAGGCCCTGGTGTGGTGTCAGTTTCCTCAGTCAAAAGCAAACAGACCCTGGTGTGGATTTGTGTAGTTAGCCTCAACCAGCAACACAGGCCCTGGTGGGGTGTAGATGGCCTCAGCCAGCAACACATGCCCTGGTGTGGTGTAGATGGCCTCAGCCAGAGCCACAGGCCCTGGTGTGGTGTAGATGGCCTCAGCCAGAGCCACAGGCCGTGGTGGGGTGTAGATGGTCTCAGCCAGACCCACAGGCCCTGGTGTGATTAACCTGGCCTGAACCAGCACCACAGGCCCTGGTGTGGTGTGGTGTAGATGGCCTCATCAAGAGCCACATTCCCTGGTCTGGTTAACCTGGCCTCAACCAGTAACACAGGCCCTGGTGTGGTGTAGTTGGCCTTAGCCACCAGCACAGGCACTGATTTGGTGTAGATGGCCTCAGCCAGAGCCACAGGCCCTGGTGTGGTGTAGATGGCCTCAGCCAGAGCCACAAGCCCTGGTGTGGTGTAGATTGCCTCAGCCAAAGCCACAGGCTCTGGTGTGGTGTAGGTGGCCTCAGCCAGCAGCACAGGCCCTGGTGTGCTGTAGATGGCCTCAGCCAGAGCCACAGGCCTTGGTGTGGTGTAGGTGGCCTCAGCCAGCAGCACAGGCCCTGGTGTGATTAACATGGCCTCAACCAGCAACACAGGCCCTGGTGTGCTGTAGATGGCCTCAGCCAGAGCCACAGGCCCTGGTGTGGTGTAAGTTGCCTCAGCCAAAAGCACACAGGCCCTGATGTAGTGTAGATGGCCTCAACAAGCAACACAGGCCTGGTATGGTGTAGATGTCCTCAGCCAGAGCCACAGGCCCTGGTGTGGTGTAGTTGGCCTCAGACAGCAGCACAGGATCTGGTGGGGTGTAGATGGCCTCAGAAAGAACCACAGGCCCTGGTTTGGTGGAGGTGGCCTCAGCCCAAAGCACACAGGCCCTGATGTGGTGTAAGTTGCCTCAGTCAAAAGGACACAGTCCCTGGTGTGGTGTAGATGGCCTCAGCCAGAAGCACATGCCCATGTGTGTTGTAGGTGGCCAAAGCTAGGAAAACAGGCCGTGGTGTGTTGTAGATGGCCTCAACTTGCAGCACAGGACTTAGTGAGGTGGAGGTGGCCTCATCCTCCATCTCAGGCCCTGGTGTGCTGTAGATGGCCTCAGCCAGAGCCACAGGCCCTGGTGTGGTGTAGGTGGCCTCAGCCAGCAGCACAGGCCCTGGTGTGATTAACATGGCCTCAACCAGCAACACAGGCCCTGGTGTGGTGTAGATGGCCTCAGCCAGAGCCACTGGCACTGGTGTGCTGTAGTTGGCCTTAGCCAGAGCCACAGGCCCTGGTGAGGTGTAGATGGCCTCATGCAGAAGCGGAAGTCCTGGCATGTTGCAGTCAACCTCAACAATCAGTAAAGGAACTGGTGTGGTGTAGATGGCCTTAGCCACCAGCACTGGCCTTGGTGTGGTGTAGATGGCCTCAGCCAGACCCACAGGCACTGGTGGGGTGTAGATGGCCTCAGCCAGAGCCACAGGCCCTGGTTTGGTGTAAGTTTCCTCAGTCAATAGCAAACAGGGCCTGGTGTGGATTTGTGTAGTAAGCCTCAACCAGCAACACAGGCCCTGGTGTGGTGTAGATGGCCTCAGCCAGAGCCACAGGCCCTGGTGTGGTGTAGATGGCCTCAGCCAGAGCCACAAGCCCTGGTGTGGTGTAGATTGCCTCAGCCAAAGCCACAGGCCCTGGTGTGGTGTAGATTGCCTCAGCCAGACCCACAGGCCCTGGTGTGGTGTAGATGGCCTCAGCCAGAGCCACAGGCACTGGTGTGGTGTAGATGGTCTCAGCCAGACCCACAGGCCTGGTGTGATTAACCTGGCCTCAACCAGCACCACAGGCCCTGGTGTGGTGTGGTGTAGATGGCCTCATCAAGAGCCACATTCCATGGTCTGGTTAACCTGGCCTCAACCAGTAACACAGGCACTGGTGTGGTGTAGTTGGCCTTAGCCACCAGCACAGGAACTGATTTGGTGTAGATGGCCTCAGCCAGAGCCACAGGCCCTGGTGTGGTGTAGATGGCCTCAGCCAGAGCCACAAGCCCTGGTGTGGTGTAGATTGCCTCAGCCAAAGCCACAGGCCCTAGTGGGATGTAGTTTTCCTCAGCCAGCAGAACAGGCTCTGGTGTGGTGTAGACGGCCTCAGCCAGCAGCACAGGCCCTGGTGTGATTAACATGGCCTCAACCAGCAACACAGGCCCTGGTGTGGTGTAGATGGCATGAGCCAGAGCCACAGGCCCTGGTGTGGTGTAGATGGCCTCAGCCAGAAGCGGAAGCCCTGGCGTGTTGCAGTCAACCTCAGCAATCAGTAAAGGAACTGGTTTGGTGTAGATGGCCTTAGCCACCAGCACAGGCCTTGGTGTGGTGTACATGGCCTCAGCCAGAGCCACAGGCCCTGGTGTGGTGTAGATTGCCTCAGCCAGACCCACAGGCCCTGGTGTGGTGTAGATGGCCTCAGAAAGAGCCACAGGTCCTGGTTTGGTGGAGGTGGCCTCAGCCAAAATCACACAGGCCCTGGTGTGGTGTCAGTTTCCTCAGTCAAAAGCAAACAGACCCTGGTGTGGATTTGTGTAGTTAGCCTCAACCAGCAACACAGGCCCTGGTGTGGTGTAGATGGCCTCAGCCAGAGCCACAGGCCCTGGTGTGGTGTGGTGTAGATGGCCTCATCAGGAGCCACATTCCCCGGTCTGGTTAACCTGGCCTCAACCAGTAACACAGGCCCTGGTGTGGTATAGTTGGCCTTAGCCACCAGCACAGGCACTGATTTGGTGTAGATGGCCTCAGCCAGAGCCACAGGCCGTGGTGTGGTGTAGATGGCCTCAGCCAGAGCCACAGGCCCTGGTGTGGTGTAGATTGCCTCAGCCAAAGCCACAGGCCCTAGTGGGATGTAGTTGGCCTCAGCCAGCAGCACAGGCTCTGGTGTGATTAACATGGCCTCAGCCAGCAACACAGGCCCTGGTGTGGTGTAGATGACCTCAGCCAGAGCCACAGGCCCTGGTGTGGTGTGGTGTAGGTGGCCTCATCAAGAGCCACATTCCCTAGTCTGGTTAACCTGGCCTCAACCAGTAACACAGGCCCTGGTTTGGTATAGTTGGCCTTAGCCACCAGCACAGGCACTGATTTGGTGTAGATGGCCTCAGCCAGAGCCACAGGCCGTGGTGTGGTGTAGATGGCCTCAGCCAGAGCCACAGGCCCTGGTGTGGTGTAGATTGCCTCAGCCAAAGCCACAGGCCCTAGTGGGATGTAGTTGGCCTCAACCATCAGCACAGGCTCTGGTGTGATTAACATGGCCTCAAACAGCAACATAGGCCCTGATGTGGTATAGATGGCCTCAGCCAGCAGCACAGGCCCTGGTGTGATTAACATGGCCTCAACCAGCTACACAGGCCCTGGTGTGGTGTAGATGGCCTCAGCCAGCAGCACAGGCCCTGGTGTGATTAACATGGCCTCAACCAGCTACACAGGCCCTGGTGTGATTAACATGGCCTCAACCAGCTACACAGGCCCTGGTGTGGTGTAGATGGCCTCAGCCAGCAGCACAGGCCCTGGTGTGATTAACATGGCCTCAACCAGCTACACAGGCCCTGGTGTGGTGTCGATGGCATCAGCCAGAGCCACAGGCCCTGGTGTGGTGTAGATGGCCTCAGCCAGAAGCGGAAGCCCTGGCGTGTTGCAGTCAACCTCCGCAATCAGTAAAGGAACTGGTGTGGTGTAGATGGCCTCAGCAACCAGCACAGGCCTTGGTGTGGTGTAGGTGGCCTCAGCCAGCAGCACAGGCCCTGGTGTGATTAACATGGCCTCAACCAGCAACACAGGCCCTGGTGTGGTGTAGATGGCCTCAGCCAGCAGCACAGGCCCTGGAGGGGTGTAGATGGCCTCAGCCAGCAGCACAGGCCCTGGAGGGGTGTAGATGGCCTCAGCCACCAGCACAGGCTCTGATTTGGTGTAGATGGCCTAAGCCAGAGCCACAGGCCCTGGTGTGGTGTAGATGGCCTCAGCCAGAGCCACAGGCCCTGGTGTGGTGTAGATTGACTCAGCCAAAGCCAAAGGCCCTGGTGTGGTGTATTTGGCCTCAGCCAGCAGCACAGGCTCTGGTGGGGTGTAGATGGCCTCAGCCAGAGCCACTGGCCCTGGTGTGGTATAAGTTGCCTCAGTCAAAAGCACACAGGCCCTGGTGAAGTGTAGATGGCCTCAACAAGCAACACAGGCCTGGTGTGGTGTAGATGTCCTCTGACATAGCCACAGGCCCTGGTGGGGTGTAGATGGCCTCAGCCAGAGCCACAGGCCCTGGTGTGGTGTAGTTGGACTCAACCAGCAGCACAGGCTCTGGTGGGGTGCAGATGGCCTCAGCCATAGCCACAGGCCCTGGTGTGGTGTAGTTGGCCTCAGCCAGCTGCATAGGATCTGGTGTGGTGTAGATGGCCTCAGAAAGAGCCACAGGCCCTGGTTTGGTGGAGATGGCCTCAGCCAAAAGCACACAGGCCCTGATGTGGTGTAAGTTGCCTCAGCCAGAAGCACATGCCCATGTGTGTTGTAGGTGGCCAAAGCTAGGAAAACAGGCCGTGGTGTGTTGTAGATGGATTCAAATTGCAGCACAGGACTTGGTGAGGTGGAGGTGGCCTCATCCTGCATCTCAGGCCCTGGTTTGCTGTAGATGGCCTCAGCCAGAGCCACAGGCACTGGTTTGGTGGACGTGGCCTCAGCCAAAAGCACACAGGCCCTGGTGTGCTGTAGATGGCCTCAGCCAAAGCCACAGGCCCTGGGGAGGTGTAGATGGAATCAGCCAGAAGCGGAAGCTCTGGCGTGTTGCAGTCAACCTCAGCAATCAGTAAAGGAACTGGTGTGGTGTAGATGGCCTTAGCCACCAGCACAGGCCCTGGTGTGATTAACATGTGTCAACCAGCAACACAGGCCCTGGTGTGGTGGAGATGGCCTCAGCCAGCAGCACAGGCCCTGGAGGGGTGTATATGGCCTCAGCCAGCAGCACAGGCCCTGGAGGGGTGTACATGGCCTCAGCCACCAGCACAGGCTCTGATTTGGTGTAGATTGCCTCAGCCAGAGCCACAGGCCCTGGTGTGGTGTAGATGGCCTCAGCCAGAGCCACAGGCCTTGGTGTGGTGTAGATTGCCTCAGCCAGAGCCACAGGCTCTGGTGGGGTGTAGTTAGCCTCAACCAGCAACACAGGCCCTGGTGTGGTGTAGATGGCCTCAGCCAGAGCCACAGGCCCTGGTGTGGTGTGGTGTAGATGGCCTCATCAAGAGCCACATTCCCTGTTCTGGTTAACCTGGCCTCAACCAGTAACACAGGCCCTGGTGTGGTGTAGTTGGCCTTAGCCACCAGCACAGGCACTGATTTGGTGTAGATGGCCTCACCCAGAGCCACAAGCCTTGGTGTGGTGTAGATGGCCTCAGCCAGAGCCACAAGCCCTGGTGTGGTGTAGATTGCCTCAGCCAAAGCCACAGGCCCTAGTGGGATGTAGTTGGCCTCAGCCAGCAGCACAGGCTCTGGTGTGATTAACATGGCCTCAACCAGCAACACAGGCCCTGGTGTGGTGAAGATGGCATCAGCCAGAGCCACAGGCCCTGGTGTGGGGTAGATGGCCTCAGCCAGAAGCGGAAGCCCTGGCGTGTTGCAGTCAACCTCCGCAATCAGTAAAGGAACTGGTGTGGTGTAGTTGGCCTCAGCCAGAGCCACAGGCCCTGGTGTGGTGTAGATGGCCTCAGGCAGAAGCGGAAGCCCTGGCATGTTGCAGTCAACCTCAACAATCAGTAAAGGAACTGGTGTGGTGTAGTTGGCCTCAGCCAGAGCCACAGGCCCTGGTGTGGTTTTAGATGGCCTCGGAAAGAGCCACAGGTCCTGGTTTGGTGGAGGTGGCCTCAGCCAAAATCACACAGGCCCTGGTGTGGTGTAAGTTTCCTCAGTCAATAGCAAACAGGCCCTGGTGTGGATTTGTGTAGTTAGCCTCAACCAGCAACACAGGCCCTGGTGTGGTGTAGATGGCCTCAGCCAGAGCCACAGGCCCTGGTGTGGTGTGGTGTAGATGGCCTCATCAAGAGCCACATTCCCTGGTCTGGTTAACCTGGCCTCAACCAGTAACACAGGCCCTGGTGTGGTATAGTTGGCCTTAGCCATCAGCACAGGCACTGATTTGGTGTAGATGGCCTCAGCCAGAGCCACAGGCCTTGGTGTGGTGTAGATGGCCTCAGCCAGAGCCACAGGCCCTGGTGTGGTGTAGATTGCCTCAGCCAAATCAACAGGCCCTAGTGGGATGTAGTTGGCCTCAACCAGCAGCACAGGCTCTGGTGTGATTAACATGGCCTCAAACAGCAACATAGGCCCTGATGTGGTATAGATGGCCTCAGCCAGCAGCACAGGCCCTGGTGTGATTAACATGGCCTCAACCAGCTACACAGGCCCTGGTGTTGTGTCGATGGCATCAGCCAGAGCCACAGGCCCTGGTGTGGTGTAGATGGCCTCAGCCAGAAGCGGAAGCCCTGGCGTGTTGCAGTCAACCTCCGCAATCTGTAAAGGAACTGGTGTGGTGTAGATAGCCTCAGCCACCAGCACAGGCCTTGGTGTGGTGTACATGGCCTCAGCCAGACCCACAGGCCATGGTGTTTTGTAGCTGGCCTCAGCCAGAAGCACATGCCCATGTGTGTTGTAGGTGGCCAAAGCCAGTAAAACAGGCCGTGGTGTGTTGTAGATGGCCTCAAATTGCAGCACAGGACTTGGTGAGGTGGAGGTGGCCTCATCCTGCATCTCAGGCCCTGGTGTGCTGTAGATGGCCTCAGCCAGAGCCACAGGCCCTGGTGTGGTGTAGGTGGCCTCAGCCAGCAGCACAGGCCCTGGTGTGATTAACATGGCCTCAACCAGCAACACAGGCCCTGGTGTGGTGTAGATGGCCTCAGCCAGATCCACAAGCCCTGGTGTGGTGTAGATTGCCTCAGCCAAAGCCATAGGCCCTGATGTGGGATGTAGTTGGCCTCAGCCAGCAGCACAGGCTCTGGTGTGATTAACATGGCCTCAACCAGCAACACAGGCCCTGGTGTGGTGTAGATGGCCTCAGCCAGCAGCACAGGCCCTGGTGTGATTAACATGGCCTCAACCAGCAACACAGGCCCTGGTGTGGTGTAGATGGCATCAGCCAGAGCCACAGGCCCTGGTGTGGTGTAGATGGCCTCAGCCAGAAGCGGAAGCCCTGGCGTGTTGCAGTCAAACTCCGCAATCAGTAAAGGAACTGGTGTGGTGTAGTTGACCTCAGCCACCACCACAGGCCCTGGTGTGCTGTAGATGGCCTCAGCCAGAGCCACAGGCCCTGGTGTGGTGTAGGTGGCCTCAGCCAGCAGCACAGGCCCTGGTGTGATTAACATGGCCTCAACCAGCAACACAGGCCCTGTTTTGGTGTAGATG
The DNA here is from genome assembly GCF_036321145.2 of Pelmatolapia mariae. Lineage (NCBI taxonomy): Eukaryota > Metazoa > Chordata > Actinopteri > Cichliformes > Cichlidae > Pelmatolapia > Pelmatolapia mariae. Next base: position 7,906,664 of record NC_086246.1, read on the forward strand.
GCCTCAGCCAGAGCCACAGGCACTGGTGTGCTGTAGTTGGCCTTACCCAGAGCCACAGGCCCTGGTGAGATGTAGATGGCCTCAGGCAGAAGAGGAAGCCCTGGCATGTTGCAGTCAACCTCAACAATCAGTAAAGAAACTGGTGTGGTGTAGATGGCCTCAGCCAGAAGCGGAAGCCCTGGCGTGTTGCAGTCAACCTCCGCAATCAGTAAAGGAACTGGTGTGGTGTAGATGGCCTCAGCCACCAGCACAGGCCTTGGTGTGGTGTACATGGCCTCAGCCAGACCCACAGGCCCTGGTGTGGTGTAGCTGGCCTCAGCCAGAAGCACATGCACATGTGTGTTGTAGATGGCCAAAGCTAATAAAACAGGCCGTGGTGTGTTGTAGATGGCCTCAAATTGCAGCACAGGACTTGGTGAGGTGGAGGTGGCCTCAGCCAGAGCCACAGGCCCTGGTGTGGTGTAGGTGGCCTCAGCCAGCAGCACAGGCCCTGGTGTGATTAACATGGCCTCAACCAGCAACACAGGATCTGGTGTGGTGTAGATGGCCTCAGCCAGAGCCACAGGCACTGGTTTGGTGGAGGTGGCCTCGGCCAAAAGCACACAGGCCCTGGTGTGCTGTAGATGGCCTCAGCCAGAGCCACAGGACATGGGGTGGTGTAGATGGCCTCAGCCAGAAGCGGAAGCTCTGGCGTGTTGCAATCAACCTCAGCAATCAGTAAAGGAACTGGTGTGGTGTAGATGGCCTTAGCCACCAGCACAGGCCCTGGTGTGATTAACATGGCCTCAACCAGCACCACAGGCCCTGGTGTGGTGTGGTGTAGATGGCCTCATCAAGAGCCACATTCCCTGGTCTGGTTAACCTGGCCTCAACCAGTAACACAGGCCCTGGTGTGGTGTAGTTGGCCTTAGCCACCAGCACAGGCACTGATTTGGTGTAGATGGCCTCAGCCAGAGCCACAGGCCCTGGTGTGGTGTAGATGGCCTCAGCCAGAGCCACAAGCCCTGGTGTGGTGTAGATTGCCTCAGCCAAAGCCACAGGCCCTGGTGTGGTGTAGATTGCCTCAGCCAGACCCACAGGCCCTGGTGTGGTGTAGATGGCCTCAGCCAGAGCCACAGGCCCTGGTGGGGTGTAGATGGTCTCAGCCAGACCCACAGGCCCTGGTGTGATTAACCTGGCCTCAACCAGCACCACAGGCCCTGGTGTGGTGTGGTGTAGATGGCCTCATCAAGAGCCACATTCCCTGGTGTGGTTAACCTGGCCTCAACCAGAAACACAGGCCCTGGTGTGGTATAGTTGGCCTTAGCCACCAGCACAGGCACTGATTTGGTGTAGATGGCCTCAGCCAGAGCCACAGGCCGTGGTGTGGTGTAGATGGCCTCAGCCAGAGCCACAGGCCCTGGTGTGGTGTAGATTGCCTCAGCCAAAGTCACAGGCCCTAGTGGTATGTAGTTGGCCTCAACCAGCAGCACAGGCTCTGGTGTGATTAACATGGCCTCAAACAGCAACATAGGCCCTGATGTGGTATAGATGGCCTCAGCCAGCAGCACAGGCCCTGGTGTGATTAACATGGCCTCAACCAGCTACACAGGCCCTGGTGTGGTGTCGATGGCATCAGCCAGAGCCACATTCCCTGGTGTGGTGTAGATGGCCTCAGCCAGAAGCGGAAGCCCTGGCGTGTTGCAGTCAACCTCCGCAATCAGTAAAGGAACTGGTGTGGTGTAGATGGCCTCAGCCACCAGCACAGGCCTTGGTGTGGTGTACATGGCCTCAGCCAGACCCACAGGCCCTGGTGTGGTGTAGCTGGCCTCAGCCAGAAGCACATGCACATGTGTGTTGTAGGTGGCCAAAGCTAGTAAAACAGGCCGTGGTGTGTTGTAGATGGCCTCAACTTGCAGCACAGGACTTGGTGAGGTGGAGGTGGCCTCATCCTGCATCTCAGGCCCTGGTGTGCTGTAGATGGCCTCAGCCAGAGCCACAGGCCCTGGTGTGGTGTAGGTGGCCTCAGCCAGCAGCACAGGCACTGGTGTGATTAACATGGCCTCAACCAGCAACACAGGCCCTGGTGTGGTGTAGATGGCCTCAGCCAGAGCCACAGGCACTGGTTTGGTGGAGGTGGTCTCGGCCAAAAGCACACAGGCCCTGGTGTGCTGTAGATGGTCTCAGCCAGAGCCACAGGACATGGGGCGGTGTAAATGGCCTCAGCCAGAAGCGGAAGCTCTGGCGTGTTGCAGTCAACCTCAGCAATCAGTAAAGGAACTGGTGTGGTGTAGATGGCCTTAGCCACCAGCACAGGCCCTGGTCTGATTAACATGGCCTCAACCAGCACCACAGGCCCTGGTGTGGTGTGGTGTAGATGGCCTCATCAAGAGCCACATTCCCTGGTCTGGTTAACCTGGCCTCAACCAGTAACACAGGCCCTGGTGTGGTGTAATTGGCCTTAGCCACCAGCACAGGCACTGATTTGGTGTAGATGGCCTAGGCCAGAGCCACAGGCCCTGGTGTGGTGTAGATGGCCTCAGCCAGAGCCACAAGCCCTGGTGTGGTGTAGATTGCCTCAGCCAAAGCCACAGGCCCTGGTGTGGTGTAGATTGCCTCAGCCAGACCCACAGGCCCTGGTGTGGTGTAGATGGCCTGAGCCAGAGCCACAGGCCCTGGTGGGGTGTAAATGGTCTCAGCCAGACCCACAGGCCCTGGTGTGATTAACCTGGCCTCAACCAGCACCACAGGCCCTGGTGTGGTGTGGTGTAGATGGCCTCATCAAGAGCCACATTCCCTGGTCTGGTTAACCTGGCCTCAACCAGTAACACAGGCCCTGGTGTGGTGTAGTTGGCCTTAGCCACCAGCACAGGCACTGATTTGGTGTAGATGGCCTCAGCCAGAGCCACAGGCCCTGGTGTGGTGTAGGTGGCCTCAGCCAGAGCCACAAGCCCTGGTGTGGTGTAGATTGCCTCAGCCAAAGCCACAGGCCCTAGTGGGATGTAATTGGCCTCAGCCAGCAGCACAGGCTCTGGTGTGATTAACATGGCCTCAACCACCAACACAGGCCCTGGTGTGGTGTAGTTGGACTCAACCAGCAGCACAGGCTCTGGTGGGGTGCAGATGGCCTCAGCCAGAGCCACAGGACCTGGTGTGGTGTAGTTGGCCTCAGCCAGCAGCACAGGATCTGGTGTGGTGTAGATGGCCTCAGAAAGAGCCACAGGCCCTCGTTTGGTGGAGATGGCCTCAGCCAAAAGCACACAGGCCCTGATGTGGTGTAAGTTGCCTCAGCCAAAAGCACACAGGCCCTGGTGTGGTGTAGCTGGCCTCAGCCAGAAGCACATGCCCATGTGTGTTGTAGGTGGCCAAAGCTAGTAAAACAGGCCGTGGTGTGTTGTAGATGGCCTCAAATTGCAGCACAGGACTTGGTGAGGTGGAGGTGGCATCATCCTGCATCTCAGGCCCTGGTGTGGTGTAGATGGCCTCAGCGAGAGCCACAGGCCCTGGTGTTGTGTAGGTGGCCTCAGCCAGCAGCACAGGCCCTGGTGTGATTAACATGGCCTCAACCAGCAACACAGGCCCTGGTGTGGTGTAGATGGCCTCAGCCAGAGCCACAGGCACTGGTTTGGTGGAGGTGGCCTCAGCCAAAAGCACACAGGCCCTGGTGTGCTGTAGATGGCCTCAGCCAAAGCCACAGGCCCTGGGGAGGTGTAGATGGCCTCAGCCAGAAGCGGAAGCTCTGGCGTGTTGCAGTCAACCTCAGCAATCAGTAAAGGAACTGGTGTGGTGTAGATGGCCTTAGCCACCAGCACAGGCCCTGGTGTGATTAACATGGCCTAAACCAGCAACACAGGCCCTGGTGTGGTTTAGATGGCCTCAGCCAGAGCCACAGGCACTGGTTTGGTGGAGGTGGCCTCAGCCAAAAGCACACAGGCCCTGGTGTGGTGTAGATGGCCTCAGCCAGAGCCACAGGCCCTGGTGTGGTGTAGATGGCCTCAGCCAGAGCCACAGGCCCTGGTGGGGTGTAGATGGTCTCAGCCAGACCCACAGGCCCTGGTGTGATTAACCTGGCCTCAACCAGCACCACAGGCCCTGGTGTGGTGTAGTTGGCCTTAGCCACCAGCACAGGCTCTGATTTGGTGTAGATGGCCTCAGCCAGAGCCACAGGCCCTGGTGTGGTGTAGATGGTCTCAGCCAGACCCACAGGCCCTGGTGTGATTAACCTGGCCTCAACCAGCACCACAGGCCCTGGTGTGGTGTGGTGTAGATGGCCTCATTAAGAGCCACATTCCCTGGTCTGGTTAACCTGGCCTCAACCAGTAACACAGGCCCTGGTGTGGTGTAGTTGGCCTTAGCCACCAGCACAGGCACTGATTTGGTGTAGATGGCCTCAGACAGAGCCACGGGCCCTGGTGTGGTGTAGATGGCCTCAGCCAGAGCCACAAGCCCTGGTGTGGTGTAGATTGCCTCAGCCAAAGCCACAGGCACTAGTGGGATGTAGTTGTCCTCAGCCAGCAACACAGGCCCTGGTGTGATTAACATGGCCTCAAACAGCAACACAGGCCCTGGTGTGGTGTAGATGGCCTCAGCCAGCAGCACAGGCTCTGGTGTGATTAACATGGCCTCAACCAGCAACACAGGCCCTGGTGTGGTGTAGATGGCATCAGCCAGAGCCACAGGCCCTGGTGTGGTGTAGATGGCCTAAGCCAGAAGCGGAAGCCCTGGCGTGTTGCAGTTAACCTCCGCAATCAGTAAAGGAACTGGTGTGGTGTAGATGGCCTCAGCCTCCAGCACAGGCCTTGGTGTGGTGTACATGGCCTCAGCCAGAGCCACAGGCCCTGGTGTGGTGTAGATTGCCTCAGCCAGACCCACAGGCCCTGGTGTGGTGTAGATGGCCTCAGCCAGAAGCGGAAGCCCTGGCGTGTTGCAGTCAACCTCCGCAATCAGTAAAGGAACTGGTGTGGTGTAGATGGCCTCAGCCACCAGCACAGGCCTTGGTGTGGTGTACATGGCCTCAGCCAGAGCCACATGCCCTGGTGTGGTGTAGATTGCCTCAGCCAGACCCACAGGCCCTGGTGTGGTGTAGATGGCCTCAGAAAGAGCCACAGGTCCTGGTTTGGTGGAGGTGGCCTCAGCCAAAATCACACAGGCCCTGGTGTGGTGTAAGTTTCCTCAGTCGAAAGCAAACAGGCCCTGGTGTGGATTTGTGTAGTTAGCCTCAACCAGCAACACAGGCCCTGGTGTGGTGTAGATGGCCTCAGCCAGAGCCACAGGCCCTGGTGTGGTGTGGTGTAGATGGCCTCATCAAGATCCACATTCCCTGGTCTGGTTAACCTGGCCTCAACCAGTAACACAGGCCCTGGTGTGGTATAGTTGGCCTTAGCCACCAGCACAGGCACTGATTTGGTGTAGATGGCCTCAGCCAGAGCCACAGGCCGTGGTGTGGTGTAGATGGCCTCAGCCAGAGCCACAGGCCCTGGTGTGGTGTAGATTGCCTCAGCCAAAGCCACAGCCCCTAGTGGGATGTAGTTGGCCTCAGCCAGCAGCACAGGCTCTGGTGTGATTAACATGGCCTCAACCAGCAACACAGGCCCTGGTGTGGTGTAGATGGCCTCAGCCAGAGCCACAGGCACTGGTTTGGTGGAGGTGGCCTCAGCCAAAAGCACACAGGCCCTGATGTGGTGTAGATGGCCTCAGCCAGCAGGACATGCCCATGTGTGTTGTAGGTGGCCAAAGCTAGGAAAACAGGCCGTGTGGTGTTGTAGATGGCCTCAACCAGCAAGACAGGCCCTGCTGTGGTGTAGATGGCCTCAGCCAGAGCCACAGTCACAGGTTTGGTGGACGTGGCCTCAGCCAAAAGCACACAGGCCCTGATGTGGTGTAGATGGCCTCATCCAGCAGCACATGCCCTGGTGTGATTAACATGTCCTCAACCAGCAACACAGGCCCTGGTGTGGTGTAGATGGCCTCAGCCAGAGCCACAGGCACTGGTTTGGTGTAGATGGCCTCAGCCAAAAGCACTCAGCCAGCAGCACAGGCCCTGGTGTGATTAACATGGCCTCAACCAGCAACACAGGCCCTGATATGGTGTAGATGGCCTCAGCCAGAGCCACAGGCCCTGGTGTGGTGTAGATGGCCTCAGCCAGAAGCGGAAGCTCTGGCGTGTTGCAGTCAACCTCCGCAATCAGTAAAGGAACTGGTGTGGTGTAGATGGCCTCAGCCACCAGCACAGGCCTTGGTGTGGTGTACATGGCCTCAGCCAGAGCCACATGCCCTGGTGTGGTGTAGATTGCCTCAGCCAGACCCACAGGCAGTGGTGTGGTGTAGATGGCCTCAGAAAGAGCCACAGGTCCTGGTTTGGTGGAGGTGGCCTCAGCCAAAATCACACAGGCCCTGGTGTCGTGTAAGTTTCCTCAGTCAAAAGCAAACAGGCCCTGGTGTGGATTTGTGTAGTTAGCCTCAACAAGCAACACAGGCCCTGGTGTGGTGTAGATGGCCTCAGCCAGAGCCACAGGCCCTGGTGTGGTGTGGTGTAGATGGCCTCATCAAGATCCACATTCCCTGGTCTGGTTAACCTGGCCTCAACCAGTAACACAGGCCCTGGTGTGGTATAGTTGGCCTTAGCCACCAGCACAGGCACTGATTTGGTGTAGATGGCCTCAGCCAGAGCCACAGGCCGTGGTGTGGTGTAGATGGCCTCAGCCAGAGCCACAGGCCCTGGTGTGGTGTAGATTGCCTCAGCCAAAGCCACAGCCCCTAGTGGGATGTAGTTGGCCTCAGCCAGCAGCACAGGCTCTGGTGTGATTAACATGGCCTCAACCAGCAACACAGGCCCTGGTGTGGTGTAGATGGCCTCAGCCAGAGCCACAGGCACTGGTTTGGTGGAGGTGGCCTCAGCCAAAAGCACACAGGCCCTGATGTGGTGTAGATGGCCTCAGCCAGCAGGACATGCCCATGTGTGTTGTAGGTGGCCAAAGCTAGGAAAACAGGCCGTGTGGTGTTGTAGATGGCCTCAACCAGCAAGACAGGCCCTGCTGTGGTGTAGATGGCCTCAGCCAGAGCCACAGGCACTGGTTTGGTGGACGTGGCCTCAGCCAAAAGCACACAGGCCCTGATGTGGTGTAGATGGCCTCATCCAGCAGCACATGCCCTGGTGTGATTAACATGTCCTCAACCAGCAACACAGGCCCTGGTGTGGTGTAGATGGCCTCAGCCAGAGCCACAGGCACTGGTTTGGTGTAGATGGCCTCAGCCAAAAGCACACAGCCAGCAGCACAGGCCCTGGTGTGATTAACATGGCCTCAACCAGCAACACAGGCCCTGATATGGTGTAGATGGCCTCAGCCAGAGCCACAGGCCCTGGTGTGGTGTAGATGGCCTCAGCCAGAAGCGGAAGCTCTGGCGTGTTGCAGTCAACCTCAGCAATCAGTAAGGGAACTGGTGTGGTGTAGATGGCCTTAGCCACCAGCACAGGCCCTGGTGTGATTAACATGGCCTCAGCCAGCAACACAGGCCCTGGTGTGGTATAGTTGGCCTTAGCCACCAGCACAGGCCCTGGTTTGGTGTAGGTGGCCTCAGCCAGAAGCCCAAGCCCTGGTGTGTTGCAGTCAACCTCAGCCAGTGCCACTGTCCCTGGTGTGGTGTAGATTGCATCAGGCAGGGCCCCAGGCCCTGGTGTGGTGTAGATTGCCTCAGCCAAAGCCACAGGCCCTTGTGTGGTGTAGATGGCCTCAGCCAGAGCCACAGGCCCTGGTGTGGTGTAGTTCGCCTTACCCAGCAGAACAGGCCCTGGTGTGATGTAGATGGCCTCAGACAGAGCCACAGGCCCTGGTGTGGTGTAGTTGGCCTCAGCCAGCAGCACAGGCACTGGTGGGGTGTAGATGCCCCCAGCAAGAGCACCAGGCCCTGTCGCGGTGTTGTTGGCCTTAGCCAGCATAACAGGCCCTGGTTTGGTGGAGGTGGCCAAAGCAAGGAGCACAGGCCGTGGTGTGGTGTAGATGGAATCAGCCACCAGCACAGGCTCTGATTTGGTGTAGATGGCCTAAGCCAGAGCCACAGGCCCTGGTGTGGTGTAGATGGCCTCAGCCAGCAGCACAGGCCCTCGAGGGGTGTAGATGGCCTCAGTCAGCAGCACAGGCCCTGGTGTGGTGTAGATGGCCTCAGCCACCAGCACACGCTCTGATTTGGTGTAGATGGCCTAAGCCAGAGCCACAGGCCCTGGTGTGGTGTAGATGGCCTCAGCCAGAGCCACAGGCCCTGGTGTGGTGTAGATTGACTCAGCCAAAGCCAAAGGCCCTGGTGTGGTGTATTTGGCCTCAGCCAGCAGCACAGGCTCTGGTGGAGTGTAGATGGCCTAAGCCAGAGCCACAGGCCCTGGTGTGGTGTAGATGGCCTCAGCCAGCAGCACAGGCCCTGGAGGGGTGTAGATGGCCTCAGTCAGCAGCACAGGCCCTGGTGTGGTGTAGATGGCCTCAGCCACCAGCACAGGCTCTGATTTGGTGTAGATGGCCTAAGCCAGAGCCGCAGGCCCTGGTGTGGTGTAGATGGCCTCAGCCAGAGCCACAGGCCCTGGTGTGGTGTAGATTGACTCAGCCAAAGCCAAAGGCCCTGGTGTGGTGTATTTGGCCTCAGCCAACAGCACAGGCTCTTGTGGGGTGTAGATGGCCTAAGCCAGAGCCACAGGCCCTGGTGTGGTGTAGATTGCCTCAGTCAAAAGCACACAGGCCCTGGTGTAGTGTAGATGGCCTCAACAAGCAACACATGCCTGGTGTGGTGTAGATGTCCTCTGACATAGCCACAGGCCCTGGTGGGGTGTAGATGGCCTCAGCCAGAGCCACAGGCCCTGGTGTGGTGTAGTTGGACTCAACCAGCAGCACAGGCTCTGGTGGGGTGCAGATGGCCTCAGCCAGAGCCACAGGCCCTGGTGTGGTGTAGTTGGCCTCATCCAGGAGCACAGGCCCTGGTGTAATTAACATGTCCTCAACCAGCAACACAGGCCCTGGTGGGGTGTAGATGGCCTCAGCCAGAGCCACATGCACTGGTTTGGTGTAGGTGGCCTCAGCCAAAAGCACTCAGCCAGCAGCACAGGCCCTGGTGTGATTAACATGGCCTCAACCAGCAACACAGGCCCTGATATGGTGTAGATGGCCTCAGCCAGAGCCACAGGCCCTGGTGTGGTGTAGATGGCCTCAGCCAGAAGCGGAAGCTCTGGCGTGTTGCAGTCAACCTCAGCAATCAGTAAGGTAACTGGTGTGGTGTAGATGGCCTTAGCCACAAGCACAGGCCCTGGTGTGATTAACATGGCCTCAGCCAGCAACACAGGCCCTGGTGTGGTATAGTTGGCCTTAGCCACCAGCACAGGCCCTGGTTTGGTGTAGGTGGCCTCAGCCAGAAGCCCAAGCCCTGGTGTGTTGCAGTCAACCTCAGCCAGTGCCACTGGCCCTGGTGTGGTGTAGATTGCATCAGGCAGAGCCCCAGGCCCTGGTGTGGTGTAGATTGCCTCAGCCAAAGCCACAGGCCCTTGTGTGGTGTAGATGGCCTCAGCCAGAGCCACAGGCCCTGGTGTGGTGTAGTTGGCCTTACCCAGCAGAACAGGCCCTGGTGTGATGTAGATGGCCTCAGACAGAGCCACAGGCCCTGGTGTGGTGTAGTTGGCCTCAGCCAGCAGCACAGGCACTGGTGGGGTGTAGATGGCCCCAGCAAGAGCACCAGGCCCTGTCGCGGTGTTGTTGGCCTTAGCCAGCATAACAGGCCCTGGTTTGGTGGAGGTGGCCAAAGCAAGGAGCACAGGCCGTGGTGTGGTGTAGATTGCCTCAGCCACCAGCACAGGCTCTGATTTGGTGTAGATGGCCTAAGCCAGAGCCACAGGCCCTGGTGTGGTGTAGATGGCCGCAGCCAGCAGCACAGGCCCTGGAGGGGTGTAGATGGCCTCAGTCAGCAGCACAGGCCCTGGTGTGGTGTAGATGGCCTCAGCCACCAGCACAGGCTCTGATTTGGTGTAGATGGCCTAAGCCAGAGCCACAGGCCCTGGTGTGGTGTAGATGGCCTCAGCCAGAGCCACAGGCCCTGGTGTGGTGTAGATTGACTCAGCCAAAGCCAAAGGCCCTGGTGTTGTGTATTTGGCCTCAGCCAGCAGCACAGGCTCTGGTGGGGTGTAGATGGCCTCAGCCAGAGCCACAGGCCTTGGTGTGGTGTAGATTGCCTCAGTCAAAAGCACACAGGCCCTGGTGTAGTGTAGATGGCCTCAACAAGCAACACAGGCCTGGTGTGGTGTAGATGTCCTCTGACATAGCCACAGGCCCTGGTGGGGTGTAGATGGCCTCAGCCAGAGCCACAGGCCCTGGTGTGGTGTAGTTGGACTCAACCAGCAGCACAGGCTCTGGTGTGGTGCAGATGGCCTCAGCCAGAGCCACAGGACCTGGTGTGGTGTAGTTGGCCTCAGCCAGCAGCACAGGATCTGGTGTGGTGTAGATGGCCTCAGAAAGAGCCACAGGCCCTCGTTTGGTGGAGATGGCCTCAGCCAAAAGCACACAGGCACTGATGTGGTGTAAGTTGCCTCAGCCAAAAGCACACAGGCCCTGGTGTGGTGTAGCTGGCCTCAGCCAGAAGCACATGCCCATGTGTGTTGTAGGTGGCCAAAGCTAGTAAAACAGGCCGTGGTGTGTTGTAGATGGCCTCAAATTGCAGCACAGGACTTGGTGAGGTGGAGGTGGCATCATCCTGCATCTCAGGCCCTGGTGTGGTGTAGATGGCCTCAGCGAGAGCCACAGGCCCTGGTGTTGTGTAGGTGGCCTCAGCCAGCAGCACAGGCCCTGGTGTGATTAACATGGCCTCAACCAGCAACACAGGCCCTGGTGTGGTGTAGATGGCCTCAGCCAGAGCCACAGGCACTGGTTTGGTGGAGGTGGCCTCAGCCAAAAGCACACAGGCCCTGGTGTGCTGTAGATGGCCTCAGCCAAAGCCACAGGCCCTGGGGAGGTGTAGATGGCCTCAGCCAGAAGCGGAAGCTCTGGCGTGTTGCAGTCAACCTCAGCAATCAGTAAAGGAACTGGTGTGGTGTAGATGGCCTTAGCCACCAGCACAGGCCCTGGTGTGATTAACATGGCCTAAACCAGCAACACAGGCCCTGGTGTGGTTTAGATGGCCTCAGCCAGAGCCACAGGCACTGGTTTGGTGGAGGTGGCCTCAGCCAAAAGCACACAGGCCCTGGTGTGGTGTAGATGGCCTCAGCCAGAGTCACAGGCCCTGGTGTGGTGTAGATGGCCTCAGCCAGAGCCACAGGCCCTGGTGGGGTGTAGATGGTCTCATCCAGACCCACAGGCCCTGGTGTGATTAACCTGGCCTCAACCAGCACCACAGGCCCTGGTGTGGTGTAGTTGGCCTTAGCCACCAGCACAGGCTCTGATTTGGTGTAGATGGCCTCAGCCAGAGCCACAGGCCCTGGTGTGGTGTAGATGGTCTCAGCCAGACCCACAGGCCCTGGTGTGATTAACCTGGCCTCAACCAGCACCACAGGCCCTGGTGTGGTGTGGTGTAGATGGCCTCATTAAGAGCCACATTCCCTGGTCTGGTTAACCTGGCCTCAACCAGTAACACAGGCCCTGGTGTGGTGTAGTTGGCCTTAGCCACCAGCACAGGCACTGATTTGGTGTAGATGGCCTCAGCCAGAGCCACGGGCCCTGGTGTGGTGTAGATGGCCTCAGCCAGAGCCACAAGCCCTGGTGTGGTGTAGATTGCCTCAGCCAAAGCCACAGGCACTAGTGGGATGTAGTTGGCCTCAGCCAGCAGCACAGGCTCTGGTGTGATTAACATGGCCTCAAACAGCAACACAGGCCCTGGTGTGGTGTAGATGGCCTCAGCCAGCAGCACAGGCTCTGGTGTGATTAACATGGCCTCAACCAGCAACACAGGCCCTGGTGTGGTGTAGATGGCATCAGCCAGATCCACAGGCCCTGGTGTGGTGTAGATGGCCTAAGCCAGAAGCGGAAGCCCTGGCGTGTTGCAGTCAACCTCCGCAATCAGTAAAGGAACTGGTGTGGTGTAGATGGCCTCAGCCACCAGCACAGGCCTTGGTGTGGTGTACATGGCCTCAGCCAGAGCCACAGGCCCTGGTGTGGTGTAGATTGCCTCAGCCAGACCCACAGGCCCTGGTGTGGTGTAGATTGCCTCAGCCAGAGCCACAGGCCCTGGTGTAGTGTAGATGGCCTCAGCCAGACCCACAGGCCCTCGTGGGGAGTAGATGGCCTCAGGCAGAGCCACAGGCCCTGGTGTGGTGTAGTTGGCCTTAGTCAAAAGGACACAGGCCCTGGTGTGGTGTAGATGGCCTCAGCCAGAAGCACATGCCCATGTGTGTTGTAGGTGGCCACAGCTAGGAAAACAGGCCGTGGTGTGTTGTAGATGGCCTCAAATTGCAGCACAGGACTTGGTGAGGTGGAGGTGGCCTCAGCCAGCAGCACAGGCCCTGGTGTGCTGTAGATGGCCTCAGCCAGAGCCACAAGCCCTGGTGTGGTGTAGATGGCCTCAGCCAGAGCCACAGGCCCTGGTGTAGTGTAGATGGCCTCAGCCAGACCCACAGGCCCTCGTGGGGAGTAGATGGCCTCACGCAGAGCCACAGGCCCTGGTGTGGTGTAGTTGGCCTTAGTCAGCAGAAAAGGCCCTGGTTTGGTGGAGGTGGGCTCAGCAAGATGCTCAAGCCCTGGTGTGTTGCAGTCAACCTCAGCCACCGGTAAACGACCTGGTGTGGTATAGCTGGCCTCAGCCAGAAGCACATGCCCTGGTGTGTTGTAGGTGGCCAAAACCAGGAGCACAGGCTGTGGTGTGTTGTAGATGGTCTGAGCTAGCAGCACAGGACTTGAAGAGGTGGAGGTGGACTCATCCTGCAACTCAGGCCCTGGTGTGATGTAGATGGCCTCAGCCGGAAGCACAGGTCCTCAGCCAGAAGCACACGCCCTGGTGTAATTAAAATGGCCTGAACCAGCAACACAGGCCCTGGTGTGGTATAGGTTGCCTTAGCCAGTAGCACAGGCCCTGGTTTGGTTTAAGTGGCCTCAGCCAGCAGCACAGGCCCTGGAGGGGTGTAGATGGCCACAGCCAGAGCCACAGGCCCTGTCGTGGTGTTGTTGGCCTTAGCCAGCATAATAGGCCCTGGTTTGGTGGAGGTGGGGTCAGCCAGAAACACATGCCCTGGTGTGTTGTAGGTGGCCAAAGCAAGGAGCACAGGCCCTGGTGTGATTAACATGGCCTCAACCAGCAACACACACCCTGGTGGGGTGTAGATGGCCTCAGCCAGAGCCACAGGCACTGGTTTGGTGTAGGTGGCCTCAGCCAAAAGCACTCAGCCAGCAGCACAGGCCCTGGTGTGATTAACATGGCCTCAACCAGCAACACAGGACCTGGTGTGGTGTAGATGGCCTCAGCCAGAGCCACAGGCCCTGGTGTGGTGTAGATGGCCTCATCCAGAGCCACAGGCCCTGGTGTGCTGTAGTTGGACTCAGCCAGAGCCACAGGCCCAGGGGTGGTGTGGTGTAGATGGCCTCAACCAGAGCCACAGGCCCTGGTGTGGTGTAGTTGGCCTCAGCCAGCAGCACAGGCACTGGTGGGGTGTAGATGGCCCCAGCAAGAGCCCCAGGCCCTGTCGTGGTGTTGTTGGCCTTAGCCAGCATAACAGGCCCTGGTTTGGTGGAGGTGGCCAAATCAAGGAGCACAGGCCGTGGTGTGGTGTAGATGGCCTCAGCCACCAGCACACGCTCTGATTTGGTGTAGATGGCCTAAGCCAGAGCCACAGGCCCTGGTGTGGTGTAGATTGCCTCAGCCAAAGCCAAAGGCCCTGGTGTGGTGTATTTGGCCTCAGCCAGCAGCACAGGTTCTGGTGGGGTGTAGATGGCCTCAGCCACCAGCACAGGCCCTGGAGGGGTGTAGATGGCCTTAACCAGAACCACAGGCCCTGGTGTAGTGTAGATGGCCTCAGCCAGAGCCAGAGGACCTGGGGTGGTGTAGATGGCCTCAGCCAGAAGCGGAAGCTCTGGCGAGTTGCAGTCAACCTCAGCAATCAGTAAAGGAACTGGTGTGGTGTAGATGGCCTTAGCCAGCAGCACAGGCCCTGGTGTGATTAACATGGCCTCAACCAGCAACACAGGCCCTGGTGTGGTGTAGATGGCCTCAGCCAGAGCCACAGTCACTGGTTTGGTGGAGGTGGCCTCAGCCAAAAGCACAGGCTGTGGTGTGGTGTGCTGTAGTTGGCCTTAGCCAGCAGCACAGGCTCTGGTTTGGTGTAGGTGGCCTCAGCCAGAAGCATAAGACCTGGTGTGTTGCAGTCATCCTCAACCAGCAGTAAAGGAACTGGTGTGGGTTAGGTGGCCTCAGCCAGAGGCACAGGCACAGGTTTGGTGGAGGTGGCCTCAGCCAAAAGCACACAGGCCCTGATGTGGTGTAGATGGCCTCAGCCAGGAGCACATGCCCATGTGTGGTGTAGGTGGCCAAAGCTAGGAAAACAGGCCGTTGTGTGTTGTAGATGGCCTCAGCCAGCAGCACAGGCCCTGGTGCGATTAACATGTCCTCAACCAGCAACACAGGCCCTGGTGTGGTGTAGATGGCCTCAGCCAGCAGCACAGGCCCTGGTGTGATTAACATGGCCTCAACCAGCAACACAGGCCCTGATGTGGTGTAGATGGTCTCAGCCAGCAGCACGGGCCCTGGAGGGGTGTAGATGGCCTCAGCCAGCAGCACAGGCCCTGGAGGGGTGTAGATGGCCTTAACCAGAACCACAGGCCCTGGTGTAGTGTAGATGGCCTCAGCCAGAGCCACAGGCCCTTGTGTGGTGTGGTGTAGATGGCCTCAACCAGAGCCACAGGCCCTGGTGTGATTAACCTGGCCTCAACCAGCGACACAGGCCCTGGTGTAGTGTAGATGGTCTCAGCCAGCACCACAGGCCCTTGTGTGGTGTAAGTTTCCTCAGTCAAAAGCACACAGGCCCTGATGTGGTGTAGTTGGCCAAAGTCATGAGCACAGGCCCTTGTGGGGTGTTGTAGATGGCCTGAGCTAGCAGCACAGGACTTGGTGAGGTGGAGGTGGCCTCATCCTGCAACTCAGGCCCTGGTGTGCTGTAAATGGCCTCAACCAGACCCCCAGTCCCTGGTATGGTGTAGATTGCCTCACCCAGAGCCACAGGCCCTTGTGTGGTGTAGTTGGCCTCAGCCAGCAGCACAGGCTGTGGTGTGGTGTGCTGTAGTTGGCCTTAGCCACCAGCACATGCTCTGGTTTGGTGTAGGTGGCCTCAGCCAGAAGCATAAGACCTGGTGTGTTGCAATCATCCTCAACCAGCAGTAAAGGAACTGGTGTGGGTTAGGTGGCCTCAGCCAGAGCCACAGGCACAGGTTTGGTGGAGGTGGCCTCAGCCAAAATCACACAGACCCTGGTGTGGTGTAAGTTTCCTCAGTCAAAAGCAAACAGGCCCTGGTGTGGATTTGTGTTGTTAGCCTCAACCAGCAACACAGGCCCTGGTGTGGTGTAGATGGCCTCAGCCAGCAGCACAGGCCCTGGTGTGATTAACATGGCCTCAACCAGCAACACAGGCCCTGATGTGGTGTAGATGGCATCAGCCATAGCCACAGGCCCTGGTGTGGTGTAGATGGCCTCAGCCAGAAGCGGAAGCCCTGGCGTGTTGCAGTCAACCTCCGCAATCAGTAAAGGAACTGGTGTGGTGTAGTTGGCCTCAGCCACCAGCACAGGCCCTGGTGTGCTGTAGATGGCCTCAGCCAGAGCCACAGGCCCTGGTGTGGTGTAGATGGCCTGAGCTAGCAGCACAGGACTTGGTGAGGTGGAGGTGGCCTCATCCTGCAACTCAGGCCCTGGTGTGCTGTAAATGGCCTCAACCAGACCCCCAGGCCCTGGTATGGTGTAGATTGCCTCACCCAGAGCCACAGGCCCTTGTGTGGTGTAGTTGGCCTCAGCCAGCAGCACAGGCTGTGGTGTGGTGTGCTGTAGTTGGCCTTAGCCACCAGCACATGCTCTGGTTTGGTGTAGGTGGCCTCAGCCAGAAGCATAAGACCTGGTGTGTTGCAATCATCCTCAACCAGCAGTAAAGGAACTGGTGTGGGTTAGGTGGCCTCAGCCAGAGCCACAGGCACAGGTTTGGTGGAGGTGGCCTCAGCCAAAATCACACAGACCCTGGTGTGGTGTAAGTTTCCTCAGTCAAAAGCAAACAGGCCCTGGTGTGGATTTGTGTAGTTAGCCTCAACCAGCAACACAGGCCCTGGTGTGGTGTAGATGGCCTCAGCCAGAGCCACAGGCCCTGGTGTGGTGTGGTGTAGATGGCCTCATCAAGAGCCACATTCCCTGGTCTGGTTAACCAGGCCTCAACCAGTAACAGAGGCCCTGGTGTGGTGTAGTTGGCCTTAGCCACCAGCACAGGCACTGATTTGGTGTAGATGGCCTCACCCAGAGCCACAAGCCCTGGTGTGGTGTAGATTGCCTCAGCCAAATCCACAGGCCCTAGTGGGATGTAGTTGGCCTCAGCCAGCAGCACAGGCTCTGGTGTGATTAACATGGCCTCAACCAGCAACACAGGCCCTGGTGTGGTGTAGATGGCCTCAGCCAGCAGCACAGGCCCTGGTGTGATTAACATGGCCTCAACCAGCAACACAGGCCCTGATGTGGTGTAGATGGCATCAGCCAGAGCCACAGGCCCTGGTGTGGTGTAGATGGCCTCAGCCAGAAGCGGAAGCCCTGGCGTGTTGCAGTCAACCTCCGCAATCAGTAAAGGAACTGGTGTGGTGTAGTTCCCCTCAGCCACCAGCACAGGCCCTGGTGTGCTGTAGATGGCCTCAGCCAGAGCCACAGGCCCTGGTGTGGTGTAGGTGGCCTCAGCCAGCAGCACAGGCCCTGGTGTGATTAACATGGCCTCAAACAGCAACACAGGCCCTGGTTTGGTGTAGATGGCCTCAGCCAGAGCCACAGGCACTGTTGTGCTGTAGTTGGCCTTAGCCAGAGCCACAGACCCTGGTGTGGTGTAGATGGCCTCAGGCAAAAGCGGAAGCCCTGGCATGTTGCATTCAACCTCAACAATCAGTAAAGGAACTGGTGTGGTGTAGATGACCTTAGCCACCAGCACTGGTCTTGGTGTGGTGTAGATGGCCTCAGAAAGAGCCACAGGTCCTGGTTTGGTGGAGGTGGCCTCAGCCAAAATCACACAGGCCCTGGTGTGGTGTAAGTTTCCTCAGTGAAAAGCAAACAGGCCCTGGTGTGGATTTGTGTAGTTAGCCTCAACCATCAACACAGGCCCTGGTGTGGTGTAGATGCCCTCAGCCAGAGCCACAGGCCCTGGTGTGGTGTGGTGTAGATGGCCTCATCAAGAGCCACATTCCCTGGTCTGGTTAACCTGGCCTCAACCAGTAACACAGGCCCTGGTGTGGTATAGTTGGCCTTAGCCACCAGCACAGGCACAGATTTGGTGTAGATGGCCTAAGCCAGAGCCACAGGCCGTGGTGTGGTGTAGATGGCCTCAGCCAGAGCCACAGGCCCTGGTGTGGTGTAGATTGCCTCAGCCAAAGCCACAGGCACTAGTGGGATGTAGTTGGCCTCAACCAGCAGCACAGGCTCTGGTGTGATTAACATGGCCTCAACCAGCAACATAGGCCCTGATGTGGTATAGATGGCCTCAGCCAGCAGCACAGGCCCTGGTGTGATTAACATGGCCTCAACCAGCTACACAGGCCCTGGTGTGGTGTCGATGGCATTAGCCAGAGCCACAGGCCCTGGTGTGGTGTAGATGGCCTAAGCCAGAAGCGGAAGCCCTGGCGTGTTGCAGTCAACCTCCGCAATCAGTAAAGGAACTGGTGTGGTGTAGATGGCCTCAGCCACCAGCACAGGCCTTGGTGTGGTGTACATGGCCTCAGCCAGAGCCACAGGCCCTGGTGTGGTGTAGATTGCCTCAGCCAGACCCACAGGCCCTGGTGTGGTGTAGATTGCCTCAGCCAGAGCCACAGGCCCTGGTGTAGTGTAGATGGCCTCAGCCAGACCCACAGGCCCTCGTGGGGAGTAGATGGCCTCAGGCAGAGCCACAGGCCCTGGTGTGGTGTAGTTGGCCTTAGTCAAAAGGACACAGGCCCTGGTGTGGTGTAGATGGCCTCAGCCAGAAGCACATGCCCATGTGTGTTGTAGGTGGCCAAAGCTAGGAAAACAGGCCGTGGTGTGTTGTAGATGGCCTCAAATTGCAGCACAGGACTTGGTGAGGTGGAGGTGGCCTCAGCCAGCAGCACAGGCCCTGGTGTGCTGTAGATGGCCTCAGCCAGAGCCACAAGCCCTGGTGTGGTGTAGATGGCCTCAGCCAGAGCCACAGGCCCTGGTGTAGTGTAGATGGCCTCAGCCAGACCCACAGGCCCTCGTGGGGAGTAGATGGCCTCACGCAGAGCCCCAGGCCCTGGTGTGGTGTAGTTGGCCTTAGTCAGCAGAAAAGGCCCTGGTTTGGTGGAGGTGGGCTCAGCAAGATGCTCAAGCCCTGGTGTGTTGCAGTCAACCTCAGCCACCGGTAAAGGACCTGGTGTGGTATAGCTGGCCTCAGCCAGAAGCACATGCCCTGGTGTGTTGTAGGTGGCCAAAACCAGGAGCACAGGCTGTGGTGTGTTGTAGATGGTCTGAGCTAGCAGCACAGGACTTGAAGAGGTGGAGGTGGACTCATCCTGCAACTCAGGCCCTGGTGTGATGTAGATGGCCTCAGCCGGAAGCACAGGTCCTCAGCCAGAAGCACACGCCCTGGTGTAATTAACATGGCCTGAACCAGCAACACAGGCCCTGGTGTGGTATAGGTTGCCTTAGCCAGTAGCACAGGCCCTGGTTTGGTTTAAGTGGCCTCAGCCAGCAGCACAGGCCCTGGAGGGGTGTAGATGGCCCCAGCCAGAGCCACAGGCCCTGTCGTGGTGTTGTTGGCCTTAGCCAGCATAATAGGCCCTGGTTTGGTGGAGGTGGGGTCAGCCAGAAACACATGCCCTGGTGTGTTGTAGGTGGCCAAAGCAAGGAGCACAGGCCCTGGTGTGATTAACATGGCCTCAACCAGCAACACAGACCCTGGTGGGGTGTAGATGGCCTCAGCCAGAGCCACAGGCACTGGTTTGGTGTAGGTGGCCTCAGCCAAAAGCACTCAGCCACCAGCACAGGCCCTGGTGTGATTAACATGGCCTCAACCAGCAACACAGGACCTGGTGTGGTGTAGATGGCCTCAGCCAGAGCCACAGGCCCTGGTGTGGTGTAGATGGCCTCATCCAGAGCCACAGGCCCTGGTGTGCTGTAGTTGGACTCAGCCAGAGCCACAGGCCCAGGGGTGGTGTGGTGTAGATGGCCTCAACCAGAGCCACAGGCCCTGGTGTGGTGTAGTTGGCCTCAGCCAGCAGCACAGGCACTGGTGGGGTGTAGATGACCCCAGCAAGAGCCCCAGGCCCTGTCGTGGTGTTGTTGGCCTTAGCCAGCATAACAGGCCCTGGTTTGGTGGAGGTGGCCAAATCAAGGAGCACAGGCCGTGGTGTGGTGTTGATGGCCTCAGCCACCAGCACAGGCTCTGATTTGGTGTAGATGGCCTAAGCCAGAGCCACAGGCCCTGGTGTGGTGTAGATGGCCTCAGCCAGAGCCACAGGCCCTGGTGTGGTGTAGATTGCCTCAGCCAAAGCCAAAGGCCCTGGTGTGGTGTATTTGGCCTCAGCCAGCAGCACAGGTTCTGGTGGGGTGTAGATGGCCTCAGCCAGAGCCACAGGCCCTGGTATGGTGTAAGTTGCCTCAGTCAAAAGCACACAGGCCCTGATGTAGTGTAGATGGCCTCAACAAGCAACACAGGCCTGGTGTGGTGTAAGATGTCCTCAGACATAGCCACAGGCCCTGGTGGGGTGTAGATGGCCTCAGCCAGACCCACAGGCCCTGGTGTGGTGTAGTTCGCCTCAACCAGCAGAACAGGCTCCGGTGGGGTGCAGATGGCCTCAGCCAGAGCCACAGGGCCTGGTGTGGTGTAGTTGGCCTCAGCCAGCAGCACTGGATCTGGTGTGGTGTAGATGGCCTCAGAAAGAGCCACAGGCCCTGGTTTGGTGGAGGTGGCCTCAGCCAAAAGCACACAGGCCCTGATGTGGTGTAAGTTGCCTCAGCCAAAAGCACACAGGCCCTGGTGTGGTGTAGCTGGCCTCAGCCAGAAGCACATGCCCATGTGTGTTGTAGGTGGCCAAAGCTAGTAAAACAGGCCGTGGTGTGTTGTAGATGGCCTCAAATTGCAGCACATTACTTGGTGAGGTGGAGGTGGCCTCATCCTGCATCTCAGGCCCTGGTGTGCTGTAGATGGCCTCAGCCAGAGCCACAGGCCCTGGTGTGGTGTAGGTGGCCTCAGCCAGCAGCACAGGCCCTGGTGTGATTAACATGGCCTCAACCAGCAACACAGGCCCTGGTGTGGTGTAGATGGCCTCAGCCAGAGCCACAGGCACTGGTTTGGTGGAGGTGGCCTCAGCCAAAAGCACACAGGCCCTGGTGTGCTGTAGATGGCCTCAGCCAGAGCCACAGGACCTGAGGTGGTGTAGATGGCCTCAGCCAGAAGCGGAAGCTCTGGCGTGTTGCAGTCAACCTCAGCAATCAGTAAAGGAACTGGTGTGGTGTAGATGGCCTTAGCCACCAGCACAGGCCCTGGTGTGATTAACATGGCCTCAACCAGCAACACAGGCCCTGGTGTGGTGTAGATGGCCTCAGCCAGCAGCACAGGCCCTGGAGGGGTGTAGATGGCCTCAGCCAGCAGCACAGGCCCTGGAGGGGTGTAGATGGCCTCAGCCACCAGCACAGGCTCTGATTTGGTGTAGATGGCCTAAGCCAGAGCCACAGTCCCTGGTGTGGTGTAGATGGCCTCAGCCAGAGCCACAGGCCTGGGTGTGGTGTAGATTGCCTCAGCCAAAGCCAAAGGCCCTGGTGTGGTGTATTTCGCCTCAGCCAGCAGCACAGGCTCTGGTGGGGTGTAGATGTCCTCAGCCAGAGCCACAGGCCCTGGTGTGGTGTAAGTTGCCTCAGTCAAAAGCACACAGGCCCTGATGTAGTGTAGATGGCCTCAACAAGCAACACAGGCCTGGTGTGGTGTAGGTGTCCTCAGCCATAGCCACAGGCCCTGGTGGGGTGTAGATGGCCTCAGCCAGATCCACAGGCCCTGGTGTGGTGTAGTTGGACTCAACCAGCAGCACAGGCTCTGGTGGGGAGCAGATGGCCTCAGCCAGAGCCACAGGCCCTGGTGTGGTGTAGTTGGCCTCAGCCAGCAGCACAGGATCTGGTGGGGTGTAGATGGCCTCAGAAAGAACCACAGGCCCTGGTTTGGTGGAGGTGGCCTCAGCCAAAAGCACACAGGCCCTGATGTGGTGTAAGTTGCCTCAGCCAGCAGCACAGGCCCTGGTGTGATTAACATGGCCTCAACCAGCAACACAGGCCCTGGTGTGGTGTAGATGGCCTCATCCAGAGCCACAGGCACTGGTTTGGTGGAGGTGGCCTCAGCCAGCAGCACAGGCCCTGGTGTGATTAATATGGCCTCAACCAGCAACACAGGCCCTGGTGTGGTGTAGATGGCCTCAGCCAGAGCCACAGGCACTGGTTTGGTGGAGGTGGCCTCAGCCAAAAGCACACAGGCCCTGGTGTGCTGTAGATGGCCTCAGCCAGAGCCAGAGGACCTGGGGTGGTGTAGATGGCCTCAGCCAGAAGCGGAAGCTCTGGCGAGTTGCAGTCAACCTCAGCAATCAGTAAAGGAACTGGTGTGGTGTAGATGGCCTTAGCCACCAGCACAGGCCCTGGTGTGATTAACATGGCCTCAACCAGCAACACAGGCCCTGGTGTGGTGTAGATGGCCTCAGCCAGCAGCACAGGCCCTGGAGGGGTGTAGATGGCCTCAGCCAGCAGCACAGGCCCTGGAGGGGTGTAGATGGCCTCAGCCACCAGCACAGGCCCTGGAGGGGTGTAGATGGCCTTAACCAGAACCACAGGCCCTGGTGTAGTGTAGATGGCCTCAGCCAGAGCCAGAGGACCTGGGGTGGTGTAGATGGCCTCAGCCAGAAGCGGAAGCTCTGGCGAGTTGCAATCAACCTCAGCAATCAGTAAAGGAACTGGTGTGGTGTAGATGGCCTTAGCCAGCAGCACAGGCCCTGGTGTGATTAACATGGCCTCAACCAGCAACACAGGCCCTGGTGTGGTGTAGATGGCCTCAGCCAGAGCCACTGTCACTGGTTTGGTGGAGGTGGCCTCAGCCAAAAGCACAGGCTGTGGTGTGGTGTGCTGTAGTTGGCCTTAGCCAGCAGCACAGGCTCTGGTTTGGTGTAGGTGGCCTCAGCCAGAAGCATAAGACCTGGTGTGTTGCAGTCATCCTCAACCAGCAGTAAAGGAACTGGTGTGGGTTAGGTGGCCTCAGCCAGAGGCACAGGCACAGGTTTGGTGGAGGTGGCCTCAGCCAAAAGCACACAGGCCCTGATGTGGTGTAGATGGCCTCAGCCAGGAGCACATGCCCATGTGTGGTGTAGGTCGCCAAAGCTAGGAAAACAGGCCGTTGTGTGTTGTAGATGGCCTCAGCCAGCAGCACAGGCCCTGGTGTGATTAACATGTCCTCAACCAGCAACACAGGCCCTGGTGTGGTGTAGATGGCCTCAGCCAGCAGCACAGGCCCTGGTGTGATTAACATGGCCTCAACCAGCAACACAGGCCCTGATGTGGTGTAGATGGCCTCAGCCAGCAGCACGGGCCCTGGAGGGGTGTAGATGGCCTCAGCCAGCAGCACAGGCCCTGGAGGTGTGTAGATGGCCTTAACCAGAACCACAGGCCCTGGTGTAGTGTAGATGGCCTCAGCCAGAGCCACAGGCCCTTGTGTGGTGTGGTGTAGATGGCCTCAACCAGAGCCACAGGCCCTGGTGTGATTAACCTGGCCTCAACCAGCGACACAGGCCCTGGTGTAGTGTAGACGGTCTCAGCCAGCACCACAGGCCCTTGTGTGGTGTAAGTTTCCTCAGTCAAAAGCACACAGGCCCTGATGTGGTGTAGTTGGCCAAAGTCATGAGCACAGGCCCTGGTGGGGTGTTGTAGATGGCCTGAGCTAGCAGCACAGGACTTGGTGAGGTGGAGGTGGCCTCACCCTGCAACTCAGGCCCTGGTGTGCTGTAAATGGCCTCAACCAGACCCCCAGGCCCTGGTATGGTGTAGATTGCCTCACCCAGAGCCACAGGCCCTTGTGTGGTGTAGTTGGCCTCAGCCAGCAGCACTGGCTGTGGTGTGGTGTGCTGTAGTTGGCCTTAGCCACCAGCACATGCTCTGGTTTGGTGTAGGTGGCCTCAGCCAGAAGCATAAGACCTGGTGTGTTGCAATCATCCTCAACCAGCAGTAAAGGAACTGGTGTGGGTTAGGTGGCCTCAGCCAGAGCCACAGGCACAGGTTTGGTGGAGGTGGCCTCGGCCAAAAGCACACAGGCCCTGATGTGGTGTAGATGGCCCCAGCCCATGTGTGTTGTAGGTGGTCAAAGCTAGGAAAACAGGCCGTGGTGTGTTGTATATGGCCTCAGCCAGCAGCACGGGCCCTGGAGGGGTGTAGATGGCCTCAGCCAGCAGCACAGGCCCTGGAGTGGTGTAGATTGCCTTAACCAGAACCACAGGCCCTGGTGAAGTGTAGATGGCCTCAGCCAGCAGCACAGGCCCTTGTGTGGTGTAAGTTTCCTCAGTCAAAAGCACACAGGCCCTGATGTGGTGTAGATGGCCAAAGTCATGAGCACAGGCCCTTTTGGGGTGTTGTAGATGGCCTGAGCTAGCAGCACAGGACTGGGTGAGGTGGAGGTGGCCTCATCCTGCAACTCAGGCCCTGGTGTGCTGTAGTTGGCCTCAGCCAGCAGCACAGGCTGTGGTGTGGTGTGCTGTCGTTGGCCTTAGCCACCAGCACAGGCTCTGGTTTGATTAACATGGCCTCAACCAGCAACACAGGCCCTGATGTGGTGTAGATGGCCTCAGCCAGCAGCACAGGCCCTGGTGTGATTAACATGGCCTCAACCAGCAACACAGGCCCTGCTGGGGTGTAGATGGCCTGAGCCACAGCCACAGGCACTGGTTTGGTGTAGGTGGCCTCAGCCAAAAGCACTCAGCCAGCAGCACAGGCCCTGGTGTGATTAACATGGCCTCAACCAGCAACACAGGACCTGGCGTGGTGTAGATGGCCTCAGCCAGAACCACAGGCCCTGGTGTGGTGTAGATGGCCTCATCCAGAGCAACAGGCCGTGGTGTGCTGTAGTTGGCCTCAGCCAGAGCCAAAGGCCCTGGGGTGGTGTAGAGGGCCCCAGCCAGAAGCGGAAGCTCTGGCGTGTTGCAGTCAACCTCAGCAATCAGTAAAGGAACTGGTGTGGTGTAGATGGCCTTAGCCACCAGCACAGGCCCTGGTTTGGTGGAGGTAGCCTCAGCCAGAAGCGCAAGCCCTGGTGTGTTGCAGTCAAACTCAGCCAGAGCCACTGGCCCTGGTGTGGTGTAGGTGGCATCAGCCAAAAGCACACAGGCCCTGATGTGGTGTAGATGGCCTCAGCCAGCAGCACAGGCGCTGGTGTGATTAACATGGCCTCAACCAGCAACACAGGCCCTGGTGTGGTGTAGATGGCCTCAGCCAGAGCCACAGGCACTGGTTTGGTGGAGGTGGCCTCAGCCAAAAGCACACAGGCCCTGATGTGGTGTAGATGGCCTCAGCCAGCAGGACATGCCCATGTGTGTTGTAGGTGGCCAAAGCTAGGAAAACAGGCCGTGGTGTGTTGTAGATGGACTCAACCAGCAAGAAAGGCCCTGCTGTGGTGTAGATGGCCTCAGCCAGAGCCATAGACACTGGTTTGGTGGACGTGGCCTCAGCCAAAAGCACACAGGCCCTGATGTGGTGTAGATGGCCTCAGCCAGCAGCACAGGCCCTGGTGTGATTAACATGGCCTCAAACAGCAACACAGGCCCTGGTGGGGCGTAGATGGCCTCAGCCAGAGCCACAGGCACTGGTTTGGTGTAGGTGGCCTCAGCCAAAAGCACTCAGCCAGGAGCACAGGCCCTGGTCTGATTAACATGGCCTCAACCAGCAACACAGGCCCTGATGTGGTGTGGATTGCCTCAGCCAGAGCCACAGGCCCTGGTGTGGTGTAGATGGCCTCAGCCAGAAGCGGAAACTCTGGCATTTTGCAGTCAACCTCAGCAATCAGTAAAGGAACTGGTGTGCTGTAGTTGGCCTTATCCACCAGCACAGGCCCTGGTTTGGTGTAGGTGGCCTCAGCCAGAAGCGCAAGCCCTGGTTTGTTGCAGTCAACCTCAGCCAGAGCCACTGGCCCTGGTGTGGTGTAGATTGCTTCAGCCAGAGCCACAGGTCCTGGTGTGGTGTAGATGTCCTCAGACATAGCCACAGGCCGTGGTGGGGTGTAGATGGCCTCAGCCAGAGCCACGGGCCCTGGTGAGGTGTAGTTGGACTCAACCAGCAGCACAGGCTCTGTTGGGGAGCAGATGGCCTCAGCCAGAACCACATGCCCTGGTGTGGTGTAGTTGGCCTCAGCCAGCAGCACAGGATCTGGTGGGGTGTAGATGGCCTCAGAAAGAACAACAGGCCCTGGTTTGGTGGAGGTGGCCTCAGCCAAAAGCACACAGGCCCTGATGTGGTGTAAGTTGCCTCAGTCAAAAGGACACAGGCCCTGGTGTGGTGTAGATGGCCTCAGCGAGAAGCACATGCCCATGTGTGTTGTAGGTGGCCAAAGCTAGGAAAACAGGCCGTGGTGTGTTGTAGATGGCCTCAACTTGCAGAACAGGACTTGGTGAGGTGGAGGTGGCCTCATCCTGCATCTCAGGCCCTGGTGTGCTGTAGATGGCCTCAGCCAGCAGCACAGGCCCTAGTGTGATTAACATGTCCTCAACCAGCAACACAGGCCCTGGTGTGGTGTAGATGGCCTCAGCCAGAGCCACAGGCACTGGTTAGGTGGAGGTGGCCTCAGCCAAAAGCACACAGGCCCTGGTGTGCTGTAGATGGACTCAGCCAGAGCCACAGGCCCTGGGGTGGTGTAGATGGCCTCAGCCAGAAGCGGAAGCTCTGGCGTGTTGCAGTCAACCTCAGCAATCAGTAAAGGAACTGGTGTGGTGTATATGGCCTTAGCCACCAGCACAGGCCCTGGTTTGGTGTAGGTGGCCTCAGCCAGAAGCGCAAGCCATGGTGTGTTGCAGTCAACCTCAGCCAGATCCACTGGCCCTGGTGTGGTGTAGATTGCATCAGCCAGAGCCCCAGGCCCTGGTGTGGTTGGAGATTGCCTCAGCCACAGCCACAGGCCTTTGTGTGGTGTAGATGGCCTCAGCCAGAGCCACAGGCCCTGGTGCGGTGTAGTTGGCCTTACCCAGCAGAACAGGCCCTGGTGTGCTGTAGTTGGCCTCAGACAGAGCCACAGGCCCTGGTGTGCTGTAGTTGGCCTCAGCCAGCAGCACAGGCACTGGTGGGGTGTAGATGGCCCCAGCAAGAGCCCCAGGCCCTGTCGTGGTGTTGTTGGCCTTAGCCAGCATAACAGGCCCTGGTTTGGTGGAGGTGGCCAAAGTCATGAGCACAGGCCCTGGTGGGGTGTTGTAGATGGCCTGAGCTAGCAGCACAGGACTTGGTGAGGTGGAGGTGGCCTCATCCTGCAAGTCAGGCCCTGGTGTGCTGTAGATGGCCTCAACCAGAGCCACAGGCCCTGGTATGGTGTAGATTGCCTCACCCAGAGCCACAGGCCCTTGTGTGGTGTAGTTGGCCTCAGCCAGCAGCACAGGCTGTGGTGTGGTGTGCTGTAGTTAGCCTTAGCCACCAGCACAGGCTCTGGTTTGGTGTAGGTGGCCTCAGCCAGAAGCATAAGACCTGGTGTGTTGCAATCATCCTCAACCAGCAGTAAAGGAACTGGTGTGGGTTAGGTGGCCTCAGCCAGAGCCACAGGCACAGGTTTGGTGGAGGTGGCCTCAGCCAAAAGCACACAAGCCCTGATGTGGTGTAGATGGCCTCAGCCAGCAGCACATGACCATGTTTGTTGTAGGTGGCCAAAGCTAGGAAAACAGGCCCTGGTGTGTTGTAGATGGCCTCAGCCAGCAGCACAGGCCCTGGTGTGATTAACATGGCCTCAACCAGCAACACAGGCCCTGATGTGGTGTAGATGGCCTCAGCCAGAGCCACAGGCACTGGTTTGGTGGACATGGCCTCAGCCAAAAGCACACAGGCCCTGATGTGGTGTAGATGGCCTCAGCCAGCAGCACAGGCCCTGGTGTGATTAACATGGCCTCAACCAGCAACACAGGTTCTGGTGTGGTGTAGATGGCCTCAGCCAGAGCCACAGGCACTGGTTTGGTGGAGGTGGCCTCAGCCAAAAGCACACAGGCCCTGGTGTGCTGTAGATGGCCTCAGCCAGAGCCACAGGCCCTGGGGTGGTGTAGATGGCCTCAGCCAGAAGCGGAAGCTCTGATGTGTTGCAGTCAACCTCAGCAATCAGTAAAGGAACTGGTGTGGTGTAGATGGCCTTAGCCACCAGCACAGGCCCTGGTGTGATTAACATGGCCTCAACCAGCAACACAGGCCCTGGTGTGGTGTAGATGGCCTCAGCCAGCAGCACGGGCCCTGGAGGGGTGTAGATGGCCTCAGCCAGCAGCACAGGCCCTGGAGGGGTGTAGATGGCCTTAACCAGAACCACAGGCCCTGGTGTAGTGTAGATGGCCTCAGCCAGAGCCACAGGCCCTGGTGTGGTGTGGTGTAGATGGCCTCAACCAGAGCCACAGGCCCTGGTGTGATTAACCTGGCCTCAACCAGCGACACAGGCCCTGATGTGGTGTAGATGGCCTCAGCCAGCAGCACATGACCATGTGTGTTGTAGGTGGCCAAAGCTAGGAAAACAGGCCCTGGTGTGTTGTAGATGGCCTCAGCCAGCAGCACAGGCCCTGTTGTGATTAACATGGCCTCAACCAGCAACACAGGTCCTGGTGTGGTGTAGATGGCCTCAGCCAGAGCCACAGGCCCTGGTGTGATTAACATGGCCTCAACCAGCAACACAGGCCCTGATGTGGTGTAGATGGCCTCAGCCAGCAGCACAGGCCCTGGTGTGATTAACATGGCCTCAACCAGCAACACAGGTCCTGGTGTGGTGTAGATGGCCTCAGCCAGAGCCACAGGCACTGGTTAGGTGGAGGTGGCCTCAGCCAAAAGCACACAGGCCCTGGTGTGCTGTAGATGGCCTCAGCCATAGCCACAGGCCCTGGGGTGGTGTAGATGGCCTCAGCCAGAAGCGGAAGCTCTGGCGTGTTGCAGTCAGCCTCAGCAATCAGTAAAGGAACTGGTGTGGTGTAGATGGCCTTAGCCACCAACACAGGCCCTGGTGTGATTAACATGGCCTCAACCAGCAACACAGGCCCTGGTGTGGTGTAGATGGCCTCAGCCAGCAGCACGGGCCCTGGAGGGGTGTAGATGGCCTCAGCCAGCAGCACAGGCCCTGGAGGGGTGTAGATGGCCTTAACCAGAACCACAGGCCCTGGTGTGATGTAGATGGCCTCAGACAGAGCCACAGGCCCTGGTGGGGTGTAGATGGTCTCAGCCAGAGCCACAGGCCCTGGTGTGGTGTAAATTGACTCAGCTAGAGCCACAGGCCCTGGTGTGGTATAGCTGGCCTTAGCCAGTAGCACAGGCCCTGTTTTGGTTTAAGTGGCCTCAGCCAGCAGCACAGGCCCTGGAGGGGTGTAGATGGCCTCAGCCAGAGCCACAGGCCCTGTTGTGGTGTGGTTGGCCTTAGCCAGCATAACAGGCCCTGGTTTGGTGGAGGTGGCGTCAGCCAGAAACACATGCCCTGGTGTGTTGTAGGTGGCCAAAGCAAGGAGCACAGGCCCTGGTGTGATTAACATGGCCTCAACCAGCAACAGAGACCCTGGTGGGATGTAGATGGCCTCAGCCAGAGCCACAGGCACTGGTTTGGTGTAGGTGTCCTCAGCCAAAAGCACTCAGCCAGCAGCACAGGCCCTGGTGTGATTAACATGGCCTCAACCAGCAACACAGGACCTGGTGTGGTGTAGATGGCCTCAGCCAGAGCCACAGGCCCTGGTGTGGTGTAGATGGCCTCATCCAGAGCCACAGGCCTTGGTGTGCTGTAGTTGGACTCAGCCAGAGCCACAGGCCCTGGGGTGGTGTGGTGTAGTTGGCCTCACCCAGAGCCACAGGCCCTGGTGTGCTGTAGATGGCCTCAGCCAGAGCCACAGGCACTGGTTAGGTGGAGGTGGCCTCAGCCAAAAGCACACAGGCCCTGGTGTGCTGTAGATGGCCTCAGCCAGAGCCACAGGCCCATGTGTGTTGTAGATGGCCTCAGCCAGAAGGGGAAGCTCTGGCGTGTTGCAGTCAACCTCAGCAATCAGTAAAGGAACTGGTGTGGTGTAGATGGCCTTAGCCACCAGCACAGGCCCTGGTGTGATTAACATGGCCTCAACCAGCAACACAGCTCTGGTGTGGTGTAGATGGCCTCAGCCAGCAGCACGGGCCCTGGAGGGGTGTAGATGGCCTCAGCCACCATCACAAGCCCTGGAGGGGTGTAGATGGCCTTAACCAGAACCACAGGCCCTGGTGTAGTGTAGATGGCCTCAGCCAGAGCCACAGGCCCTGGTGTGGTGTGGTGTAGATGGCCTTAACCAGAGCCACAGGCCCTGGTGTGATTAACCTGGCCTCAACCAGCGACACAGGCCCTGGTGTAGTGTAGATGGCTTCAGCCAGCAGCACAGGCCCTTGTGTGGTGTATTTTTCCTCAGTCAAAAGCACACAGGCCCTGATGTGGTGTAGTTGGCCAAAGTCATGAGCACAGGCCCTGGTGGAGTGTTGTAGATGGCCTGAGCTAGCAGCACAGGACTTGGTGAGGTGGAGGTGGCCTCATCCTGCAACTCAGGCCCTGGTGTGCTGTAGATGGCCTCAACCAGAGCCACAGGCCCTTGTGTGGTGTAGTTGGCCTCAGCCAGCAGCACAGGCTGTGGTGTGGTGTGCTGTAGTTGGCCTTAGCCACCAGCACAGGCTCTTGTTTGGTGTAGGTGGCCTCATCCAGAAGCATGAGACCTGGTGTGTTGCAATCATCCTCAACCAGCAGTAAAGGAACTGGTGTGGGTTAGGTGGCCTCAGCCAGAGCCACAGGCACTGGTTTGGTGTAGGTGGCCTCAGCCAAAAGCACACAGGCCCTGATGTGGTGTAGATGGCCTCAGCCAGCAGCACATGCCCATGTGTGTTGTAGGTGGCCAAAGCTAGGAAAACAGGCCGTGGTGTGTTGTAGATGGCCTCAGCCAGCAGCACACAGACCCTGGTGTGGTGTAGATGGCGTCAGCCAGCAGCACAGTCCCTGGTGTGATTAACATGGCCTCAGCCAGCAACACAGGCCCTGATGTGGTGTAGATGGCCTCAGCCAGAGCCACAGGCACTGGTTTGGTGGACATGGCCTCAGCCAAAAGCACACAGGCCCTGATGTGGTGTAGATGGCCTCAGCCAGCAGCACAGGCCCTGGTGTGATTAACATGGCCTCAACCAGCAACACAGGCCCTGGTGGGGTGTAGATGGCCTCAGCCAGAGCCACAGGCACTGGTTTGTTGTAGGTGGCCTCAGCCAAAAGCACTCAGCCAGCAGCACAGGCCCTGGTGTGATTAGCATGGCCTCAACCAGCAACACAGGCCCTGATGTGGTGTAGATGGCCTCAGCTAGCAGCACAGGCCCTGGTGTGATTAACATGGCCTCAACCAGCAACACAGGACCTGGTGTGGTGTACATGGCCTCAGCCAGAGCCACAGGCCCTGGTGTGGTGTAGATGGCCTCAACCAGAGCCACAGGCCCTGGAGTGCTGTAGTTGGCCTCAGCCAGAGCCACAGGCCCTGGGGTGGTGTAAATGGCCTCAGCCAGAAGCGGAAGCTCTGGCGTGTTGCAGTCAACCTCAGCAATCAGTAAAGGAACTGGTTTGGTGTAGATGGCCTTAGCCAGAGCCACAGGCCCTGGTTTGGTGGAGGTAGCCTCAGCCAGAAGCGCAAGCCCTGGTGTGTTGCAGTAAACCTCAGCCAGAAGCACAGGACCTGGTGTGGTGTAGCTGGCCTCAGCCAGAAGCACATGCCCATGTGTGTTGTAGGTGGCCAAAGCTAGGAAAACAGGCTGTGGTGTGTTGTAGATGGCCTCAACTTGCAGCACAGGAGTTGGTGAGGTGGAGGCGGCCTCATCCTGCAACTCAGGTCCTGGTGTGCTGTAGATGGCCTCAGCCAGAGCCACAGGCCCTGGTGTGGTGTAGTTGGCATCAGCCAAAAGCACACAGGCCCCGGTGTGGTGTAGATGACCTCAGCCAGCAGCACAGGCCCTGTTGTGATTAACATGGCCTCAACCAGCAACACAGGCCCTGGTGTGGTGTAAATGGTCTCAGCAAGAGCCACAGGCACTGGTTTGGTGGAGGTGGCCTCAGCCAAAAGCAAATAGGCCCTGATATGATGTAGATGGCCTCAGCCAGCAGCACAGGCCCTTGTGTGTTGTAGGTGGCCAAAGCTAGGAAAACAGGCCGTGGTGTGTTGTAGATTGCCTCAACCAGCAACACAGGACTTGCTGAGGTGGAGGTGGCCTCATCCTGCATCTCAGGCCCTGGTGTGCTGTAGATGGCCTCAGCCAGAGCCACAGGCCTTGGTGTGGTGCAGGTGGCCTCAGCCAGCAGCACAGGCCCTGGTGTAATTAACATGGCCTCAGCCAGCAACACAGGCCGTGGTGTGTTGTAGATGGCCTCAACCAGCAAGACAGGCCCTGCTGTGGTGTATTTGGCCTCAGCCAGAGCCACAGGCACTGGTTTGGTGGACGTGGCCTCAGCCAAAATCACACAGGCCCTGATGTGGTGTAGATGGCCACATCCAGCAGCACAGGCCCTGGTGTGATTAACATGGCCTCAACCAGCAACACAGGCCCTGGTGAGGTATAGATGGCCTCAGCCAGAGCCACAGGCCCTGGTGTGGTGTAGGTGGCCTCAGCCAAAAGCACTCAGCCAGCAGCACAGGCCCTGGTGTGATTAACATGGCCTCAACCAGCAACACAGGCCCTGATGTGGTGTAGATGGCCTCAGCCAGAGCCAAAGGCCCTGGTGTTGTGCGGATTGCCTCAGCCAGAAGTGGAAGCTCTGGCGTGTTGCAGTCAACCTCAGCAATCAGTAAAGGAACTGGTGTGGTGTATATGGCCTTAGCCACCAGCACAGGCCCTGGTTTGGTGTAGGTGGCCTCAGCCAGAAGCGCAAGCCCTGGTGTGTTGCAGTCAACCTCAGCCAGAGCCACTGGCCCTGGTGTGGTGTAGATTGCATCAGCCAGAGCACCAGGCCCTGGTGTGGTGTAGATTGCCTCAGCCAAAGCCACAGGCCCTTGTGTGGTGTAGATGGCCTCAGCCAGAGCCACAGGCCCTGGTGTGGTGTAGTTGGCCTTACCCAGCAGAACAGGCCCAGTAAAGGTAAAAATCATCTCAAAACACAGACCAATGAAACCACAATACCCACTCTCTGCAGAAGCTAGAGACGGCATACGCCCAGTAATAGCAGACATGGTAAAAGCAGGAATTCTGATTAAAACAACAAAAACAACATGTAACACGCCAATATTTCCAGTGAAAAAAGCAAACACAGGGAAATATAGGCTGGGCAGCTGGAATCAATGATGCATTGCAATTTGCAGCATCTGCTGCTAGCTGAGTGCAGGAAATCTAACTTTTGGGTTAGGAGCTGTGTAGTTGTATGCCCTGAGGCAGAGGTTACAACGCGAGCGTCTTTTGAGAAATGCGTTCGCGGCGGTTCTTCTTTTAACACAGTCATGCAGGCTCCCGTATCACATAACATGAGGTATGGTTTGCCATTTATGTGAATTGTTACTTCTGGCTTGTGCTCAGAGCCCAGCAGCAGCTGATGTATGTTGAAAATTTCTGTACTATCCCTGCTGTTGTTGCTCTGAGCTTTGGGGTGAGAATCTAGTCACCTCTCTCTACTGTTATCCTCCTCTTCGCTGTCCTGCCTATCTCGTCTGTTTGAGCGGTCATATCTGTCTCTGTCCCTGCCTTCTTTGCGGCCACGGTCACGCCTGTCTCTGCGATCCCTAGGCTTGCTCCTACAATCTCTAGCGAAATGACCTTCTCTGTCGCAGTTATAGCACCGTCTGTCCCCTCCCTTATCGCCCGTATTCTGTCTCCGACCTTTCCCTTTTTTCTGTGGATTTTTTCCTGCATAAGCAACGAGGTCTCCCTCTGTTGTGACTACAAAAACTCCGGTTTGAGCTGCTTTCTTCTTCTGCACTTTTACTGCGTGCTCTGCATGCTGTAGAGCGTCAGCTAAGCTCCCGGTGTTTTGAGTGACCCAGTATTTATCTACGTAAGCGCGGACCTTTGGGAGGAGGCCTTTTAGAAACGCGTTTTTTAATTGTTGTTCGAAAGGGGAATTTGGGCTCTCATCACATTCTAGACCTGAGTTTTGTCTAAAAACTGGACGTAACCTGTCCAGGAAGTCAGAGGCGGACTCACTCTCTCTTTGTTTTGTTTCACCTATTTTTCCATAATCTGGCCTTGGTGCTAAAGCGGTTTTTATTCTGTTATATACTGGGTTCAATGCTTGGACTAATTCATCGCCTCTTAAAGGTTCTCCATCCGCTCTGTTGCCCGTGAAGTCTCCCCGGACCCGGGCCAGCTTCAGGCCCAACAGGTCCTGGAGCACTTGCAGCATTTCTCTGCCGTTCAGCAGCCAATTGGAGCGTATTATGTCTACCGCATCCCTCCACTGTTGGTGCCCCTCGTTTAAAGGGGGGACATCTTTTAACACATTTTTACGATCCTCAGCTGTCCATGGCTGATATGTATATGTAAACGTCAACTGGTCTCTGGGGACCACGCCGTCGTCACCCGCAGGACCAGTTGCTCGACCGTAATTGGGATTCGGTACCTGGATTAAAGGAAATTGGCCCAGTGTGGGTGGGGACAGCGACGGCGGAAACCCTGAAGTTGGTGGGTTTTCATGTGTGGTTGAATTAAGCTGTTGCCTGGCTGCAGCATAGGGGTCCTGTGACTTCACAAAGGGGTTTTTTGAGAGTGGAGGACAAGGTTGAGGCTGCTGCTCACTATCTGGTGGGGCTGAGGCAGGAGGAGGCGGCTGATAAGGAGGGGGGGTTACTGTTACTGTTTTAATGGTTGGCGTTTTGCTCTGTTTGCTTTGCTTTTCTTTTCTCTTATCCTCACGCCTTTTACTTTCCTCCTGCCACGGTACAAAAAACTTACATATTCAGACATTCGTAAATCCTTTTTCTTACCAGCAGTTTTTTCTATCTCTGCCTGCAGGCATTTGTGTAGTTGTTGTAGTGGGGCAGGGTTGCCATTCCCGGCCC
This sequence comes from Pelmatolapia mariae, assembly GCF_036321145.2. Taxonomy (NCBI): domain Eukaryota; kingdom Metazoa; phylum Chordata; class Actinopteri; order Cichliformes; family Cichlidae; genus Pelmatolapia; species Pelmatolapia mariae. The sequence continues at coordinate 7,940,992 of NC_086246.1, forward strand.
ATGCGGTGCAATTAGTCTTTTTTGGGTGTCTCCATCTATTTGCACTAATCTGACCTGCACCTGGGTGTTTTTTTTCCATCCACTGCTCGTCGGGTGTTAATGTGGGTTTTGTGGATTTATTGCCCATTTCTAACTTTGTTTGATCGATGTAATACTTATATTTTGTATTTTATTTATTAGTACTACTTGTATTTTGTATTTTATTAATACTGCCAGCACACACTGTGAGACGTTCTGGTACTAGAGTCAGAGGAGGGTTATTAAGTCAGCCTTCTACCCTGAACTAAATTCAGGGCGGACTTAATTTTTACGCGTTGACGCGCAACCTTTTCTCTTTCTCACCATCAGGTACTCACAGGAAAACAATAGGAGTAGTGCAGGAGCCTAGAGCTCCTATTCAATGAAGCACTTACTCCTCAACAAACATTCAGCAAACAGTTAGCGCGCTTAGAGAAAATCCTATTTTTATTTGACACTCTCGTTTCTCTGGCTACCAACCTTTATTTTTGTTGCAGATTGAGCCTCTCAGGGCATGTTAATCCGTCTTACACAGGCGAGCGTGGCTACCAACCCTTTTTTATGCTGCGGATTCAGCCTCCCAGGGCGTGTTAATCCGTCTTACGCAGGCGAGCGTGAGATATACTGGCTACCAACCCTTTTTTATGTTGCGAAACAGGCCCCCACAGGGCAGGTTGTTTCGTCTTACACGGGCGAGCATTTACTTTACACAGGACACGTCTGTCCTTTGCCTTGTCGGTCCACACAGGACCCTTCTACTTTGAGCAGTGTCAAACTAAAATCGATTATTCAACGCAAAGTGTTTCTGGCTGCTTTATATTCACCTTCAATGTTGCGCTGTGTTCTTTTTCCCGGCGTCACCGAGAACCTGGCGTCGTGGACCTGTATAAGACACTGGCCAGTAGGCGAATGTACGACTCTGGACTTTTCCTCGCTTCGCTAGAAACGGTGGTTGCAGTGCAGGTAGTCACGACGTCAGGATCCGGTGGCTCCGTCTGTGAATAGTTAGATGATATAATAATATCAATAAACTATCCGGCTCGAAGGACCAATTAAATGTCAGTGGCAAGACATTTTTAAACATTGAAAGAATACAGAAACAGTCAGAGTTTTGTTCAGAGAACTACGTGCGCACGGGTGAGTGATCGGGTGATACTCACACCGAGGCTTTGCAGTCAGCTTTATTTATACATCGTAGCATTCCCTGTTTTTCAGGCTGTAACAGACAATCTGGGCATGTGTGGGACACAGTGTATATGTGTGTGTGTGTGTGTAGTTTCTATCTCGAGGAAAACAGGAGCTAGTTGGGTCCTATTCCCAAGGGTGTCTGCAAGATACTTTCACAGGAGTCAGTGATTACTGCAGGGCTCATGTGTATGTGTGTGAGAAGAAGCAAAGACAAAACATAAAGATATGTGAACACTATGTGCTTTTCAAGCCTTTCTTAACATAAGCATATGAGTATCAGGCCTTTCTTAACAGAAGCATATGAGTAAATGGAACAGTATAAGGAATTAACAGAAGCATATGAGTAAATGGAACATTATAAGGAAAACTGAGTAAATGAAACATTAAAAGGGAAAATGTATGAAAAAGGAAAAACATCATAAAATCTCAAAATCTCTTAACATGTAGATGGCCTCAGACCGAGCCACAGGCCCTGGTGTGGTGTAGTTGGCCTCAGCCAGCAGCACAGGCACTGGTGGGGTGTAGATGGCCCCAGCAAGAGCCCCAGGCCCTGTCGTGGTGTTGTTGGCCTTAGCCAGCATAACAGGCCCTGGTTAGGTGGAGGTGGCCAAAGCAAGGAGCACAGGCCGTGGTGTGGTGTAGATGGCCTCAGCCACCAGCACAGGCTCTGATTTGGTGTAGATGGCCTAAGCCAGAGCCACAAGCCCTGGTGTGGTGTAGATGGCCTCAGCCAGAGCCACAGGCCCTGGTGTGGTGTAGATTGCCTCTGCCAAAGCCAAAGGCCCTGGTGTGGTGTATTTGGCCTTAGCCAGCAGCACAGGCTCTGGTGGGGTGTAGATGGCCTCAGCCAGAGCCACAGGCCCTGGTGTGGTGTAAGTTGCCTCAGTCAAAAGCACACAGGCCCTGGTGTAGTGTAGATGTCCTCAACAAGCAACACAGGCCTGGTGTGGTGTAGATGTCCTCAGACATAGCCACAGGCCCTGGTGGGGTGTAGATGGCCTCAGCCAGAGCCACAGGCCCTGGTGTGGTGTAGTTGGACTCAACCAGCAGCACAGGCTCTGGTGGGGTGCAGATGGCCTCAGCCAGAGCCACAGGCCCTTGTGTGGTGTAGTTGGCCTCAGCCAGCAGCACAGGATCTGGTGTGGTGTACATGGCCTCAGAAAGAGCCACAGGCCCTGGTGTGGTGTAGGTGGCCTCAACCAAAAGCACACAGGCCCTGGTGTGGTGTAGATGGCCTCAGCCAGCAGCACGGGCCCTGGAGGGGTGTAGATGGCCTCAGCCAGTAGCACAGGCCCTGGAGGGGTGTAGATGACCTTAACCAGAACGACAGGCCCTGCTGTAGTGTAGATGGCCTCAGCAAGAGCCACAGGCCCTCTTGTGGTGTGGTGTAGATGGCCTCAACCAGAGCCACAGGCCCTGGTGTGATTAACCTGGCCTCACCCAGCAGCACAGGCCCTTGTGTGGTGTAAGTTTCCTCAGTCAAAAGCACACAGGCCCTGATGTGGTGTAGTTGGCCAAAGTCATGAGCACAGGCCCTGGTGGGGTGTTGTAGATGGCCTGAGCTAGTAGCACAGGACTTGGTGAGGTGGAGGTGGCCTCATCCTGCAACTCAGGCCCTGGTGTGCTGTAGATTGCCTCACCCAGAGCCACAGGCCCTTGTGTGGTGTAGTTGGCCTCAGCCAGCAGCACAGGCTGTGGTGTGGTGTGCTGTAGTTGGCCTTAGCCACCAGCACAGGCTCTGGTTTGGTGTAGGTGGCCTCAGCCAGAAGCATAAGACCTGGTGTGTTGCAATCATCCTCAACCAGCAGTAAAGGAACTGGTGTGCGTTAGGTGGCCTCAGCCAGAGCCACAGGCACAGGTTTGGTGGAGGTGGCCTCAGCCAAAAGCACACAGGCCCTGATGTGGTGTAGATGGCCTCAGCCAGCAGCACATGCCCATGTGTGTTGTAGGTGGCCAAAGCTAGGAAAACAGGCCGTGGTGTGTTGTAGATGGCCTCAGCCAGCAGCACAGGCCCTGGTGTGATTAACATGGCCTCAACCAGCAACACAGGCCCTGGTGAAGTGTAGATGGCCTCAGCCAGCAGCACAAGCCCTGGTGTGATTAACATGGCCTCAACCAGCAACACAGGCCCTGATGTGGTGTAGATGGCCTCAGCCACAGCCACAGGCACTGGTTTGGTGGACATGGCCTCAGCCAAAAGCACATAGGCCCTGATGTGGTGTAGATGGCCTCAGCCCTCAGCACAGGCCCTGGTGTGATTAACATGGCCTCAACCAGCAACACAGGTCCTGGTGTGGTGTAGATGGCCTCAGCCAGAGCCACAGGCACTGGTTAGGTGGAGGTGGCCTCAGCGAAAAGCACACAGGCCCTGGTGTGCTGTAGATGGCCTCAGCCAGAGCCACAGGCCCTGGGGTGGTGTAGATGGCCTCAGCCAGAAGCGGAAGCTCTGGCGTGTTGCAGTCAACCTCAGCAATCAGTAAAGAAAGTGGTGTGGTGTAGATGGCCTTAGCCACCAGCACAGGCCCTGGTGTGTTGCAATCATCCTCAACCAGCAGTAAAGGAACTGGTGTGGGTTAGGTGGTCTCAGCCAGAGCCACAGGCACTGGTGTGGTGGAGGTGGCCTCAGCCAAAAGCACACAGGCCCTGATGTGGTGCAGATGGCCTCAGCCAGAAGCACATGCCCATGTGTGTTGTAGATGGCCAAAGCTAGGAAAACAGGCCGTGGTGTGTTGTAGATGGCCTCAGCCAGCAGCACAGGCCCTGGTTTGATTAACATGGCCTCAACCAGCAACACAGGCCCTGGTGTGGTGTAGATGGCCTCAGCCAGCAGCACAGGCCCTGGTGTGATTAACATGGCCTCAACCAGCAACACAGGCCCTGATGTGGAGTAGTTGGCCTCAGCCAGCAGCACAGGCCCTGGTGTGATTAACATGGCCTCAACCAGCAACACAGGCCCTGGTGGGGTGTAGATGGCCTCAGCCAGAGCCACAGGCACTGGTTTGGTGGAGGTGGCCTCAGCCAAAAGCACTCAGCCAGCAGCACAGGCCCTGGTGTGATTAACATGGCCTCAACCAGCAACACAGGCCCTGATGTGGTGTAGATGGCCTCAGCCAGCACACAGGCCCTGGTTTTATTAACATGGCCTCAACCAGCAACACAGGACCTGGTGTGGTGTAGATGGCCTCAGCCAGAGCCACAGGCCCTGGTGTGGTGTAGATGGCCTCATCCAGAGCCACAGGCCCTGGTGTGCTCTAGTTGGCCTCAGACAGAGCCACAGGCCCTGGGGTGGTGTAGATGGCCTCAGCCAGAAGCGGAACCTCTGGCGTGTTGCAGTCAACCTCAGCAATCAGTAAAGCAACTGGTGTGGTGTAGATGGCTTTAGCCACCAGCACAGGCCCTGGTTTGGTGGAGGTAGCCTCAGCCAGAAGCGCAAGCCCTGGTGTGTTGCAGTAAACCTCAGCCAGCAGCACAGGACCTGGTGTGGTGTAGCTGGCCTCAGCCAGAAGCACATGCCCATGTGTGTTGTAGGTGGCCAAAGCTAGGAAAAGAGGCTGTGGTGTGTTGTAAATGGCCTCAACTTGCAGCACAGGAGTTGGTGAGGTGGAGGCGGCCTCATCCTGCAACTCAGGTCCTGGTGTGCTGTAGATGGCCTCAGCCAGAGCCACAGGCCCTGGTGTGATGTAGATGGCATCAGCCAAAAGCACACAGGCCCTGGTGTGGTGTAGATGGCCTCAGCCAGCAGCACAGGCCCTGTTGTGATTAACATGGCCTCAACCAGCAACACATGCCCTGGTGTGGTGTAGATGGCCTCAGCCAGCAGGACATGCCCATGTGTGTTGTAGGTGGCCAAAGCTAGGAAAACAGGCCGTGGTGTGTTGTAGATTGCCTCAACCAGCAAGACAGGCCCTGCTGTGGTGTAGATGGCCTCAGCCAGAGCCACAGGCACTGGTTTGGTGGACGTGGCCTCAGCCAAAAGCACACAGGCCCATATGTGGTGTAGATGGCCTCATCCAGCAGCACATGACCATGTGTGTTGTTGGTGGCCAAAGCTAGGAAAACAGGCCGTGGTGTGTTGTAGATGGCCTCAGCCAGCAGCACAGGCCCTGGTGTGATTAACATGGCCTCAACCACCAACACAGGCCCTGATGTGGTGTAGATGGCCTCAGCCAGAGCCACAGGCACTGGTTTGGTGGACATGGCCTCAGCCAAAAGCACACAGGCCCTGATGTGGTGTAGATGGCCTCAGCCAGCAGCACAGGCCCTGGTGTGATTAACATGGCCTCAACCAGCAACACAGGTCCTGGTGTGGTGTAGATGGCCTCAGCCAGAGCCACAGGCACTGGTTAGGTGGAGGTGGCCTCAGCCAAAAGCACACAGGCCCTGGTGTGCTGTAGATGGCCTCAGCCAGAGCCACAGGCCCATGTGTGTTGTAGATGGCCTCAGCCAGAAGCGGAAGCTCTGGCGTGTTGCAGTCAACCTCAGCAATCAGTAAAGGAACTGGTGTGGTGTAGATGGCCTTAGCCACCAGCACAGGCCCTGGTGTGATTAACATGGCCTCAACCAGCAACACAGGCTCTGGTGTGGTGTAGATGGCCTCAGCCAGCAGCACGGGCCCTGGAGGGGTGTAGATTGCCTCAGCCAGCAGCACAGGCCCTGGAGGGGTGTAGATGGCCTTAACCAGAACCACAGGCCCTGGTGTGATTAACCTGGCCTCAACCAGCGGCACAGGCCATGGTGTAGTGTAGATGGCCTCAGCCAGCAGCACAGGCCCTTGTGTGGTGTATTTTTCCTCAGTCAAAAGCACACAGGCCCTGATGTGGTGTAGTTGGCCAAAGTCATGAGCACAGGCCCTGGTGGAGTGTTGTAGATGGCCTGAGCTAGCAGCACAGGACTTGGTGAGGTGCAGGTGGCCTCATCCTGCAACTCAGGCCCTGGTGTGCTGTAGATGGCCTCAACCAGAGCCACAGGCCCTTGTGTGGTGTAGTTGGCCCCAGCCAGCAGCACAGGCTGTGGTGTGGTGTGCTGTAGTTGGCCTTAGGCACCAGCACAGGCTCTGGTTTGGTGTAGGTGGCCTCAGCCAGAAGCATAAGACCTGGTGTGTTGCAATCATCCTCAACAAGCAGTAAAGGAACTGGTGTGGGTTAGGTGGCCTCAGCCAGAGCCACAGGCACTGTTTTGGTGTAGATGGCCTCAGCCAGCAGCACATGCCCATGTGTGTTGTAGGTGGCCAAAGCTAGGAAAACAGGCCGTGGTGTGTTGTAGATGGCCTCAGCCAGCAGCACAGGCCCTGGTGTGGTGTAGATGGCGTCAGCCAGCAGCACAGTCCCTGGTGTGATTAACATGGCCTCAACCAGCAACACAGGCCCTGATGTGGTGTAGATGGCCTCAGCCAGAGCCACAGGCACTGGTTTGGTGGACATGGCCTCAGCCAAAAGCACACAGGCCCTGATGTGGTGTAGATGGCCTCAGCCAGCAGCACAGGCCCTGGTGTGATTAACATGGCCTCAACCAGCAACACAGGTCCGGGTGGGGTGTAGATGGCCTCAGCCAGAGCCACAGGCACTGGTGTGATTAACATGGCCTCAACCAGCAACACAGGCCCTGATGTGGTGTAGATGGCCTCAGCTAGCAGCACAGGCCCTGGTGTGATTAACATGGCCTCAACCAGCAACACAGGACCTGATGTGGTGTAGATGGCCTCAGCCAGAGCCACAGGCCCTGGTGTGGTGTAGATGGCCTCATCCAGAGCCACAGGCCCTGGTGTGCTGTAGTTGGCCTCAGCCAGAGCCACAGGCCCTGGGGTGGTGTAGATGGCCTCAGCCAGAAGCGGAAGCTCTGGCGTGTTGCAGTCAACCTCAGCAATCAGTAAAGGAACTGGTTTGGTGTAGATGGCCTTAGCCACCAGCACAGGCCCTGGTTTGGTGGAGGTAGCCTCAGCCAGAAGCGCAAGCCCTGGTGTGTTGCAGTAAACCTCAGCCAGCAGCACAGGACCTGGTATGGTGTAGCTGGCCTCAGCCAGAAGCACATGCCCATGTGTGTTGTAGGTGGCCAAAGCTAGGAAAACAGGCTGTGGTGTGTTGTAGATGGCCTCAACTTGCAGCACAGGAGTTGGTGAGGTGGAGGCGGCCTCATCCTGCAACTCAGGTCCTGGTGTGCTGTAGATGGCCTCAGCCAGAGCCACAGGCCCTGGTGTGGTGTAGGTGGCATCAGCCAAAAGCACACAGACCCTGGTGTGGTGTAGATGACCTCAGCCAGCAGCACAGGCCCTGTTGTGATTAACATGGCCTCAACAAGCAACACATGCCCTGGTGTGGTGTAGATGGCCTCAGCAAGAGCCAAAGGCACTGGTTTGGTGGAGGTGGCCTCAGCCAAAAGCACATAGGCCCTGATGTGGTGTAGATGGCGTCAGCCAGCAGCACATGCCCATGTGTGTTGTAGGTGGCCAAAGCTAGGAAAACAGGCCGTGGTGTGTTGTAGATGGCCTCAACCAGCAAAACAGGACTTGCTGAGGTGGAGGTGGCCTCATCCTGCATCTCAGGCCCTGGTGTGCTGTAGATGGCCTCAGTCAGAGACACAGGCCCTGGTGTGGTGTAGGTGGCCTCAGCCAGCAGCACAGGCCCTGGTGTGATTAACATGGCCTCAACCAGCAACACAGGCCGTGGTGTGTTGTAGATGGCCTCAACCAGCAAGACAGGCCCTGCTGTGGTGCAGATGGCCTCAGCCAGAGCCACAGGCACTGGTTTGGTGGACGTGGCCTCAGCCAAAAGCACATAGGCCCTGATGTGGTGTAGATGGCCTCATCCAGCAGCACAGGCCCTGGTGTGATTAACATGCCCTCAACCAGCAACACAGGCCCTGGTGTGGTGTAGATGGCCTCAGCCAGAGCCACAGGCACTGGTTTGGTGTAGGTGGCCTCAGCCAAACGCACTCAGCCAGCAGCACAGGCCCTGGTGTGAATAACATGGCCTCAACCAGCAACACAGGCCCTGATGTGGTGTAGATGGCCTCAGCCAGAGCCACAGGCCCTGGTGTGGTGCGGATGGCCTCAGCCAGAAGCGGAAGCTCTGGCGTGTTGCAGTCAACCTCAGCAATCAGTAAAGGAACTGGTGTGGTGTATATGGCCTTAGCCACCAGCACAGGCCCTGGTTTGGTGTAGGTGGCCTCAGCCAGAAGCGCAAGCCCTGGTGTGTTGCAGTCAACCTCAGCCAGAGCCACTGGCCCTGGTGTGGTGTAAATTGCATCAGCCAGAGTCCCAGGCCCTGGTGTGGTGTAGATTGCCTCAGCCAGCAGCACAGGCCCTTGTGTGGTGTAGATGGCCTCAGCCAGAGCCACAGGCCCTGGTGTGGTGTAGTTGGCCTTACCCAGCAGAACAGGCCCTGGTGTGATGTAGATGGCCTCAGACAGAGCCACAGGCCCTGGTGTGCTGTAGTTGGCCTCATCCAGCAGCACAGGCACTGGGGGGTGTAGATGGCCCCAGCAAGAGCCCCAGGCCCCGTCGTGGTGTTGTTGGCCTCAGCCAGCATAACAGGACCTGGTTTGGTGGAGGTGGCCAAAGCAAGGAGCACAGGCCGTGGTGTGGTGTAGATGGCCTCAGCCACCAGCACAGGCTCTGATTTGGTGTAGATGGCCTAAGCCAGAGCCACAGGCCATGGTGTGGTGTAGATGGCCTCAGCCAGAGCCACAGGCCCTGGTGTGGTGTAGGTGGTCTCAGCCAGCAGCACAGGCCCTGGTGTGATTAACATGGCCTCAACCAGCAACACAGGCCGTGGTGTGTTGTAGATGGCCTCAACCAGCAAGACAGGCCCTGCTGTGGTGTAGATGGCCTCAGCCAGAGCCACAGGCACTGGTTTGGTGGACGTGGCCTCAGCCAAAAGCACACAGGCCCTGATGTGGTGTAGATGGCCTCATCCAGCAGCACAGACCCTGGTGTGATTAACATGGCCTCAACCAGCAACACAGGCCCTGGTGGGGTGTAGATGGCCTCAGCCAGAGCCACAGGCACTGGTTTGGTGTAGATTGCCTCAGCCAAACGCACTCAGCCAGCAGCACAGGCCCTGGTGTGATTAACATGGCCTCAACCAGCAACACAGGCCCTGATGTGGTGTAGATGGCCTCAGCCAGAGCCACAGGCCCTGGTGTGGTGCGGATGGCCTCAGCCAGAAGCGGAAGCTCTGGCGTGTTGCAGTCAACCTCAGCAATCAGTAAAGGAACTGGTGTGGTGTATATGGCCTTTGCCACCAGCACAGGCCCTGGTTTGGTGTAGGTGGCATCAGCCAGAAGCGCAAGCCCTGGTGTGTTGCAGTCAACCTCAGCCAGAGCCACTGGCCCTGGTGTGCTGTAAATTGCATCAGCCAGAGTCCCAGGCCCTGGTGTGGTGTAGATTGCCTCAGCCAGCAGCACGGGCCCTTGTGTGGTGTAGATGGCCTCAGCCAGAGCCACAGGCCCTGGTGTGGTGGGGGTGGCCTCAGCCAAAAGCACACAGGCCCTGGTGTGCTGTAGATGGCCTCAGACAGAGCCACAGGCCCTGGTGTGCTGTAGTTGGCCTCAGCCAGCAGCACAGGCACTGGTGGGGTGTAGATGGCCCCAGCAAGAGCCCCAGGCCCTGTCGTGGTGTTGTTGGCCTCAGCCAGCATAACAGGACCTGGTTTGGTGGAGGTGGCCAAAGCAAGGAGCACAGGCCGTGGTGTGGTGTAGATGGCCTCAGCCACCAGCACAGGCTCTGATTTGGTGTAGATGGCCTAAGCCAGAGCCACAGGCCCTGGTGTGGTGTAGATGGCCTAAGCCAGAGCCACAGGCCCTGGTGTGGTGTAGATTGCCTCAGCCAAAGCCAAAGGCCCTGGTGTCGTATAGTTGGCCTTAGCCAGCAGCACAGGCTCTGGTGGGGTGTAGATATCCTCAGCCAGAGCCACAGACCCTAGTGTGGTGTAAGTTGCCTCAGTCAAAAGCTCACAGGCCCTGATCTAGTGTAGATGGCCTCAACAAGCAACACAGGCCTGGTGTGGTGTAGATGTCCTCAGACATAGCCACAGGCCCTGGTGGGGTGCAGATGGCCTCAGCCAGAGCCACAGGCCCTGGTGTGGTGTAGTTGGCCTCAGCCAGCAGCACAGGATCTGGTGTGGTGTAGGTGGCCTCAGAAAGAGCCACAGGCCCTGGTTTGGTGGAGGTGGCCTCAGCCAAAAGCACACAGGCCCTGATGTGGTGTAAGTTGCCTCAGCCAAAAGCACACAGGACCTGGTGTGGTGTAGCTGGCCTCAGCCAGAAGCACATGCTCATGTGTGTTGTAGGTGGCCAAAGCTAGTAAAACAGGCCGTGGTGTGTTGTAGATGGCCTCAAATTGCAGCACAGGACTTGCTGAGGTGGAGGTGGCTTCATCCTGCATCTCAGGCCCTGGTGTGCTGTAAATGGCCTCAGCCAGAGCCACAGGCCCTGGTATGGTGTAGGTGGCCTCAGCCAGCAGCACAGGCCCTGGTGTGATTAACATGGCCTCAACCAGCAACACAGGCCCTGGTGTGGTGTAGATGGCCTCAGCCAGTGCCACAGGCACTGGTTTGGTGGGGGTGGCCTCAGCCAAAAGCACACAGGCCCTGGTGTGCTGTAGATGGCCTCAGCCAGAGCCACAGGCCCTGGGGTGGTGTAGATGGCCTCAGCCAGAAGCGGAAGCTCTGGCTTGATGCAGTCAACCTCAGCAATCAGTAAAAGAACTGGTGTGGTGTAGATGGCCTTAGCCACCAGCACAGGCCCTGGTGTGATTAACATGGCCTCAACCAGCAACACAGGCCCTGGTGTGGTGTAGATGGCCTCAGCCAGCAGCACAGGCCCTGGAGGGGTGTAGACGGCCTCAGCCAGCAGCACAGGCCCTGGAGGGGTGTAGATGGCCTCAGCCACCAGCACAGGCTCTGATTTGGTGTAGATGACCTAAGCCAGAGCCACAGGCCCTGGTGTGGTATAGATGGCCTCAGCCAGAGCCACAGGCCCTGGGGTGGTGTAGATTGCCTCAGCCAAAGTCAAAGGCCCTGTTGTGGTGTATTTTGCCTCAGCCAGCAGCACAGGCTCTGGTGGTTTGTAGATGGCCTCAGCCAGAGCCACAGGCGCTGGTGTGGTGTAAGTTGCCTCAGTCAAAAGCACACAGGCCCTGATGTAGTGTAGATGGCCTCAACAAGCAACACAGGCCTGGTGTGGTGTAGATGTCCTCTGACATAGCCACAGGCCCTGGTGTGGTGTAGATGGCCTCAGCCAGAGCCACAGGCCCTGGTGTGGTGTAGTTGGACTCAACCAGCAGCACAGGCTCTGGTGGGGTGCAGATGGCCTCAGCCAGAGCCACAGGCCCTGGTGTGGTGTAGTTGGCCTCAGCCAGCAGCACAGGATATGGTGGGGTGTAGATGGCCTCAGCCAGAAGCACATGCCCATGTGTGTTGTAGGTGGCCAAAGCTAGGAAAACAGGCCGTGGTGTTTGTAGATGGCCTCAACGTGCAGCACAGGACTTGGTGCGGTGGAGGTGGCCTCATCCTGCATCTCATGCCCTGGTGTGCTGTAGATGGCCTCAGCCAGAGCCACAGGCCCTGGTGTGGTGTAGGTGGCCTCAACCAGCAACACAGGCCCTGGTGGGGTGTAGATGGCCTCAGGAAGAAGCACATGCCCATGTGTGTTGTAGGTGGCCAAAGCTAGGAAAACAGGCCGTGGTGTGTTGTAGACGGCCTCAGCCAGCAGAACAGGCCCTGGTGTGATTAACATGGCCTCAACCAGCAACACAGGCCCTGGTGTGGTGTAGATGGCCTCAGCCAGCAGCACGGGCCGTGGAGCAGTGTAGATGGCCTGAACCAGAACCACAGGCCCTGGTGAAGTGTAGATGGCCTCAGCCAGAGCCACAGGCCCTGGTGTGGTGTGATATAGATGGCCTCAACCAGAGCCACAGGCCCTGGTGTGATTAACCTGGCCTCAACCAGCGACACAGGCCTTGTTGTAGTGTAGATGGCCTCAGCCAGCAGCACAGGCCCTTGTGTGGTGTAAGTTTCCTCAGTCAAAAGCACACAGGCCCTGATGTGGTGTAGTTGGCCAAAGTCATGAGCACAGGCCCTGGTGGGGTGTTGTAGATGGCCTGAGCTAGCAGCACAGGACTTGGTGAGGTGGAGGTGGCCTCATCCTGCAACTCAGGCCCTGGTGTGCTGTAGATGGCCTCAACCAGAGCCACAGGCCCTTGTGTGGTGTAGTTGGCCTCAGCCAGCAGCACAGGCTGTGGTGTGGTGTGCTGTAGTTGGCCTTACCCACCTGCACAGGCTCTGGTTTGGTGCAGGTTCCCTCAGCCAGAAGCATAAGACCTGGTGTGTTGCAATCATCCTCAACCAGCAGTAAAGGAACTGGTGTGGGTTAGGTGGTCTCAGTCAGAGCCACAGGCAAAGGTTTGGTGGAGGTGGCCTCGGCCAAAAGCACACAGGCCCTGATGTGGTGCAGATGGCCTCAGCCAGCAGCACATGCCCATGTGTGTTGTAGGTGGCCAAAGCTAGGAAAACAGGCCATGGTGTGTTGTAGATGGCCTCAGCCAGCAGAACAGGCCCTGGTGTGATTAACATGGCCTCAACCAGCAACACAGGCCCTGGGGTGGTGTAGATGGCCTCAGCCAGCAGCACAGGCCCTGGTGTGATTAACATGTCCTCAACCAGCAACACAGGCCCTGATGTGGTGTAGATGGCCTCAGCCAGAGCCACAGGCACTGGTTTGGTGTAGATGGCCTCAGCCAGCAGCACATGCCCATGTGTGTTGTAGGTGGCCAAAGCTAGGAAAACAGGCCGTGGTGTGTTGTAGACGGCCTCAGCCAACAGAACAGGCCCTGCTGTGATTAACATGCCCTCAACCAGCAATACAGGCCCTGGTGTGGTGTAGATGGCCTCAGCCAGCAGCACAGGCCCTGGTGTGATAAACATGTCCTCAACCAGCAACACAGGCCCTGATGTGGTGTAGATGGCCTCAGCCAGAGCCACAGGCACTGGTTTGGTGGACATGGCCTCAGCCAGCAGCACATGCCCATGTGTGTTGTAGGTGGCCAAAGCTAGGAAAACAGGCCGTGGTGTGTTGTAGACGGCCTCAGCCAGCAGAACAGGCCCTGGTGTGATTAACATGGCCTCAACCAGCAACACAGGCCCTGGTGTGGTGTAGATGGCCTCAGCCAGCAGCACAGGCCCTGGTGTGATTAACATGTCCTCAACCAGCAACACAGGCCCTGATGTGGTGTAGATGGCCTCAGCCAGAGCCACAGGCACTGGTTTGGTGGACATGGCCTCAGCCAAAAGCACACAGGCCCTGATGTGGTGTAGATGGCCTCAGCCAGCAGCGCAGGCCCTGGTGTGATTAACATGGCCTCGACCAGCAACACAGGCCCTGGTGTGGTGTAGATGGCCTCAGCCAGAGCCACAGGCACTGGTTTGGTGGACATGGCCTCAGCCAAAAGCACACAGGCCCTGATGTGGTGTAGATGGCCTCAGCCAGCAGCGCAGGCCCTGGTGTGATTAACATGGCCTCGACCAGCAACACAGGCCCTGGTGTGGTGTAGATGGCCTCAGCCAGCAGCACGGGCCCTGGAGCAGTGTAGATGGCCTCAGCCAGCAGCACAGGCCCTGGAGGGGTGTAGATGGCCTGAACCAGAACCACAGGCCCTGGTGAAGTGTAGATGGCCTCAGCCAGAGCCACAGGCCCTGGTGTGGTGTGATATAGATGGCCTCAACCAGAGCCACAGGCCCTGGTGTGATTAACCTGGCCTCAACCAGCGACACAGGCCTTGTTGTAGTGTAGATGGCCTCAGACAGCAGCACAGGCCCTTGTGTGGTGTAAGTTTCCTCAGTCAAAAGCACACAGGCCCTGATGTGGTGTAGTTGGCCAAAGTCATGAGCACAGGCCCTGGTGGGGTGTTGTAGATGGCCTGAGCTAGCAGCACAGGACTTGGTGAGGTGGCGGTGGCCTCATCCTGCAACTCAGGCCCTGGTGTGCTGTAGATGGCCTCAACCAGAGCCACAGGCCCTTGTGTGGTGTAGTTGGCCTCAGCCAGCAGCACAGGCTGTGGTGTGGTGTGCTGTAGTTGGCCTTACCCACCAGCACAGGCTCTGGTTTGGTGTAGGTTCCCTCAGCCAGAAGCATAAGACCTGGTGTGTTGCAATCATCCTCAACCAGCAGTAAAGGAACTGGTGTGGGTAAGGTGGTCTCAGTCAGAGCCACAGGCACTGGTTTGGTGGAGGTGGCCTCAGCCAAAAGCACACAGGCCCTGATGTGGTGCTGATGGCCTCAGCCAGCAGCACATGCCCATGTGTGTTGTAGGTGGCCAAAGCTAGGAAAACAGGCCATAGTGTGTTGTAGATGGCCTCAGCCAGCAGCACAGGCCCTGGTTTGATTAACATGGCCTCAACCAGCAACACAGGCCCTGGTGTGGTGTAGATGGCCTCAGCCAGCAGCAAAGTCCCTGGTGTGATTAACATGACCTCAACCAGCAACACAGGCCCTGATGTGGAGTAGTTGGCCTCAGCCAGCAGCACAGGCACTGGTTTGGTGTAGGTGGCCTCAGCCAAAAGCACTCAGCCAGCAGCACAGGCCCTGGTGTGATTAGCATGGCCTCAACCAGCAACACAGGCTGTGGTGTGTTGTAGATGGCCTCGACCAGCAAGACAGGCCCTACTTTGGTGTAGATGGCCTCAGCCAGCAGCACAGGCACTGGTTTGGTGGACGTGGCCTCAGCCAAAAGCACACAGGCCCTGATGTGGTGTAGATGGCCTCATCCAGAAGCACAGGCCCTGGTGTGATTAACATGGCCTCAACCAGCAACACAGGCTCTGGTGTGGTGTAGATGGCCTCAGCCAGCAGCACGGGCCCTGGAGGGGTGTAGATGGCCTCAGCCACCAGCACAGGCCCTGGAGTGGTGTAGATGGCCTTAACCAGAACCACAGGCCCTGGTGTAGTGTAGATGGCCTCAGCCAGAGCCACAGGCCCTGGTGTGGTGTGGTGTAGATGGCCTCAACCAGAGCCACAGGCCCTGGTGTGATTAACCTGGCCTCAACCAGCGACACAGGCCCTGGTGTAGTGTAGATGGCTTCAGCCAGCAGCACAGGCCCTTGTGTGGTGTATTTTTCCTCAGTCAAAAGCACACAGGCCCTGATGTGGTGTAGTTGGCCAAAGTCATGAGCACAGGCCCTGGTGGAGTGTTGTAGATGGCCTGAGCTAGCAGCACAGGACTTGGTGAGGTGGCGGTGGCCTCATCCTGCAACTCAGGCCCTGGTGTGCTGTAGATGGCCTCAACCAGAGCCACAGGCCCTTGTGTGGTGTAGTTGGCCTCAGCCAGCAGCACAGGCTGTGGTGTGGTGTGCTGTAGTTGGCCTTAGCCACCAGCACAGGCTCTGGTTTGGTGTAGGTGGCCTCAGCCAGAAGCATAAGACCTGGTGTGTTGCAATCATCCTCAACCAGCAGTAAAGGAACTGGTGTGGGTTAGGTGGCCTCAGCCAGAGCCACAGGCACTGGTTTGGTGTAGGTGGCCTCAGCCAAAAGCACACAGGCCCTGATGTGGTGTAGATGGCCTCAGCCAGCAGCACATGCCCATGTGTGTTGTAGGTGGCCAAAGCTAGGAAAACAGGCCGTGGTGTGTTGTAGATGGCCTCAGCCAGCAGCACAGGCCCTGGTGTGGTGTAGATGGCGTCAGCCAGCAGCACAGTCCCTGGTGTGATTAACATGGCCTCAACCAGCAACACAGGCCCTGATGTGGTGTAGATGGCCTCAGCCAGAGCCACAGGCACTGGTTTGGTGGACATGGCCTCAGCCAAAAGCACACAGGCCCTGATGTGGTGTAGATGGCCTCAGCCAGCAGCACAGGCCCTGGTGTGATTAACATGGCCTCAACCAGCAACACAGGCCCTGGTGGGGTGTAGATGGCCTCAGCCAGAGCCACAGGCACTGGTTTGGTGTAGGTGGCCCCAGCCAAAAGCACTCAGCCAGCAGCACAGGCCCTGGTGTGATTAGCATGGCCTCAACCAGCAACACAGGCCCTGATGTGGTGTAGATGGCCTCAGCTAGCAGCACAGGCCCTGGTGTGATTAACATGGCCTCAACTTGCAACACAGGACCTGGTGTGGTGTAGATGGCCTCAGCCAGAGCCACAGGCCCTGGTGTGGTGTAGATGGCCTCATCCAGAGCCACAGGCCCTGGTGTGCTGTAGTTGGCCTCAGCCAGATCCACAGGCCCTGGGGTGGTGTAGATGGCCTCAGCCAGAAGCGGAACCTCTGGCGTGTTGCAGTCAACCTCAGCAATCAGTAAAGGAACTGGTGTGGTGTAGATGGCTTTAGCCACCAGCACAGGCCCTGGTTTGGTGGAGGTAGCCTCAGCCAGAAGCGCAAGCCCTGGTGTGTTGCAGTAAACCTCAGCCAGCAGCACAGGACCTGGTGTGGTGTAGCTGGCCTCAGCCAGAAGCACATGCCCATGTGTGTTTTAGGTGGCCAAAGCTAGGAAAAGAGGCTGTGGTGTGTTGTAAATGGCCTCAACTTGCAGCACAGGAGTTGGTGAGGTGGAGGCGGCCTCATCCTGCAACTCAGGTCCTGGTGTGCTGTAGATGGCCTCAGCCAGAGCCACAGGCCCTGGTGTGATGTAGGTGGCATCAGCCAAAAGCACACAGACCCTGGTGTGGTGTAGATGGCCTCAGCCAGCAGCACAGGCCCTGTTGTGATTAACATGGCCTCAACCAGGAACACAGGCCCTGGTGTGGTGTAGATGGCCTCAGCCAGAGCCACAGGCACTGGTTTGGTGAAGGTTGCCTCAGCCAAAAGCACACAAGCCCTGATGTGGTGTAGATGGCCTCAGCCAGCAGGACATGCCCATGTGTGTTGTAGGTGGCCAAAGCTAGGAAAACAGGCCGTGGTGTGTTGTAGATTGCCACAACCAGCAACACAGGTCCTGGTGTGGTGTAGATGGCCTCAGCCAGAGCCACAGGGACTGGTTAGGTGGAGGTGGCCTCAGCCAAAAGCACACAGGCCCTGGTGTGCTGTAGATGGCCTCAGCCAGAGCCACAGGCCCATGTGTGTTGTAGATGGCCTCAGCCAGAAGAGGAAGCTCTTGCGTGTTGCAGTCAACCTCAGCAATCAGTAAAGGAACTGGTGTGGTGTATATGGCCTTAGCCACCAGCACAGGCCCTGATGTGGTGTAGATGGCCTCAGCCAGCAGCACGGGCCCTGAATGGGTGTAGATGGCCTCAGCCAGCAGCACGGGCCCTGAAGGGGTGTAGATGGCCTCAGCCAGCAGCACAAGCCCTGGAGGGGTGTAGATGGCCTTAACCAGAACCACAGGCCCTGGTGTAGTGTAGATGGCCTCAGCCAGAGCCACAGGCCCTGGTGTGGTGTGGTGTAGATGGCCTCAACCAGAGCCACAGGCCCATGTGTGTTGTAGATGGCCTCAGCCAGAAGGGGAAGCTCTTGCGTGTTGCAGTCAACCTCAGCAATCAGTAAAGGAACTGGTGTGGTGTATATGGCCTTAGCCACCAGCACAGGCCCTGGTGTGGTGTATATGGCCTCAACCAGCAACACAGGCTCTGGTGTGGTGTAGATGGCCTCAGCCAGCAGCACGGGCCCTGAAGGGGTGTAGATGGCCTCAGCCACCAGCACAGGCCCTGGAGGGGTGTAGATGGCCTTAACCAGAACCACAGGCCCTGGTGTAGTGTAGATGGCCTCAGCCAGAGCCACAGGCCCTGGTGTGGTGTGGTGTAGATGGCCTCAACCAGAGCCACAGGCCCTGGTGTGATTAACCTGGCCTCAACCAGCGACACAGGCCCTGGTGTAGTGTAGATGGCTTCAGCCAGCAGCACAGGCCCTTGTGTGGTGTATTTTTCCTCAGTCAAAAGCACACAGGCCCTGATGTGGTGTAGTTGGCCAAAGTCATGAGCACAGGCCCTGGTGGAGTGTTGTAGATGGCCTG
Organism: Pelmatolapia mariae; assembly: GCF_036321145.2. NCBI lineage: Eukaryota > Metazoa > Chordata > Actinopteri > Cichliformes > Cichlidae > Pelmatolapia > Pelmatolapia mariae. Next base: position 7,959,127 of record NC_086246.1, read on the forward strand.
AGCTAGCAGCACAGGACTTGGTGAGGTGGAGGTGGCCTCATCCTGCAACTCAGGCCCTGGTGTGCTGTAGATGGCCTCAACCAGAGCCACAGGCCCTTGTGTGGTGTAGTTGGCCTCAGCCAGCAGCACAGGCTGTGGTGTGGTGTGCTGTAGTTGGCCTTAGCCACCAGCACAGGCTCTGGTTTGGTGTAGGTGGCCTCAGCCAGAAGCATAAGACCTGGTGTGTTGCAATCATCCTCAACCAGCAGTAAAGGAACTGGTGCGGGTTAGGTGGCCTCAGCCAGAGCCACAGGCACTGGTTTGGTGTAGGTGGCCTCAGCCAAAAGCACACAGGCCCTGATGTGGTGTAGATGGCCTCAGCCAGCAGCACATGCCCATGTGTGTTGTAGGTGGCCAAAGCTAGGAAAACAGGCCGTGGTGTGGTGTAGATGGCGTCAACCAGCAGCACAGTCCCTGGTGTGATTAACATGGCCTCAACCAGCAACACAGGCCCTGATGTGGTGTAGATGGCCTCAGCCAGAGCCACAGGCACTGTTTTGGTGGACATGGCCTCAGCCAAAAGCACACAGGCCCTGATGTGGTGTAGATGGCCTCAGCCAGCAGCACAGGCCCTGGTGTGATTAACATGGCCTCAACCAGCAACACAGGCCCTGGTGGGGTGTAGATGGCCTCAGCCAGAGCCACAGGCACTGGTTTGGTGTAGGTGGCCCCAGCCAAAAGCACTCAGCCACCAGCACAGGCCCTGGTGTGATTAGCATGGCCTCAACCAGCAACACAGGCCCTGATGTGGTGTAGATGGCCTCAGCTAGCAGCACAGGCCCTGGTGTGATTAACATGGCCTCAACTTGCAACACAGGACCTGGTGTGGTGTAGATGGCCTCAGCCAGAGCCACAGGCCCTGGTGTGGTGTAGATGGCCTCATCCAGAGCCACAGGCCCTGGTGTGCTGTAGTTGGCCTCAGCCAGAGCCACAGGCCCTGGGGTGGTGTAGATGGCCTCAGCCAGAAGCGGAAGCTCTGGCGTGTTGCAGTCAACCTCAGCAATCAGTAAAGGAACTGGTTTGGTGTAGATGGCCTTAGCCACCAGCACAGGCCCTGGTTTGGTGGAGGTAGCCTCAGCCAGAAGCGCAAGCCCTGGTGTGTTGCAGTAAACCTCAGCCAGCAGCACAGGACCTGGTGTGGTGTAGCTGGCCTCAGCCAGAAGCACATGCCCATGTGTGTTGTAGGTGGCCAAAGCTAGGAAAACAGGCTGTGGTGTGTTGTAGATGGCCTCAACTTGCAGCACAGGAGTTGGTGAGGTGGAGGCGGCCTCATCCTGCAACTCAGGTCCTGGTGTGCTGTAGATGGCCTCAGCCAGAGCCACAGGCCCTGGTGTGGTGTAGGTGGCATCAGCCAAAAGCACACAGGCCCTGGTGTGGTGTAGATGACCTCAGCCAGCAGCACAGGCCCTGTTGTGATTAACATGGCCTCAACCAGCAACACAGGCCCTGGTGTGGTGTAGATGGTCTCAGCAAGAGCCAAAGGCACTGGTTTGGTGGAGGTGGCCTCAGCCAAAAGCACATAGGCCCTGATGTGGTGTAGATGGCCTCAGCCAGCAGCACATGCCCATGTGTGTTGTAGGTGGCCAAAGCTAGGAAAACAGGCCGTGGTGTGTTGTAGATGGCCTCAACCAGCAACACAGGACTTGCTGAGGTGGAGGTGGCCTCATCCTGCATCTCAGGCCCTGGTGTGCTGTACATGGCCTCAGCCAGAGCCACAGGCCCTGGTGTGGTGTAGGTGGCCTCAGCCAGCAGCACAGGCCCTGGTGTGATTAACATGGCCTCAACCAGCAACACAGGTTGTGGTGTGTTGTAGATGGCCTCGACCAGCAAGACAGGCCCTACTTTGGTGTAGATGGCCTCAGCCAGAGCCACAGGCACTGGTTTGGTGGACGTGGCCTCAGCCAAAAGCACACAGGCCCTGATGTGGTGTAGATGGCCTCATCCAGAAGCACAGGCCCTGGTGTGATTAACATGGCCTCAACCAGCAACACAGGCCCTGGTGGGGTGTAGATGGCCTCAGCCAGAGCCACAGGCACTGGTTTGGTGTAGGTGGCCTCAGCCAAAAGCACTCAGCCAGCAGCACAGGCCCTGGTGTGATTAACATGGCCTCATCCAGCAACACAGGCCCTGATGTGGTGTAGATGGCCTCAGCCAGAGCCAAAGGCCCTGGTGTTGTGCGGATGGCCTCAGCCAGAAGCGGAAGCTCTGGCGTGTTGCAGTCAACCTCAGCAATCAGTAAAGGAACTGGTGTGGTGTATATGGCCTTAGCCACCAGCACAGGCCCTGGTTTGGTGTAGGTGCCCTCAGCCAGAAGCGCAAACCCTGGTGTGTTGCAGTCAACCTCAGCCAGAGCCACTGGCCCTGGTGTGGTGTAGATGGCCTCAGCCAGCAGCACAAGCCCTGGAGGGGTGTAGATGGCCTTAACCAGAACCACAGGCCCTGGTGTAGTGTAGATGGCCTCAGCCAGAGCCACAGGCCCTGGTGTGGTGTGGCGTAGATGGCCTCAACCAGAGCCACAGGCCCATGTGTGTTGTAGATGGCCTCAGCCAGAAGGGGAAGCTCTTGCGTGTTGCAGTCAACCTCAGCAATCAGTAAAGGAACTGGTGTGGTGTATATGGCCTTAGCCACCAGCACAGGCCCTGGTGTGGTGTATATGGCCTCAACCAGCAACACAGGCTCTGGTGTGGTGTAGATGGCCTCAGCCAGCAGCACGGGCCCTGAAGGGGTGTAGATGGCCTCAGCCACCAGCACAGGCCCTGGAGGGGTGTAGATGGCCTTAACCAGAACCACAGGCCCTGGTGTAGTGTAGATGGCCTCAGCCAGAGCCACAGGCCCTGGTGTGGTGTGGTGTAGATGGCCTCAACCAGAGCCACAGGCCCTGGTGTGATTAACCTGGCCTCAACCAGCGACACAGGCCCTGGTGTAGTGTAGATGGCTTCAGCCAGCAGCACAGGCCCTTGTGTGGTGTATTTTTCCTCAGTCAAAAGCACACAGGCCCTGATGTGGTGTAGTTAGCCAAAGTCATGAGCACAGGCCCTGGTGGAGTGTTGTAGATGGCCTGAGCTAGCAGCACAGGACTTGGTGAGGTGGAGGTGGCCTCATCCTGCAACTCAGGCCCTGGTGTGCTGTAGATGGCCTCAACCAGAGCCACAGGCCCTTGTGTGGTGTAGTTGGCCTCAGCCAGCAGCACAGGCTGTGGTGTGGTGTGCTGTAGTTGGCCTTAGCCACCAGCACAGGCTCTGGTTTGGTGTAGGTGGCCTCAGCCAGAAGCATAAGACCTGGTGTGTTGCAATCATCCTCAACCAGCAGTAAAGGAACTGGTGTGGGTTAGGTGGCCTCAGCCAGAGCCACAGGCACTGGTTTGGTGTAGGTGGCCTCAGCCAAAAGCACACAGGCCCTGATGTGGTGTAGATGGCCTCAGCCAGCAGCACATGCCCATGTGTGTTGTAGGTGGCCAAAGCTAGGAAAACAGGCCGTGGTGTGGTGTAGATGGCGTCAACCAGCAGCACAGTCCCTGGTGTGATTAACATGGCCTCAACCAGCAACACAGGCCCTGATGTGGTGTAGATGGCCTCAGCCAGAGCCACAGGCACTGGTTTGGTGTAGGTGGCCCCAGCCAAAAGCACTCAGCCAGCAGCACAGGCCCTGGTGTGATTAGCATGGCCTCAACCAGCAACACAGGCCCTGATGTGGTGTAGATGGCCTCAGCTAGCAGCACAGGCCCTGGTGTGATTAACATGGCCTCAACTTGCAACACAGGACCTGGTGTGGTGTAGATGGCCTCAGCCAGAGCCACAGGCCCTGGTGTGGTGTAGATGGCCTCATCCAGAGCCACAGGCCCTGGTGTGGTGTAGTTGGCCTCAGCCAGAGCCACAGGCCCTGGGGTGGTGTAGATGGCCTCAGCCAGAAGCGGACGCTCTGGCGTGTTGCAGTCAACCTCAGCAATCAGTAAAGGAACTGATTTGGTGTAGATGGCCTTAGCCACCAGCACAGGCCCTGGTTTGGTGGAGGTAGCCTCAGCCAGAAGCGCAAGCCCTGGTGTGTTCCAGTAAACCTCAGCCAGCAGCACAGGACCTGGTGTGGTGTAGCTGGCCTCAGCCAGAAGCACATGCCCATGTGTGTTGTAGGTGGCCAAAGCTAGGAAAACAGGCTGTGGTGTGTTGTAGATGGCCTCAACTTGCAGCACAGGAGTTGGTGAGGTGGAGGCGGCCTCATCCTGCAACTCAGGTCCTGGTGTGCTGTAGATGGCCTCAGCCAGAGCCACAGGCCCTGGTGTGGTGTAGGTGGCATCAGCCAAAAGCACACAGGCCCTGGTGTGGTGTAGATGACCTCAGCCAGCAGCACAGGCCCTGTTGTGATTAACATGGCCTCAACCAGCAACACAGGCCCTGGTGTGGTGTAGATGGTCTCAGCAAGAGCCAAAGGCACTGGTTTGGTGGAGGTGGCCTCAGCCAAAAGCACATAGGCCCTGATGTGGTGTAGATGGCCTCAGCCAGCAGCACATGCCCATGTGTGTTGTAGGTGGCCAAAGCTAGGAAAACAGGCCGTGGTGTGTTGTAGATGGCCTCAACCAGCAACACAGGACTTGCTGAGGTGGAGGTGGCCTCATCCTGCATCTCAGGCCCTGGTGTGCTGTACATGGCCTCAGCCAGAGCCACAGGCCCTGGTGTGGTGTAGGTGGCCTCAGCCAGCAGCACAGGCCCTGGTGTGATTAACATGGCCTCAACCAGCAACACAGGCTGTGGTGTGTTGTAGATGGCCTCGACCAGCAAGACAGGCCCTACTTTGGTGTAGATGGCCTCAGCCAGAGCTACAGGCACTGGTTTGGTGGACGTGGCCTCAGCCAAAAGCACACAGGCCCTGATGTGGTGTAGATGGCCTCATCCAGAAGCACAGGCCCTGGTGTGATTAACATGGCCTCAACCAGCAACACAGGCCCTGGTGGGGTGTAGATGGCCTCAGCCAGAGCCACAGGCACTGGTTTGGTGTAGGTGGCCTCAGCCAAAAGCACTCAGCCAGCAGCACAGGCCCTGGTGTGATTAACATGGCCTCAACCAGCAACACAGGCCCTGATGTGGTGTAGATGGCCTCAGCCAGAGCCAAAGGCCCTGGTGTTGTGCGGATGGCCTCAGCCAGAAGCGGAAGCTCTGGCGTGTTGCAGTCAACCTCAGCAATCAGTAAAGGAACTGGTGTGGTGTATATGGCCTTAGCCACCAGCACAGGCCCTGGTTTGGTGTAGGTGCCCTCAGCCAGAAGCGCAAACCCTGGTGTGTTGCAGTCAACCTCAGCCAGAGCCACTGGCCCTGGTGTGGTGTAGATTGCATCAGCCAGAGCACCAGGCCCTGGTGTGGTGTAGATTGCCTCAGCCAAAGCCACAGGCCCTTGTGTGGTGTAGATGGCCTCAGCCAGAGCCACAGGCCCTGGTGTGGTGTAGTTGGCCTTACCCAGCAGAACAGGCCCTGGTGTGATGTAGATGGCCTCAGACCGAGCCACAGGCCCTGGTGTGGTGTAGTTGGCCTCAACCAGCAGCACAGGCACTGGTGGGGTGTAGATGGCCCCAGCAAGAGCCCCAGGCCCTGTCGTGGTGTTGTTGGCCTTAGCCAGCATAACAGGACCTGGTTAGGTGGAGGTGGCCAAAGCAAGGAGCACAGGCCCTGGTGTGGTGTAGATGGCCTCAGCCAGAGCCACAGGCCCTGGTGTGGTGTAGATTGCCTCTGCCAAAGCCAAAGGCCCTGGTGTGGTGTATTTGGCCTTTGCCAGCAGCACAGGCTCTGGTGGGGTGTAGATGGCCTCAGCCAGAGCCACAGGCCCTGGTGTGGTGTAAGTTGCCTCAGTCAAAAGCTCACAGGCCCTGATGTAGTGTAGATGGCCTCAACAAGCAACACAGGCCTGGTGTGGTGTAGATGTCCTCAGACAGCAACACAGGCCCTGGTGGGGTGTAGATGGCCTCAGCCAGAGCCACAGGCCCTGGTGTGGTGTAGTTGGCCTCAACCAGCAGCACAGGCTCTGGTGGGGTGCAGATGGCCTCAGCCAGAGCCACAGGAACTGGTGTGGTGTAGTTGGCCTCAGCCAGCAGCACAGGATCTGGTGTGGTGTAGATGGCCTCAGAAAGAGCCACAGGCCCTGGTTTGGTGGAGGTGGCCTCCGCCAAAAGCACACAGGCCCTGATGTGGTTTTAAGTTGCCTCAGCCAAAAGCACACAGGACCTGGTGTGGTGTAGCTGGCCTCAGCCAGAAGCACATGCTCATGTGTGTTGTAGGTGGCCAAAGCTAGTAAAACAGGCCGTGGTGTGTTGTAGATGGCCTCAAATTGCAGCACAGGACTTGCTGAGGTGGAGGTGGCCTCATCCTGCATCTCAGGCCCTGGTGTGCTGTAGATGGCCTCAGCCAGAGCCACAGGCCCTGGTATGGTGTAGGTGGCCTCAGCCAGCAGCACAGGCCCTGGTGTGATTAACATGGCCTCAACCAGCAACACAGGCCCTGGTGTGGTGTAGATGGCCTCAGCCAGTGCCACAGGCACTGGTTTGGTGGAGGTGGCCTCAGGAAAAAGGACAAAGGCCATGGTGTGCTGTAGATGGCCTCAGCCAGAGCCACAGGCCCTGGGGTGGTGTAGATGGCCTCAGCCAGAAGCGGAAGCTCTGGCTTGATGCAGTCAACCTCAGAAATCAGTAAAGGAACTGGTGTGGTGTAGATGGCCTTAGCCACCAGCACAGGCCCTGGTGTGATTAACATGGCCTCAACCAGCAACACAGGCCCTGGTGTGGTGTAGATGGCCTCAGCCAGCAGCACAGGCCCTGGAGGGGTGTAGACGGCCTCAGCCAGCAGCACAGGCCCTGGAGGGGTGTAGATGGCCTCAGCCACCAGCACACGCTCTGATTTGGTGTAGATGACCTAAGCCAGAGCCACAGTCCCTGGTGTGGTATAGATGGCCTCAGCCAGAGCCACAGGCCTGGTGTGGTGTAGATTGCCTCAGCCACAGCCAAAGGCCCTGGTGTGGTGTATTTGGCCTCAGCCAGCAGCACAGGTTCTGTTGGGGTGTAGATGGCCTCATCCAGAGCCACAGGCCCTGGTGTGGTGTAAGTTGCCTCAGTCAAAAGCACACAGGCCCTGATGTAGTGTAGATGGCCTCAACAAGCAACACAGGCCTGGTGTGGTGTAGTTGGACTCAGCCAGCAGCACAGGATATGGTGGGGTGTAGATGGCCTCAGCCAGAAGCACATGCCCATGTGTGTTGTAGGTGGCCAAAGCTAGGAAAACAGGCCGTGGTGTGTTGTAGATGGCCTCAACTTGCAGCACAGGACTTGGTGAGGTGGAGGTGGCCTCATCCTGCATCTCATGCCCTGGTGTGCTGTAGATGGCCTCAGCCAGAGACACAGGCCCTGGTGTGGTGTAGGTGGCCTCAACCAGCAACACAGGCCCTGGTGTGGTGTAGATGGACTCAGCCATCAGCACGGGCCCTGGAGGGGTGTAGATGGCCTCAGCCAGTAGCACAGGCCCTGGAGGGGTGTAGATGACCTTAACCAGAACGACAGGCCCTGGTGTAGTGTAGATGGCCTCAGCAAGAGCCACAGGCCCTCGTGTGGTGTGGTGTAGATGGCCTCAACCAGAGCCACAGGCCCTGGTGTGATTAACCTGGCCTCAGCCAGCAGCACAGGCCCTGGTGTGGTGTAAGTTTCCTCAGTCAAAAGCACACAGTCCCTGATGTGGTGTAGTTGGCCAAAGTCATGAGCACAGGCCCTGGTGGGGTGTTGTAGATGGCCTGAGCTAGTAGCACAGGACTTGGTGAGGTGGAGGTGGCCTCATCCTGCAACTCAGGCCCTGCTGTGCTGTAGATGGCCTCAATCAGAGCCACATGCCCATGTATGGTGTAGATTGCCTCACCCAGAGCCACAGGCCCTTGTGTGGTGTAGTTGGCCTCAGCCAGCAGCACAGGCTGTGGTGTGGTGTGCTGTAGTTGGCCTTAGCCACCAGCACAGGCTCTGGTTTGGTGTAGGTGGCCTCAGACAGTAGCATAAGACCTGGTGTGTTGCAATCATCCTCAACCAGCAGTAAAGGAACTGGTGTGGGTTAGGTGGCCTCAGCCAGAGCCACAGGCACTGGTTTGGTGTAGATGGCCTCAGCCAGCAGCACATGCCCATGTGTGTTGTAGGTGGCCAAAGCTAGGAAAACAGGCCGTGGTGTGTTGTAGACGGCCTCAGCCAGCAGAACAGGCCCTGGTGTGATTAACATGGCCTCAACCAGCAACACAGGCCCTGGTTTGGTGTAGATGGCCTCAGCCAGCAGCACAGGCCCTGGTGTGATTAACATGTCCTCAACCAGCAACACAGGCCCTGATGTGGTGTAGATGGCCTCAGCCAGAGCCACAGGCACTGGTCTGGTGGACATGGCCTCAGCCAAAAGCACACAGGCCCTGATGTGGTGTAGATGGCCTCAGCCAGCAGCACAGGCCCTGGTGTGATTAACATGGCCTCAACCAGCAACACAGGCCCTGGTGCGGTGTAGATGGCCTCAGCCAGAGCCACAGGCACTGGTTTGGTGTAGGTGGCCTCAGCCAAAAGCACTCAGCCAGCAGCACATGCCCTGGTGTGATTAACATGGCCTCAACCAGCAACACAGTCCCTGATGTGGTGTAGATGGCCTCAGCCAGCAGCACAGGCCCTGGTGTGATTAACATGGCCTCAACCAGCAACACAGTCACTGGTGTGGTGTAGATGGCCTCATCCAGAGCCACTGGCCCTGGTGTGGTGTAGATGGCCTCATCCAGAGCCACAGGCCCTGGTGTGCTGTAGTTGGCCTCAGCCAGAGCCACAGGCCCTGGGGTGGTGTAGATGGCCTCAGCCAGAAGCGGAAGCTCTGGCGTGTTGCAGTCAACCTCAGCAATCAGTAAAGGAACTGGTGTGGTGTAGATGGCCTTAGCCACCAGCACAGGCCCTGGTTTGGTGGAGGTAGCCTCAGCCAGAAGCGCAAGCCCTGGTGTGTTGCAGTAAACCTCAGCCAGCAGCACAGGCCCTTGTGTGGTGTAGCTGGCCTCAGCCAGAAGCACATGCCCATGTGTGTTGTAGGTGGCCAAAGCTAGGAAAACAGGCTGTGGTGTGTTGTAGATGGCCTCAACTTGCAGTACAGGAGTTGGTGAGGTGGAGGCGGCCTCATCCTGCAACTCAGGTCCTGGTGTTCTGTAGATGGCCTCAGCCAGAGCCACAGGCCGTGGTGTGGTGTAGGTGGCATCAGCCAAAAGCACACAGGCCCTGATGTGGAGTAGATGGCCTCAGCCAGCAGCACAGGCCCTGGTGTGATTAACATGGCCTCAACCAGCAACACAGGCCCTGGTGTGGTGTAGATGGCCTCAGCCAGAGCCACAGGCACTGGTTTGGTGGAGGTGGCCTCAGCCAAAAGCACACAGGCCCTGATGTGGTGTAGATGGCCTCAGCCAGCAGGACAGGCCCTGGAGGGGTGTAGATGGCCTGAACCAGAACCACAGGCCCTGGTGAAGTGTAGATGGCCTCAGCCAGAGCCACAGGCCCTGGTGTGGTGTGATGTAGATGGCCTCAACCAGAGCCACAGGCCCTGGTGTGATTAACCTGGCCTCAACCAGCGACACTGGCCCTGGTGTAGTGTAGATGGCCTCAGCCAGCAGCACAGGCCCTTGTGTGGTGTAAGTTTCCTCAGTCAAAAGCACACAGGCCCTGATGTGGTGTAGTTGGCCAAAGTCATGAGCACAGGCCCTGGTGGGGTGTTGTAGATGGCCTGAGCTAGCAGCACAGGACTTGGTGAGGTGGAGGTGGCCTCATCCTGCAACTCAGGCCCTGGTGTGCTGTAGATGGCCTCAACCAGAGCCACAGGCCCTTGTGTGGTGTAGTTGGCCTCAGCCAGCAGCACAGGCTGTGGTGTGGTGTGCTGTAGTTGGCCTTAGCCACCAGCACAGGCTCTGGTTTGGTGTAGGTGTCCTCAGCCAGAGGCATAAGACCTGGTGTGTTGCAATCATCCTCAACCAGCAGTAAAGGAACTGGTGTGGGTTAGGTGGTCTCAGCCAGAGCCACAGGCACTGGTTTGGTGGAGGTGGCCTCAGCCAAAAGCACACAGGCCCTGATGTGGTGCAGATGGCCTCAGCCAGCAGCACATGCATATGTGTGTTGTAGGTGGCCAAAGCTAGGAAAACAGGCCGTGGTGTGTTGTAGATGGCCTCAGCCAGCAGCACAGGCCCTGGTTTGATTAACATGGCCTCAACCAGCAACACAGGCCCTGGTGTGGTGTAGATGGCCTCAGCCAGCAGCACAGGCCCTGGTGTGATTAACATGGCCTCAACCAGCAACACAGGCCCTGATGTGGAGTAGTTGGCCTCAGCCAGCAGCACGGGCCCTGGTGTGATTAACATGGCCTCAACCAGCAACACAGGCTCTGGTTTGGTGTAGGTGGCCTCAGCCAGAAGCATAAGACCTGGTGTGTTGCAATCATCCTCAACCACAGCAATCAGTAAAGGAACTGGTGTGGGTTAGGTGGCCTCAGCCAGAGCCACAGGCACAGGTTTGGTGGAGGTGGCCTCAGCCAAAAGCACACAGGCCCTGATGTGGTGTAGATGGCCTCAGCCAGCAGCACATGCCCATGTGTGTTGTAGGTGGCCAAAGCTAGGAAAACAGGCCGTGGTGTGTTGTAGATGGCCTCAGCCAGCAGCACAGGCCCTGGTGTGATTAACATGGCCTCAACCAGCAACACAGGCCCTGGTGTGGTGTAGATGGCCTCAGCCAGCAGCACAAGCCCTGGTGTGATTAACATGGCCTCAACCAGCAACACAGGCCCTGATGTGGTGTAGATGGCCTCAGCCAGAGCCACAGGCACTGGTTTGGTGGACATGGCCTCAGCCAAAAGCACACAGGCCCTGATGTGGTGTAGATGGCCTCAGCCCTCAGCCCTCAGCACAGGCCTTGGTGTGATTAGCATGGCCTCAACCAGCAACACAGGCCCTGATGTGGTGTAGATGGCCTCAGCTAGCAGCACAGGCCCTGGTGTGATTAACATGGCCTCAACCAGCAACAGAGGACCTGGTGTGGTGTAGAAGGTATCAGCCAGAGCCACAGGCCCTGGTGTGGTGTAGATGGCCTCAACCAGAGCCACAGGCCCTGGAGTGCTGTAGTTGGCCTCAGCCAGAGCCACAGGCCCTGGGGTGGTGTAGATGGCCTCAGCCAGAAGCGGAAGCTCTGGCGTGTTGCAGTCAACCTCAGCAATCAGTAAAGGAACTGGTTTGGTGTAGATGGCCTTAGACACCAGCACATGCCCTGGTTTGGTGGAGGTAGCCTCAGCCAGAAGCGCAAGCCCTGGTGTGTTGCAGTAAACCTCAGCCAGCAGCACAGGACCTGGTGTGGTGTAGCTGGCCTCAGCCAGAAGCACATGCCCATGTGTGTTGTAGGTGGCCAAAGCTAGGAAAACAGGCTGTGGTGTGTTGTAGATGGCCTCAACTTGCAGCACAGGAGTTGGTGAGGTGGAGGCGGCCTCATCCTGCAACTCAGGTCCTGGTGTGCTGTAGATGGCCTCAGCCAGAGCCACAGGCCCTGGTGTGGTGTAGGTGGCATCAGCCAAAAGCACACAGGCCCTGGTGTGGTGTAGATGACCTCAGCCAGCAGCACAGGCCCTGTTGTGATTAACATGGCCTCAACCAGCAACACAGGCCCTGGTGTGGTATAGATGGTCTCAGCAAGAGCCAAAGGCACTGGTTTGGTGGAGGTGGCCTCAGCCAAAAGCAAATAGGCCCTGATGTGATGTAGATGGCCTCAGCCAGCAGCACAGGCCCTTGTGTGTTGTAGGTGGCCAAAGCTAGGAAAACAGGCCGTGGTGTGTTGTAGATGGCCTCAACCAGCAACACAGGACTTGCTGAGGTGGAGGTGGCCTCATCCTGCATCTCAGGCCCTGGTGTGCTGTAGATGGCCTCAGCCAGAGCCACAGGCCTTGGTGTGGTGTAGGTGGCCTCAGCCAGCAGCACAGGCCCTGGTGTGATTAACATGGCCTCAACCAGCAACACAGGCCGTGGTGTGTTGTAGATGGCCTCAACCAGCAAGACAGGCCCTGGTGTGGTGTAGATGGCCTCAGCCAGAGCCACAGGCACTGGTTTGGTGGACGTGGCCTCAGCCAAAAGCACACAGGCCCTGATGTGGTGTAGATGGCCACATCCAGCAGCACAGGCCCTGGTGTGATTAACATGGCCTCAACCAGCAACACAGGCCCTGGTGAGGTATAGATGGCCTCAGCCAGAACCACAGGCACTGGTTTGGTGTAGGTGGCCTCAGCCAAAAGCACTCAGCCAGCAGCACAGGCCCTGGTGTGATTAACATGTCCTCAACCAGCAACACAGGCCCTGATGTGGTGTAGATGGCCTCAGCCAGAGCCAAAGGCCCTGGTGTTGTGCGGATTGCCTCAGCCAGAAGTGGAAGCTCTGGCGTGTTGCAGTCAACCTCAGCAATCAGTAAAGGAACTGGTGTGGTGTATATGGCCTTAGCCACCAGCACAGGCCCTGGTTTGGTGTAGGTGGCCTCAGCCAGAAGCGCAAGCCCTGGTGTGTTGCAGTCAACCTCAGCCTGAGCCACTGGCCCTGGTGTGGTGTAGATTGCATCAGCCAGAGCACCAGGCCCTGGTGTGGTGTAGATTGCCTCAGCCAAAGCCACAGGCCCTTGTGTGGTGTAGATGGCCTCAGCCAGAGCCACAGGCCCTGGTGTGGTGTAGTTGGCCTTACCCAGCAGAACAGGCCCTGGTGTGATGTAGATGGCCTCAGACCGAGCCACAGGCCCTGGTGTGGTGTAGTTGGCCTCAGCCAGCAGCACAGGCACTGGTGGGGTGTAGATGGCCCCAGCAAGAGCCCCAGGCCCTGTCGTGGTGTTGTTGGCCTTAGCCAGCATAACAGGCCCTGGTTAGGTGGAGGTGGCCAAAGCAAGGAGCACAGGCCGTGGTGTGGTGTAGATGGCCTCAGCCACCAGCACAGGCTCTGATTTGGTGTAGATGGCCTAAGCCAGAGCCACAGGCCCTGGTGTGGTGTAGATGGCCTCAGCCAGAGCCACAGGCCCTGGTGTGGTGTAGATTGCCTCTGCCAAAGCCAAAGGCCCTGGTGTGGTGTATTTGGCCTTAGCCAGCAGCACAGGCTCTGGTGGGGTGTAGATGGCCTCAGCCAGAGCCACAGGCCCTGGTGTGGTGTAAGTTGCCTCAGTCAAAAGCTCACAGGCCCTGATGTAGTGTAGATGGCCTCAACAAGCAACACAGGCCTGGTGTGGTGTAGATGTCCTCAGACAGCAACACAGGCCCTGGTGGGGTGTAGATGGCCTCAGCCAGAGCCACAGGCCCTGGTGTGGTGTAGTTGGCCTCAACCAGCAGCACAGGCTCTGGTGGGGTGCAGATGGCCTCAGCCAGAGCCACAGGCCCTGGTGTGGTGTAGTTGGCCTCAGCCAGCAGCACAGGATCTGGTGTGGTGTAGATGGCCTCAGAAAGAGCCACAGGCCCTGGTTTGGTGGAGGTGGCCTCAGCCAAAAGCACACAGGCCCTGATGTGGTGTAAGTTGCCATAGCCAAAAGCACACAGGACCTGGTGTGGTGTAGCTGGCCTCAGCCAGAAGCACATGCTCATGTGTGTTGTAGGTGGCCAAAGCTAGTAAAACAGGCCGTGGTGTGTTGTAGATGGCCTCAAATTGCAGCACAGGACTTGCTGAGGTGGAGGTGGCCTCATCCTGCATCTCAGGCCCTGGTGTGCTGTAGATGGCCTCAGCCAGAGCCACAGGCCCTGGTATGGTGTAGGTGGCCTCAGCCAGCAGCACAGGCCCTGGTGTGATTAACATGGCCTCAACCAGCAACACAGGCCCTGGTGTGGTGTAGATGGCCTCAGCCAGTGCCACAGGCACTGGTTTGGTGGAGGTGGCCTCAGCCAAAAGCACACAGGCCCTGGTGTGCTGTAGATGGCCTCAGCCAGAGCCACAGGCCCTGGGGTGGTGTAGATGGCCTCAGCCAGAAGCGGAAGCTCTGGCTTGATGCAGTCAACCTCAGCAATCAGTAAAGGAACTGGTGTGGTGTAGATGGCCTTAGCCACCAGCACAGGCCCTGGTGTGATTAACATGGCCTCAACCAGCAACACAGGCCCTGGTGTTGTGTAGATGGCCTCAGCCAGCAGCACAGGCCCTGGAGGGGTGTAGACGGCCTCAGCCAGCAGCACAGGCCCTGGAGGGGTGTAGATGGCCTCAGCCACCAGCACAGGCTCTGATTTGGTGTAGATGACCTAAGCCAGAGCCACAGGCCCTGGTGTGGTATAGATGGCCTCAGCCAGAGCCACAGGCCTGGTGTGGTGTAGATTGCCTCAGCCAAAACCAAATGCCCTGGTGTGGTGTATTTGGCCTCAGCCAGCAGCACAGGTTCTGTTGGGGTGTAGATCGCCTCATCCAGAGCCACAGGCCCTGGTGTGGTGTAAGTTGCCTCAGTCAAAAGCACACAGGCCCTGATGTAGTGTAGATGGCCTCAACAAGCAACACAGGCCTGGTGTGGTGTAGATGTCCTCTGACATAGCCACAGGCCCTGGTGTGGTGTAGATGGCCTCAGCCAGAGCCACAGGCCCTGGTGTGGTGTAGTTGGACTCAACCAGCAGCACAGGCTCTGGTGGGGTGCAGATGGCCTCAGCCAGAAGCACATGCCCATGTGTGTTGTAGGTGGCCAAAGCTAGGAAAACAGGACTTGGTGAGGTGGAGGTGGCCTCATCCTGCATCTCATGCCCTGGTGTGCTGTAGATGGCCTCAGCCAGAGCCACAGGCCCTGGTGTGGTGTAGGTGGCCTCAACCAGCAACACAGGCCCTGGTGTGGTGTAGATGGCCTCAGCCAGCAGCACGGGCCCTGGAGGGGTGTAGATGGCCTCAGCCAGTAGCACATGCCCTGGAGGGGTGTAGATGACCTTAACCAGAACGACAGGCCCTGCTGTAGTGTAGATGGCCTCAGCAAGAGCCACAGGCCCTCTTGTGGTGTGGTGTAGATGGCCTCAACCAGAGCCACAGGCCCTGGTGTGATTAACCTGGCCTCAGCCAGCAGCACAGGCCCTTGTGTGGTGTAAGTTTCCTCAGTCAAAAGCACACAGGCCCTGATGTGGTGTAGTTGGCCAAAGTCATGAGCACAGGCCCTGGTGGGGTGTTGTAGATGGCCTGAGCTAGTAGCACAGGACTTGGTGAGGTGGAGGTGGCCTCATCCTGCAACTCAGGCCCTGGTGTGCTGTAGATGGCCTCAACCAGAGCCACAGGCCCTGGTATGGTGTAGATTGCCTCACCCAGAGCCACAGGCCCTTGTGTGGTGTAGTTGGCCTCAGCCAGCAGCACAGGCTGTGGTGTGGTGTGCTGTAGTTGGCCTTAGCCACCAGCACAGGCTCTGGTTTGGTGTAGGTGGCCTCAGCCAGAAGCATAAGACCTGGTGTGTTGCAATCATCCTCAACCAGCAGTAAAGGAACTGGTGTGGGTTAGGTGGCCTCAGCCAGAGCCACAGGCACAGGTTTGGTGGAGGTGGCCTCAGCCAAAAGCACACAGGCCCTGATGTGGTGTAGATGGCCTCAGCCAGCAGCACATGCCCATGTGTGTTGTAGGTGGCCAAAGCTAGGAAAACAGGCCGTAGTGTGTTGTAGATGGCCTCAGCCAGCAGCACAGGCCCTGGTGTGATTAACATGGCCTCAACCAGCAACACAGGCCCTGGTGTGGTGTAGATGGCCTCAGCCAGCAGCACAAGCCCTGGTGTGATTAACATGGCCTCAACCAGCAACACAGGCCCTGATGTGGTGTAGATGGCCTCAGCCAGAGCCACAGGCACTGGTTTGGTGGACATGGCCTCAGCCAAAAGCACATAGGCCCTGATGTGTTGTAGATGGCCTCAGCCCTCAGCACAGGCCCTGGTGTGATTAACATGGCCTCAGCCAAAAGCACACAGGTCCTGGTGTGGTGTAGATGGCCTCAGCCAGAGCCACAGGCACTGGTTAGGTGGAGGTGGCCTCAGCGAAAAGCACACAGGCCCTGGTGTGCTGTAGATGGCCTCAGCCAGAGCCACAGGCCCTGGGGTGGTGTAGATGGCCTCAGCCAGAAGCGGAAGCTCTGGCGTGTTGCAGTCAACCTCAGCAATCAGTAAAGAAAGTGGTGTGGTGTAGATGGCCTTAGCCACCAGCACAGGCCCTCGTGTGATTAACATGGCCTCAACCAGCAACACAGGCCCTGGTGTGGTGTAGATGGCCTCAGCCAGCAGCACGGGCCCTGGAGGGGTGTAGATGGCCTCAGCCAGCAGCACAGGTCCTGGAGGGGTGTAGATGGCCTGAACCAGAACCACAGGCCCTGGTGAAGTGTAGATGGCCTCAGCCAGAGCCACAGGCCCTTGTGTGGTGTGATGTAGATGGCCTCAACCAGAGCCACAGGCCCTGGTGTGATTAACCTGGCCTCAACCAGCGACACAGGCCCTGTTGTAGTGTAGATGGCCTCAGCCAGCAGCACAGGCCCTTGTGTGGTGTAAGTTTCCTCAGTCAAAAGCACACAGGCCCTGATGTGGTGTAGTTGGCCAAAGTCATGAGCACAGGCCCTGGTGGGGTGTTGTAGATGGCCTGAGCTAGCAGCACAGGACTTGGTGAGGTGGAGGTGGCCTCATCCTGCAACTCAGGCCCTGGTGTGCTGTAGATGGCCTCAACCAGAGCCACAGGCCCTTGTGTGGTGTAGTTGGCCTCAGCCAGCAGCACAGGCTGTGGTGTGGTGTGCTGTAGTTGGCCATAGCCACCAGCACAGGCTCTGGTTTGGTGTAGGTGTCCTCAGCCAGAAGCATAAGACCTGGTGTGTTGCAATCATCCTCAACCAGCAGTAAAGGAACTGGTGTGGGTTAGGTGGCCTCAGCCAGAGCCACAGGCACTGGTTTGGTGGAGGTGGCCTCAGCCAAAAGAACACAGGCCCTGATCTGGTGTAGATGGCCTCAGCCAGCAGCACATGCCCATATGTGTTGTAGGTGGCCAAAGCTAGGAAAAAAGGGCGTGGTGTGTTGTAGATGGCCTCAGCCAGCAGCACAGGCCCTGGTGTGATTAACATGGCCTCAACCAGCAACACAGGCCCTGGTGTGTTGTAGATGGCCTCAGCCAGCAGCACAGGCCCTGTTGTGATTAACATGGCCTCAACCAGCAACACAGGCCCTGTTGTGGTGTAGTTGGACTTAACCAGCAGCACAGGCTCTGGTGGGGTGCAGATGGCCTCAGCCAGAGCCACAGGCCCTGGTGTGGTGTAGTTGGCCTCAGCCAGCAGCACAGGATCTGGTGGGGTGTAAATGGCCTCAGAAAGAACCATAGGCCCTGGTTTGGTGGAGGTGGCCTCAGCCAAAAGCACACAGGCCCTGATGTGGTGTAAGTTGCCTCAGTCAAAAGCACACAGGCCCTGGTGGGGTGTAGATGGCCTCATCCAGAAGCACATGCCCATGTGTTTTGTAGGTGGCCAACGCTAGGAAAACAGGCCGTGGTGTGTTGTAGATGGCCTCAACTTGCAGCACAGGACTTGCTGAGGTGGAGGTGGCCTCATCCTGCATCTCAGGCCCTGGTGTGGTGTAGATGGCCTCAGCCAGAGCCACAGGCCCTGGTGTGGTGTAGGTGGCCTCAGCCAGCAGCACAGGCCCTGGTGTGATTAACATGGCCTTAACCAGGAACACAGGCCCTGGTGTGGTGTAGATGGCCTGAGCCAGAGCCACAGGCACTGGTTAGGTGGAGGTGGCATCAGCCAACAGCACACAGGCCCTGATGTGGTGTAAGTTGCCTCAGTCAAAAGCACACAGGCCCTGGTGTGGTGTAGCTGGCCTCAGCCAGAAGCACATGCCCATGTGTGTTGTAGGTGGCCAAAGCTAGGAAAACAGGCCGTGGTGTGTTGTAGATGGGCTCAACTTGCAGCACAGGACTTGGTGAGGTGGAGGTGGCCTCATCCTGCATCTCAGGCCCTGGTGTGGTGTAGATGGCCTCAGCCAGAGCCACAGGCCCTGGTGTGGTGTAGGTGGCCTCAGCCAGCAGCACAGGCCCTGGTGTGATTAACATGGCCTCAACCAGCAACACAGGCCCTGGTGTGGTGTAGATGGCCTCAGCCAGAGCCACAGGCACTGGTTTGGTGGAGGTGGCCTCAGCCAAAAGCACACAGGCCCTTGTGTGCTGTAGATGGCCTCAGCCAGAGCCACAGGACCTGGGGTGGTGTAGATGGCCTCAGCCAGAAGCGGAAGCTCTGGCATGTTGCAGTCAACCTCAGCAATCAGTAAAGGAACTGGTGTGGTGTAGAAGGCCTTAGCCAGCAGCACAGGCCCTGGTGTGATTAACATGGCCTCAACCAGCAACACAGGCCCTGGTGTGGTGTAGATGGCCTCAGCCAGCAGCACAGGCCCTGGAGGGGTGTAGATGGCCTCAGCCAGCAGCACAGGCCCTGGAGGGGTGTAGATGGCCTCAGCCACCAGCACAGGCTCTGATTTGGTGTAGATGGCCTAAGCCAGAGCCACAGGCCCTGGTGTGGTGTAGATGGCCTCAGCCAGAGCCACAGGCCCTGGTGTGGTGTAGATTGCCTCAGCCAAAGCCAAAGGCCCTGGTGTGGTGTATTTGGCCTCAGCCAGCAGCACAGGCTCTGGTGTGGTGTAGATGGCCTCAGCCAGTGCCAAAGGCCCTTGTGTGGTGTAGTTGGCCTCAGCCAGCAGCACAGGCTGTGGTGTGGTGTGCTGTAGTTGGCCTTAGCCACCTGCACAGGCTCTGGTTTGGTGTAGGTGGCCTAAGCCAGAAGCATAAGACCTGGTGTGTTGCAATCATCCTCAACCAGCAGTAAAGGAACTGGTGTGGGTTTGGTGGCCTCAGCCAGAGCCACAGGCACAGGTTTGGTGGAGGTGGCCTCAGCCAAAAGCACACAGGCCCTGATGTGGTGTAGATGGCCTCAGCCAGCAGCACAGGCCCTGGTGTGATTAACATGGCCTCAACCAGCAACACAGGCCCTGATGTGGTGTAGATGGCCTCAGTCAGAGCCACAGGCACTGGTTTGGTGGACATGGACTCAGCCAAAAGCACACAGGCCCTGATGTGGTGTAGATGGCCTCAGCCAGCAGCACAGGCCCTGGTGTGATTCACATGGCCTCAACCAGCAACACAGGTCCTGGTGTGGTGTAGATGGCCTCAGCCAGAGCCACAGGCAACGGTTAGGTGGAGGTGGCCTCAGCCAAAAGCACACAGGCCCTGGTGTGCTGTAGATTGCCTCAGTCAGAGCCACAGGCCCTGGGGTGGTGTAGATGGCCTCAGCAATCAGAAGCGGAAGTTCTGGCGTGTTGCAGTCAACCTCAGCAATCAGTAAAGGAACTGGTGTGGTGTAGATGGCCTTAGCCACCAGCAGAGGCTCTGGTGTTATTAACATGGCCTCAACCAGCAACACAGGCCCTGGTGTGGTGTAGATGGCCTCAGCCAGCAGCACGGGACCTGGAGGGGTGTAGATGGCCTTAACCAGAACCACAGGCCATGGTGTGGTGTAGGTGGCCTCAGCCAGCAGCACAGGCCCTGGTGTGATTAACATGGCCTCAACCAGCAACACAGGCCCTGGTGTGGTGTAGATGGCCTCAGCCAGCAGCACAGGCCCTGGAGGGGTGTAGACGGCCTCAGCCAGCAGCACAGGCCCTGGAGGGGTGTAGATGGCCTCAGCCACCAGCACAGGCTCTGATTTGGTGAAGATGGCCTCAGCCAGAGCCACAGGCCCTGGTGTGGTATAGATGGCCTCAGCCAGAGCCACAGGCCCTGGTGTGGTGTATTTGGCCTCAGCCAGCAGCACAGGCTCTGGTGGGGTGTAGATGGACTCAACCAGCAACACAGGCTCTGGTGGGGTGCAGATGGCCTCAGCCAGAGCCACAGGCCCTGGTGTTGTGTAGTTGGCCTCAGCCAGCAGCACAGGATATGGTGGGGTGTAGATGGCCTCAGCCAGAAGCACATGCCCTGGTTTGTTGTAGGTGGCAAAAGCTAGGAAAACAGGCCGTGGTGTGTTGTAGATGGCCTCACCTTTCAGCACAGGACTTGGTGAGGTGGAGGTGGCCTCATCTTGCATCTCAGGCCCTGGTGTGCTATAGATGGCCTCAGCCAGAGCCACAGGCCCTGGTGTGGTGTAGGTGGCCTCAGCCAGCAGCACAGGCCCTGGTGTGATTAACATGGCCTCAACCAGCAACACAGGCCCTGGTGTGGTGTAGATGGCCTCAGCCAGCAGCACGGGCCCTGGAGGGGTGCAGATGGCCTCAGCCAGAGCCACAGGCCCTGGTGTGGTGTAGTTGGCCTCAGCCAGCAGCATAGGATCTGGTGTGGTGTAGATGGCCTCAGAAAGAGCCACAGGCCCTGGTTTGGTGGAGGTGGCCTCAGCCAAAAGCACACAGGCCCTGATGTGGTGTAAGTTGCTTCAGTCAAAAGCACACAGGCCCTGGTGTGGTGTAGCTGGCCTCAGCCAGAAGCATATGTGTTGTAGGTGGCCAAAGCTAGGAAAACAGGCCGTGGTGTGTTGTAGATGCCCTCAACTTGCAGCACAGGACTTGGTGAGGTGGAGGTGGCCTCATCCTGCATCTCAGGGCCTGGTGTGCTGTAGATGGCCTCAGCCAGAGCCACAGGCCCTGGTGTGGTGTAGGTGGCCTCAGCCAGCAGCACAGGCCCTGGTGTGATTAACATGGCCTCAACCAGCAACACAGGCCCTGGTGTGGTGTAGGTGGCCTCAGCCAGCAGCACAGGCCCTGGTGTGATTAACATGACCTCAGCCAGCAGCACAGGCTGTGGTGTGGTGTGGTGTAGATGGTGTTACGGGTTCGAAATTGAGGACGAGAGTAAAACAATGATGGTCCAGAAGAGGTCGGTCAAACAATTGATTTTAATGAATGCACGCAGCGTGGAGAGGTGCAAACTGCAAAACATCAGTTGTACATCTCTACCCAAAATACACTCTAGATTGCTTTTATCCCATCAGGGTATTGTAACGCCCCCTCTTGCGTTTACAGTCACATAATTTGCATGTACAGAACATTCATGTATTTTAAGAGATAACTGCAGACACAGAAGTTCCCCTTTCTGGCATCCATCCAAATATGGTGATGATCTCAGGCCTTTGAGGTCTCCATGGACTTGTCCTCCTTGTGTCACCTGTAACTAAGCAAACTCAAATACCACAAGAAGCTGAATACATTCAGGCCTTTGCTCAGCTACTATTTTACTGTAACAATATACTCAGGCTATGAGTTATGATATATATATATTAACTCAATCATTTTAAAGTGGTTATAACTGCACCTGTAATAAACATGTTAATACTTGATTATGATAACCCCTATAATATAACTTATAACATAATGCCAGCAGCTTCAATAAACACTTTGATGAAATGATAATTAATGTAATGTTAAGGATGATGGTTATATACAGTTCAGCAGTGACCTAATTTCTTTAAATATTACAATTCCCTCTCTTGATGTCTCTCCAGAGACATCACCACACCATTTCCTTGTGTCACTCCTCGACCCACTCTGTCACCTCTAGATCCATTAATGGTATCATGGGCCCCGAAACCACCATTCCCAGGTCCACTGCCTTCGCTCTGACCCTCTCTAGCCGTGCTCTGACTCAGCAAATCAGACAACCACCTCATGTCCTCTAGGTGGTCCAGTAATAAAACACCAGCTCCCACTTGAAAACACTTCATGCTTAAGTGGTCTCTGCTCCTTTTCTGGGTCCCTCTCTAGTGGAAATCTTCTCCTGTAAGGGATAAAAAACAAACAGCCTCTCTCTGCTACACCTCACTAACCTACTTTGTTCATCTAATGTTCCTTTAATTATTCAAAGTTTGTTGACAATATCATGTTCTGGGCTCTATCCATTATATTAACTTTAGTTAATCTCAATACTCTTTATGTGTGTGAGCAACGCTTTTAGTTCTATTAAAAACACCCCGGGTAAAATATACACCATCCCTATGTCAGCCTAAATCTCCACTAGAAAACACACTTCAAAATTTTCTATCATCATTTACGCCTCTTTTTGCTTCAAGCATATACATAACATGCAAAAGTTACTGTTCATACCAGTTAGACAAGTTTGTATTATCTACAACATTTTGTTTCACCCGACTCAGTAGTTGCTAAGCAGAAACAAAGCACCATGTGGTCCACCTTTACCCTACAAAATAAATCCATAACATGTTTGTGTCTGTAATCATGTTTTCCATTCATTTATTACACTCCACGCCATTCCTGCAAGTTAGGAGCTGTAAATTTAAAAGCTACATAAAGTCCAGGCCTTCGGCCTGGCCTATATTTAAATCATGTGTGTTTGTAAGCGTGCATGCAATTAACCTGCTATGTTCTCGTCTTCCCTCAACATGTATCACCTGGACACTCTCACCAGTGAAGCTTAAAACCCTTTTGAACGGAACATCAACTCTAAACAAGCACAGTTATGCATTGTGTATGAAATCAACTCAACCTGTAAATAGAGACATCACTGTTATGACAAACATATTCAATACTATTAAAATAATACTGTACAACATGTTATTAATGCAGTCATCATAAGGCAGATTATATGATAGCAATAAAAGAATCTCTAAATCCCAAATCCCAACCGGTCCTGCTTTTAAATCTTCCCTGACTTTCCCTTCAAGTTCTGCTTTCTTGGTACAATCATGAGGTCCTCCTAATCCCATTAAATCTGCCATATTGATTCCTTCATGTGTAAGTGTCACATTTCCAGCATCTAAAACTTTACTCAGTCTCTGTTGTGCTAATGATGTCATAGTGAACGCCTGCAAGTTCACATAAGCCACCACACTATGTTAGTCAGAACTTTTAGTGAGTGTTCTCTCCCTACATGTGCTGTTTCCTATATTATTTTGGCAACCCCTGCTGCATGCTGTGCGCATTTAGGGTGCCTTGCTTCTGTTGGACTCAACCTTATGTTAACCTACATAAGTACCTGTCTTAAGAGCGACCTCTGCACAGCTCAGACGCCAGTTGCAAGAGCTCTCTAACATTAGAATCATCAGCTGTGACTTATATAGTGTTATTTCGGTACTTTATACTTCACACATTTTTGAATGTTGTTTATATGGGGAGTTCCTCTTTTTGTGTCTATATCTATTAATATGCCTTGTGCACTAAAACTTCCTGTTTTTTTAGTCTGGCTGAGCACTTGTTTGTGAGTAAAAGGTGGCCTTGCTCTACAAGCCAGCCTTCATTATTAAAGTACATAAAACAAGATAATGAGCAAATTCATATTAAAAATATAGCGCCAAATCACAACAAAAATTGCCTCATGGCGCTTCATATATACAGAGAAAAACCCACCAATCTTGTGGCCCCCTATTGAGCAAGCACTTTGGCAACAGTGTGAAGGAAAAACTCCCTTTTAACAGGAAGAAACCTCCGGCAGAACCATGCTCAGGTACGGGCAGCCATCTGCTGCGACCGCTTGGCGTCAGCTAACAGAGACCTTTTAAGAGAAATACTTAATATTTAATAATCCACATTTCACTATTTTATTCCTCCGTTCAAATTTTATTCTGTATTGTTCTTTATTTGTTATTATTTATGTTTAGATTGTTTATTGCTAGTCTTGGTTTGTTGTTGTCTGTTTGGGAGCTGACATAGTCTCTATGGATAAGCGTCTTTTGGTGGAGTAGCATCAGGAGAGAAGCTCCAGAGAGGCATCTTCCATGTTAAACACTATAACAAAAGAGATCTCCTCAACGTGTTGTATATTTTTAATATTTCCTTATTATTTTGTCATAAAATAAATCAAACAAATAACTTAAGCTGTGACAGCACCTTGAGTTTACGCCGGGCTGTGAACTGCCCTGAAGCTACACCCCCTTTTACCCCATTTAATTTCTCAATCTTACTTTAAACTATTCCTGACCTTCTCCTTCTCTCATCTAATCATCTCAAGTACGTCCTGTACCAAATTTGCTTCCTCTTTTCAAGTCCCACATTTAATTACAAGCTCTAACACATTTGCCCTATATGGCTATTCCGACGTGTTTCCTGTCAACTTAACAGAGTTATTCTCAAAACTCAGAGCTGAGGTTCCCCTTTTCTAAGTCTGTATGTTCTACAAGAGAGCAAGTCGGTAAACAAGTTTATCATCACAAAGGTTATTAGGTAAAGGTCACGTAGACATTTGCTTAGTAACCCTAAAAGAGCACATTTCATGTAGCTAATCGCATATATTAAAACCCCCCTTTTTGTGACACATCTCATGTGTTACAAACTCAAAATCCTTCACTCAGGTTAGGGAATTAAAAGAAAAGTTAATCATATCATATTAGGTATAGTTGCTCCGGGTCTTCAAACCTGTGTTTAAGGAATGAAATCAAATTAATCATCATGTCAAAATCCCTTCTTGGCTCCATCCACAGCCTGCATCCTTGAAACGTCCTATAAACAAAAGCCTGTGTGTTAAACAGAACATCACCTTTTATACTCAGTTTCTCCACTTATGATCCAACCTGTGTTATAAAACAAAACTTAAAACATAACAATTATCAGTCATGTGTCCAACCTTAGTCCAGTCTTTTGTCAGTGTCCAGTCGGTCCAACCTATGGTCTTCCTGGTCCGTCCATTCACCCACACATTCACTCACACGCATTAACATCGGGTATTGGTAGACTTCCGCACGAATAATCAGATTTTCCACTTTCAGCAAACTCAGTGTATTTATATAATCATTTATTTTCTTTTTACTCGTTTCTAGGAAAATAGTTCTTTATACTTTTGGACTGGATTGGCTCGCTGCAATCCTCTTAGACAGGGACCCACAATCTGACCCATTGTAATTCGGAAAAGGTCACCTTACTTTTTATTTTCCTGAGACTATTGTCGGCGCCGTTATTCATTGTTGTCTTTTGCAGGCCTGCTTAGAACAAAAATGAGAAAAAAGAGAGCTGAGTATTAGCTCATCAAAGTACAAAACAAAATCACCTGACAGGTTTTTTCTTTATAAGTGCACTGTTACAAAACCCCTTAAACATGTCCATGTTTATTAAAACTCCCTCTTTAAAAATAAAACAACAACCTCAAAAATCTTCAACAATCTTAAATTTCACCCATAGAACACACCCAAAACGTAAAAAGCTACACCGTTTCGTACACAATATCCCCCTTTAAGCACTTTACCAAACTCACATTCAACCTAACATATAAGCACGTTCTCACAATATGTCAACACTAATTTATAAACCTCTTAATCAAATTTACACCTCTCAGCTGTCTACTTTGCTTCCTTTCCTCAAGGCCTCAATCACACACACACAGCAAGCTCCTCTGTCATCACTCACATTAGCTCTCCAACTAATTTTCATACTCAGTCACAAGATAAATACATGTTTAAACCTTATCACATTATTCAATTATTTTCATTTTCTTTCTATACTAATCACTTGTTTTTATCAATCAGTGCAACAGCGCTCCTAAGTCACCCTTCTTAAACTACTTTAATCACTTCTCTTTTGTTTTTGTTTTTTCCATAACTCACTCCCTTGTCATACAGCTTCGTTTGAGTTATTCCACAACTCTATTTTATCCAAGTGTGTTTTAAGTGTATTGTCTTCATCATTCACACTAGTTTAACACTCATGAAATTAGCAAGCTCATTTAATTACATATGTTTGTGTTCTTAGGCAGGTTTTAATCACTATCTATGCATTACTCTTCATGAGCTTATCTCTGTAGGGTTAATGCATTTTCTGTTTGTGTGTGTTATTTTTATAAATGTTTATTCGTGATCTTTGTGATCTCGTAAATGTTTCTTTTGCAGTGTTTCAGACTCCTTTTGACAGGGTGTGTTTTCTCTCTCTGGCTCATCACTGGTCATTGTTAGTGGCATTTCCCCTTCGCCTGTACCCAGCAGCTTTACCCATTGAAGTCCCGTCTCCTCCAGTGACTCCAAGGTCACTCCGGGACTTAGGTACAAGCAATCGTGACTGCGCCTTGCCTTAGGTTGTCCCAGGGTTTCGAGGTGGGATCTTACCCGTCATGGGCTGTCCAGCCTTCCATGCTCGCCTGATACGGGGGCCAACTGGGCAAGGGTGTTATCAGGTCTGGGGGACACACTGGTTCTGGAAATTAAAGGAGTGTAAACTGCTTTCTTTATTTCATGTGTGTATTAAACTTTCCAACAATAATTTCACCTGTAACAGTTTGTGTACGTGCGTTTTCACTTCCTTAATGTAATTGTTAGTTCATGCATTTATTTCTCTCGGTCTGTCTCTTTTCTAAAACCTGTAATTAATATAATTTTATTACTTTATTACTTTTCTTAAAACATGCATTCGCTTAATCTTCTTAGAATTTAAGGTCTGTCTATTTCTCTGGGTGCTCCCCTCACATCATCAATCACTCACACACCTTCCTCTCACACACACAGCAGCACAGTATTTCCTGTTTCTACAGCTCCTGCAGAGACTTCCTTTTAATTTCACAGTCTACAAATAATCAGTAATTCTACTAAATCTTTATCTAAAAACAATATGCCTTCATTTCACTCACACACATTTTAATAGCGCTCTTTCACAAATCAGGACAACTAACACTTCTCCACACACATCACCATTCTTTATGTCAGTTTTGTAGCATCAGTCACACAATGATTTCTTGAGTGGGTGTACTAAGTCCATATACTTATGTGTTTTTAAACAGAAAAATAAACTCAACCTCTCATAACATCACTCAAAGTCAAATATCTTCATAGACCCAAAAATAAGCATATTATTTCCCTAGTCAAAAGTCAAACCGTTACTCACAGTAATTTTTCATCTCACAGCCTTTGTGTTTTGAGTCATGGTCAGTGGCCCCTATTTCACAGCAAACACGCACCTCAGTTTCCACCCACCATGTCTGACCGTCCGTCATTGGAGTCAACACAAGACTGAAAGTAAATCCAGTCATATCTCTAGTATGTGGGCCCAAAACTGTATGTTGTATTTCATCCATTATATGTACATATCATCATAAATATTTACAATACAGTAACCCACAAACACAACTGCAATGCAATCTATCCGGTCCACTGAAATGCAATATCAAAATCCTGAAAGGCAGAAACACAAAATGCCGGAAAGTCACGTTCCGCCACAATAGGGTCACTATCGGGACTACAGTATAATTCCAGCGCCCGAAATATAATGAGACTACGAGCGGTAAAGTCTAATAATATTTGTTGTGAGTGCCTTATTACTGCAGTTACTAAAAAGCCATAATGAGCATCTGAAAGCACCGCTTGACAACGACAGGTCACGTTGGCAACTTCACCTGTCCATGTATAATCCACCACACACGAACCGTGATCAAACATTTGTACGTACGCAAATCAATACCCAACTTCATGCACAAACACCATGTCAGTTCAAGTCGTCAGTAAAACAGGAGTCCTATCAATTTCAACAATTATTACTTATTTCGCAGATGTATAAAACAATAATCTTACTTCCAACTTACGTTTTTCATGTACGTAACATCATAATCAACAACAATAATGCAAATATAATATGCACAAACACATTTCTTCCCTTAAAACACACACGTAAGTCATCCAGAACCCAGTCCCGACAGTCAGTCGTTAGTCACTCATTAGTAAACAAGAAACGTCACTCTAAATAAGTCACAGGCATCTCATTTACATAGACACAGACACACACTCTCAAAATAACCGGCTTGCTGCAGTACCCGTGGCAGACAGAGCCTATATACAAACATAGAAATTATAACAACAAATTATAACACCGAGACGTCTTATAAAATATACAAATATGTACAAGGCCTGAAAGCGAACAACCTACCGAATTTAGAAAAAATTTAACCTTAACGGTCCAACCGATAAACTCCCTGAGTTTTTTGTAATCAATTATAACCAGTCTCGGCCCCGGGCCGTGGTCAGATAACTAATACTCTAAGACAATTTAAAAGCGGCAACCAACTAAACCCCTGTCGAAAAGTTATGGTAGACTTCCCCGAAGTTATAATTGTAACGTTACACGCCCGAAACCCGGTTTCTATCGACCAAAAAAGTGCAAAATACCGTCCCAGACGGTAAACTGACCCAGTCAGTGACTATTCTGGAGCGTCGTCGTTTCCACACTTGCCAAGTGAACTATCCCTCTCCGAGGAAAATGCCGAGCGTCCGCGACAAATTGGAAGCGTCACCTTCCGACAAAAGCACTTCTTAGAACATTCCCAATGTTCCGTTCTATACAATTTAATTACTTTTGAAGACACCCCACAAAAACCACAAAACCAACCACATCGGTGTCCAAGCCCGGCTTTATAATCAATGGAGACATTACTGCCACAAACTTCACTAATTCCCTGTCATACTACATTCATTTACCAGTGTAATTCCTTAACCTTATCTCAATTCACTTTTTTCATACACTTATTACTTCTTCACAACCGTTTCAACTTCACTTAATCCTATTTTCTCTTATTCTCTTTACTTATTTTATACTTCATTATCATTACTTCAACTTCCATTCTCATGAGATTTTCACCAAAATCAAAACAGACCTTTACCAGTAATGTCAGTGAGTAGACTTTCAATTTTGTAATCGTCAATCTGGCACAGTTTGGAAATAATTCAACAGGTAGTGCCTTACCTTTAGATAAGCCGGCTTATGTCCACTCACTTCGACCACTGACTCGTGTCTGCCCGTTTGAGCACCTCAGACCCTCTCGGTCTCAATCTCCAACTTTCTCCCCCTCAACCCTCGGCCAACGCACCAAATGTTACGCGTTCGAAATTGAGGACGAGAGTAAAACAATGATGGTCCAGAAGAGGTCGGTCAAACAATTGATTTTAATGAATGCACGCAGCGTGGAGAGGTGCAAACTGCAAAACATCAGTTGTACATCTCTACCCAAAATACACTCTAGATTGCTTTTATCCCATCAGGGTATTGTAACGCCCCCTCTTGCGTTTACAGTCACATAATTTGCATGTACAGAACATTCATGTATTTTAAGAGATAACTGCAGACACAGAAGTTCCCCTTTCTGGCATCCATCCAAATATGGTGATGATCTCAGGCCTTTGAGGTCTCCATGGACTTGTCCTCCTTGTGTCACCTGTAACTAAGCAAACTCAAATACCACAAGAAGCTGAATACATTCAGGCCTTTGCTCAGCTACTATTTTACTGTAACAATATACTCAGGCTATGAGTTATGATATATATATATTAACTCAATCATTTTAAAGTGGTTATAACTGCACCTGTAATAAACATGTTAATACTTGATTATGATAACCCCTATAATATAACTTATAACATAATGCCAGCAGCTTCAATAAACACTTTGATGAAATGATAATTAATGTAATGTTAAGGATGATGGTTATATACAGTTCAGCAGTGACCTAATTTCTTTAAATATTACAATGGCCTTAGCCACCAGCACAGGCCCTGGTGTGATTAACCTGGCCTCAGCCAGCGACACAGGCCCTGGTGTAGTGTAGATGGCCTCAGCCAGCAGCACAGGCCCTTGTGTGGTGTAAGTTTCCTCAGTCAAAAGCACACAGGCCCTGATGTGGTGTAGTTGGCCAAAGTCATGAGCACAGGCCCTGGTGGGGTGTTGTAGATGGCCTGAGCTAGCAGCACAGGACTTGGTGAGGTGGAGGTGGCCTCATCCTGCAACTCAGGCCCTGGTGTGCTGTGGATGGCCTCAACCAGAGCCACAGGCCCTTGTGTGGTGTAGTTGGCCTCAGCCAGCAGCACAGGCTGTGGTGTGGTGTGGTGTAGATGGCCTTAGCCACCAGCACAGGCCCTGGTGTGATTAACATGGCCTCAACCAGCAACACAGGCCCTGGTGTGGTGTAGATGGCCTCAGACATAGCCACAGGCCCTGGAGGGGTGTAGATAGCCTCAGCCAGAGCCACAGGCCCTGGTGTGGTGTAGTTGGCCTCAGCCAGCAGCACAGGCTCTGGTGGGGTGCAGATGGCCTCAGCCAGAGCCACAGGCCCTGGTGTGGTGTAGTTGGCCTCAGCCAGCAGAACAGGATGTGGTGTGGTGTAGATGGCCTCAGAAAGAGCCACAGGCCCTGGTTTGGTGCAGGTGGCCTCAGCCAAAAGCACACAGGCCCTGATGTGGTGTAGATGGCCTCAGCCAGCAGCACATGCCCATGTGTGTTGTAGGTGGCCAAAGCTAGGAAAACAGGGCGTGGTGTGTTGTAGATGGCCTCAGCCAGCAGCACAGGCACTGGTGTGATTAACATGGCCTCAACCAGCAACACAGGCCCTGGTGTTGTGTAGATGGCCTCAGCCAGCAGCACAGGCCCTGGTGTGATTAACATGGCCTCAACCAGCAACACAGGCCCTGATGTGGTGTAGATGGCCTCAGCCACAGCCACAGGCACTGGTTTGGTGGACATGGCCTCAGCCAAAAGCACATAGGCCCTGATGTGGTGTAGATGGCCTCAGCCAGCAGCACAGGCCCTGGTGTGATTAACATGGCCTCAACCAGCAACACAGGCCCTGGTGTGTTGTAGATGGCCTCAGCCAGCAGCACAGGCCCTGGTGTGATTAACATGGCTTCAACCAGCAACACAGGCCCTGATGTGGTGTAGATGGCCTCAGCCAGAGCCACAGGCACTGGTTTGGTGGACATGGCCTCAGCCAAAAGCACACAGGCCCTGATGTGGTGTAGATGGCCTCAGCCAGCAGCACAGGCCCTGGTGTGATTAACATGGCCTCAACCAGCAACACAGGCCCTGGTGGGGTGTAGATGGCCTCAGCCAGAGCAAAAGGCACTGGTTTGGTGTAGGTGGCCTCAGCCAAAAGCACTCAGCCAGCAGCACAGGCCCTTGTGTGATTAACATGGCCTCAACCAGCAACACAGGCCCTGTTGTGGTGTAGTTGGACTCAACCAGCAGCACAGGCTCTGGTGGGGTGCAGATGGCCTCATCCAGAGCCACAGGCCCTGGTGTGGTGTAGTTGGCCTCAGCCAGCAGCACAGGATCTGGTGGGGTGTAAATGGCCTCAGAAAGAACCATAGGCCCTGGTTTGGTGGAGGTGGCCTCAGCCAAAAGCACACAGGCCCTGATGTGGTGTAAGTTGCCTCAGTCAAAAGCACACAGGCCCTGGTGGGGTGTAGATGGCCTCATCCAGAAGCACATGCCCATGTGTGTTGTAGGTGGCCAACGCTAGGGAAACAGGCCGTGGTGTGTTGTAGATGGCCTCAACTTGCAGCACAGGACTTGGTGAGGTGGAGGTGGCCTCATCCTGCATCTCAGGCCCTGGTGTGCTGTAGATGGTCTCAGCCAGAGCCACAGGCCCTGGTGTGGTGTAGGTGGCCTCAGCCAGCAGCACAGGCACTGGTGTGATTAACATGGCCTTAACCAGCAACACAGGCCCTGGTGTGGTGTAGATGGCCTGAGCCAGAGCCACATGCACTGGTTAGGTGGAGGTGGCATCAGCCAACAGCACACAGGCCCTGATGTGGTGTAAGTTGCCTCAGTCAAAAGCACACAGGCCCTGGTGTGGTGTAGCTGGCCTCAGCCAGAAGCACATGCCCATGTGTGTTGTAGGTGGCCAAAGCTAGGAAAACAGGCCGTGGTGTGTTGTAGATGACCTCAACTTGCAGCACAGGACTTGGTGAGGTGGAGGTGGCCTCATCCTGCATCTCAGGCCCTGGTGTGCTGTAGATGGCCTCAGCCAGAGCCACAGGCCCTGGTGTGGTGTAGGTGGCCTCAGCCAGCAGCACAGGCCCTGGTGTGATTAACATGGCCTCAACCAGCAACACAGGCCCTGGTGTGGTGTAGATGGCCTGAGCCAGAGCCACAGGCACTGGTTTGGTGGAGGTGGCCTCAGCCAAAAGCACACAGGCCCTGGTGTGCTGTAGATGGCCTCAGCCAGCAGCACAGGACCTGGGGTGGTGTAGATGGCCTCAGCCAGAAGCGGAAGCTCTGGCATGTTGCAGTCAACCTCAGCAATCAGTAAAGGAACTGGTGTGGTGTAGAAGGCCTTAGCCAGCAGCACAGACCCTGGTGTGATTAACATGGCCTCAACCAGCAACACAGGCCCTGGTGTGGTGTAGATGGCCTCAGCCAGCAGCACAGGCCCTGGAGGGGTGTAGATTGCCTCAGCCAGCAGCACAGGCCCTGGAGGGGTGTAGATGGCCTCAGCCACCAGCACAGGCTCTGATTTGGTGTAGATGGCCTAAGCCAGAGCCACAGGCCCTGGTGTGGTGTAGATGGCCTCAGCCAGAGCCACAGGCCCTGGTGTGGTGTAGATTACCTCAGCCAAAGCCAAAGGCCCTGGTGTGGTGTATTTGGCCTCAGCCAGCAGCACAGGCTCTGGTGGGGTGTAGATGGCCTCAGCCAGTGCCACAGGCCCTGGTGTGGTGTAAGTTGCCTCAGTCAAAAGCACACAGGCCCTGATGTAGTGTAGATGGCCTCAACAAGCAACACAGGCCTGGTGTGGTGTAGATGTCCTCAGACATAGCCACAGGCCCTGGTGGGGTGTAGATGGCCTCAGCCAGAGCCACAGGCCGTGGTGTGGTGTAGTTGGACTCAACCAGCAGCAAAGGCTCTGGTGGGGTGCAGATGGCCTCAGCCAGAGCCACAGGCCCTGGTGTGGTGTAGTTGGCCTCAGCCAGCAGAACAGGATCTGGTGGGGTGTAGATGGCCTCAGCCAGCAGCACAGGCCCTGGAGGGGTGTAGATGGCCTCAGCCAGAGCCACAGGCCCTGGTGTGGTGTGGTGTAGATGGCCTCAACCAGAGACACAGGCCCTGGTTTGATTAACCTGGCCTCAACCAGCGACACAGGCCTTGGTGTAGTGTAGATGGCCTCAGCCAGCAGCACAGGACTTGGTGAGGTGGAGGTGGCCTCATCCTGCAACTCAGGCCCTGGTGTGCTGTAGATGGCCCCAACCAGAGCCACAGGCACTGGTATGGTGTAGATTCCCTCACCCAGAGCCACAGGCCCTTGTGTGGTGTATTTGGCATCAGCCAGCAGAACAGGCTGTGGTGTGGTGTGCTGTAGATGGCCTTAGCCACCAGCACAGGCTCTGGTTTGGTGTAGGTGGCCTCAGCCAGAAGCATAAGACCTGGTGTGTTGCAATCATCCTCAACCAGCAGTAAAGGAACTGGTGTGGGTTAGGTGGCCTCAGCCAGAGCCACAGGCACTGGTTTGGTGGAGGTGGCCTCAGCCAAAAACACACAGGCACTGATGTGGTGTAGATGGCCTCAGCCATCAGCACATGCCCATGTGTGTTCTAGGTGGCCAAAGCTAGGAAAACAGGGCGTGGTGTGTTGTAGATGGCCTCAGCCAGCAGCACAGGCCCTGGTGTGATTAACATGGCCTCAACCAGCAACACAGGCCCTGGTGTGGTGTAGATGGCCTCAGCCAGCAGCACAGGCCCTGGTGTGATTAACATGGCTTCAACCAGCAACACAGGCCCTGATGTGGTGTAGATGGCCTCAGCCAGAGCCACAGGCACTGGTTTGGTGGACATGGCCTCAGCCAAAAGCACACAGGCCCTGATGTGGTGTAGATGGCCTCAGCCAGCAGCACAGGCCCTGGTGTGATTAACATGGCCTCAACCAGCAACACAGGCCCTGGTGGGGTGTAGATGGCCTCAGCCAGAGCAAAAGGCACTGGTTTGGTGTAGGTGGCCTCAGCCAAAAGCACTCAGCCAGCAGCACAGGCCCTTGTGTGATTAACATGGCCTCAACCAGCAACACAGGCCCTGTTGTGGTGTAGTTGGACTCAACCAGCAGCACAGGCTCTGGTGGGGTGCAGATGGCCTCAGCCAGAGCCACAGGCCCTGGTGTGGTGTAGTTGGCCTCAGCCAGCAGCACAGGATCTGGAGGGGTGTAAATGGCCTCAGAAAGAACCATAGGCCCTGGTTTGGTGGAGGTGGCCTCAGCCAAAAGCACACAGGCCCTGATGTGGTGTAAGTTGCCTCAGTCAAAAGCACACAGGCCCTGGTGGGGTGTAGATGGCCTCATCCAGAAGCACATGCCCATGTGTGTTGTAGGTGACCAACGCTAGGAAAACAGGCCGTGGTGTGTTGTAGATGGCTTCAACTTGCAGCACAGGACTTGGTGAGGTGGAGGTGGCCTCATCCTGCATCTCAGGCCCTGGTGTGCTGTAGATGGCCTCAGCCAGAGCCACAGGCCCTGGTGTGGTGTAGGTGGCCTCAGCCAGCAGCACAGGCCCTGGTGTGATTAACATGGCCTTAACCAGCAACACAGGCCCTGGTGTGGTGTAGATGGCCTGAGCCAGAGCCACAGGCACTGGTTAGGTGGAGGTGGCATCAGCCAAAAGCACACAGGCCCTGATGTGGTGTAAGTTGCCTCAGTCAAAAGCACACAGGCCCTGGTGTGGTGTAGCTGGCCTCAGCCAGAAGCACATGCCCATGTGTGTTGTAGGTGGCCAAAGCTAGGAAAACAGGCCCTGGTGGGGTGTAGATGGCCTCAACTTGCAGCACAGGACTTGGTGAGATGGAGGTGGCCTCATCCTGCATCTCAGGCCCTGGTGTGCTGTAGATGGCCTCAGCCAGAGCCACAGGCCCTGGTGTGGTGTAGGTGGCCTCAGCCAGCAGCACAGGCCCTGGTGTGATTAACATGTCCTCAACCAGCAACACAGGCCCTGGTGTGGTGTAGATGGCCTCAGCCAGAGCCACTGGCACTGGTGTGCTGTAGATGGCCTCAGCCAGAGCCACAGGACATGGGGTGGTGTAGATGGCCACAGCCAGAAGCGGAAGCTCTGGCATGTTGCAGTCAACCTCAGCAATCAGTAAAGGAACTGGTGTGGTGTAGATGGCCTTAGCCAGCAGAACAGGCCCTGGTGTGATTAACATGGCCTCAACCAGCAACACAGGCCCTGGTGTGGTGTAGATGGCCTCAGCCAGAGCACAGGCCCCGGAGGGGTGTAGATGGCCTCAGCCAGCAGCACAGGCCCTGGAGGGGTGTAGATGGCCTCAGCCACCAGCACAGGCTCTGATTTGGTGTAGATGGCCTAAGCCAGAGCCACAGGCCCTGGTGTGGTGTAGATGGCCTCAGCCAGAGCCACAGGCCCTGGTGTGGTGTAGATTGCCTAAGCCAAAGCCAAAGGCCCTGGTGTGGTGTATTTGGCCTCAGCCAGCAGCACAGGCTCTGGTGGGGTGTAGATGGCCTCAGCCAGAGCCACAGGCCCTGGTGTGGTGTAAGTTGCCTCAGTCAAAAGCACACAGGCCCTGATGTAGTGTAGATGGCCTCAACAAGCAACACAGGCCTGGTGTGGTGTAGATGTCCTCAGACATAGCCACAGGCCCTGGTGGGGTGTAGATGGCCTCAGCCAGAGCCACAGGCCCTGGTGTGGTGTAGTTGGACTCAACCAGCAGCAAAGGCTCTGGTGGGGTGCAGATGGCCTCAGCCAGAGCCACAGGCCCTGGTGTGGTGTAGTTGGCCTCAGCCAGCAGAACAGGATCTGGTGGGGTGTAGATGGCCTCAGCCAGCTGCACAGGCCCTGGAGGGGTGTAGATGGCCTCAGCCAGAGCCACAGGCCCTGGTGTGGTGTGGTGTAGATGGCCTCAACCAGAGCCACAGGCCCTGGTTTGATTAACCTGGCCTCAACCAGCGACACAGGCCCTGGTGTAGTGTAGATGGCCTGAGCCAGCAGCACAGGCCCTTGTGTGGTGTAAGTTTCCTCAGTCAAAAGCACACAGGCCCTGATGTGGTGTAGTTGGTCAAAGGCATGAGCACAGGCCCTGGTGGGGTGTTGTAGATGGCCTTAGCTAGCAGCACAGGACTTGGTGAGGTGGAGGTGGCCTCATCCTGCAACTCAGACCCTGGTGTGCTGTAGATGGCCCCAACCAGAGCCACAGGCCCTGGTATGGTGTAGATTGCCTCACCCAGAGCCACAGGCCCTTGTGTGGTGTATTTGGCCTCAGCCAGCAGCACAGGCTGTGGTGTGGTGTGCTGTAGATGGCCTTAGCCACCAGCACAGGCTCTGGTTTGGTGTAGGTGGCCTCAGCCAGAAGCATAAGACCTGGTGTGTTGCAATCATCCTCAACCAGCAGTAAAGGAACTGGTGTGGGTTAGGTGGCCTCAGCCAGAGCCACAGGCACTGGTTTGGTGGTGGTGGCCTCAGCCAAAAGCACACAGGCCCTGATGTGGTGTAGATGGCCTCAGCCAGCAGCACATGCCCATGTGTGTTGTAGGTGGCCAAAGCTAGGAAAACAGGGCGTGGTGTGTTGTAG
Organism: Pelmatolapia mariae; assembly: GCF_036321145.2. Classification (NCBI taxonomy): domain Eukaryota; kingdom Metazoa; phylum Chordata; class Actinopteri; order Cichliformes; family Cichlidae; genus Pelmatolapia; species Pelmatolapia mariae. Next base: position 7,995,364 of record NC_086246.1, read on the forward strand.
ATGGCCTCAGCCAGCAGCACAGGCCCTGGTGTGATTAACATGGCCTCAACCAGCAACACAGGCCCTGATGTGGTGTAGATGGCCTCAGCCAGAGCCACAGGCACTGGTTTGGTGGACATGGCCTCAGCCAAAAGCACACAGGCCCTGATGTGGTGTAGATGGACTCAGCCAGCAGCACAGGCCCTGGTGTGATTAACATGGCCTCAACCAGCAACACAGGCCCTGGTGGGGTGTAGATGGCCTCAGCCAGAGCAAAAGGCACTGGTTTGGTGTAGGTGGCCTCAGCCAAAAGCACTCAGCCAGCAGCACAGGCCCTTGTGTGATTAACATGGCCTCAACCAGCAACACAGGCCCTGTTGTGGTGTAGTTGGACTCAACCAGCAGCACAGGCTCTGGTGGGGTGCAGATGGCCTCAGCCAGAGCCACAGGCCCTGGTGTGGTGTAATTGGCCTCAGCCAGCAGCACAGGATCTGGTGGGGTGTAAATGGCCTCAGAAAGAACCATAGGCCCTGGTTTGGTGGAGGTGGCCTCAGCCAAAAGCACACAGGCCCTGATGTGGTGTAAGTTGCCTCAGTCAAAAGCACACAGGCCCTGGTGGGGTGCAGATGGGCTCATCCAGAAGCACATGCCCATGTGTGTTGTAGGTGGCCAACGCTAGGAAAACAGGCCGTGGTGTGTTGTAGATGGCCTCAACTTGCAGCACAGGACTTGGTGAGGTGGAGGTGGCCTCATCCTGCATCTCAGGCCCTGGTGTGCTGTAGATGGCCTCAGCCAGAGCCACAGGCCCTGCTGTGGTGTAGGTGGCCTCAGCCAGCAGCACAGGCCCTGGTGTGATTAACATGGCCTTAACCAGCAACACAGGCCCTGGTGTGGTGTAGATGGCCTGAGCCAGAGCCACAGGCACTGGTTTGGTGGAGGTGGCATCAGCCAAAAGCACACAGGCCATGGTGTGCTGTAGATGGCCTCAGCCAGAGCCACAGGCCCTGGGGTGGTGTAGATGGCCTCATTCAGAAGTGGAAGCTCTGGCGTGTTGCAGTCAACCTCAGCAATCAGTAAAGGAACTGGTGTGGTGTACATGGCCTTAGCCCCCAGCACAAGCCCTGGTTTGGTGGAGGTAGCCTCAGCCAGCAGCACAGGCCCTGGTGTGATTAACATGGCCTTAACCAGCAACACAGGCCCTGGTGTGGTGTAGATGGCCTCAGCCAAAAGCACTCAGCCAGCAGCAAAGGCCCTTGTGTGATTAACATGGCCTCAACCAGCAACACAGGCCCTGTTGTGGTGTAGTTGGACTCAAACAGCAGCACAGGCTCTGGTGGGGTGCAGATGGCCTCAGCCAGAGCCACTGGCCCTGGTGTGGTGTAGATGGCCTCAGCCAGAGCCCCAGGCCCTGGTGTGGTGTAGATTGCCTCAGCCAAAGCCACAGGCCCTTGTGTGGTGTAGATGGCCTCAGCCAGAGTCACAGGCCCTGGTGTGGTGTAGTTGGCCTTACCCAGCAGAACAGGCCCTGGTGTGATGTAGATGGCCTCAGACAGAGCCACAGGCTCTGATTTGGTGTAGATGGCCCAAGCCAGAGCCACAGGCCCTGGTGTGGTGTAGATGGCCTCAGCCAGAGCCACAGGCCCTGGTGTGGTGTAGATTGCCTCAGCCAAAGCCAAAGGCCCTGGTGTGGTGTATTTGGCCTCAGCCAGCAGCACAGGCTCTGGTGGGGTGTAGATGGCCTCAGCCAGAGCCACAGGCCCTGGTGTGGTGTAAGTTGCCTCAGTCAAAAGCACACAGGCCCTGATGTAGTGTAGATGGCCTAAACAAGCAACACAGGCCTGGTGTGGTGTAGATGTCCTCATACATAGCCACAGGCCCTGGTGGGGTGCAGATGGCCTCAGCCAGAGCCACAGGCCCTGGTGTGGTGTAGTTGGCCTCAACCAGCAGCACAGGCTCTGGTGGGGTGCAGATGGCCTCAGCCAGAGCCACAGGCCTGGTGTGGTGTAGTTGGCCTCAGCCAGCAGCATAGGATCTGGTGGGGTGTAAATGGCCTCAGAAAGAGCCACAGGCCCTGATGTGGTGTAAGTTGCCTCAGTCAAAAGCACACAGGCCCTGGTGTGGTGTAGCTGGCCTTAGCCAGAAGCACATGCCCATGTGTGTTGTAGGTGGCCAAAGCTAGGAAAACAGGCCGTGGTGTGTTGTAGATGGCCTCAACTTGCAGCACAGGACTTGGTGAGGTGGAGGTGGCCTCATCCTGCATCTCAGGCCCTGGTGTGCTGTAGATGGCCTCAGCCAGAGCCACAGGCCCTGGTGTGGTGTAGGTGGCCTCAGCCAGCAGCACAGGCCCTGGTGTGATTAACATGGCCTTAACCAGCAACACAGGCCCTGGTGTGGTGTAGATGGCCTGAGCCAGAGCCACAGGCACTGGTTAGGTGGAGGTGGCATCAGCCAACAGCACACAGGCCCTGATGTGGTGTAAGTTGCCTCAGTCAAAAGCACACAGGCCCTGGTGTGGTGTAGCTGGCCTCAGCCAGAAGCACATGCCCATGTGTGTTGTAGGTGGCCAAAGCTAGGAAAACAGGCCCTGGTGGGGTGTAGATGGCCTCAACTTGCAGCACAGGACTTGGTGAGATAGAGGTGGCCTCATCCTGCATCTCAGGCCCTGGTGTGCTGTAGATGGCCTCAGCCAGAGCCACAGGCCCTGGTGTGGTGTAGGTGGCCTCAGCCAGCAGCACAGGCCCTGGTGTGATTAACATGGCCTCAACCAGCAACACAGGCCCTGGTGTGGTGTAGATGGCCTCAGCCAGAGCCACAGGCACTGGTGTGCTGTAGATGGCCTCAGCCAGAGCCACAGGACCTGGGGTGGTGTAGATGGCCTCAGCCAGAAGCGGAAGCTCTGGCATGTTGCAGTCAACCTCAGCAATCAGTAAAGGAACTGGTGTGGTGTAGATGGCCTTAGCCAGCAGCACAGGCCCTGGTGTGATTAACATGGCCTCAACCAGCAACACAGGCCCTGGTGTGGTGTAGATGGCCTCAGCCAGCAGCACAGGCCCTGCAGGGGTGTAGATGGCCTCAGCCAGCAGCACAGGCCCTGGAGGGGTGTAGATGGCCTCAGCCACCAGCACAGGCTCTGATTTGGTGTAGATGGCCTAAGCCAGAGCCACAGGCCCTGGTGTGGTGTAGATGGCCTCAGCCAGAGCCACAGGCCCTGGTGTGGTGTAGATTGCCTCAGCCAAAGCCAAAGGCCCTGGTGTGGTGTATTTGGCCTCAGCCAGCAGCACAGGCTCTGGTGGGGTGTAGATGGCCTCAGCCAGAGCCACAGGCCCTGGTGTGGTGTAAGTTGCCTCAGTCAAAAGCAAACAGGCCCTGATGTAGTGTAGATGGCCTCAACAAGCAACACAGGCCTGTTGTGGTGTAGATGTCCTCAGACATAGCCACAGGCCCTGGTGGGGTGTAGATGGCCTCAGCCAGAGCCAAAGGCCCTGGTGTGGTGTAGTTGGACTCAACCAGCAGCAAAGGCTCTGGTGGGGTGCAGATGGCCTCAGCCAGAGCCACAGGCCCTGGTGTGGTGTAGTTGGCCTCAGCCAGCAGAACAGGAATCTGGTGGGGTGTAGATGGCCTCAGCCAGCTGCACAGGCCCTGGAGGGGTGTAGATGGCCTCAGCCAGAGCCACAGGCCCTGGTGTGGTGTGGTGTAGATGGCCTCAACCAGAGCCACAGGCCCTGGTTTGATTAACCTGGCCTCAACCAGCGACACAGGCCCTGGTGTAGTGTAGATGGCCTCAGCCAGAGCCACAGGCCCTTGTGTGGTGTAAGTTTCCTCAGTCAAAAGCACACAGGCCCTGATGTGGTGTAGTTGGCCAAAGGAATGAGCACAGGCCCTGGTGGGGTGTTGTAGATGGCCTTAGCTAGCAGCACAGGACTTGGTGAGGTGGAGGTGGCCTCATCCTGCAACTCAGACCCTGGTGTGCTGTAGATGGCCCCAACCAGAGCCACAGGCCCTGGTATGGTGTAGATTGCCTCACCCAGAGCCACAGGCCCTTGTGTGGTGTATTTGGCCTCAGCCAGCAGCACAGGCTGTGGTGTGGTGTGCTGTAGATGGCCTTAGCCACCAGCACAGGCTCTGGTTTGGTGTAGGTGGCCTCAGCCAGAAGCATAAGACCTGGTGTGTTGCAATCATCCTCAACCAGCAGTAAAGGAACTGGTGTGGGTTAGGTGGCCTCAGCCAGAGCCACAGGCACTGGTTTGGTGGTGGTGGCCTCAGCCAAAAGCACACAGGCCCTGATGTGGTGTAGATGGCCTCAGCCAGCAGCACATGCCCATGTGTGTTGTAGGTGGCCAAAGCTAGGAAAACAGGGCGTGGTGTGTTGTAGATGGCCTCAGCCAGCAGCACAGGCCCTGGTGTGATTAACATGGCCTCAACCAGCAACACAGGCCCTGGTGTGGTGTAGATGGCCTCAGCCAGCAGCACAGGCCCTGGTGTGATTAACATGGCCTCAACCAGCAACACAGGCCCTGATGTGGTGTAGATGGCCTCAGCCAGAGCCACAGGCACTGGTTTGGTGGACATGGCCTCAGCCAAAAGCACACAGGCCCTGATGTGGTGTAGATGGCCTCAGCCAGCAGCACAGGCCCTGGTGTGATTAACATGGCCTCAACCAGCAACACAGGCCCTGGTGGGGTGTAGATGGCCTCAGCCAGAGCAAAAGGCACTGGTTTGGTGTAGGTGGCCTCAGCCAAAAGCACTCAGCCAGCAGCACAGGCCCTTGTGTGATTAACATGGCCTCAACCAGCAACACAGGCCCTGTTGTGGTGTAGTTGGACTCAACCAGCAGCACAGGCTCTGGTGGGGTGCAGATGGCCTCAGCCAGAGCCACAGGCCCTGGTGTGGTGTAATTGGCCTCAGCCAGCAGCACAGGATCTGGTGGGGTGTAAATGGCCTCAGAAAGAACCATAGGCCCTGGTTTGGTGGAGGTGGCCTCAGCCAAAAGCACACAGGCCCTGGTGTGGTGTAAGTTGCCTCAGTCAAAAGCACACCGGCCCTGGTGGGGTGTAGATGGGCTCATCCAGAAGCACATGCCCATGTGTGTTGTAGGTGGCCAACGCTAGGAAAACAGTCCGTGGTGTGTTGTAGATGGCCTCAACTTGCAGCACAGGACTTGGTGAGGTGGAGGTGGCCTCATCCTGCATCTCAGGCCCTGGTGTGCTGTAGATGGCCTCAGCCAGAGCCACAGGCCCTGCTGTGGTGTAGGTGGCCTCAGCCAGCAGCACAGGCCCTGGTGTGATTAACATGGCCTTAACCAGCAACACAGGCCCTGGTGTGGTGTAGATGGCCTGAGCCAGAGCCACAGGCACTGGTTAGGTGGAGGTGGCATCAGCCAAAAGCACACAGGCCATGGTGTGCTGTAGATGGCCTCAGCCAGAGCCACAGGCCCTGGGGTGGTGTAGATGGCCTCATTCAGAAGCGGAAGCTCTGGCGTGTTGCAGTCAACCTCAGCAATCAGTAAAGGAACTGGTGTGGTGTACATGGCCTTAGCCCCCAGCACAAGCCCTGGTTTGGTGGAGGTAGCCTCAGCCAGCAGCACAGGCCCTGGTGTGATTAACATGGCCTTAACCAGCAACACAGGCCCTGGTGTGGTGTAGATGGCCTCAGCCAAAAGCACTCAGCCAGCAGCACAGGCCCTTGTGTGATTAACATGGCCTCAAACAGCAACACAGGCCCTGGTGTGGTGTAGATGGCCTCAGCCAGCAGCACAGGACCTGGTGTGATTAACATGGCCTCAACCAGCAACACAGGCCCTGGTGTGGTGTAGATGGCCTCAGCCAGCAGCACAGGACCTGGAGGGGTGTAGATGGCCTCAGCCAGCAGCACAGGCCCTGGAGGGGTTTAGATGGCCTCAGCCACCAGCACAGGCTCTGATTTGGTGTAGCTGGCCTAAGCCAGAGCCACAGGCCCTGGTGTGGTGTAGATGGCCTCAGTCAGAGCCACAGGCCCTGGTGTGGTGTAGATTGCCTCAGCCAAAGCCAAAGGCCCTGGTGTGGTGTATTTCGCCTCAGCCAGCAGCACAGGCTCTGGTTTGGTGAAGATGGCCTCAGCCAGAGCCACAGGCCCTGGTGTGGTGTAAGTTGCCTCAGTCAAAAGCACACAGGCCCTGATGTAGTGTAGATGGCCTCAACAAGCAACACAGGCCTGGTGTGGTGTAGATTTCCTCAGACATAGCCACAGGCCCTGGTGGGGTGTAGATGGCCTCAGCCAGAGCCACAGGCCCTGGTGTGGTGTAGTTGGACTCAACCAGCAGCAAAGGCTCTGGTGGGGTGCAGATGGCCTCAGCCAGACCCACAGGCCCTGCTGTGGTGTAGTTGGCCTCAACCAGCAGCACAGGCTCTGGTGGGGTGCAGATGGCCTCAGCCAGAGCCACAGGCCCTGATGTGGTGTAAGTTGGCCTCAGCCAGCAGCACAGGATCTGGTGGGGTGTAAATGGCCTCAGAAAGAGCCACAGGCCCTGGTTTGGTGGAGGTGTCCTCAGCCAACAGCACACAGGCCCTGATGTGGTGTAAGTTGCCTCAGTCAAAAGCAGACAGGCCCTGGTGTGGTGTAGCTGGCCTCAGCCAGAAGCACATGCCCATGTGTGGTGTAGGTGGCCTCAGCCAGCATCACAGGCCCTGGTGTGATTAACATGGCCTCAACCAGCAACACAGGCCCTTGTGTGGTGTAGATGGCCTCAGCCAGAGCCACAGGCACTGGTTTGGTGGAGGTGGCCTCAGCCAAAAGCACACAGGCCCTGGTGTGCTGTAGATGGCCTCAGCCAGAGCCACAGGACCTGGGGTGGTGTAGATGGCCTCAGCCAGAAGCGGATGCTCTGGCATGTTGCAGTCAACCTCAGCAATCAGTAAAGGAACTGATGTGGTGTAGATGGCCTTAGCCAGCAGCACAGGCCCTGGTGTGATTAACATGGCCTCAACCAGCAACACAGGCCCTGGTGTGGTGTAGATGGCCTCAGCCAGCAGCACAGGACCTGGAGGGGTGTAGATGGCCTCAGCCAGCAGCACAGGCCCTGGAGGGGTGTAGATGGCCTCAGCCACCAGCACAGGCTCTGATTTGGTGTAGATGGCCTAAGCCAGAGCCACAGGCCCTGGTGTGGTGTAGATGGCCTCAGCCAGAGCCACAGACCCTGGTGTGGTGTAGATTGCCTCAGCCAAAGCCAAAGGCCCTGGTATGGTGTATTTGGCCTCAGCCAGCAGCACAGGCTCTGGTGGGGTGTAGATGGCCTCAGCCAGAGCCACAGGCCCTGGTGTGGTGTAAGTTGCCTCAGTCAAAAGCACAGAGGCCCTGATGTAGTGTAGATGGCCTCAACAAGCAACACAGGCCTGGTGTGGTGTAGATGTCCTCAGACATAGCCACAGGCCCTGGTGGGGTGTAGATGGCCTCAGCCAGAGCCACAGGCACTGGTTTGGTGTAGGTGGCCTCAGCCAAAAGCACTCAGCCAGCAGCACAGGCCCTTGTGTGATTAACATGGCCTCAACCAGCAACACAGGCCCTGATGTGGTGTAGATGGCCTCAGCCAGCAGCACAGGCCCTGGTGTGATTAAGATGGTCTCAACCAGCAACACAGGACCTGGTGTGGTGTAGATGGCCTCAGCCAGAGCCACAGGCCCTGGTGTGGTGTACATGGCCTCATCCAGAGCCACAGGCCCTGGTGTGATTAAGATGGCCTCAACCAGCAACACAGGACCTGGTGTGGTGTAGATGGCCTCAGCCAGAGCCACAGGCCCTGGTGTAGTGTACATGGCCTCATCCAGAGCCACAGGCCCTGGTGTGGTGTAGTTGGCCTCAGCCAGAGCCACAGGCCCTAGGGTGGTGTAGAGGGCCTCAGCCAGAAGCGTAAGCTCTGGCGTGTTGCAGTCAACCTCAGCAATCAGTAAAGGAACTGGTGTGGTGTAGATGGCCTTAGCCACCAGCACAGGCCCTTGTTTGGTGGAGGTAGCCTCAGCCAGAAGCGCAAGCCCTGGTGTGTTGCAGTCAACCTCAGCCAGAGCCACTGGCCCTGGTGTGGTGTAGATTGCATCAGCCAGAGCCCAAGGCCCTGGTGTGGTGTAGATTGCCTCAGCCAAAGCCACAGGCCCTTGTGTGGTGTAGATGGCCTCAGCCAGAGCCACAGGCCCTGGTGTGGTGTAGTTGGCCTTACCCAGCAGAACAGGCCCTGGTGTGATGTAGATGGCCTCAGACAGAGCCACAGGCCCTGTTGTGGTGTAGTTGGCCTCAGCCAGCAGCACAGGCACTGGTGGGGTGTAGATGGCCCCAGCAAGAGCCACAGGCACTGTCGTGGTGTTGTTGGCCTTAGCCAGCATAACAGGCCCTGGTTTGGTGGAGGTGGCCAAAGCAAGGAGCACAGGCCGTGGTGTGGTGTAGATGGCCTCAGCCACCAGCACAGGCTCTGATTTGGTGTAGATAGCCTAAGCCAGAGCCACAGGCCCTGGTGTGGTGTAGATGGCCTCAGCCAGAGCCACAGGCCCTGGTGTGGTGTATTTGGCCTTAGCCAGCAGCACAGGCTCTGGTGGGGTGTAGATGGCCTCAGCCAGAGCCACAGGCCCTGGTGTGGTGTAAGTTGCCTCAGTCAAAAGCACACAGGCCCTGATGTAGCGTAGATGGCCTCAACAAGCAACACAGGCCTGGTGTGGTGTAGATGTCCTCAGACATAGCCACAGGCCCTGGTGGGGTGCAGATGGCCTCAGCCAGAGCCACAGGCCCTGGTGTGGTGTAGTTGGCCTCAACCAGCAGCACAGGCTCTGGTGGGGTGCAGATGGCCTCAGCCAGAGCTACAGGCCCTGGTGTGGTGTAAGTTGCCTCAGTCAAAAGCACACAGGCCCTGATGTAGCGTAGATGGCCTCAACAAGCAACACAGGCCTGGTGTGGTGTAAGTTGCCTCAGTCAAAAGCACACAGGCCCTGGTGTTGTGTAGCTGGCCTCAGCCAGAAGCACATGCCCATGTGTGTTGTAGGTGGCCAAAGCTAGGAAAACAGGCCGTGGTGTGTTGTAGATGGCCTCAACTTGCAGCACAGGACTTGTTGAGGTGGAGGTGGCCTCATCCTGCATCTCAGGCCCTGGTGTGCTGTAGATGGCCTCAGCCAGAGCCACAGGCCCTGGTGTGGTGTAGGTGGCCTCAGCCAGCAGCACAGGCCCTGGTGTGATTAACATGGCCTCAACCAGCAACACAGGCCCTGGTGTGGTGTAGATGGCCTCAGCCAGAGCCACTGGCACTGGTTTGGTGGAGGTGGCCTCAGTCAAATGCACACAGGCCCTGGTGGGGTGCTGTAGATGGCCTCAGCCAGAACCGGAAGCTCTGGCATGTTGCAGTCAACCTCAGCAATCAGTAAAGGAACTGGTGTGGTGTAGATGGCCTTAGCCAGCAGCACAGGCCCTGGTGTGATTAGCATGGCCTCAACCAGCAACACAGGCCCTGGTGTGATGTAGATGGCCTCAGCCAGCAGCACAGGCCCTGGAGGGGTGTAGATGGCCTCAGCCAGCAGCACAGGCCCTGGAGGGGTGTAGATGGCCTCAGCCACCAGCACAGGCTCTGATTTGGTGTAGATGGCCTAAGCCAGAGCCACAGGCCCTTGTGTGGTGTAGATGGCCTCAGCCAGAGCCACAGGCCCTGGTGTGGTGTAGATTGCCTCAGCCAAAGCCAAAGGCCCTGGTGTGGTGTATTTGGCCTCAGCCAGCAGCACAGGCTCTGGTGGGGTGTAGATGGCCTCAGCCAGATCCACAGGCCCTGGTGTGGTGTGAGGTGCCTCAGTCAAAGCACACAGGCCCTGATGTAGTGTAGATGGCCTCAACAAGCAACACAGGCTTGGTGTGGTGTAGATGGCCTCAGACATAGCCACAGGCCCTGGTGCAGTGTAGATGGCCTCAGCCAGAGCCACAGGCCCTGGTGTGGTGTAGTTGGACTCAACCAGCAGCACAGGCTCTGGTGGGGTGCAGATGGCCTCAGCCAGAGCCACAGGCCCTGGTGTGGTGTAGTTGGCCTTAGCCAGCAGCACAGGATCTGGTGGGGTGTAGATGGCCTCAGCCAGCAGCACAGGCCCTGGAGGGGTGTAGATGGCCTCAGCCAGAGCCACAGGCCCTGGTGTGGTGTGGTGTAGATGGCCTCAACGAGAGCCACAGGCCCTGGTTTTATTAACCTGTCCTCAATCAGCGACACAGGCGCTGGTGTAGTGTAGATGGCCTCAGCCAGCATTACAGGCCCTTGTGTGGTGTAACTTTCCTCAGTCAAAAGCACACAGGCCCTGATGTGGTGTAGTTGGCCAAAGGCATGAGCACAGGCACTGGTGGGGTGTTGTAGATGGCCTTAGCTAGCAGCACAGGACTTCGTGAGCTGGAGGTGGCCTCATCCTGCTACTCAGGCCGTGGTGTGCTGTAGATGGCCCCAACCAGAGCCACAGGCCCTGGTATGGTGTAGATTGCCTCACCCAGAGCCACAGGCCCTTGTGTGGTGTATTTGGCCTCAGCCAGCAGCACAGGCTGTGGTGTGGTGTGCTGTAGATGGCCTTAGCCACCAGCACAGGCTCTGGTTTGGTGTAGGTGGCCTCAGCCAGAAGCATAAGACCTGGTGTGTTGCAATCATCCTCAACCAGCAGTAAAGGAACTGGTGTGGGTTAGGTGGCCTCAGCCAGCAACACAGGCACTGGTTTGGTGGAGGTGGCCTCAGCCAAAAGCACACAGGCCCTGATGTGGTGTAGATGGCCTCAGCCAGCAGCACATGCCCATGTGTGTTGTAGGTGGCCAAAGCTAGGAAAACAGGGCGTGGTGTGTTGTAGATGGCCTCAGGCAGCAGCACAGGCCCTGGTGTGATTAACATGGCCTCAGCCAGCAACACAGGCCCTGGTGTGGTGTAGGTGGCCTCAGCCAGCAGCACAGGCCCTGGTGTGATTAACATGGCCTCAACCAGCAACACAGGCCCTGATGTGGTGTAGATGGCCTCAGCCACAGCCACAGGCACTGGTTTGGTGGACATGGCCTCAGCCAGCAGCACAGGCTGTGGTGTGGTGTGCTGTAGATGGCCTTAGCCACCAGCACAGGCCCTGGTGTGATTAACATGGCCTCAATCAGCAACACAGGCCCTGGTGTGATTAACATGGCCTCAACCAGCAACACAGGCCCTGGTGTGGTGTAGATGGCCTCAACCAGAGCCACAGGCACTGGTTTGGTGTTGGTGGCCTCAGCCAAAAGCACTCAAGCCAGCAGCACAGGCCCTTGTGTGATTAACATGGCCTCAACCAGCAACACAGGCCCTGATGTGGTGTAGATGGCCTCAGCCAGCAGCACAGGCCCTGGTGTGATTAAGATGGCCTCAACCAGCAACACAGGACCTGGTGTTGTGTAGATGGTCTCAGCCAGAGCCACAGGCCCTGGTGTGGTGTACATGGCCTCATCCAGAGCCACAGGCCCTGGTGTGGTGTAGTTGGCCTCAGCCAGAGCCACAGGCCCTAGGGTGGTGTAGAGGGCCTCAGCCAGAAGCGTAAGCTCTGGCGTGTTGCAGTCAACCTCAGCAATCAGTAAAGGAACTGGTGTGGTGTAGATGGCATTAGCCACCAGCACAGGCCCTGGTTTGGTGGAGGTAGCCTCAGCCAGAAGCTCAAGCCCTGGTGTGTTGCAGTCAACCTCAGCCAGAGCCACTGGCCCTGGTGTTGTGTAGATTGCATCAGCCAGAGCCCAAGGCCCTGGTGTGGTGTAGATTGCCTCAGCCAAAGGCACAGGCCCTTGTGTGGTGTAGATGGCCTCAGCCAGAGCCACAGGCCCTGGTGTGGTGTAGTTGGCCTTACCCAGCAGAACAGGCCCTGGTGTTATGTAGATGGCCTCAGACAGAGCCACAGGCCCTGGTGTGGTGTAGTTGGCCTCAGCCAGCAGCACAGGCACTGGTGGGGTGTAGATGGCCCCAGCAAGAGCCACAGGCACTGTCGTGGTGTTGTTGGCCTTAGCCAGCATAACAGGCCCTGGTTTGGTGGAGGTGGCCAAAGCAAGGAGTACAGGCCGTGGTGTGGTGTAGATGGCCTCAGCCACCAGCACAGGCTCTGATTTGGTGTAGATGGCCTAAGCCAGAGCCACAGGCCCTGGTGTGGTGTAGATGGCCTCAGCCAGAGCCACAGGCCCTGGTGTGGTGTATTTGGCCTTAGCCAGCAGCACAGGCTCTGGTGGGGTGTAGATGGCCTCAGCCAGAGCCACAGGCCCTGGTGTGGTGTAAGTTGCCTCAGTCAAAAGCACACAGGGCCTGATGTAGCGTAGATGGCCTCAACAAGCAACACAGGCCTGGTGTGGTGTAGATGTCCTCAGACATAGCCACAGGCCCTGGTGGGGTGCAGATGGCCTCACCCAGAGCCACAGGCCCTGGTGTGGTGTAGTTGGCCTCAACCAGCAGCACAGGCTCTGGTGGGGTGCAGATGGCCTCAGCCAGAGCTACAGGCCCTGGTGTGGTGTAAGTTGCCTCAGTAAAAAGCACACAGGCCCTGATGTAGCGTAGATGGCCTCAACAAGCAACACAGGCCTGGTGTGGTGTAAGTTGCCTCAGTCAAAAGCACACAGGCCCTGGTGTTGTGTAGCTGGCCTCAGCCAGAAGCACATGCCCATGTGTGTTGTAGGTGGCCAAAGCTAGGAAAACAGGCCGTGGTGTGTTGTAGATGGCCTCAACTTGCAGCACAGGACTTGTTGAGGTGGAGGTGGCCTCATCCTGCATCTCAGGCCCTGGTGTGCTGTAGGTGGCCTCAGCCAGCAGCACAGGCCCTGGTGTGATTAACATGGCCTCAACCAGCAACACAGGCCCTGGTGTGTTGTAGGTGGCCAAAGCTAGGAAAACAGGCCGTGGTGTGTTGTAGATGGCCTCAACTTGCAGCACAGGACTTGTTGAGGTGGAGGTGGCCTCATCCTGCATCTCAGGCCCTGGTGTGCTGTAGGTGGCCTCAGCCAGCAGCACAGGCCCTGGTGTGATTAACATGGCCTCAACCAGCAACACAGGCCCTGGTGTGTTGTAGATGGCCTCAGCCAGAGCCACAGGCACTGGTTTGGTGGAGGTGGCCTCAGTCAAAAGCACACAGGCCCTGGTGTGCTGTAGATGGCCTCAGCCAGAAGCGGAAGCTCTGGCATGTTGCAGTCAACCTCAGCAATCAGTAAAGGAACTGGTGTGGTGTAGATGGCCTTAGCCAGCAGCACAGGCCCTGGTGTGATTAGCATGGCCTCAACCAGCAACACAGGCCCTGGTGTGATGTAGATGGCCTCAGCCAGCAGCACAGGCCCTGGAGGGGTGTAGATGGCCTCGGCCAGCAGCACAGGCCCTGGAGGGGTGTAGATGGCCTCAGCCACCAGCACAGGCTCTGATTTGGTGTAGATGGCCTAAGGCAGAGCCACACGCCCTGGTGTGGTGTAGATGGCCTCAGCCAGAGCCACAGGCACTGGTTTGGTGGAGGTGGCCTCTGCCAAAAGCACACAGGCCCTGATGTGGTGTAGATGGCCTCAGCCAGCAGCACATGCCCATGTGTGTTGTAGGTGGCCAAAGCTAGGAAAACAGGGCGTGGTGTGTTGTAGATGGCCTCAGGCAGCAGCACAGGCCCTGGTGTGATTAACATGGCCTCAGCCAGCAACACAGGCCCTGGTGTGGTGTAGGTGGCCTCAGCCAGCAGCACAGGCCCTGGTGTGATTAACATGGCCTCAACCAGCAACACAGGCCCTGATGTGGTGTAGATGGCCTCAGCCATAGCCACAGGCACTGGTTTGGTGGACATGGCCTCAGCCAAAAGCACATAGGCCCTGATGTGGTGTAGGTGGCCTCAGCCAGCAGCAGAGGCCCTGGTGTGATTAACATGGCCTCAATCAGCAACACAGGCCCTGGTGTGATTATCATGGCCTCAACCAGCAACACAGGCCCTGGTGTGGTGTAGATGGCCTCAGCCAGAGCCACAGGCATTGGTTTGGTGTAGGTGGCCTCAGCCAAAAGCACTCAGCCAGCAGCACAGGCCCTTGTGTGATTAACATGGCCTCAACCAGCAACACAGGCCCTGATGTGGTGTAGATGGCCTCAGCCTGCAGCACAGGCCCGGGTGTGATTAAGATGGCCTCAACCAGCAACACAGGACCTGGTGTGGTGTAGATGGTCTCAGCCAGAGCCACAGGCCCTGGTGTGGTGTAGATGGCCTCATCCAGAGCCACAGGCCCTGGTGTGGTGTAGTTGGCCTCAGCCAGAGCCACAGGCCCTGGGGTGGTGTAGAGGGCCTCAGCCAGAAGCGTAAGCTCTGGCGTGTTGCAGTCAACCTCAGCAATCAGTAAAGGAACTGGTGTGGTGTAGATGGCCTTAGCCACCAGCACAGGCCCTGGTTTGGTGGAGGTAGCCTCAGCCAGAAGCGCAAGCCCTGGTGTGTTGCAGTCAACCTCAGCCAGAGCCACTGGCCCTGGTGTGGTGTAGATTGCATCAGCCAGAGCCCGAGGCCCTGGTGTGGTGTAGATTGCCTCAGCCAAAGCCACAGGCCCTTGTGTGGTGTAGATGGCCTCAGCCAGAGCCACAGGCCCTGGTGTGGTGTAGTTGGCCTTACCCAGCAGAACAGGCCCTGGTGTGATGTAGATGGCCTCAGACAGAGCCACAGGCCCTGGTGTGGTGTAGTTGGACTCAGCCAGCAGCACAGGCACTGGTGGGGTGTAGATGGCCCCAGCAAGAGCCACAGGCACTGTTGTGGTGTTGTTGGCCTTAGCCAGCATAACAGGCCCTGGTTTTGTGGAGGTGGCCAAAGCAAGGAGCACAGGCCGTGGTGTGGTGTAGATGGCCTCAGCCACCAGCACAGGCTCTGATTTGGTGTAGATGGCCTCAGCCAGAGCCACAGGCCCTGGTGTGGTGTAGGTTGCCTCAGCCAAAGCCAAAGGCCCTGGTGTGGTGTATTTGGCCTCAGCCAGCAGCACAGGCTCTGGTGGGGTGTAGATGGCCTCAGCCAGCAGCACAGGCCGTGGTGTGGTGTAAATTGCCGCAGTCAAAAGCACACAGGCCCTGATGTAGCGTAGATGGACTCAACAAGCAACACAGGCCTGGTGTGGTGTAGATGGCCTCAGACATAGCCACAGGCCCTGGTGGGGTGCAGATGGCCTCAGCCAGAGCCACAGGCCCTGGTGTGGTGTAGTTGGCCTCAACCAGCAGCACAGGCTCTGGTGGGGTGCAGATGGCCTCAGCCAGAGCCACAGGCCCTGGTGTGGTGTAGTTGGCCTCAGCCAGCAGCACAGGATCTGGTGGGGTGTAAATGGCCTCAGAAAGAGCCACAGGCCCTGGTTTGGTGGAGGTGGCCTCAGCCAACAGCACACAGGCCCTGATGTGGTGTAAGTTGCCTCAGTCAAAAGCACACAGGCCCTGGTGTGGTGTAGCTGGCCTCAGCCAGAAGCACATGCCCATGTGTGTTGTAGGTGGCCAAAGCTAGGAAAACAGGGCGTGGTGTGTTGTAGATGGCCTCAACTTGCAGCACAGGACTTGGTGAGGTGGAGGTGGCCTCATCCTGCATCTCAGGCCCTGGTGTGCTGTAGATGGCCTCAGCCAGAGCCACAGGCCCTGGTGTGGTGTAGGTGGCCTCAGCCAGCAGCACAGGCCCTGGTGTGATTAACATGGCCTCAACCAGCAACACAGGCCCTGGTGTGGTGTAGGTGGCCTCAGCCAGAGCCACAGGCACTGGTTTGGTGGAGGTGGCCTCAGCCAAAAGCACACAGGCCCTGGTGTGCTGTAGATGGCCTCAGCCAGAAGCGGAAGCTCTGGCATGTTGCAGTCAACCTCAGCAATCAGTAAAGGAACTGGTGTGGTGTAGATGGCCTTAGCCAGCAGCACAGGCCCTGGTGTGATTAGCATTGCCTCAACCAGCAACACAGGCCCTGGAGGGGTGCAGATGGCCTCAGCCAGCAGCACAGGCCCTGGAGGGGTGTAGATGGCCTCAGCCACCAGCACAGGCTCTGATTTGGTGTAGATGGCCTAAGCCAGAGCCACAGGCCCTGGTGTGGTGTAGATTGCCTCAGCCAAAGCCAAAGGCCCTGGTGTAGTGTAGATTGCCTCAGCCAAAGCCAAAGGCCCTGGTGTAGTGTATTTGGCCTCAGCCAGCAGCACAGGCTCTGGTGGGGTGTAGATGGCCTCAGCCAGAGCCACAGGCCCTGGTGTGGTGTAAGTTGCCTCAGTCAAAAGCACACAGGCCCTGATGTAGTGTAGATGGCCTCAACAAGCAACACAGGCCCTGATGTAGTGTAGATGGCCTCAACAAGCAACACAGGCCTGGTGTGGTGTAGATGTCCTCAGACATAGCCACAGGCCCTGGTGGGGTGTAGATGGCCTCATCCAGAGCCACAGGCCCTGGTGTTGTGTAGTTGGCCTCAACCAGCAGCACAGGCTCTGGTGGGGTGCAGATGGCCTCAGGCAGAGCCACAGGCCCTGGTGTGGTGTAGTTGGCCTCAGCCAGCAGCACAGGATCTGGTTTGGTGTAGATGGCCTCAGCCAGCAGCACAGGCCCTGGAGGGGTGTAGATGGCCTCAGCCAGAGCCACAGGCCCTGGTGTGGTGTGGTGTAGATGGCCTCCACTGTCTGTAAGCATGTTTTGCATTCATTCATTACACTCCACGCCATTCCTGCAAGTTAGGAGCTGTAAATTTAAAAGCTACATAAAGTCCAGGCCTTCGGCCTGGCCTATATTTAAATCATGTGTGTTTGTAAGCGTGCATGCAATTAACCTGCTATATTCTCATCTTCCCTCAACATGTATCACCTGGACACTCTCACCAGTGAAGCTTAAACCCTTTTGGACGGAACATCAACTCTAAACAAGCACAGTTATGCATTGTGTCTGAAATGAGCTCAACCTGTAAATAGAGACATCCCTGTTATGACCAACATATTCAATACTATTAAAATTATACTGTACAACCTGTTATTAATGCAGTCATCATAAGGCACATTATATAGTAGCAATAAAAATCTCTAAATCCCCAATCCCAACAGGTCCTGTTTTTAAATCTTCCCTGACTTTCCCTTCAAGTTCTGCTTTCTTAGTACAATAATTAGGTCCTCCTAATCCCATTACATCTGCCATATTGATTCCTTCATGTGTAAGTGTCAGATTTCGAGCATCTAAAACTTTACTCAGTCTCTGTTGTGCTAATGATGTCATAATTAAAACCTGCAAATTCACATAAGCCACCACACTATGTGTAGTCAGAACTTTTAGTGAGTGTTCTCTCCCTACATGTGCTGTTTCCTATATTATTTTGGCAACCCCTGCTGCATGCTGTGCGCATTTAGGGTGCCTTGCTTCTGTTGGGCTCAACCTTATGTTAACCTACATAAGTACCTGTCTTAAGAGCGACCTCTGCACAGCTCAGACGCCAGTTGCAAGAGCTCTCTAACATTAGAATCATCAGCTGTGACTTATATAGTGTTATTTCGGTACTTTATACTTCACACAGTTTTGAACGTTGTTTATATGGGGAGTTCCTCTTTTGTGTCTATATTTATTAATATGCCTTGTGCACTAAAACTTCCTGTTTTTCAGTCTGGCTGAGCACTTGTTTGTGAGTAAAAGGTGGCCTTGCTCTACAAGCCAGCCTTCATTATTAAAGTACATAAAACAACATAATGAGCCCATACACCTTAAAATATTTCATATATACAAATAAAAACCCAACAATCTTGTGACCCCCTACTGAGCAAGCACCTTGGCAACAGTGTGAAGGAAAAACTCCCTTTTAACAGGAAGAAACCTCCGGCAGAACCATGCTCAGGTACGGGCAGCCATCTGCTGCAACCGCTTGGCGTCAGCTAACAGAGACTTTTGAAGAGAAATACTTAATATTTAATAATCCACATTTCACTATTTTATTCTTCGGTTCAAATTTTTATTCTGTATTCTGTATTCTGTTTATTCTGGTTTGATTAACCTGGCCTCAACCAGCGACACAGGCCCTGGTGTAGTGTAGATGGCCTCAGCCAGGAGCACAGGCCCTTGTGTGGTGTAAGTATCCTCAGTCAAAAGCACACAGGCCCTGATGTGGTGTAGTTGGCCAAAGGCATGAGCACCGGCCCTGGTGGGGTGTTGTAGATGGCCTTAGCTAGCAGTACAGGACTTGGTTTGGTGTAGGTGGCCTCAGCCAGAAGCATAAGACCTGGTGTGTTGCAATCATCCTCAACCAGCAGTAAAGGAACTGGTGTGGGTTAGGTGGCCTCAGCCAGAGCCACAGGCACAGGTTTGGTGGAGGTGGCCTCAGCCAAAAGCACACAGGCCCTGATGTGGTGTAGATGGCCTCAGCCAGCAGCACATGCCCATGTGTGTTGTAGGTGGCCAAAGCTAAGAAAACAGGGCGTGGTGTGTTGTAGATGGCCTCAGCCAGCAGCACAGGCCCTGGTGTGATTAACATGGCCTCAACCACCAACACAGGACCTGGTGTGGTGTAGATGGCCTCAGCCAGCAGCACAGGCGCTGGTGTCATTAACATGGCCTCAACCAGCAACACAGGCCCTGGTGGGGTGTAGATGGCCTCAGCCAGAGCCACAGGCACTGGTTTGGTGTAGGTGGCCTCAGCCAAAAGCACTCAGCCAGCAGCACAGGCCCTTGTGTGATTAACATGGCCTCAACCAGCAACACAGGCCCTGTTGTGGTGTAGTTGGACTCAACCAGCAGCACAGGCTCTGGTGGGGTGCAGATGGCCTCAGCCAGAGCCACAGGCCCTGGTGTGGTGTAGTTGGCCTCAGCCAGCAGCACAGGATCTGGTGGGGTGTAAATGGCCTCAGAAAGAACCATAGGCCCTGGTTTGGTGGAGGTGGCCTCAGCCAAAAGAACACAGGCGCTGATGTGGTGTAAGTTGCCTCAGTCAAAAGCACACAGGCCGTGGTGTTGTGTAGATGGCCTCAGCCAGCAGCACAGGACTTGATGAGGTGGAGGTGGCCTCATCCTGCATCTCAGTCCCTGGTGTGCTGTAGATGGCCTCAGCCAGAGCCACAGGCCCTGGTGTGGTGTAGGTGGCCTCAGCCAGCAGCACAGGCCCTGATGTGATTAACATGGCCTTAACCAGCAACACAGGCCCTGGTGTGGTGTGGTGTAGATGGCCTGAGCCAGAGCCACAGGCACTGGTTAGGTGGAGGTGGCCTCAGCCAAAAGCACACAGGCCATGGTGTGCTGTAGATGGCCTCAGCCAGAGCCACAGGCCCTGGGGTGGTGTAGATGGCCTCAGCCAGAAGTGGAAGCTCTGGCGTGTTGCAGTCCACCTCAGCAATCAGTAAAGGAACTGGTGTGGTGTAGATGGCCTTAGCCACCAGCACAGGCCCTGGTGTGATTAACATGGCCTCAACCAGCAACACAGGCCCTGGTGTGGTGTAGATGGCCTCAGCCAGCAGCACAGGCCCTGGAGGGGTGTAGATGGCCTCATCCAGCAGCACAGGCCCTGGAGGGGTGTGCTGCAGCACAGCAGCACAGGATCTGGTTTGGTGTAGATGGCCTCAGCCAGCAGCACAGGCCCTGGAGGGGTGTAGATGGCCTCAGCCAGAGCCACAGGCCCTGGTGTGATGTGGTGTAGATGGACTCAGCCAGAGCCAAAGGCCCTGGTGGGGTGTGGTGTAGATGGCCTCAACCAGAGCCACAGGCCCTGGTGTGATTAACCTGGCCTCAACCAGCGACACAGGCCTTGGTGTGATGTAGATGGCCTCAGACAGAGCCACAGGCCCTGGTGTGGTGTAGTTGGCCTTAGCCAGCAGCACAGGCCCTGGTGTGGTGTAGTTGGCCTCAGCCAGCAGCACAGGATCTGGTGGTGTGCAAATGGCCTCAGAAAGAGCCACAGGCCCTGGTTTGGTGGAGGTGGCCTCAGCCAACAGCACACAGGCCCTGATGTGGTGTAAGTTGCCTCAGTCAAAAGCACACAGGCCCTGGTGTGATTAACATGGCCTTAACCAGCAACACAGGCCCTGGTGTGGTGTAGATGGCCTGAGCCAGAGCCACAGGCACTGGTTAGGTGGAGGTGGCCTCAGCCAAAAGCACACAGGCCATGGTGTGTTGTAGGTGGCCAAAGCTAGGAAAACAGGCCGTGGTGTGTTGTAGATGGCCTCAACTTGCAGCACAGGACTTGGTGAGGTGGAGGTGGCCTCATAATGCATCTCAGGCCCTGGTGTGCTGTAGATGGCCTCAGCCAGAGCCACAGGCCCTGGTGTGGTGTAGGTGGCCTCAGCCAGCAGCACAGGCCCTGGTGTTATTAACATGGCCTCAACCAGCAACACAGGCCCTGGTGTGGTGTAGATGGCCTCAGCCAGAGCCACAGGCACTGGTTTGGTGGAGGTGGCCTCAGCCAAAAGCACACAGGCCCTGGTGTGCTGTAGATGGCCTCAGCCAGCAGCACAGGACCTGGGGTGGTGTAGATGGCCTCAGCCAGAAGCGGAAGCTCTGGCATGTTGCAGTCAACC
Source organism: Pelmatolapia mariae (assembly GCF_036321145.2). NCBI lineage: Eukaryota > Metazoa > Chordata > Actinopteri > Cichliformes > Cichlidae > Pelmatolapia > Pelmatolapia mariae. The sequence goes on from NC_086246.1 coordinate 8,015,780, forward strand.
TCAGCAATCAGTAAAGGAACTGGTGTGGTGTAGATGGCCTTAGCCAGCAGCACAGGCCCTGGTGTCTTTAACATGGCCTCAACCAGCAACACAGGCCCTGGTGTGGTGTAGATGGCCTTAGCCAGCAGCACAGGCGCTGGAGGGGTGTAGATGGCCTCAGGCAGAAGGACATGCCCATGTGTAGGTGGCCAACGCTAGGAAAACAGGCCGTGGTGTGTTGTAGATGGCCTCGACTTGCAGCACACGACTTGGTGAGGTGGAGTTGGCCTGATCCTGCATCTCAGGCCCTGGTGTGCTGTAGATGGCCTCAGCCAGAGCCACAGGCCCTGGTGTGGTGTAGGTGACCTCAGCCAGCAGCACAGGCCCTGGTGTGATTAACATGGCCTTAACCAGCAACACAGGCCCTGGTGTGGTGTAGATGGCCTGAGCCAGAGCCACTGGCACTGGTTAGGTGGAGGTGGCCTCAGACAAAAGCACACAGGCCATGGTGTGCTGTAGTTGGCCTCAGCCAGAGCCACAGGCCCTAGGGGTGGTGTAGATGGCCTCAGCCAGAAGCGGAAGCTCTGGCGTTTTGCAGTCAACCTCAGCAATCAGTAAAGGAACTGGTGTGGTGTAGATGGCCTTAGCCACCAGCACAGGCCCTGGTGTGATTAACATGGCCTCAACCAGCAACACAGGCCCTGGTGTGGTGTAGATGGCCTCAGCCAGCAGCACAGGACCTGGAGGGGTGTAGATGGCCTCAGCCAGCAGCACAGGCCCAGGAGGGGTGTAGATGGCCTCAGCCAGAGCCACAGGCCCTAGTGTGGTGTGGTGTAGATGGCCTCAACCAGAGCCACAGGCCCTGGTGTGATTAACCTGGCCTCAACCAGCGACACAGGCCTTGGTGTGATGTAGATGGCCTCAGACAGAGCCACAGGCCCTGGTGTGGTGTAGTTGGCCTCAGCCAGCAGCACAGGCACTGGTGGGGTGTAGATGTCCCCAGCAAGAGCCACAGGCCCTGTCGTGGTGTTGTTGGCCTTAGCCAGCATAACAGGCCCTGGTTTGGTGGAGGTGGCCAAAGCAAGGAAACACAGGCCGTGGTGTGGTGTAGATGGCCTCAGCCACCAGCACAGGCTCTGATTTGGTGTAGATGGCCTAAGCCAGAGCCACAGGCCCTGGTGTGGTGTAGATGGCCTCAGCCAGAGCCACAGGCCCTGGTGTGGTGTAGATTGCCTCAGCCAAAGCCAAAGGCCCTGGTGTGGTGTATTTGGCCTCAGCCAGAGCCACAGGCTCTGGTGGGGTGTAGATGGCCTCAGCCAGAGCCACAGGCCCTGGTGTGGTGTAAGTTGCCTCAGCCAAAAGCACACAGGCCCTGATCTAGCGTAGATGGCCTCAGCAAGCAACACAGGCCTGGTGTGGTGTAGATGTCCTCAGATATAGCCACAGGCCCTGGTGGGGTGTAGATGGCCTCAGCCAGAGCCACAGGCCCTGGTGTGGTGTAGTTGGCCTCAACCAGCAGCACAGGCTCTGGTTGGGTGCAGATGGCCTCAGCCAGAGCCACAGGCCCTGGTGTGTTGTAGTTGGCCTCAGCCAGCAGCACAGGATCTGGTGGTGTGCAAATGGCCTCAGAAAGAGCCACAGGCCCTGGTTTGGTGGAGGTGGCCTCAGCCAACAGCACACAGACCCTGATGTGGTGTAAGTTGCCTCAGTCAAAAGCACACAGGCCCTGGTGTGATTAACATGGCCTTAACCAGCAACACAGGCCCTGGTGTGGTGTAGATGGCCTGAGCCAGAGCCACAGGCACTGGTTAGGTGGAGGTGGCCTCAGCCAAAAGCACACAGGCCCTGGTGTGCTGTAGATGGCCTCAGCCAGAGCCACAGGACCTGGGGTAGTGTAGATGGCCTCAGCCAGAAGCGGAAGCTCTGGCATGTTGCAGTCAACCTCAGCAATCAGTAAAGGAACTGGTGTGGTGTAGATGACCTTAGCCAGCAGCACAGGCCCTGGTGTCTTTAACATGGCCTCAAACAGCAACACAGGCCCTGGTGTGATGTAGATGGCCTTAGCCAGCAGCACAGGCGCTGGAGGGCTGTAGATGGCCTCAGGCAGAAGGACATGCCCATGTGTGTTGTAGGTGGCCAACGCTAGGAAAACAGGCCGTGGTGTGTTGTAGATGGCCTCGACTTGCAGCACACGACTTGGTGAGGTGGAGGTGGCCTGATCCTGCATCTCAGTCCCTGGTGTGCTGTAGATGGCCTCAGCCAGAGCCACAGGCCCTGGTGTGGTGTAGGTGACCTCAGCCAGCAGCACAGGCCCTGGTGTGATTAACATGGCCTTAACCAGCAACACAGGCCCTGGTGTGGTGTAGATGGCCTGAGCCAGAGCCACAGGCACTGGTTAGGTGGAGGTGGCCTCAGACAAAAGCACACAGGCCATGATGTGCTGTAGTTGGCCTCAGCCAGAGCCACAGGCCCTAGGGGTGGTGTAGATGGCCTCAGCCAGAAGCGGAAGCTCTGGCGTTTTGCAGTCAACCTCAGCAATCAGTAAAGGAACTGGTGTGGTGTAGATGGCCTTAGCCACCAGCACAGGCCCTGGTGTGATTAACATGGCCTCAACCAGCAACACAGGCCCTGGTGTGGTGTAGATGGCCTCAGCCAGCAGCACAGGACCTGGAGGGGTGTAGATGGCCTCAGCCAGCAGCACAGGCCCTGGAGGGGTGTAGATGGCCTCAGCCAGAGCCACAGGCCCTAGTGTGGTGTGGTGTAGATGGCCTCAACTAGAGCCACAGGCCCTGGTGTGGTGGACATGGCCTCAGCCAGCAGCACAGGCCCTGATGTCATTAACATGGCCTCAACCAGCAACACAGGCCCTGGTGGGGTGTAGATGGCCTGAGCCAGAGCCACAGGCACTGGTTTGGTGTAGGTGGCCTCAGTCAAAAGCACTCAGCCAGCAGCACAGGCCCTTGTGTGATTAACATGGCCTCAACCAGCAACACAGGCCCTGATGTGGTGTAGATGGCCTCAGCCAGCAGCACAGGCTCTGGTGTGATTAAGATGGCCTCAAACAGCAACACAGGACCTGGTGTTTTGTAGATGGCCTCATCCAGAGCCTCAGGCCCTGGTGTGGTGTAGTTGGCCTCAGCCAGAGCCACAGGCCCTGGGGTGGTGTAGATGGCCTCAGCCAGAAACGGAAGCTCTGGCGTGTTGCAGTCAACCTCACCAATCAGTAAAGGAACTGGTGTGGTGTAGATGGCCTTAGCCACCAGCACAGGCCCTGGTTTGGTGGAGGTAGCCTCAGCCAGAAGCGCAAGCCCTGATGTGTTGCAGTAAACCTCAGCCAGCAGCACAGGACCTGGTGTGGTGTAGCTGGCCTCAGCCAGAAGCACATGCCCATGTGTGTTGTAGGTGGCCAAAGCTAGGAAAACAGGCTGTGGTGTGTTGTAGATGGCCTCAACTTGCAGCACAGGAGTTGATGAGGTGGAGGCGGCCTCATCCTGCAAGTCAGGTCCTGGTGTGCTGTAGATGGCCTCAGCGAGAGCTACAGGCCCTGGTGTGGTGTAGGTGGCATCAGCCAAAAGCACACAGGCCCTGATGTGGTGTAGATGGCCTCAGCCAGCAGCACAGGCCCTGGTGTGATTAACATGTCCTTAACCAGCAACACAGGCCCTGGTGTGGTGTAGATGGCCTCAGCCAGAGCCACAGGCACTGGTTTGGTGGAGGTGGCCTCAGCCAAAAGCACACAGGCCCTGATGTGGTGTAGATGGCCTCAGCCAGCAGGACATGCCCATGTCCGTTGTAGGTGGCCAAAGCTAGGAAAACAGGCCGTGGTGTGGTGTAGATGGCCTCAAACAGCAAGACAGGCCCTGGTGTGGTGTAGATGGCCTCAGCCAGAGCCACAGGCACTGGTTTGGTGGACGTGGCCTCAGCCAAAAGCACACAGGCCCTGATGTGGTGTAGATGGCCTTAGCCAGCAGCACAGGCCCATGTGTGATTAACATGGCCTCAACCAGCAACACAGGCCCTGGTGGGGTGTAGATGGCCTCGGCCAGAGCCACAGGCACTGGCTTGGTGTAGGTGGCCTCAGCCAGAAGCGCAAGCCCTGGTATGTTGCAGTCAACCTCAGCCAGAGCCACTGGCCCTGGTGTGGTGTAGATTGCATCAGCCAGAGCCCCAGGCCCTGGTGTGGTGTAGATTGCCTCAGCCAAAGCCACAGGCCCTTGTGTGGTGTAGATGGCCTCAGCCAGAGCCACAGGCCCTGGTGTGGTGTAGGTGGCCTTACCCAGCAGAACAGGCCCTGGTGTGATGTAGATGGCCTCAGACAGAGCCACAGGCCCTGGTGTGATTAACATGGCCTCAACCAGCAACACAGGCCCTGGTGTGGTGTAGATGGCCTCAGCCAGAGCCACAGGCCCTGGTGTGGTGTAGGTGGCCTCAGCCAGCAGCACAGGCCCTGTTGTGATTAACATGGCCTCAACCAGCAACACAGGCCCTGGTGTGGTGTAGATGGCCTCAGCCAGAGCCACAGGCACTGGTTTGGTGGAGGTGGCCTCAGCCAAAAGCACACAGGCCCTGGTGTGCTGTAGATGGCCTCAGCCAGAGCCACAGGACCTGGGGTGGTGTAGATGGCCTCAGCCAGAATCGGAAGCTCTGGCATGATGCAGTCAACCTCAGCAATCAGTAAAGGAACTGGTGTGGTGTAGATGGCCTTAGCCAGCAGCACAGGCCCTGGTGTGATTAACATGGCCTCAACCAGCAACACAGGCCCTGGTGTGGTGTAGATGGCCTCAGCCAGCAGCACAGGCCCTGGAGGGGTGTAGATGGCCTCAGCCAGCAGCACAGGCCCTGGAGGGGTGTAGATGGCCTCAGCCAGAAGCACATGCCCATGTGTGTTGTAGGTGGCCAACGCTAGGAAAACAGGATGTGGTGTGTTGTAGATGGTCTCAACTTGCAGCACAGGACTTGGTGAGGTGGAGGTGGCCTCATCCTGCATCTCAGGCCCTGGTGTGCTGTAGATGGCCTCAGCCAGAGCCACAGGCCCTGGTGTGGTGTGGTGTAGATGGCCTCAACCAGAGCCACAGGCCCTGGTGTGATTAACCTGGCCTCAACCAGCGACACAGGCCTTGGTGTGATGTAGATGGCCTCAGACAGAGCCACAGGCCCTGGTGTGGTGTAGCTGGCCTCAGCCAGCAGCACAGGCACTGGTGGGGTGCAGATGTCCCCAGCAAGAGCCACAGGCCCAGTCGTGGTGTTGTTGGCCTTAGCCAGCATAACAGGCACTGGTTTGGTGGAGGTGGCCAAAGCAAGGAGCACAGGCCGTGGTGTGCTGTAGATGGCCTCAACCAGAGCCACAGGCCCTGGTATGGTGTAGATTGCCTCACCCAGAGCCACAGGCCCTTGTGTGGTGTAGTTGGCCTCATCCAGCAGCACAGGCTGTGGTGTGGTGTGCTGTAGATGGCCTTAGCCACCAGCACAGGCTCTGGTTTGGTGTAGGTGGCCTGATCCAGAAGCATAAGATCTGGTGTGTTGCAATCATCCTCAACCAGCAGTAAAGGAACTGGGGTGGGTTAGGTGGCCTCAGCCAGAGCCACAGGCACTGGTTTGGTGGAGGTGGCCTCAGCCAAAAGCACACAGGCCCTGATGTGGTGTAGATGGCCTCAGCCAGCAGCACATGCCCATGTGTGTTGTAGGTGGCCAAAGCTAGGAAAACAGGGCGTGGTGTGTTGTAGATGGCCTCAGCCAGCAGCACAGGCCCTGGTGTGATTAACATGGCCTCAACCAGCAACACAGGCCCTGATGTGGTGTAGATGGCCTCAACCAGAGCCACAGGCCCTGGTGTGATTAACCTGGCCTCAACCAGCGACACAGGCCTTGGTGTGATGTAGATGGCCTCAGACAGAGCCACAGGCCCTGGTGTGGTGTAGTTGGCCTTAGCCAGCAGCACAGGCCCTGGTGTGGTGTAGTTGGCCTCAGCCAGCAGCACAGGATCTGGTGGTGTGCAAATGGCCTCAGAAAGAGCCACAGGCCCTGGTTTGGTGGAGGTGGCCTCAGCCAACAGCACACAGGCCCTGATGTGGTGTAAGTTGCCTCAGTCAAAAGCACACAGGCCCTGGTGTGATTAACATGGCCTTAACCAGCAACACAGGCCCTGGTGTGGTGTAGATGGCCTGAGCCAGAGCCACAGGCACTGGTTAGGTGGAGGTGGCCTCAGCCAAAAGCACACAGGCCATGGTGTGTTGTAGGTGGCCAAAGCTAGGAAAACAGGCCGTGGTGTGTTGTAGATGGCCTCAACTTGCAGCACAGGACTTGGTGAGGTGGAGGTGGCCTCATAATGCATCTCAGGCCCTGGTGTGCTGTAGATGGCCTCAGCCAGAGCCACAGGCCCTGGTGTGGTGTAGGTGGCCTCAGCCAGCAGCACAGGCCCTGGTGTTATTAACATGGCCTCAACCAGCAACACAGGCCCTGGTGTGGTGTAGATGGCCTCAGCCAGAGCCACAGGCACTGGTTTGGTGGAGGTGGCCTCAGCCAAAAGCACACAGGCCCTGGTGTGCTGTAGATGGCCTCAGCCAGCAGCACAGGACCTGGGGTGGTGTAGATGGCCTCAGCCAGAAGCGGAAGCTCTGGCATGTTGCAGTCAACCTCAGCAATCAGTAAAGGAACTGGTGTGGTGTAGATGGCCTTAGCCAGCAGCACAGGCCCTGGTGTCTTTAACATGGCCTCAACCAGCAACACAGGCCCTGGTGTGGTGTAGATGGCCTTAGCCAGCAGCACAGGCGCTGGAGGGGTGTAGATGGCCTCAGGCAGAAGGACATGCCCATGTGTGTTGTAGGTGGCCAACGCTAGGAAAACAGGCCGTGGTGTGTTGTAGATGGCCTCGACTTGCAGCACACGACTTGGTGAGGTGGAGTTGGCCTGATCCTGCATCTCAGGCCCTGGTGTGCTGTAGATGGCCTCAGCCAGAGCCACAGGCCCTGGTGTGGTGTAGGTGACCTCAGCCAGCAGCACAGGCCCTGGTGTGATTAACATGGCCTTAACCAGCAACACAGGCCCTGGTGTGGTGTAGATGGCCTGAGCCAGAGCCACTGGCACTGGTTAGGTGGAGGTGGCCTCAGACAAAAGCACACAGGCCATGGTGTGCTGTAGTTGGCCTCAGCCAGAGCCACAGGCCCTAGGGGTGGTGTAGATGGCCTCAGCCAGAAGCGGAAGCTCTGGCGTTTTGCAGTCAACCTCAGCAATCAGTAAAGGAACTGGTGTGGTGTAGATGGCCTTAGCCACCAGCACAGGCCCTGGTGTGATTAACATGGCCTCAACCAGCAACACAGGCCCTGGTGTGGTGTAGATGGCCTCAGCCAGCAGCACAGGACCTGGAGGGGTGTAGATGGCCTCAGCCAGCAGCACAGGCCCAGGAGGGGTGTAGATGGCCTCAGCCAGAGCCACAGGCCCTAGTGTGGTGTGGTGTAGATGGCCTCAACCAGAGCCACAGGCCCTGGTGTGATTAACCTGGCCTCAACCAGCGACACAGGCCTTGGTGTGATGTAGATGGCCTCAGACAGAGCCACAGGCCCTGGTGTGGTGTAGTTGGCCTCAGCCAGCAGCACAGGCACTGGTGGGGTGTAGATGTCCCCAGCAAGAGCCACAGGCCCTGTCGTGGTGTTGTTGGCCTTAGCCAGCATAACAGGCCCTGGTTTGGTGGAGGTGGCCAAAGCAAGGAAACACAGGCCGTGGTGTGGTGTAGATGGCCTCAGCCACCAGCACAGGCTCTGATTTGGTGTAGATGGCCTAAGCCAGAGCCACAGGCCCTGGTGTGGTGTAGATGGCCTCAGCCAGAGCCACAGGCCCTGGTGTGGTGTAGATTGCCTCAGCCAAAGCCAAAGGCCCTGGTGTGGTGTATTTGGCCTCAGCCAGAGCCACAGGCTCTGGTGGGGTGTAGATGGCCTCAGCCAGAGCCACAGGCCCTGGTGTGGTGTAAGTTGCCTCAGCCAAAAGCACACAGGCCCTGATCTAGCGTAGATGGCCTCAGCAAGCAACACAGGCCTGGTGTGGTGTAGATGTCCTCAGATATAGCCACAGGCCCTGGTGGGGTGTAGATGGCCTCAGCCAGAGCCACAGGCCCTGGTGTGGTGTAGTTGGCCTCAACCAGCAGCACAGGCTCTGGTTGGGTGCAGATGGCCTCAGCCAGAGCCACAGGCCCTGGTGTGTTGTAGTTGGCCTCAGCCAGCAGCACAGGATCTGGTGGTGTGCAAATGGCCTCAGAAAGAGCCACAGGCCCTGGTTTGGTGGAGGTGGCCTCAGCCAACAGCACACAGACCCTGATGTGGTGTAAGTTGCCTCAGTCAAAAGCACACAGGCCCTGGTGTGATTAACATGGCCTTAACCAGCAACACAGGCCCTGGTGTGGTGTAGATGGCCTGAGCCAGAGCCACAGGCACTGGTTAGGTGGAGGTGGCCTCAGCCAAAAGCACACAGGCCCTGGTGTGCTGTAGATGGCCTCAGCCAGAGCCACAGGACCTGGGGTAGTGTAGATGGCCTCAGCCAGAAGCGGAAGCTCTGGCATGTTGCAGTCAACCTCAGCAATCAGTAAAGGAACTGGTGTGGTGTAGATGACCTTAGCCAGCAGCACAGGCCCTGGTGTCTTTAACATGGCCTCAACCAGCAACACAGGCCCTGGTGTGATGTAGATGGCCTTAGCCAGCAGCACAGGCGCTGGAGGGCTGTAGATGGCCTCAGGCAGAAGGACATGCCCATGTGTGTTGTAGGTGGCCAACGCTAGGAAAACAGGCCGTGGTGTGTTGTAGATGGCCTCGACTTGCAGCACACGACTTGGTGAGGTGGAGGTGGCCTCATCCTGCATCTCAGTCCCTGGTGTGCTGTAGATGGCCTCAGCCAGAGCCACAGGCCCTGGTGTGGTGTAGGTGACCTCAGCCAGCAGCACAGGCCCTGGTGTGATTAACATGGCCTTAACCAGCAACACAGGCCCTGGTGTGGTGTAGATGGCCTGAGCCAGAGCCACAGGCACTGGTTAGGTGGAGGTGGCCTCAGACAAAAGCACACAGGCCATGATGTGCTGTAGTTGGCCTCAGCCAGAGCCACAGGCCCTAGGGGTGGTGTAGATGGCCTCAGCCAGAAGCGGAAGCTCTGGCGTTTTGCAGTCAACCTCAGCAATCAGTAAAGGAACTGGTGTGGTGTAGATGGCCTTAGCCACCAGCACAGGCCCTGGTGTGATTAACATGGCCTCAACCAGCAACACAGGCCCTGGTGTGGTGTAGATGGCCTCAGCCAGCAGCACAGGACCTGGAGGGGTGTAGATGGCCTCAGCCAGCAGCACAGGCTCTGGTGTGATTAAGATGGCCTCAAACAGCAACACAGGACCTGGTGTTTTGTAGATGGCCTCATCCAGAGCCTCAGGCCCTGGTGTGGTGTAGTTGGCCTCAGCCTGAGCCACAGGCCCTGGGGTGGTGTAGATGGCCTCAGCCAGAAACGGAAGCTCTGGCGTGTTGCAGTCAACCTCACCAATCAGTAAAGGAACTGGTGTGGTGTAGATGGCCTTAGCCACCAGCACAGGCCCTGGTTTGGTGGAGGTAGCCTCAGCCAGAAGCGCAAGCCCTGATGTGTTGCAGTAAACCTCAGCCAGCAGCACAGGACCTGGTGTGGTGTAGCTGGCCTCAGCCAGAAGCACATGCCCATGTGTGTTGTAGGTGGCCAAAGCTAGGAAAACAGGCTGTGGTGTGTTGTAGATGGCCTCAACTTGCAGCACAGGAGTTGATGAGGTGGAGGCGGCCTCATCCTGCAAGTCAGGTCCTGGTGTGCTGTAGATGGCCTCAGCGAGAGCTACAGGCCCTGGTGTGGTGTAGGTGGCATCAGCCAAAAGCACACAGGCCCTGATGTGGTGTAGATGGCCTCAGCCAGCAGCACAGGCCCTGGTGTGATTAACATGTCCTTAACCAGCAACACAGGCCCTGGTGTGGTGTAGATGGCCTCAGCCAGAGCCACAGGCACTGGTTTGGTGGAGGTGGCCTCAGCCAAAAGCACACAGGCCCTGATGTGGTGTAGATGGCCTCAGCCAGCAGGACATGCCCATGTCCGTTGTAGGTGGCCAAAGCTAGGAAAACAGGCCGTGGTGTGGTGTAGATGGCCTCAAACAGCAAGACAGGCCCTGGTGTGGTGTAGATGGCCTCAGCCAGAGCCACAGGCACTGGTTTGGTGGACGTGGCCTCAGCCACAAGCACACAGGCCCTGATGTGGTGTAGATGGCCTTAGCCAGCAGCACAGGCCCATGTGTGATTAACATGGCCTCAACCAGCAACACAGGCCCTGGTGGGGTGTAGATGGCCTCGGCCAGAGCCACAGGCACTGGCTTGGTGTAGGTGGCCTCAGCCAGAAGCGCAAGCCCTGGTATGTTGCAGTCAACCTCAGCCAGAGCCACTGGCCCTGGTGTGGTGTAGATTGCATCAGCCAGAGCCCCAGGCCCTGGTGTGGTGTAGATTGCCTCAGCCAAAGCCACAGGCCCTTGTGTGGTGTAGATGGCCTCAGCCAGAGCCACAGGCCCTGGTGTGGTGTAGGTGGCCTTACCCAGCAGAACAGGCCCTGGTGTGATGTAGATGGCCTCAGACAGAGCCACAGGCCCTGGTGTGATTAACATGGCCTCAACCAGCAACACAGGCCCTGGTGTGGTGTAGATGGCCTCAGCCAGAGCCACAGGCCCTGGTGTGGTGTAGGTGGCCTCAGCCAGCAGCACAGGCCCTGTTGTGATTAACATGGCCTCAACCAGCAACACAGGCCCTGGTGTGGTGTAGATGGCCTCAGCCAGAGCCACAGGCACTGGTTTGGTGGAGGTGGCCTCAGCCAAAAGCACACAGGCCCTGGTGTGCTGTAGATGGCCTCAGCCAGAGCCACAGGACCTGGGGTGGTGTAGATGGCCTCAGCCAGAATCGGAAGCTCTGGCATGATGCAGTCAACCTCAGCAATCAGTAAAGGAACTGGTGTGGTGTAGATGGCCTTAGCCAGCAGCACAGGCCCTGGTGTGATTAACATGGCCTCAACCAGCAACACAGGCCCTGGTGTGGTGTAGATGGCCTCAGCCAGCAGCACAGGCCCTGGAGGGGTGTAGATGGCCTCAGCCAGCAGCACAGGCCCTGGAGGGGTGTAGATGGCCTCAGCCAGAAGCACATGCCCATGTGTGTTGTAGGTGGCCAACGCTAGGAAAACAGGATGTGGTGTGTTGTAGATGGTCTCAACTTGCAGCACAGGACTTGGTGAGGTGGAGGTGGCCTCATCCTGCATCTCAGGCCCTGGTGTGCTGTAGATGGCCTCAGCCAGAGCCACAGGCCCTGGTGTGATTAACATGGCCTCAACCAGCAACACAGGCCCTGATGTGGTGTAGTTGGCCTCATCCAGCAGCACAGGCTGTGGTGTGGTGTGCTGTAGATGGCCTTAGCCACCAGCACAGGCTCTGGTTTGGTGTAGGTGGCCTGATCCAGAAGCATAAGATCTGGTGTGTTGCAATCATCCTCAACCAGCAGTAAAGGAACTGGGGTGGGTTAGGTGGCCTCAGCCAGAGCCACAGGCACTGGTTTGGTGGAGGTGGCCTCAGCCAAAAGCACACAGGCCCTGATGTGGTGTAGATGGCCTCAGCCAGCAGCACATGCCCATGTGTGTTGTAGGTGGCCAAAGCTAGGAAAACAGGGCGTGGTGTGTTGTAGATGGCCTCAGCCAGCAGCACAGGCCCTGGTGTGATTAACATGGCCTCAACCAGCAACACAGGCCCTGATGTGGTGTAGATGGCCTCAGCCAGAGTCACAGGCACTGGTTTGGTGGACATGGCCTCAGCCAAAAGCACACAGGCCCTGATGTGGTGTAGATGGCCTCAGCCAGAAGCACAGGCCCTGGTGTGATTAACATGGCCTCAACCAGCAACACAGGCCCTGGTGTGGTGTAGATGGCCTGAGCCAGAGCCACAGGCACTGGTTTGGTGTAGGTGGCCTCAGTCAAAAGCACTCAGCAGGCAGCACAGGCCCTTGTGTGATTAACATGGCCTCAACCAGCAACACAGGCCCTGATGTGGTGTAGATGGCCTCAGCCAGCAGCACAGGCCCTGGTGTGATTAACATGGCCTCAACCAGCAACACAGGACCTGGTGTGGTGTAGATGGCCTCAGTCAGAGCCACAGGCCCTGGTGTTTTGTAGATGGCCTCATCCAGAGCCTCAGGCCCTGGTGTGGTGTAGTTGGCCTCAGCCAGAGCCACAGGCCCTGGGGTGGTGTAGATGGCCTCAAACAGCAAGACAGGCCCTGCTGTGGTGTAGATGGCCTCAGCCAGAGCCACAGGCACTGGTTTGGTGGACGTGGCCTCAGCCAAAAGCGCACAGGCCCTGATGTGGTGTCGATGGCCTTAGCCAGCAGCAAAGGCCCTGGTGTGATTAACATGGCCTCAACCAGCAACACAGGCCCTGATGTGGTGTAGATGGCCTCAGCCAGAGCCACAGGCCCTGGTGTGGTGTAGGTGGCCTCTGCCACAGCACAGGCCCTTGTGTGGTGTAAGTTTCCTCAGTCAAAAGCACACAGGCCCTGATGTAGGGTAGTTGGCCAAAGTCATGAGCACAGGCCCTGGTGGGGTGTTGTAGATGGCCTGAGCTAGCAGCACAGGCCCTGGTGTGATTAACATGGCCTCAACCTGCAACACAGGCCCTGATGTGGTGTAGATGGCCTCAGCCAGAGCCACAGGAACTGGTTTGGTGGACGTGGTCTCAGCCAACAGCACACAGGCCCTGATGTGGTGTAGATGGCCTCAGCCAGCAGCACAGGCCCTGGTGTGATTAACATGGCCTCAACCAGCAACACAGGCCCTGGTGGGGTGTAGATGGCCTCAGCCAGAGCCACAGGCACTGGTTTGGTGTAGGTGGCCTCAGCCAGAAGCGCAAGGCCTGGTGTGTTGCAGTCAACCTCAGCCAGAGCCACTGGCCCTGGTGTGGTGTAGATTGCATCAGCCAGAGCCACAGGCCCTGGTGTGCTGTAGATGGCCTCAGCCAAAGCCACAGGCCCTTGTGTGGTGTAGATGGCCTCAGCCAGAAGCGGAAGCTCTGGCGTGTTGCAGTCAACCTCAGCAATCAGTAAAGGAACTGGTGTGGTGTAGATGGCCTCAGCCACAGCCAAAGGCCCTGGTGTGATGTAGATGGCCCCAGACAGAGCCACAGGCCCTGGTGTGGTGTAGATGGCCTCAGACAGAGCCACAGGCCCTGGTGTGGTGTAGATGGCCTCAGCCACAGCACATGCCCTGGTATAATGTAGATGGTCTCAGCCAGAGCTACAGGCCCTGGTGTGGTGTAAGTTGCCTCAGTCAAAAGCACACAGGCCCTGATGTAGTGTAGTTGGCCAAAGTCATGAGCACAGGCCCTGGTGGGGTGTTGTAGATGACCTGATCTAGCAGCACAGGCCCTGGTGTGATTAACATGGCCTCAACCAGCAACACAGGCCCTGATGTGGTGTAGATGGCCTCAGCCAGAGCCACAGGAACTGGTTTGGTGGACGTGGCCTCAGCCAACAGCACACAGGCCCTGATGTGGTGTAGATGGCCTCAGCCAGCAGCACAGGCCCTGGTGTGATTAACATGGCCTCAACCAGCAACACAGGCCCTGGTGGGGTGTAGATGGCCTCAGCCAGAGCCACAGGCACTGGTTTGGTGTAGGTGGCCTCAGCCAAAAGCACTCAGCCAGCAGCACAGGCCCTAGTGTGATTAACATGGCCTCAACCAGCAACACAGGACCTGGTGTGGTGTAGATGGCCTCAGCCAGAGCCACAGGCCCTGGTGTGGTGTAGATGGCCTCATCCAGAGCCACAGGCCTGGTGTGCTGTAGTTTGCCTCAGCCTGAGCCACAGGCCCTGGGGTGGTGTAGATGGCCTCAGCCAGAAGCGGAAGCTCTGGCGTGTTGCAGTCAACCTCAGCATTCAGTAAAGGAACTGTTGTGGTGTATATGGCCTTAGCCACCAGCACAGGCCCTGGTTTGGTGTAGGTGGCCTCAGCCAGAAGCGCAAGCCCTGGTGTGTTGCAGTCAACCTCAGCCAGAGCCACTGGCCCTGGTGTGGTGTAGATTGCATCAGCCAGAGCCACAGGCCCTGGTGTGGTGTAGATTGCCTCAGCCAAAGCCACAGGCCCTTGTGTGGTGTAGATGGCCTCAGCCAGAAGCGGAAGCTCTGGCGTGTTGCAGTCAACCTCAGCAATCAGTAAAGGAACTGGTGTGGTGTAGATGGCCTCAGCCACAGCCAAAGGCCCTGGTGTGATGTAGATGGCCCCAGACAGAGCCACAGGCCCTGGTGTGGTGTAGATGGCCTCAGCCACAGCACAGGCCCTGGTGTGGTGTAGATGGCCTCAGCCAGAGCCACAGGCCCTGGTGTGGTGTAGATGGCCTCAGCCACAGCACAGGCCCTGGTGTGATGTAGATGGCCTCAGACAGAGCCACAGGCCCTGGTGTGGTGTAGATGGCCTCAGCCACAGCACATGCCCTGGTATAATGTAGATGGTCTCAGCCAGAGCTACAGGCCCTGGTGTGGTGTAAGTTGCCTCAGTCAAAAGCACACAGGCCCTGATGTAGCGTAGATGGCCTCAACAAGCAACACAGGCCTGGTGTGGTGTAGATGTCCTCAGACATAGCCACAGGCCCTGGTGTGGTGTAGATGGCCTCAGCCAGAGCCACAGGCCCTGGTGTGGTGTAGTTGGCCTCAACCAGCAGCACAGGCTCTGGTGGGGTGCAGATGGCCTCAGCCAGAGCCACAGGCCCTGGTGTGGTGTAGTTGGCCTCACCAAGCAGCACAGGATCTGGTGGGGTGTAGATGGCCTCAGAAAGAGCCACGGGCCCTGGTTTGGTGGAGGTGGCCTCAACCAAAAGCACACAGGCCCTGATGTGGTCTAAGTTGCCTCAGTCAAAAGCACACAGGCCCTGGTGTGGTGTAGCTGGCCTCAGCCAGAAGCACATGCCCATGTGTGTTGTAGGTGGCCAAAGCTAGGAAAACAGGCCGTGGTGTGTTGTAGATGGCCTCAACTTGCAGCACAGGACTTGGTGAGGTGGAGGTGGCCTCATCCTGCATCTCAGGCCCTGGTGTGCTGTAGATGGCCTCAGCCAGAGCCACAGGCCCTGGTGTGGTGTAGGTGGCCTCAGCCAGCAGCACAGGCCCTGGTGTGATTAACATGGCCTCAACCAGCAACACAGGCCCTGGTGTGGTGTAGATGGCCTCAGCCAGAGCCACAGGCACTGGTTTGGTGGAGGTGGCCTCAGCCAAAAGCACACAGGCCCTGGTGTGCTGTAGATGGCCTCAGCCAGAGCCACAGGCCCTGGGGTGGTGTAGATGGCCTCAGCCAGAAGCGGAAGCTCTGGCATGTTGCAGTCAACCTCAGCAATCAGTAAAGGAACTGGTGTGGTGTACATGGCCTTAGCCACCAGCACAGGCCCTGGTGTGATTAACATGGCCTCAACCAGCAACACAGGCCCTGGAGGGGTGTAGATGGCCTCAGCCAGCAACACAGGCCCTGGAGGGGTGTAGATGGCCTCAGCCACCAGCACAGGCTCTGATTTGGTGTAGATGGCCTAAGCCAGAGCCACAGGCCCTGGTGTGGTGTAGATGGCCTCAGCCAGAGCCACAGGCCCTGGTGTGGTGTAGATTGCCTCAGCCAAAGCCAAAGGCCCTGGTGTGGTGTATTTGGCCTCAGCCAGCAGCACAGGCCCTGATGTGGTGTAGATGGCCTCAGCCAGAGCCACAGGAACTGGTTTGGTGGACGTGGCCTCAGCCAACAGCACACAGGCCCTGATGTGGTGTAGATGGCCTCAGCCAGCAGCACAGGCCCTGGTGTGATTAACATGGCCTCAACCAGCAACACAGGCCCTGGTGGGGTGTAGATGGCCTCAGCCAGAGCCACAGGCACTGGTTTGGTGTAGGTGGCCTCAGCCAAAAGCACTCAGCCAGCAGCACAGGCCCTAGTGTGATTAACATGGCCTCAACCAGCAACACAGGACCTGGTGTGGTGTAGATGGCCTCAGCCAGAGCCACAGGCCCTGGTGTGGTGTAGATGGCCTCATCCAGAGCCACAGGCCTGGTGTGCTGTAGTTTGCCTCAGCCTGAGCCACAGGCCCTGGGGTGGTGTAGATGGCCTCAGCCAGAAGCGGAAGCTCTGGCGTGTTGCAGTCAACCTCAGCATTCAGTAAAGGAACTGTTGTGGTGTATATGGCCTTAGCCACCAGCACAGGCCCTGGTTTGGTGTAGGTGGCCTCAGCCAGAAGCGCAAGCCCTGGTGTGTTGCAGTCAACCTCAGCCAGAGCCACTGGCCCTGGTGTGGTGTAGATTGCATCAGCCAGAGCCACAGGCCCTGGTGTGGTGTAGATTGCCTCAGCCAAAGCCACAGGCCCTTGTGTGGTGTAGATGGCCTCAGCCAGAAGCGGAAGCTCTGGCGTGTTGCAGTCAACCTCAGCAATCAGTAAAGGAACTGGTGTGGTGTAGATGGCCTCAGCCACAGCCAAAGGCCCTGGTGTGATGTAGATGGCCCCAGACAGAGCCACAGGCCCTGGTGTGGTGTAGATGGCCTCAGCCACAGCACAGGCCCTGGTGTGGTGTAGATGGCCTCAGCCAGAGCCACAGGCCCTGGTGTGGTGTAGATGGCCTCAGCCACAGCACAGGCCCTGGTGTGATGTAGATGGCCTCAGACAGAGCCACAGGCCCTGGTGTGGTGTAGATGGCCTCAGCCACAGCACATGCCCTGGTATAATGTAGATGGTCTCAGCCAGAGCTACAGGCCCTGGTGTGGTGTAAGTTGCCTCAGTCAAAAGCACACAGGCCCTGATGTAGCGTAGATGGCCTCAACAAGCAACACAGGCCTGGTGTGGTGTAGATGTCCTCAGACATAGCCACAGGCCCTGGTGTGGTGTAGATGGCCTCAGCCAGAGCCACAGGCCCTGGTGTGGTGTAGTTGGCCTCAACCAGCAGCACAGGCTCTGGTGGGGTGCAGATGGCCTCAGCCAGAGCCACAGGCCCTGGTGTGGTGTAGTTGGCCTCACCAAGCAGCACAGGATCTGGTGGGGTGTAGATGGCCTCAGAAAGAGCCACGGGCCCTGGTTTGGTGGAGGTGGCCTCAACCAAAAGCACACAGGCCCTGATGTGGTCTAAGTTGCCTCAGTCAAAAGCACACAGGCCCTGGTGTGGTGTAGCTGGCCTCAGCCAGAAGCACATGCCCATGTGTGTTGTAGGTGGCCAAAGCTAGGAAAACAGGCCGTGGTGTGTTGTAGATGGCCTCAACTTGCAGCACAGGACTTGGTGAGGTGGAGGTGGCCTCATCCTGCATCTCAGGCCCTGGTGTGCTGTAGATGGCCTCAGCCAGAGCCACAGGCCCTGGTGTGGTGTAGGTGGCCTCAGCCAGCAGCACAGGCCCTGGTGTGATTAACATGGCCTCAACCAGCAACACAGGCCCTGGTGTGGTGTAGATGGCCTCAGCCAGAGCCACAGGCACTGGTTTGGTGGAGGTGGCCTCAGCCAAAAGCACACAGGCCCTGGTGTGCTGTAGATGGCCTCAGCCAGAGCCACAGGCCCTGGGGTGGTGTAGATGGCCTCAGCCAGAAGCGGAAGCTCTGGCATGTTGCAGTCAACCTCAGCAATCAGTAAAGGAACTGGTGTGGTGTACATGGCCTTAGCCACCAGCACAGGCCCTGGTGTGATTAACATGGCCTCAACCAGCAACACAGGCCCTGGAGGGGTGTAGATGGCCTCAGCCAGCAACACAGGCCCTGGAGGGGTGTAGATGGCCTCAGCCACCAGCACAGGCTCTGATTTGGTGTAGATGGCCTAAGCCAGAGCCACAGGCCCTGGTGTGGTGTAGATGGCCTCAGCCAGAGCCACAGGCCCTGGTGTGGTGTAGATTGCCTCAGCCAAAGCCAAAGGCCCTGGTGTGGTGTATTTGGCCTCAGCCAGCAGCACAGGCTCTGGTGGGGTGTAGATGGCCTCAGCCATAGCCACAGGCCCTGATGTAGTGTAGATGGCCTCAACAAGCAACACAGGCCTGGTGTTTTGTAGATGTCCTCAGACATAGCCACAGGCCCTGGTGGGGTGTAGATGGCCTCAGCCAAAGCCACAGGCCCTGGTGTTGTGTAGTTGGCCTCAACCAGCAGCACCGGCTCTGGTGGGGTGCAGATGGCCTCAGCCAGAGCCACAGGCCCTGGTGTGGTGTAGTTGGCCTCAGCCAGCAGCACAGGATCTGGTGGGGTGTAGTTGGCCTCAGAATGAGCCACATGCCATGGTTTGGTGGAGGTGGCCTCAGCCAAAAGCACACAGGCCCTGGTGTGGTGTAACTGGCCTCAGCCAGAAGCTCATGCCCATGTGTGTTGTAGGTGGCCAAAGCTAGGAAAACAGGCCGTGGTGTGTTGTAGATGGCCTCAACTTGCAGCACAGGACTTGGTGAGGTGGAGGTGGCCTCATCCTGCATCTCAGGCCCTGGTGTGCTGTAGATGGCCTCAGCCAGAGCCACAGGCCCTGGTGTGGTGTAGTTGGCCTCAACCAGCAGCACAGGCTCTGGTGGGGTGCAGATGGCCTCAGCCAGAGCCACAGGCCCTGGTGTGGTGTAAGTTGCCTCAGTCAAAAGCACACAGGCCCTGGTGTGGTGTAGCTGGCCTCAGCCAGAAGCACATGCCCATGTGTGTTGTAGGTGTCCAAAGCTAGGAAAACAGGCCGTGGTGTGTTGTAGATGGCCTCAACTTGCAGCACAGGACTTGGTGAGGTGGAGGTGGCCTCATCCTGCATCTCAGGCCCTGGTGTGCTGTAGATGGCCTCAGCCAGAGCCACAGGCCCTGGTGTGGTGTAGGTGGCCTCAGCCAGCAGCACAGGCCCTGGTGTGATTAACATGGCCTCAACCAGCAACACAGGCCCTGTTGTGGTGTAGATGGCCTCAGCCAGAGCCACAGGCACTGGTTTGGTGGAGGTGGCCTCAGCCAAAAGCACACAGGCCCTGGTGTGCTGTAGATGGCCTCAGCCAGAGCCACAGGCCCTGGGGTGGTGTAGATGGCCTCAGCCAGAAGCGGAAGCTCTGGCGTGTTGTAGTCAACCTCAGCAATCAGTAAAGGAACTGGTGTGGTGTACATGGCCTTAGCCACCAGCACAGGCCCTGGTGTGATTAACATGGCCTCAACGAGCAACACAGGCCCTGGAGGGGTGTAGATGGCCTCAGCCAGCAGCACAGGCCCTGGAGGGGTGTAGATGGCCTCAGCCACCAGCACAGGCTCTGATTTGGTGTAGATGGCCTAAGCCAGAGCCACAGGCCCTGGTGTGGTGTAGCTGGCCTCAGCCAGAAGCACATGCCCATGTGTGTTGTAGGTGGCCAAAGCTAGGAAAACAGGCCTTGGTGTGTTGTAGATGGCCTCAACTTGCAGCACAGGACTTGGTGAGGTGGAGGTGGCCTCATCCTGCATCTCAGGCCCTGGTGTGCTGTAGATGGCCTCAGCCAGAGCCACAGGCCCTGGTGTGGTGTAGGTGGCCTCAGCCAGCAGCACAGGCCCTGGTGTGATTAACATGGCCTCAACCAGCAACACAGGCCCTGGTGTGTTGTAGATGGCCTTAGCCAGAGCCACAGGCACTGGTTTGGTGGAGGTGGCCTCAGCCAAAAGCACACAGGCCCTGGTGTGCTGTAGATGGCCATCACCAGAACCACAGGCCCTGGTGTAGTGTAGATGGCCTCACCCAGAGCCACAGGCCCTTGTGTAGTGTAGTTGGCCTCAGCCAGCAGCACAGGCTCTGGTTTGGTGTAGGTGGCCTCAGCCAGAAGCATAAGACCTGGTGTGTTGCAATCATCCTCAACCAGCAGTAAAGGAACTGGTGTGGGTTAGGTGGCCTCAGCCAGAGCCACTGGCACTGGTTTGGTGGAGGTGGCCTCAGCCAAAAGCACACAGGCCCTGATGTGGTGTAGATGGCCTCAGCCAGCAGCACATGCCCATGTGTGTTGTAGGTGGCCAAAGCTAGAAAAACAGGGCGTGGTGTCTTGTAGATGGCCTCAGCCAGCAGCACAGGCCCTGGTGTGATTAACATGGCCTCAACCAGCAACACAGGCCCTGGTGTGGTGTAGATGGCCTCAGCCAGCAGCACAGGCGGTGGTGTGATTAACAAGGCCTCAACCAGCAACACAGGCCCTGATGTGGTGTAGATGGCCTCAGCCAGCAGCACAGGCCCTGGAGTGATTAACATGGCCTCAACCAGCAACACAGGCCCTGGTGGGGTGTAGATGGCCTCAGACAGAGCCACAGGCCCTGGTGTGGTGTAGTTGGCCACAGCCAGCAGCACAGGCACTGGTGGGGTGTAGATGGCCCCAGCAAGAGCCACAGGCCCTGTCGTGGTGTTGTTGGCCTTAGCCAGCATAACAGGCCCTGGTTTGGTGGAGATGGCCAAAGCAAGGAGCACAGGCCGTGGTGTGGTGTAGATGGCCTCAGCCACCAGCACAGGCTGTGATTTGGTGTAGATGGCCTAAGACACAGCCACAGGCCCTGGTGTGGTGTAGATGGCCTCAGCCAGATCCACAGGCCCTGGTGTGGTGTTGATTGCCTCAGCCAAAGCCAAAGGCCCTGGTGTGGTGTAAATGGCCTCAGCCAAAGCCACAGGCACTTTTTTAGTGGAGGTGGCCTCAGCCAAAAGCACACAGGCCCTGGTGTGCTGTAGATGGCCTTCACCAGAACCACAGGCCCTGGTGTAGTGTAGATGGCCTCAGCCAGAGCCACAGGCCCTGGTGTGGTGTAAGTTGCCTCAGTCAAAAGCACACAGGCCCTGATGTAGCGTAGATGGCCTCAACAAGAGCCACAGGCCTGGTGTGGTGTAGATGTCCTCGGACATAGACACAGGCCCTGGTGGGGTGTAGATGGCCTCAGCCAGAGCCACAGGCACTGGTTTGGTGGAGGTGGCCTCAGCCAAAAGCACACAGGCCCTGATGTGGTGTAGATGGCCTCAGCCAGCAGCACATGCCCATGTGTGTTGTAGGTGGCCAAAGCTAGGAAAACAGGCCGTGGTGTGTTGTAGATGGCCTCAGACAGCAGCACAGGCCCTGGTGTGATTAACATGGCCTCAACCAGGAACACAGGCCCTGGTGTGGTGTAAATGGCCTCAGCCAGCAGCACAGGCCCTGGTGTGATTAACATGGCCTCAACCTGCAACACAGGCCCTGATGTGGTGTAGATGGCCTCAGCCAGAGCCACAGGAACTGGTTTGGTGGACGTGGCCTCAGCCAACAGCACACAGGCCCTGATGTGGTGTAGATGGCCTCAGCCAGCAGCACAGGCCCTGGTGTGATTAACATGGCCTCAACCAGCAACACAGGACTTGGTGTGGTGTAGATGGCCTCAGCCAGAGCCACAGGCCCTGGTGTGGTGTAGATGGCCTCATCCAGAGCCACAGGCCTGGTGTGCTGTAGTTTGCCTCAGCCTGAGCCACAGGCCCTGGGGTGGTTTAGATGGCCTCAGCCAGAAGCGGAAGCTCTGGCGTGTTGCAGTCAACCTCAGCATTCAGTAAAGGAACTGTTGTGGTGTATATGGCCTTAGCCACCAGCACAGGCCCTGGTTTGGTGTAGGTGGCCTCAGCCAGAAGCGCAAGCCCTGGTGTGTTGCAGTCAACCTCAGCCAGAGCCACAGGCCCTGGTGTGGTGTAGATTGCATCAGCCAGAGCCACAGGCCCTGGTGTGGTGTAGATTGCCTCAGCCAAAGCCACAGGCCCTTGTGTGGTGTAGATGGCCTCAGTCACAGCACAGGCCCTGGTGTGATGTAGATGGCCTCAGACAGAGCCACAGGCCCTGGTGTGGTGTAGATGGCCTCAGCCACAGCACAGGCCCTGGTGTGCTGTAGATGGCCTCAGCCAGAGCCACAGGCCCTGGTGTGGTGTAGATGGCCTCAGCCACAGCACAGGCCCTGGTGTGATGTAGATGGCCTCAGACAGAGCCACAGGCCCTGGTGTGGTGTAGATGGCCTCAGCCACAGCACATGCCCTGGTATAATGTAGATGGTCTCAGCCAGAGCCACAGGCCCTGGTGTGGTGTAAGTTGCCTCAGTCAAAAGCACACAGGCCCTGATGTAGCGTAGATGGCCTCAACAAGCAACACAGGCCTGGTGTGGTGTAGATGTCCTCAGACATAGCCACAGGCCCTGGTGTGGTGTAGATGGCCTCAGCCACAGCCACAGGCCCTGGTGTGGTGTAGTTGGCCTCAACCAGCAGCACAGGCTCTGGTGGGGTGCAGATGGCCTCAGCCAGAGCCACAGGCCCTGGTGTGGTGTAGTTGGCCTCACCCAGCAGCACAGGATCTGGTGGGGTGTAGATGGCCTCAGAAAGAGCCACGGGCCCTGGTTTGGTGGAGGTGGCCTCAACCAAAAGCACACAGGCCCTGATGTGGTGTAAGTTGCCTCAGTCAAAAGCACACAGGCCCTGGTGTGGTGTAGCTGGCCTCAGCCAGAAGCACATGCCGATGTGTGTTGTAGGTGGCCAAAGCTAGGAAAACAGGCCGTGGTGTGTTGTAGATGGCCTCAACTTGCAGCACAGGACTTGGTGAGGTGGAGGTGGCCTCATCCTGCATCTCAGGCCCTGGTGTGCTGTAGATGGCCTCAGCCAGAGCCACAGGCCCTGGTGTGGTGTAGGTGGCCTCAACCAGCAACACAGGCCCTGGTGTGGTGTAGATGGCCTCAGCCAGAGCCACAGGCACTGGTTTGGTGGACGTGGCCTCAGCCAAAAGCACACAGGCCCTGGTGTGCTGTAGATGGCCTCAACCAGAGCCACAGGCCCTGGGGTGGTGTAGATGGCCTCAGCCAGAAGCGGAAGCTCTGGCGTGTTGCAGTCAACCTCAGCAATCAGTAAAGGAACTGGTGTGGTGTACATGGCCTTAGCCACCAACACAGGCCCTGGTGTGATTAACATGGCCTCAACCAGCAACACAGTCCCTGGAGGGGTGTAGATGGCCTCAGCCAGCAGCACAGGCCCTGGAGGGGTGTAGATGGCCTCAGCCACCAGCACAGGCTCTGATTTGGTGTAGATGGCCTAAGCCAGAGCCACAGGCCCTGGTGTGGTGTAGATGGCCTCAGCCAGAGCCACAGGCCCTGGTGTGGTGTAGATTGCCTCAGCCAAAGCCAAAGGCCCTGATGTAGTGTAGTTGGCCAAAGTCATGAGCACAGGCCCTGGTGGGGTGTTGTAGATGGCCTGAGCTAGCAGCACAGGACTTGGTGAGGTGGAGGTGGTCGCATTCTGCAACTCAGGCCCTGGTGTGCTGTAGATGGCCTCAACCAGAGCCACAGGCCCTTATATGGTGTAGATTGCCTCACCCAGAGCCACAGGCCCTTGTGTGGTGTAGTTGGCCTCAGCCAGCAGTACAGGCTGTGGTGTGGTGTGCTGTAGTTGGCATTAGCCACCAGCACAGGCGCTGGTTTGGTGTAGGTGGCCTCAGCCAGAAGCGTAAGACCTGGTGTGTTGCAGTCATCGTCAGCCAGCAGTAAAGGAACTGGTGTGGGTTAGGTGGCCTCAGCCAGAGCCACAGGCACTGGTTTGGTGGAGGTGGCCTCAGCCAAAAGCACACAGGCCCTGGTGTGCTGTAGATGGCCTCAGCCAGAGACTCAGGCCCTGGTGTGCTGTAGATGGCCTCAGCCAGAGCCACAGGCCCTGGTGTGGTGTAGGTGGCCTCAGCCAGCAGCACAGGCCCTGGTGTGATTAACATGGCCTCAACCAGCAACACAGGCCCTGGTGTGGTGTAGATGGCCTCAGCCAGAGCCACAGGCACTGGTTTGGTGGAGGTGGCCTCAGCCAAAAGCACACAGGCCCTGGTGTGCTGTAGATGGCCTCAGCCAGAGCCACAGGCCCTGGGGTGGTGTAGATGGCCTCAGCCAGAAGCGGAAGCTCTGGCGTGTTGCAGTCAACCTCAGCAATCAGTAAAGGAACTGGTGTGGTGTACATGGCCTTAGCCACCAGCACAGGCCCTGGTGTGATTAACATGGCCTCAACGAGCAACACAGGCCCTGGAGGGGTGTAGATGGCCTCAGCCAGCAGCACAGGCCCTGGAGGGGTGTAGATGGCCTCAGCCACCAGCACAGGCTCTGATTTGGTGTAGATGGCCTAAGCCAGAGCCACAGGCCCTGGTGTGGTGTAGATGGCCTCAGCCAGAGCCACAGGCCCTGGTGTGGTGTAGATTGCCTCAGCCAAAGCCAAAGGCCCTGGTGTGGTGTATTTGGCCTCAGCCAGCAGCACAGGCTCTGGTGGGGTGTAGATGGCCTCAGCCATAGCCACAGGCCCTGGTGTGGTGTAAGTTGCCTCAGTCAAAAGCACACAGGCCCTGATGTAGTGTAGATGGCCTCAACAAGCAACACAGGCCTGGCGTGGTGTAGATGTCCTCAGACATAGCCACAGGCCCTGGTGGGGTGTAGATGGTCTCAGCCAGAGCCACAGGCCGTGGTGTGGTGTAATTGGCCTCAACCAGCAGCACAGGCTCTGGTGTGCTGCAGATGACCTCAGCCAGAGCCACAGGCCCTGGTGTGGTGTAAGTTGCCTCAGTCAAAAGCACACAGGCCCTGATGTAGCGTAGATGGCCTCAACAAGCAACACAGGCCTGGTGTGGTGTAGATGTCCTCAGACATAGCCACAGGCCCTGGTGGGGTGTAGATGGCCTCAGCCAAAGCCACAGGCCCTGGTGTGGTGTAGTTGGCCTCAACCAGCAGCACCGGCTCTGGTGGGGTGTAGTTGGCCTCAGCCAGCAGCACAGGATCTGGTGGGGTGTAGATGGCCTCAGAATGAGCCACAGGCCATGGTTTGGTGGAGGTGGCCTCAGTCAAAAGCACACAGGCCCTGGTGTGGTGTAGCTGGCCTCAGCCAGAAGCACATGCCCATGTGTGTTGTAGGTGGCCAAAGCTAGGAAAACAGGCCGTGGTGTGTTGTAGATGGCCTCAACTTGCAGCACAGGACTTGGTGAGTTGGAGGTGGCCTCATCCTGCATCTCAGGCCCTGGTGTGCTGTAGATGGCCTCAGCCAGAGCCACAGGCCCTGGTGTGGTGTAGGTGGCCTCAGCCAGCAGCACAGGCCCTGGTGTGATTAACATGGCCTCAACCAGCAACACAGGCCCTGGTGTGGAGTAGATGGCCTCAGCCAGAGCCACAGGCACTGGTTTGGTGGAGGTGGCCTCAGCCAAAAGCACACAGGCCCTGGTGTGCTGTAGATGGCCTTCACCAGAACCACAGGCCCTGGTGTAGTGTAGATGGCCTCAGCCAGAGCCACAGGCCCTGGTGTGGTGTGGTGTAGATGGCCTCAACCAGAGCCACAGGCCCTGGTGTGATTAACCTGGCCTCAACCAGCGACACAGGCCCTGGTGTAGTGTAGATGGCCTCAGCCACAGCACAGGCCCTTGTGTGGTGTAAGTTTCCTCAGTCAAAAGCACACAGGCCCTGATGTAGTGTAGTTGGCCAAAGTCATGAGCACAGGCCCTGGTGGGGTGTTGTAGATGGCCTGAGCTAGCAGCACAGGACTTGGTGAGGTGGAGGTGGCCTCATCCTGCAACTCAGGCCCTGGTGTGCTGTAGATGGCCTCAACCAGAGCCACAGGCCCTGGTGTGGTGTAGATTGCCTCTCCCAGAGCCACAGGCCCTTGTGTGGTGTAGTTGGCCTCAGCCAGCAGCACAGGCTGTGGTGTGGTGTGCTCTAGTTGGCATTAGCCACCTGCACAGGCGCTGGTTTGGTGTAGGTGGCCTCAGCCAGAAGCGTAAGACCTGGTGTGTTGCAGTGATCGTCAGCCAGCAGTAAAGGAACTGGTGTGGGTTAGGTGGCCTCAGCCAGAGCCACAGGCACTGGTTTGGTGGAGGTGGCCTCAGCCAAAAGCACACAGGCCCTGATGTGGTGTAGATGGCCTCAGCCAGCAGCACATGCCCATGTGTGTTGTAGGTGGCCAAAGCTTGGAAAACAGGCCGTGGTGTGTTGTAGCTGGCCTCAGACAGCAGCACAGGCCCTGGTGTGATTAACATGGCCTCAACCAGCAACACAGGCCCTGGTGTGGTGTAAATGGCCTCAGCCAGAGCCACAGGCACTGGTTTGGTGGACGTGGCCTCAACCAACAACACACAGGCCCTGATGTGGTGTAGATGGCCTCAGCCAGCAGCACAGGCCCTGGTGTGATTAACATGGCCTCAACCAGCAACACAGGCCCTGGTGGGGTGTAGATGGCCTCAGCCAGAGCCACAGGCACTGGTTTGGTGTAGGTGGCCTCAGCCAAAAGCACTCAGCCAGCAGCACAGGCCCTGGTGTGATTAACAAGGCCTCAACCAGCAACACAGGCCGTGGTGTGGTGTAGATGGCCTCAGCCAGAGCCACAGGCGCTGGTGTGGTGTAGATGGCCTCTTCCAGAGCCACAGGCCTGGTGTGCTGTAGTTGGCCTCAGCCTGAGCCACAGGCCCTGGGGTGGTGTAGATGGCCATCGCCAGAAGCGGAAGCTCTGGCGTGTTGCAGTCAACCTCAGCAATCAGTAAAGGAACTGTTGTGGTGTATATGGCCTTAGCCACCTGCACAGGCCCTGGTTTGGTGTAGGTGGCCTTAGCCAGAAGCGCAAGCCCTGGTGTGTTGCAGTCAACCTCAGCCAGAGCCACAGGCCCTGGTGTGGTGTAGATTGCCTCAGCCAAAGCCACAGGCCCTTGTGTGGTGTAGATGGCCTCAGCCAGAAGCGGAAGCTCTGGCGTGTTGCAGTCAACCTCAGCAATCAGTAAAGGAACTGGTGTGGTGTAGATGGCCTCAGCCACAGCCAAAGGCCCTGGTGTGATGTAGATGGCCCCAGACAGAGCCACAGGCCCTGGTGTGGTGTAGATGGCCTCAGCCACAGCACAGGCCCTGGTGTGGTGTAGATGGCCTCAGCCAGAGCCACAGGCCCTGGTGTGGTGTAGATGGCCTCAGCCACAGCACAGGCCCTGGTGTGATGTAGATGGCCTCAGACAGAGCCACAGGCCCTGGTGTGGTGTAGATGGCCTCAGCCACAGCACATGCCCTGGTATAATGTAGATGGTCTCAGCCAGAGCTACAGGCCCTGGTGTGGTGTAAGTTGCCTCAGTCAAAAGCACACAGGCCCTGATGTAGCGTAGATGGCCTCAACAAGCAACACAGGCCTGGTGTGGTGTAGATGTCCTCAGACATAGCCACAGGCCCTGGTGTGGTGTAGATGGCCTCAGCCAGAGCCACAGGCCCTGGTGTGGTGTAGTTGGCCTCAACCAGCAGCACAGGCTCTGGTGGGGTGCAGATGGCCTCAGCCAGAGCCACAGGCCCTGGTGTGGTGTAGTTGGCCTCACCAAGCAGCACAGGATCTGGTGGGGTGTAGATGGCCTCAGAAAGAGCCACGGGCCCTGGTTTGGTGGAGGTGGCCTCAACCAAAAGCACACAGGCCCTGATGTGGTCTAAGTTGCCTCAGTCAAAAGCACACAGGCCCTGGTGTGGTGTAGCTGGCCTCAGCCAGAAGCACATGCCCATGTGTGTTGTAGGTGGCCAAAGCTAGGAAAACAGGCCGTGGTGTGTTGTAGATGGCCTCAACTTGCAGCACAGGACTTGGTGAGGTGGAGGTGGCCTCATCCTGCATCTCAGGCCCTGGTGTGCTGTAGATGGCCTCAGCCAGAGCCACAGGCCCTGGTGTGGTGTAGGTGGCCTCAGCCAGCAGCACAGGCCCTGGTGTGATTAACATGGCCTCAACCAGCAACACAGGCCCTGGTGTGGTGTAGATGGCCTCAGCCAGAGCCACAGGCACTGGTTTGGTGGAGGTGGCCTCAGCCAAAAGCACACAGGCCCTGGTGTGCTGTAGATGGCCTCAGCCAGAGCCACAGGCCCTGGGGTGGTGTAGATGGCCTCAGCCAGAAGCGGAAGCTCTGGCATGTTGCAGTCAACCTCAGCAATCAGTAAAGGAACTGGTGTGGTGTACATGGCCTTAGCCACCAGCACAGGCCCTGGTGTGATTAACATGGCCTCAACCAGCAACACAGGCCCTGGAGGGGTGTAGATGGCCTCAGCCAGCAACACAGGCCCTGGAGGGGTGTAGATGGCCTCAGCCACCAGCACAGGCTCTGATTTGGTGTAGATGGCCTAAGCCAGAGCCACAGGCCCTGGTGTGGTGTAGATGGCCTCAGCCAGAGCCACAGGCCCTGGTGTGGTGTAGATTGCCTCAGCCAAAGCCAAAGGCCCTGGTGTGGTGTATTTGGCCTCAGCCAGCAGCACAGGCTCTGGTGGGGTGTAGATGGCCTCAGCCATAGCCACAGGCCCTGATGTAGTGTAGATGGCCTCAACAAGCAACACAGGCCTGGTGTTTTGTAGATGTCCTCAGACATAGCCACAGGCCCTGGTGGGGTGTAGATGGCCTCAGCCAAAGCCACAGGCCCTGGTGTTGTGTAGTTGGCCTCAACCAGCAGCACCGGCTCTGGTGGGGTGCAGATGGCCTCAGCCAGAGCCACAGGCCCTGGTGTGGTGTAGTTGGCCTCAGCCAGCAGCACAGGATCTGGTGGGGTGTAGTTGGCCTCAGAATGAGCCACATGCCATGGTTTGGTGGAGGTGGCCTCAGCCAAAAGCACACAGGCCCTGGTGTGGTGTAACTGGCCTCAGCCAGAAGCTCATGCCCATGTGTGTTGTAGGTGGCCAAAGCTAGGAAAACAGGCCGTGGTGTGTTGTAGATGGCCTCAACTTGCAGCACAGGACTTGGTGAGGTGGAGGTGGCCTCATCCTGCATCTCAGGCCCTGGTGTGCTGTAGATGGCCTCAGCCAGAGCCACAGGCCCTGGTGTGGTGTAGTTGGCCTCAACCAGCAGCACAGGCTCTGGTGGGGTGCAGATGGCCTCAGCCAGAGCCACAGGCCCTGGTGTGGTGTAAGTTGCCTCAGTCAAAAGCACACAGGCCCTGGTGTGGTGTAGCTGGCCTCAGCCAGAAGCACATGCCCATGTGTGTTGTAGGTGTCCAAAGCTAGGAAAACAGGCCGTGGTGTGTTGTAGATGGCCTCAACTTGCAGCACAGGACTTGGTGAGGTGGAGGTGGCCTCATCCTGCATCTCAGGCCCTGGTGTGCTGTAGATGGCCTCAGCCAGAGCCACAGGCCCTGGTGTGGTGTAGGTGGCCTCAGCCAGCAGCACAGGCCCTGGTGTGATTAACATGGCCTCAACCAGCAACACAGGCCCTGTTGTGGTGTAGATGGCCTCAGCCAGAGCCACAGGCACTGGTTTGGTGGAGGTGGCCTCAGCCAAAAGCACACAGGCCCTGGTGTGCTGTAGATGGCCTCAGCCAGAGCCACAGGCCCTGGGGTGGTGTAGATGGCCTCAGCCAGAAGCGGAAGCTCTGGCGTGTTGTAGTCAACCTCAGCAATCAGTAAAGGAACTGGTGTGGTGTACATGGCCTTAGCCACCAGCACAGGCCCTGGTGTGATTAACATGGCCTCAACGAGCAACACAGGCCCTGGAGGGGTGTAGATGGCCTCAGCCAGCAGCACAGGCCCTGGAGGGGTGTAGATGGCCTCAGCCACCAGCACAGGCTCTGATTTGGTGTAGATGGCCTAAGCCAGAGCCACAGGCCCTGGTGTGGTGTAGCTGGCCTCAGCCAGAAGCACATGCCCATGTGTGTTGTAGGTGGCCAAAGCTAGGAAAACAGGCCTTGGTGTGTTGTAGATGGCCTCAACTTGCAGCACAGGACTTGGTGAGGTGGAGGTGGCCTCATCCTGCATCTCAGGCCCTGGTGTGCTGTAGATGGCCTCAGCCAGAGCCACAGGCCCTGGTGTGGTGTAGGTGGCCTCAGCCAGCAGCACAGGCCCTGGTGTGATTAACATGGCCTCAACCAGCAACACAGGCCCTGGTGTGTTGTAGATGGCCTTAGCCAGAGCCACAGGCACTGGTTTGGTGGAGGTGGCCTCAGCCAAAAGCACACAGGCCCTGGTGTGCTGTAGATGGCCATCACCAGAACCACAGGCCCTGGTGTAGTGTAGATGGCCTCACCCAGAGCCACAGGCCCTTGTGTAGTGTAGTTGGCCTCAGCCAGCAGCACAGGCTCTGGTTTGGTGTAGGTGGCCTCAGCCAGAAGCATAAGACCTGGTGTGTTGCAATCATCCTCAACCAGCAGTAAAGGAACTGGTGTGGGTTAGGTGGCCTCAGCCAGAGCCACTGGCACTGGTTTGGTGGAGGTGGCCTCAGCCAAAAGCACACAGGCCCTGATGTGGTGTAGATGGCCTCAGCCAGCAGCACATGCCCATGTGTGTTGTAGGTGGCCAAAGCTAGAAAAACAGGGCGTGGTGTCTTGTAGATGGCCTCAGCCAGCAGCACAGGCCCTGGTGTGATTAACATGGCCTCAACCAGCAACACAGGCCCTGGTGTGGTGTAGATGGCCTCAGCCAGCAGCACAGGCGGTGGTGTGATTAACAAGGCCTCAACCAGCAACACAGGCCCTGATGTGGTGTAGATGGCCTCAGCCAGCAGCACAGGCCCTGGAGTGATTAACATGGCCTCAACCAGCAACACAGGCCCTGGTGGGGTGTAGATGGCCTCAGACAGAGCCACAGGCCCTGGTGTGGTGTAGTTGGCCACAGCCAGCAGCACAGGCACTGGTGGGGTGTAGATGGCCCCAGCAAGAGCCACAGGCCCTGTCGTGGTGTTGTTGGCCTTAGCCAGCATAACAGGCCCTGGTTTGGTGGAGATGGCCAAAGCAAGGAGCACAGGCCGTGGTGTGGTGTAGATGGCCTCAGCCACCAGCACAGGCTGTGATTTGGTGTAGATGGCCTAAGACACAGCCACAGGCCCTGGTGTGGTGTAGATGGCCTCAGCCAGATCCACAGGCCCTGGTGTGGTGTTGATTGCCTCAGCCAAAGCCAAAGGCCCTGGTGTGGTGTAAATGGCCTCAGCCAAAGCCACAGGCACTTTTTTAGTGGAGGTGGCCTCAGCCAAAAGCACACAGGCCCTGGTGTGCTGTAGATGGCCTTCACCAGAACCACAGGCCCTGGTGTAGTGTAGATGGCCTCAGCCAGAGCCACAGGCCCTGGTGTGGTGTAAGTTGCCTCAGTCAAAAGCACACAGGCCCTGATGTAGCGTAGATGGCCTCAACAAGAGCCACAGGCCTGGTGTGGTGTAGATGTCCTCGGACATAGACACAGGCCCTGGTGGGGTGTAGATGGCCTCAGCCAGAGCCACAGGCACTGGTTTGGTGGAGGTGGCCTCAGCCAAAAGCACACAGGCCCTGATGTGGTGTAGATGGCCTCAGCCAGCAGCACATGCCCATGTGTGTTGTAGGTGGCCAAAGCTAGGAAAACAGGCCGTGGTGTGTTGTAGATGGCCTCAGACAGCAGCACAGGCCCTGGTGTGATTAACATGGCCTCAACCAGGAACACAGGCCCTGGTGTGGTGTAAATGGCCTCAGCCAGCAGCACAGGCCCTGGTGTGATTAACATGGCCTCAACCTGCAACACAGGCCCTGATGTGGTGTAGATGGCCTCAGCCAGAGCCACAGGAACTGGTTTGGTGGACGTGGCCTCAGCCAACAGCACACAGGCCCTGATGTGGTGTAGATGGCCTCAGCCAGCAGCACAGGCCCTGGTGTGATTAACATGGCCTCAACCAGCAACACAGGACTTGGTGTGGTGTAGATGGCCTCAGCCAGAGCCACAGGCCCTGGTGTGGTGTAGATGGCCTCATCCAGAGCCACAGGCCTGGTGTGCTGTAGTTTGCCTCAGCCTGAGCCACAGGCCCTGGGGTGGTTTAGATGGCCTCAGCCAGAAGCGGAAGCTCTGGCGTGTTGCAGTCAACCTCAGCATTCAGTAAAGGAACTGTTGTGGTGTATATGGCCTTAGCCACCAGCACAGGCCCTGGTTTGGTGTAGGTGGCCTCAGCCAGAAGCGCAAGCCCTGGTGTGTTGCAGTCAACCTCAGCCAGAGCCACAGGCCCTGGTGTGGTGTAGATTGCATCAGCCAGAGCCACAGGCCCTGGTGTGGTGTAGATTGCCTCAGCCAAAGCCACAGGCCCTTGTGTGGTGTAGATGGCCTCAGTCACAGCACAGGCCCTGGTGTGATGTAGATGGCCTCAGACAGAGCCACAGGCCCTGGTGTGGTGTAGATGGCCTCAGCCACAGCACAGGCCCTGGTGTGCTGTAGATGGCCTCAGCCAGAGCCACAGGCCCTGGTGTGGTGTAGATGGCCTCAGCCACAGCACAGGCCCTGGTGTGATGTAGATGGCCTCAGACAGAGCCACAGGCCCTGGTGTGGTGTAGATGGCCTCAGCCACAGCACATGCCCTGGTATAATGTAGATGGTCTCAGCCAGAGCCACAGGCCCTGGTGTGGTGTAAGTTGCCTCAGTCAAAAGCACACAGGCCCTGATGTAGCGTAGATGGCCTCAACAAGCAACACAGGCCTGGTGTGGTGTAGATGTCCTCAGACATAGCCACAGGCCCTGGTGTGGTGTAGATGGCCTCAGCCACAGCCACAGGCCCTGGTGTGGTGTAGTTGGCCTCAACCAGCAGCACAGGCTCTGGTGGGGTGCAGATGGCCTCAGCCAGAGCCACAGGCCCTGGTGTGGTGTAGTTGGCCTCACCCAGCAGCACAGGATCTGGTGGGGTGTAGATGGCCTCAGAAAGAGCCACGGGCCCTGGTTTGGTGGAGGTGGCCTCAACCAAAAGCACACAGGCCCTGATGTGGTGTAAGTTGCCTCAGTCAAAAGCACACAGGCCCTGGTGTGGTGTAGCTGGCCTCAGCCAGAAGCACATGCCGATGTGTGTTGTAGGTGGCCAAAGCTAGGAAAACAGGCCGTGGTGTGTTGTAGATGGCCTCAACTTGCAGCACAGGACTTGGTGAGGTGGAGGTGGCCTCATCCTGCATCTCAGGCCCTGGTGTGCTGTAGATGGCCTCAGCCAGAGCCACAGGCCCTGGTGTGGTGTAGGTGGCCTCAACCAGCAACACAGGCCCTGGTGTGGTGTAGATGGCCTCAGCCAGAGCCACAGGCACTGGTTTGGTGGACGTGGCCTCAGCCAAAAGCACACAGGCCCTGGTGTGCTGTAGATGGCCTCAACCAGAGCCACAGGCCCTGGGGTGGTGTAGATGGCCTCAGCCAGAAGCGGAAGCTCTGGCGTGTTGCAGTCAACCTCAGCAATCAGTAAAGGAACTGGTGTGGTGTACATGGCCTTAGCCACCAACACAGGCCCTGGTGTGATTAACATGGCCTCAACCAGCAACACAGTCCCTGGAGGGGTGTAGATGGCCTCAGCCAGCAGCACAGGCCCTGGAGGGGTGTAGATGGCCTCAGCCACCAGCACAGGCTCTGATTTGGTGTAGATGGCCTAAGCCAGAGCCACAGGCCCTGGTGTGGTGTAGATGGCCTCAGCCAGAGCCACAGGCCCTGGTGTGGTGTAGATTGCCTCAGCCAAAGCCAAAGGCCCTGATGTAGTGTAGTTGGCCAAAGTCATGAGCACAGGCCCTGGTGGGGTGTTGTAGATGGCCTGAGCTAGCAGCACAGGACTTGGTGAGGTGGAGGTGGTCGCATTCTGCAACTCAGGCCCTGGTGTGCTGTAGATGGCCTCAACCAGAGCCACAGGCCCTTATATGGTGTAGATTGCCTCACCCAGAGCCACAGGCCCTTGTGTGGTGTAGTTGGCCTCAGCCAGCAGTACAGGCTGTGGTGTGGTGTGCTGTAGTTGGCATTAGCCACCAGCACAGGCGCTGGTTTGGTGTAGGTGGCCTCAGCCAGAAGCGTAAGACCTGGTGTGTTGCAGTCATCGTCAGCCAGCAGTAAAGGAACTGGTGTGGGTTAGGTGGCCTCAGCCAGAGCCACAGGCACTGGTTTGGTGGAGGTGGCCTCAGCCAAAAGCACACAGGCCCTGGTGTGCTGTAGATGGCCTCAGCCAGAGACTCAGGCCCTGGTGTGCTGTAGATGGCCTCAGCCAGAGCCACAGGCCCTGGTGTGGTGTAGGTGGCCTCAGCCAGCAGCACAGGCCCTGGTGTGATTAACATGGCCTCAACCAGCAACACAGGCCCTGGTGTGGTGTAGATGGCCTCAGCCAGAGCCACAGGCACTGGTTTGGTGGAGGTGGCCTCAGCCAAAAGCACACAGGCCCTGGTGTGCTGTAGATGGCCTCAGCCAGAGCCACAGGCCCTGGGGTGGTGTAGATGGCCTCAGCCAGAAGCGGAAGCTCTGGCGTGTTGCAGTCAACCTCAGCAATCAGTAAAGGAACTGGTGTGGTGTACATGGCCTTAGCCACCAGCACAGGCCCTGGTGTGATTAACATGGCCTCAACGAGCAACACAGGCCCTGGAGGGGTGTAGATGGCCTCAGCCAGCAGCACAGGCCCTGGAGGGGTGTAGATGGCCTCAGCCACCAGCACAGGCTCTGATTTGGTGTAGATGGCCTAAGCCAGAGCCACAGGCCCTGGTGTGGTGTAGATGGCCTCAGCCAGAGCCACAGGCCCTGGTGTGGTGTAGATTGCCTCAGCCAAAGCCAAAGGCCCTGGTGTGGTGTATTTGGCCTCAGCCAGCAGCACAGGCTCTGGTGGGGTGTAGATGGCCTCAGCCATAGCCACAGGCCCTGGTGTGGTGTAAGTTGCCTCAGTCAAAAGCACACAGGCCCTGATGTAGTGTAGATGGCCTCAACAAGCAACACAGGCCTGGCGTGGTGTAGATGTCCTCAGACATAGCCACAGGCCCTGGTGGGGTGTAGATGGTCTCAGCCAGAGCCACAGGCCGTGGTGTGGTGTAATTGGCCTCAACCAGCAGCACAGGCTCTGGTGTGCTGCAGATGACCTCAGCCAGAGCCACAGGCCCTGGTGTGGTGTAAGTTGCCTCAGTCAAAAGCACACAGGCCCTGATGTAGCGTAGATGGCCTCAACAAGCAACACAGGCCTGGTGTGGTGTAGATGTCCTCAGACATAGCCACAGGCCCTGGTGGGGTGTAGATGGCCTCAGCCAAAGCCACAGGCCCTGGTGTGGTGTAGTTGGCCTCAACCAGCAGCACCGGCTCTGGTGGGGTGTAGTTGGCCTCAGCCAGCAGCACAGGATCTGGTGGGGTGTAGATGGCCTCAGAATGAGCCACAGGCCATGGTTTGGTGGAGGTGGCCTCAGTCAAAAGCACACAGGCCCTGGTGTGGTGTAGGTGGCCAAAGCTAGGAAAACAGGCCGTGGTGTGTTGTAGATGGCCTCAACTTGCAGCACAGGACTTGGTGAGTTGGAGGTGGCCTCATCCTGCATCTCAGGCCCTGGTGTGCTGTAGATGGCCTCAGCCAGAGCCACAGGCCCTGGTGTGGTGTAGGTGGCCTCAGCCAGCAGCACAGGCCCTGGTGTGATTAACATGGCCTCAACCAGCAACACAGGCCCTGGTGTGGAGTAGATGGCCTCAGCCAGAGCCACAGGCACTGGTTTGGTGGAGGTGGCCTCAGCCAAAAGCACACAGGCCCTGGTGTGCTGTAGATGGCCTTCACCAGAACCACAGGCCCTGGTGTAGTGTAGATGGCCTCAGCCAGAGCCACAGGCCCTGGTGTGGTGTGGTGTAGATGGCCTCAACCAGAGCCACAGGCCCTGGTGTGATTAACCTGGCCTCAACCAGCGACACAGGCCCTGGTGTAGTGTAGATGGCCTCAGCCACAGCACAGGCCCTTGTGTGGTGTAAGTTTCCTCAGTCAAAAGCACACAGGCCCTGATGTAGTGTAGTTGGCCAAAGTCATGAGCACAGGCCCTGGTGGGGTGTTGTAGATGGCCTGAGCTAGCAGCACAGGACTTGGTGAGGTGGAGGTGGCCTCATCCTGCAACTCAGGCCCTGGTGTGCTGTAGATGGCCTCAACCAGAGCCACAGGCCCTGGTGTGGTGTAGATTGCCTCTCCCAGAGCCACAGGCCCTTGTGTGGTGTAGTTGGCCTCAGCCAGCAGCACAGGCTGTGGTGTGGTGTGCTCTAGTTGGCATTAGCCACCTGCACAGGCGCTGGTTTGGTGTAGGTGGCCTCAGCCAGAAGCGTAAGACCTGGTGTGTTGCAGTGATCGTCAGCCAGCAGTAAAGGAACTGGTGTGGGTTAGGTGGCCTCAGCCAGAGCCACAGGCACTGGTTTGGTGGAGGTGGCCTCAGCCAAAAGCACACAGGCCCTGATGTGGTGTAGATGGCCTCAGCCAGCAGCACATGCCCATGTGTGTTGTAGGTGGCCAAAGCTTGGAAAACAGGCCGTGGTGTGTTGTAGCTGGCCTCAGACAGCAGCACAGGCCCTGGTGTGATTAACATGGCCTCAACCAGCAACACAGGCCCTGGTGTGGTGTAAATGGCCTCAGCCAGAGCCACAGGCACTGGTTTGGTGGACGTGGCCTCAACCAACAACACACAGGCCCTGATGTGGTGTAGATGGCCTCAGCCAGCAGCACAGGCCCTGGTGTGATTAACATGGCCTCAACCAGCAACACAGGCCCTGGTGGGGTGTAGATGGCCTCAGCCAGAGCCACAGGCACTGGTTTGGTGTAGGTGGCCTCAGCCAAAAGCACTCAGCCAGCAGCACAGGCCCTGGTGTGATTAACAAGGCCTCAACCAGCAACACAGGCCGTGGTGTGGTGTAGATGGCCTCAGCCAGAGCCACAGGCGCTGGTGTGGTGTAGATGGCCTCTTCCAGAGCCACAGGCCTGGTGTGCTGTAGTTGGCCTCAGCCTGAGCCACAGGCCCTGGGGTGGTGTAGATGGCCATCGCCAGAAGCGGAAGCTCTGGCGTGTTGCAGTCAACCTCAGCAATCAGTAAAGGAACTGTTGTGGTGTATATGGCCTTAGCCACCTGCACAGGCCCTGGTTTGGTGTAGGTGGCCTTAGCCAGAAGCGCAAGCCCTGGTGTGTTGCAGTCAACCTCAGCCAGAGCCACAGGCCCTGGTGTGGTGTACATTGCCTCAGCCAGCAGCACAAGATCTGGTGGGGTGTAGATGGCCTCAGCCAGAGCCACAGGCCCTGGTGTGGTGTAGTTGGCCTCAGCCAGCAGCACAGGATCTGGTGGGGTGTAGATGGTCTCAGAAAGAGCCACAGGCCCTGGTTTGGTGGAGGTGGACTCAACCAAAGCACACAGGCCCTGATGTGGTGTAAGTTGCCTGAGTCAAAAGCACACATTCCCTGGTGTAGTGTAGCTGGCCTCAGCCAGAAGCACATGCCCATGTGTGTTGTAGGTGGCCAAAGCTAGGAAAACAGGCCGTGGTGTGTTGTAGATGGCCTCAACTTGCAGCACAGGACTTGGTGAGGTGGAGGTGGCCTCATCCTGCATCTCAGGCCCTGGTGTGTTGTAGATGGCCTCAGCCAGAGCCAAAGGGCCTGGTGTGGTGTAGGTGGCCTCAGCCAGCAGCACAGGCCCTGGTGTGATTAACATGGCCTCAACCAGCAACACAGGCCCTGGTGTGGTGTAGATGGCCTCAGCCAGAGCCACAGGCACTGGTTTGGTGGAGGTGGCCTCAGCCAAAAGCACACAGGCCCTTTTGTGCTGTAGATGGCCTCAGCCAGAGCCACAGGCCCTGGGGTGGTGTAGATGGCCTCAGCCAGAAGCGGAAGCTCTGGCATGTTGCAGTCAACCTCAGCAATCAGTAAAGGAACTGGTGTGGTGTACATGGCCTTAGCCACCAGCACAGGCCCTGGTGTGATTAACATGGCCTCAACCAGCAACACATGCCCTGGTGTGGTGTAGATGGCCTCAGCCAGCAGCACAGGCCCTGGAGGGGTGTAGATGGCCTCAGTTACCAGCACAGGCTCTGATTTGGTGTAGATGGCCTAAGCCAGAGCCACAGGGCCTGGTGTGGTGTAGATGGCCTCAGCCAGAGCCACAGGCCCTGGAGTGGTGTAGATTGCCTCAGCCAAAGCCAAAGGCCCTGGTGTGGTGTATTTGGCCTCTGCCAGCAGCACAGGCTCTGGTGGGGTGTAGATGGCCTCAGCCATAGCCACAGGCCCTGGTGTGGTGTAGATGGCCTCAGCCACAGCACAGGCCCTGGTGTGATGTAGATGGCCTCAGCCAGAACCACAGGCCCTGGTGTGGTGTAGATGGCCTCAGCCACAGCACAGGCCCTGGTGTGATGTAGATGGCCTCAGACAGAGCCACAGGCCCTGGTGTGGTGTAGATGGCCTCAGCCACAGCACATGCCCTGGTATAATGTAGATGGTCTCAGCCAGAGCCACAGGCCCTGGTGTGGTGTAAGTTGCCTCAGTCAGAAGCACACAGGCCCTGATTTAGCGTAGATGGCCTCAACAAGCAACACAGGCCTGGTGTGGTGTAGATGTCCTCAGACATAGCCACAGGCCCTGGTGTGGTGTAGATGGCCTCAGCCAGAGCCACAGGCCCTGGTGTGGTGTATGTGGCCTCAGCCAGCAGCACAGGCCCTGGTGTGATTAACATGGCCTCAACCAGCAACACAGGCCCTGGTGTGGTGTAGATGGCCTCAGCCAGAGCCACAGGCACTGGTTTGGTGGAGGTGGCCTCAGCCAAAAGCACACAGGCCCTGGTGTGCTGTAGATGGCCTCAGCCAGAGCCACAGGCCCTGGGGTGGTGTAGATGGCCTCAGCCAGAAGCGGAAGCTCTGGCGTGTTGCAGTCAACCTCAGCAATCAGTAAAGGAACTGGTGTGGTGTACATGGCCTTAGCCACCAGCACAGGCCCTGGTGTGATTAACATGGCCTCAACCAGCAACACAGACCCTGGAG
The DNA here is from genome assembly GCF_036321145.2 of Pelmatolapia mariae. Taxonomy (NCBI): domain Eukaryota; kingdom Metazoa; phylum Chordata; class Actinopteri; order Cichliformes; family Cichlidae; genus Pelmatolapia; species Pelmatolapia mariae. The sequence continues at coordinate 8,054,368 of NC_086246.1, forward strand.
GGGTGTAGATGGCCTCAGCCAGCAGCACAGGCCCTGGAGGGGTGTAGATGGCCTCAGCCACCAGCACAGGCTCTGATTTGGTGTAGATGGCCTAAGCCAGAGCCACAGGCCCTGGTGTGGTGTAGATGGCCTCAGCCAGAGCCACAGGCCCTGGTGTGGTGTAGATTGCCTCAGCCAAAGCCAAAGGCCCTGGTGTGGTGTATTTGGCCTCAGCCAGCAGCACAGGCTCTGTTGGGGTGTAGATGACCTCAGCCAGAGCCACAGGCCCTGGTGTGGTGTAAGTTGCCTCAGTCAAAAGCACACAGGCCCTGATGTAGCGTAGATGGCCTCAACAAGCAACACAGGCCTGGTGTGGTGTCGATGTCCTCAGACATAGCCACAGGCCCTGGTGTGGTGTAGATGGCCTCAGCCAGAGCCACAGGCCCTGGTGTGGTGTAGTTGGCATCAACCAGTAGCACAGGCTCTGGTGGGGTGCAGATGGCCTCAGCCAGAGCCACAGGCCCTGGTGTGGTGTAGTTGGCCTCTGCCAGCAGCACAGGATCTGGTGGGGTGTAGATGGCCTCAGAATGAGCCACAGGCCCTGGTTTGGTGGAGGTGGCCTCAGTCAAAAGCACACAGGCCCTGGTGTGGTGTAGCTGGCCTCAGCCAGAAGCACATGCCCATGTGTGTTGTAGGTGGCCAAAGCTAGGAAAACAGGCCGTGGTGTGTTGTAGATGGCCTCAACATGCAGCACAGGCCCTGGTGTGGTGTAGGTGGCCTCAGCCAGCAGCACAGGCCCTGGTGTGATTAACATGGCCTCAACCAGCAACACAGGCCCTGGTGTGGAGTAGATGGCCTCAGCCAGAGCCACAGGCACTGGTTTGGTGGAGGTGGCCTCAGCCAAAAGCACACAGGCCCTGGTGTGCTGTAGATGGCCTTCACCAGAACCACAGGCCCTGGTGTAGTGTAGATGGCCTCAGCCAGAGCCACAGGCCCTGGTGTGGTGTAGATGGCCTCAGCCACAGCACATACCCTGATATAATGTAGATGGCCTCAGACAGAGCCACAGGCCCTGGTGTGGTGTAGATGGCCTCAGCCACAGCACATGCCCTGATATAATGTAGATGGCCTCAGCCAGAGCCACAGGCCCTGTTGTGGTGTAAGTTGCCTCAGTCAAAAGCACACAGGTCCTGATGTAGCGTAGATGGCCTCAACAAGCAACACAGGCCTGGTGTGGTGTAGATGTCCACAGACATACCCACAGGCCCTGGTGTGGTCTAGATGGCCTCAGCCAGAGCCACAGGCCCTGGTGTGGTGTAGTTGGCCTCAACCAGCAGCACAGGCTCTGGTGGGGTGCAGATGGCCTCAGCCAGAGCCACAGGCCCTGGTGTGGTGTAGTTGGCCTCAACCAGCAGCACAGGCCCTGGTGTGATTAACATGGCCTCAACCAGCAACACAGGCCCTGGTGTGGTGTAGATGGCCTCAGCCAGAGCCACAGGCACTGGTTTGGTGGAGGTGGCCTCAGCCAAAAGCACACAGGCCCTGGTGTGCTGTAGATGGCCTCAGCCAGAGCCACAGGCCCTGGGGTGGTGTAGATGGCCTCAGCCAGAAGCGGAAGCTCTGGCGTGTTGCAGTCAACCTCAGCAATCAGTAAAGGAACTGGTGTGGTGTACATGGCCTTAGCCAGCAGCACAGGCCATGGTGTGATTAACATGGCCTCAACCAGCAACACAGGCCCTGGAGGGGTGTAGATGGCCTCAGCCAGCAGCACAGGACCTGGAGGGGTGTAGATGGCCTCAGTTACGAGCACAGGCTCTGATTTGGTGTAGATGGCCTAAGCCAGAGCCACAGGCCCTGGTGTGGTGTAGATGGCCTCAGCCAGAGCCACAGGCCCTGGTGTGATTAACATGGCCTCAACCAGCAACACAGGCCCTGGTGTGGTGTAGATGGCCTGAGCCAGAGCCAGAGGCACTGGTTAGGTGGAGGTGACCTCAGCCAAAAGCACACAGGCCCTGGTGTGCTGTAGATGGCCTCAGCCAGAGCCACAGGCCCTGCGGTGGTGTAGATGGCCTCAGCCAGAAGCGGAAGCTCTGGCGTGTTGCAGTCAACCTCAGCAATCAGAAAAGGAAATGGTGTGGTGTAGATGGCCTTAGCCACCAGCACAGGCCCTGGTGTGATTAACATGGCCTCAACCAGCAACACAGGCCCTGGTGTGGTGTAGATGGCCTCAGCCAGCAGCACAGGCCCTGGAGGGGTGTAGTTGGCCTCAGCCAGCAGCACAGGCCCTGGAGGGGTGTAGATGTTCTCAGCCAGAGCCACAGGCCCTGGTGTGGTGTGTTGTAGATGGCCTCAAACAGAGCCACATTCCCTGGTGTGATTAACCTGGCCTCAACCAGCGACACAGCCCCTGATGTGGTGTAGTTGGCGAAAGTCATGAGCACAGGCCCTGGTGGGGTGTTGTGGATGGCCTGAGATAGCAGCACAGGACTTGGTGAGGTGGAGTTGGCCTCATCTTGCAACTCAGGACCTGGTGTGCTGTAGATGGCCTCAACCAGAGCCACAGGCCCTGGTATGGTGTAGATTGCCTCACCCAGAGCCACAGGCCCTTGTGTGGTGTACTTAGCCTCAGCCAGCAGCACAGGCTGTGGTGTGGTGTGCTGTAGTTGGCCTTAGCCACCAGCACAGGCTCTGGTTTGGTGTAGGTGGCCTCAGCCAGAAGCATAAGACCTGGTGTGTTGCAATCATCCTCAACCAGCAGTAAAGGAACTGGTGTGGGTTATGTGGCCTCAGCCAGAGCCACAGGCACTGGTTTGGGGGAGGTGGCCTCAGCCACAGCACAGGCCCTGGTGTGATGTAGATGGCCTCAGACAGAGCCACAGGCCCTGGTGTGGTGTAGATGGCCTCAGCCACAGCACAGGCCCTGGTGTGATGTAGATGGCCTCAGACAGAGCCACAGGCCCTGGTGTGGTGTAGATGGCCTCAGCCACAGCACATGCCCTGATATAATGTAGATGGCCTCAGCCAGACTCACAGGCCCTGGTGTGGTGTAAGTTGCCTCAGTCAAAAGCACACAGGCCCTGATGTTGCGTAGATGTCCTCAACAAGCAACACAGGCCTGGTGTGTGTAGATGTCCTCAGACATAGCCACAGGCCCTGGTGTGGTGTAGATGGCCTCAGCCAGAGCCACAGGCCCTGGTGTGGTGTAGTTGGCCTCAACCAGCAGCACAGGCTCTGGTGGGGTGCAGATGGCCTCAGCCAGAGCCACAGGCCCTGGTGTGGTGTAGTTGGCCTCAGCCAGCAGCACAGGATCTGGTGGGGTGTAGATGGCCTCAGAAAGAGCCACAGGCCCTGGTTTGGTGGAGGTGGCCTCAACCAAAGCACACAGGCCCTGATGTGGTGTAAGTTGCCTCAGTCAAAAGCACACAGGCCCTGGTGTAGTGTAGCTGGCCTCAGCCAGAAGCACATGCCCATGTGTGTTGTAGGTGGCCAAAGCTAGGAAAACAGGCCGTGGTGTGTTGTAGATGGCCTCAACTTGCAGCACAGGACTTGGAGAGGTGGAGGTGGCCTCATCCTGCATCTCAGGCCCTGGTGTGCTGTAGATGGCCTCAGCCAGAGCCAAAGGCCCTGGTGTGGTGTAGGTGGCCTCAGCCAGAAGCGGAAGCTCTGGCGTGTTGCAGTCAACCTCAGCAATTAGTAAAGGAACTGGTGTGGTGTACATGGCCTTAGCCACCAGCACAGGCCCTGGTGTGATTAACATGGCCTCAACCAGCAACACAGGCCCTGGAGGGGTGTAGATGGCCTCAGCCAGCAGCACAGGCCCTGGAGGGGTGTAGATGGCCTCAGTTACGAGCACAGGCTCTGATTTGGTGTAGATGGCCTAAGCCAGAGCCACAGGCCATGGTGTGGTGTAGATGGCCTCAGCCAGCAGCACATGCCCATGTGTGTTGTAGGTGGCCAAAGCTAGGAAAACTGGCCGTGGTGTGTTGTAGATGACCTCAGACAGCAGCACAGGCCCTGGTGTGATTAACATGGCCTCAACCAGCAACACAGGCCCTGGTGTGGTGTAGATGGCCTCAGCCAGCAGCACAGGCCCTGGTGTGGTGTAGGTGGCCTCAGCAAGAGCCACAGGCACTGGTTTGGTGGACATGGCCTCAGCCAAAAGCACACAGGCCCTGGTGTGGTGTAGATGGCCTCAGCCAGCAGCACAGGCCCTGGTGTGATTAACATGGCCTCAGCCAGTAACACAGGCCCTGGTGTGGTGTAGATGGCCTCTGCCAGAGCCACAGGCACTGGTGTGGTGTAGGTGGCCTCAGCCAAAATCACTCAGCCAGCAGCACAGGCCCTGGTGTGATTAACATGGCCTCAACCAGAAACACAGGCCCTGATGTGGTGTAGATGGCCTCAGCCAGCAGCACAGGCCCTGGTGTGATTAACATGGCCTCAACCAGCAACACAGGACCTGGTGTGGTGTATATGGCCTCAGCCAGAGCCACAGGCCCTGGTGTGGTGTAGATGGCCTCATCCAGAGCCACAAGCCCTGGTGTGGTGTAGTTGGCCTCAGCCAGAGCCACAGGCCCTGGGGTGGTGTAGATGGCCTCAGCCAGAAGCGGAAGCTCTGGCGTGTTGCAGTCAACCTCAGCAATCAGTAAAGGAACTGGTGTAGTGTAGATGGCCTTAGCCACCAGCACAGGCCCTGGTTTGGTGGAGGTGGCCTCAAACAGAAGCTCAAGCCCTGGTGTGTTGCAGTAAACCTCAGCCAGCAGCACAGGACCTGGTGTGGTGTAGCTGGCCTCAGCGAGAAGCACATGCCCATGTGTGTTGTAGGTGGCCAAAGCTAGGAAATCAGGCTGTGGTGTGTTGTACATGGCCTCAACTTGCAGCACAGGAGTTGCTGAGGTGGAGGCGGCCTCATCCTGCAACTCAGGTCCTGGTGTGCTGTAGATGGCCTCAGCGAGAGCCACAGGCCCTGGTGTGGTGTAGGTGGCATCAGCCAAAAGCACACAGGCCCTGATGTGGTGTAGATGGCCTCAGCCAGCAGCACAGGCCCTGGCGTGATTAACATGGCCTCTACCAGCAACACAGGCCCTGGTGTGGTGTAGATGGCCTCAGCCAGAGCCACAGGCACTGGTTAGGTGGAGGTGGCCTCAGCCAAAAGCACACAGGCCCTGGTGTGCTGTAGATAGCCTCAGCCAGAGCCACAGGCCCTGGGGTTGTGTAGATGGCCTCAGCCAGAATCGGAAGCTCTGGCGTGTTGCAGTCAACCTCAGCAATCAGTAAAGGAACTGGTGTGGTGTAGATGGCCTTAGCCACCAGCACAGGCCCTGGTGTGATTAACATGGCCTCAACCAGCAACACAGGCCCTGGTTTGGTGTAGATTGCCTCAGCCAGCAGCACAGGCCCTGGAGGGGTGTAGATGGCCTCAGCCAGAAGCACAGGCCCGGAAGGGGTGTAGATGGCCTCAGCCAGAGCCACAGGCCCTGGTGTGGTGTGGTGTAGATGACCTCAACCAGAGCCACATTCCCTGGTGTGATTAACCTGGCCTCAACCAGCGACACAGGCCCTGGTGTAGTGTAGATGTCCTCAGCCAGCAGCACAGGCCCTTGTGTGGTGTAAGTTTCCTCAGTCAAAAGCACACAGGCCCTGATTTGGTGTAGTTGGCCAAAGTCATGAGCACAGGCCCTGGTGGGGTGTTGTAGATGGCCTGAGCTAGCAGCACAGGACTTGGTGAGGTGGAGGTGGCCTCATCCTGCAACTCAGGACCTGGTGTGCTGTAGATGGCCTCAACCAGAGCCACAGGCCCTGGTATGGTGTAGATTGCCTCACCCAGAGCCACAGGCCCTTGTGTGGTGTAGTTGGCCTCAGACAGCAGCACAAGCTGTGGTGTGGTGTGCTGTAGTTGGCCTTAGCCACCAGCACAGGCTCTGGTTTGGTGTAGGTGGCCTCAGCCAGAAGCATAAGAGCTGGTGTGTTGCAATCATCCTCAACCAGCAGTAAAGGAACTGGTGTGGGTTAGGTGGCCTCAGCCAGAGCCACAGGCACTGGTTTGGTGGAGGTGGCCTCAGCCAAAAGCACACAGGCCCTGATGTGGTGTAGATGGCCTCAGCCAGCAGCACAGGCCCTGGTGTGATTAACATGGCCTCAACCAGCAACACAGGCCCTGATGTGGTGTAGATGGCCTCAGCAAGAGCCACAGGCACTGGTTTGGTGGACATGGCCTCAGCCAAAAGCACACAGGCCCTGATGTGGTGTAGATGGCCTCAGCCAGCAGCACAGGCCCTGGTGTGATTAACATGGCCTCAACCAGCAACACAGGCCCTGGTGGGGTGTAGTTGGCCTCAGCCAGAGCCACAGGCACTGGTTTGGTGTAGGTGGCCTCAGCCAAAAGCACTCAGCCAGCAGCACAGGCCCTTGTTTGATTAACATGGCCTCAACCAGCAACACAGGCCCTGATGTGGTGTAGATGGGCTCAGCAAGAGCCACAGGCACTGGTTTGGTGGACATGGCCTCAGCCAAAAGCACACAGGCCCTGATGTGGTGTAGATGGCCTCAGGCAGCAGCACAAGCCCTGGTGTGATTAACATGGCCTCAACCAGCAACACAGGCCCTGGTGGGGTGTAGATGGCCTCAGCCAGATCCACAGACAGTGGTTTGGTGTAGGTGGCCTCAGCCAAAAGCACTCAGCCAGCAGCACAGGCCCTTGTGTGAATAACATGGCCTCAACCAGCAACACAGGACCTGGTGTGGTGTATATGGCCTCAGCCAGAGCCACAGGCCCTGGTGTGGTGTAGATGGCCTCATCCAGAGCCACAGGCTCTGGTGTGGTGTAGTTGGCCTCAGCCAGAGCCAAACGCCCTGGGGTGGTGTAGATGGCCTCAGCCAGAAGCGGAAGCTCTGGCGTGTTGCAATCAACCTCAGCAATCAGTAAAAGAACTGGTGTGGTGTAGATGGCCTTAGCCACCAGCACAGGCCCTGGTGTGATTAACATGGCCTCAACCAGCAACACAGGCCCTGGTGTGGTGTAGACGGCCTCAGCCAGCAGCACAGGCCCTCGAGGGGTGTAGATGGCCTCAGCCAGAGCCACAGGCCCTGGTGTGGTGTGGTGTAGATGGCCTCAACCAGAGCCACATTCCCTGGTGTGATTAACCTGGCCTCAACCAGCGACACAGGCCCTGGTGTAGTGTAGATGGCCTCAGCCAGCACCACAGGCCCTTGTGTGGTGTAGTTGGCCTCAGCCAGAGCCACAGGCCCTGGGGTGGTGTAGAGGGCCTCAGCCAGAAGCGTAAGCTCTGGCGTGTTGCAGTCAACCTCAGCAATCAGTAAAGGAACTGGTGTGGTGTAGATGGCCTTAGCCACCAGCACAGGCCCTGGTTTGGTGGAGGTAGCCTCAGCCAGAAGCGCAAGCCCTGGTGTGTTGCAGTCAACCTCAGCCAGAGCCACTGGCCCTGGTGCGGTGTAGATTGCATCAGCCAGAGCCCGAGGCCCTGGTGTGGTGTAGATTGCCTCAGCCAAAGCCACAGGCCCTTGTGTGGTGTAGATGGCCTCAGCCAGAGCCACAGGCCCTGGTGTGGTGTAGTTGGCCTAACCCAGCAGAACAGGCCCTGGTGTGATGTAGATGGCCTCAGACAGAGCCACAGGCCCTGGTGTGGTGTAGTTGGCCTCAGCCAGCAGCACAGGCACTGGTGGGGTGTAGATGGCCCCAGCAAGAGCCACAGGCACTGTTGTGGTGTTGTTGGCCTTAGCCAGCATAACAGGCCCTGGTTTGGTGGAGGTGGCCAAAGCAAGGAGCACAGGCCGTGGTGTGGTGTAGATGGCCTCAGCCACCAGCACAAGCTCTGATTTGGTGTAGATGGCCTAAGCCAGTGCCACAGGCCCTGGTGTGGTGTAGATTGCCTCAGCCAAAGCCAAAGGCCCTGGTGTGGTGTATTTGGCCTCAGCCAGCAGCACAGGCTCTGGTGGGGTGTAGATGGCCTCAGCCAGAGCCACAGGCCCTGGTGTGGTGTAAATTGCCGCAGTCAAAAGCACACAGGCCCTGATGTAGCGTAGATGGACTCAACAAGCAACACAGGCCTGGTGTGGTGTAGATGGCCTCAGACATAGCCACAGGCCCTGGTGGGGTGCAGATGGCCTCAGCCAGAGCCACAGGCCCTGGTGTGGTGTAGTTGGCCTCAACCAGCAGCACAGGCTCTGGTGGGGTGCAGATGGCCTCAGCCAGAGCCACAGGCCCTGGTGTGGTGTAGTTGGCCTCAGCCAGCAGCACAGGATCTGGTGGGGTGTAAATGGCCTCAGAAAGAGCCACAGGCCCTGGTTTGGTGGAGGTGGCCTCAGCCAACAGCACACAGGCCCTGATGTGGTGTAAGTTGCCTCAGTCAAAAGCACACAGGCCCTGGTGTGGTGTAGCTGGCCTCAGCCAGAAGCACATGCCCATGTGTGTTGTAGGTGGCCAAAGCTAGGAAAACAGGTCGTGGTGTGTTGTAGATGGCCTCAACTTGCAGCACAGGAATTGGTGAGGTGGAGGTGGCCTCATCCTGCATCTCAGGCCCTGGTGTGCTGTAGATGGCCTCAGCCAGAGCCACAGGCCCTGGTGTGGTGTAGGTGGCCTCAGCCAGCAGCACAGGCCCTGGTGTGATTAACATGGCCTCAACCAGCAACACAGGCCCTGGTGTGGTGTAGGTGGCCTCAGTCAGAGCCACAGGCACTGGTTTGGTGGAGGTGGCCTCAGCCAAAAGCACACAGGCCCTGGTGTGCTGTAGATGGCCTCAGCCAGAAGCGGAAGCTCTGGCATGTTGCAGTCAACCTCAGCAATCAGTAAAGGAACTGGTGTGGTGTAGATGGCCTTAGCCAGCAGCACAGGCCCTGGTGTGATTAGCATTGCCTCAACCAGCAACACAGGCCCTGGAGGGGTGTAGATGGCCTCAGCCAGCAGCACAGGCCCTGGAGGGGTGTAGATGGCCTCAGCCACCAGCACAGGCTCTGATTTGGTGTAGATGGCCTAAGCCAGAGCCACAGGCCCTGGTGTGGTGTAGATGGCCTCAGCCAGAGCCACAGGCCCTGGTGTGGTGTAGATGGCCTCAGCCAGAGCCACAGGCCCTGGTGTGGTGTAGATTGCCTCAGCCAAAGCCAAAGGCCCTGGTGTAGTGTATTTGGCCTCAGCCAGCAGCACAGGCTCTGGTGGGGTGTAGATGGCCTCAGCCAGAGCCACAGGCCCTGGTGTGGTGTAAGTTGCCTCAGTCAAAAGCACACAGGCCCTGATGTAGTGTAGATGGCCTCAACAAGCAACACAGGCCTGGTGTGGTGTAGATGTCCTCAGACATAGCCACAGGCCCTGGTGGGGTGTAGATGGCCTCAGCCAGAGCCACAGGCCCTGGTGTTGTGTAGTTGGCCTCAACCAGCAGCACAGGCTCTGGTGGGGTGCAGATGGCCTCAGGCAGAGCCACAGGCCCTGGTGTGGTGTAGTTGGCCTCAGCCAGCAGCACAGGATCTGGTTTGGTGTAGATGGCCTCAGCCAGCAGCACAGGCCCTGGTGGGGTGTAGATGGCCTCAGCCAGAGCCACAGGCCCTGGTGTGGTGTGGTGTAGATGGCCTCAACCAGAGCCACAGGCCCTGGTTTTATTAACGTGGCCTCAACCAGCGATACAGGCCCTGGTGTAGTGTAGATGGCCTCAGCCAGCAGCACAGGCCCTTGTGTGGTGTAAGTTTCCTCAGTCAAAAGCACACAGGCCCTGATGTGGTGTAGTTGGCCAAAGGCATGAGCACAGGCCCTGGTGGGGTGTTGTAGATGGCCTTAGCTAGCAGCACAGGACTTGGTGAGGTGGAGGTGGCCTCATCCTGCAACTCAGGCCCTGGTGTGCTGTAGATGGCCTCAGCCAGAGCCACAGGCACTGGTTTGGTGGACATGGCCTCAGCCAAAAGCACACAGGCCCTGATGTTGTGTAGATGGCCTCAGCCAGCAGCACAGGCCCTGGTGTGATTAACACGGCCTCAACCAGCAACACAGGCCCTGGTGGGGTGTAGATGGCCTGAGCCAGAGCCACAGGCCCTGGTGTGGTGTAAGTTGCCTCAGTCAAAAGCACACAGGCCCTGGTGTGATTAACACGGCCTCATCCAGCAACACAGGCCTGGTGTGGTATAGATGTCCTTAGACATAGCCACAGGCCCTGGTGGGGTGTAGATGGCCTCAGCCAGCAGCACAGGCCCTGGTGTGGTGTATTTGGCCTCAACCAGCAGCACAGGCTCTGGTGGGGTGCAGATGGCCTCAGCCAGAGCCACAGGCCCTGGTGTGGTGTAGTTTGCCTCAGCCAGCAGCACAGGATCTGGTGGGGTGTAAATGGCCTCAGAAAGAGCCACAGGCCCTGGTTTGGTGGAGGTGGCCTCAGCCAACAGCACACAGGCCCTGATGTGGTGTAAGTTGCCTCAGTCAAAAGCACACAGGGCCTGGTGTGGTGTAGCTGGCCTCAGCCAGAAGCACATGCCCATGTGTGTTGTAGGTGGCCAAAGCTAGGAAAACAGGCCGTGGTGTGTTGTAGATGGCCTCAACTTGCAGCACAGGTCTTGGTGAGGTGGAGGTGGCCTCATCCTGCATCTCAGGCCCTGGTGTGCTATAGATGGTGTTACGGGTTCGAAATTGAGGACGAAAGTAAAACAATGATAGTCCAGAAGAGGTCGGTCAAACAATTGATTTTAATGAATGCACGCAGCGTGGAGAGGTGCAAACTGCAAAACATCAGTTGTACATCTCTACCCAAAATACACTCTAGATTGCTTTTATAACATCAGTTTATTGTAACGCCCCTTCTTGCGTTTAGAAGCACATAATTTGCATGTACAAAACATCCATGTATTTTAAGAGATAACTGCAGACACAGAAGTTCCCCATCCATCCAAATATGGTGATGATCTCAGGCCTTTGAGGTCCCCATGGACTGGATATCCTTTCGTCACCTGTAACTAAGCAAACTCAAATACCACAAGAAGCTGAATACATTCAGGCCTTTGCTCAGCTACTATTTTACTGTAACCATATACTCAGGCTCTGAGTTATGATATATATATATTAACTCAATCATTTTAAAGTAGTTATAACCGCACCTGTAATAAACATGTTAATATTTGATTATGATAACCCCTATAATATAACTTATAACATAATGCCAGCAGCTTCAATAAACACTTTGATGAAATGATAATTAATGTAATGTTAAGGATGCTGGTTATATACAGTTCAGCAGTGACCTAATTTCTTTAAATATTACAATTCCCTCTCTTGATGTCTCTCCAGAGACATCACCACACCATTTCCTTGGGTCACTCCTCGACCCACTCTGTCACCTCTAGCTCAGCAAATCAGAAAACCACCTCATGTCCTCTAGGTGGTCCAGTAATAAAACACCAGCTCCCGCTTGAAAACACTTCATGCTTAAGTGGTCTCTGCTCCTTTTCTGGGTCCCTCTCTAGTGGAAATCTTCTCCTGTAAGGGATAAAACAAACAGCCTCTCTCTGCTACACCTTACTAACCTACTGTGTTCATCTAAGGTTCCTGTCATTATTCAAAGTTGGTTCACAACATCATGTTCTGGGCTCTATCCATTATATTAACTTTACCTAATCTCAATACTCTTTATGTGTGTGAGCAACGCTTTTAGTTCTATTAAAAAACACCCCGGGTAAAATATACACCAGCCCTATGTCAGCCTAAATGTCCGCTAGAAAACACACTTCAAAATTTTCTATCATCATTTACTCCTCTTTTGGCCTCAAGCATATACATAACATGCAAAAGTTACTGTTCATACCAGTTTAGACAAGTTTCCATTATCTACAACATTTTGTTTCACCCGACTCAGTAGTTGCTAAGCAGAAACAAAGCAACATGTGGTCCACCTTTACCCTACAAAATAAATCCATGTCATGTTTGTGTCTGTAAGCATGTTTTGCATTCATTCATTACACTCCACGCCATTCCTGCAAGTTAGGAGCTGTAAATTTAAAAGCTACATAAAGTCCAGGCCTTCGGCCTGGCCTATATTTAAATCATGTGTGTTTGTAAGCGTGCATGCAATTATCCTGCTATATTCTCATCTTCCCTCAACATGTATCACCTGGACACTCTCACCAGTGAAGCTTAAACCCTTTTGGACGGAACATCAACTCTAAACAAGCACAGTTATGCATTGTGTCTGAAATGAGCTCAACCTGTAAATAGAGACATCCCTGTTATGACCAACATATTCAATACTATTAAAATTATACTGTACAACCTGTTATTAATGCAGTCATCATAAGGCACATTATATAGTAGCAATAAAAATCTCTAAATCCCCAATCCCAACAGGTCCTGTTTTTAAATCTTCCCTGACTTTCCCTTCAAGTTCTGCTTTCTTAGTACAATAATTAGGTCCTCCTAATCCCATTACATCTGCCATATTGATTCCTTCATGTGTAAGTGTCAGATTTCGAGCATCTAAAACTTTACTCAGTCTCTGTTGTGCTAATGATGTCATAATTAAAACCTGCAAATTCACATAAGCCACCACACTATGTGTAGTCAGAACTTTTAGTGAGTGTTCTCTCCCTACATGTGCTGTTTCCTATATTATTTTGGCAACCCCTGCTGCATGCTGTGCGCATTTAGGGTGCCTTGCTTCTGTTGGGCTCAACCTTATGTTAACCTACATAAGTACCTGTCTTAAGAGCGACCTCTGCACAGCTCAGACGCCAGTTGCAAGAGCTCTCTAACATTAGAATCATCAGCTGTGACTTATATAGTGTTATTTCGGTACTTTATACTTCACACAGTTTTGAACGTTGTTTATATGGGGAGTTCCTCTTTTGTGTCTATATTTATTAATATGCCTTGTGCACTAAAACTTCCTGTTTTTCAGTCTGGCTGAGCACTTGTTTGTGAGTAAAAGGTGGCCTTGCTCTACAAGCCAGCCTTCATTATTAAAGTACATAAAACAACATAATGAGCCCATACACCTTAAAATATTTCATATATACAAATAAAAACCCAACAATCTTGTGACCCCCTACTGAGCAAGCACCTTGGCAACAGTGTGAAGGAAAAACTCCCTTTTAACAGGAAGAAACCTCCGGCAGAACCATGCTCAGGTACGGGCAGCCATCTGCTGCAACCGCTTGGCGTCAGCTAACAGAGACTTTTGAAGAGAAATACTTAATATTTAATAATCCACATTTCACTATTTTATTCTTCGGTTCAAATTTTTATTCTGTATTGTTCTTTATTTGTTATTATTTATGTTTAGATTGTTTATTGCTAGTCTTGGTTTGTTGTTGTCTGTTTGGGAGCTGACATAGTCTCTATGGATAAGCGTCTTTTGGTGGGGTAGCATCAGGAGAGAAGCTCCAGAGAGGCATCTTCCATGTTTAACACTAAAATATAACAAAAGAGATCTCCTCAACGTGTTGTATATTTTTAATATTTCCTTATTATTTTGTCATAAAATAAATCAACCAAATAACTTAAGCTGTGTGACAGCACCTTGCGTTTACGCCGGGCTGTGAACTGCCCTGAAGCTACACCCCCTTTTACCCCATTTAATTTCTCAATCTTACTTTAAACTATTCCTGACCTTCTCCTTCTCTCATCTGATCATCTCAAGTACGTCCTGTACCAAATTTGCTTCCTCTTTTCAAGTCCCACATTTAATTACAAGCTCTAATACATTTGCCCTATATGGCTATTCCGACGTGTTTCCTGTCAACTTAACAGAGTTATTTTCAAAACTCAGAGCTGAGGTTCCCCTTTCCTAAGTCTGTATGTTCTACAAGAGAGCAAGTCGGTAAACAAGTTTATCATCACAAAGGTTGTTATGTAAAGGTCACGTAGACATTTGCTTAGTAACCCTAAAAGAGCACATTTCATGTAGCAAATCACATATATACAATTTTCCTTTAACATATCTGTATGTGCACGCCTAAATTATAACCTCTTATTCTAGAAATCAAAAATAACCTGAAAATAACACTTTCTGCCTCAGTTTTACCATACCTAAATTATCAAAAACCCCGAACGTCATCAAGTAATCCTAAAACCCATTTCAACTTAAACATTAAATCCTCAGCCAGACCCACAGTCCCTGGTGTGGTGTAGGTGGCCTCAGCCAGCAGCACAGGCGCTGGTGTGATTAACATGGCCTCAACCAGCAACACAGGCCCTGGTGTGGTGTAGATGGCCTCAGCCAGAGCCACAGGCACTGGTTTGGTGGAGGTGGCCTCAGCCAAAAGCACACAAGCCCTGGTGTGCTGTAGATGGCCTCAGCCAGAGCCACAGGACCTGGGGTGGTGTAGATGGCCTCAGCCAGAAGCGGAAGCTCTGGCATGTTGCAGCCAACCTCAGCAATAAGTAAAGGAACTGGTGTGGTGTAGATGGCCTTAGCCAGCAGCACAGGCCCTGGTGTGATTAACATGGCCTCAACCAGCAACACAGGCCCTGGTGTGGTGTAGATGGCCTCAGCCAGCAGCACAGGCCCTGGTGGGGTGTAGATGGCCTCAGCCAGCAGCACAGGCCCTGGAGGGGTGTAGATGGCCTCAGCAACCAGCACACGCTCTGATTTGGTGTAGATGGCCTAAGCCAGAGCCACAGGCCCTGGTGTGGTGTAGATGGCCTCAGCCAGAGCCACAGGCCCTGGTGTGGTGTAGATTGCCTCAGCCAAAGCCAAAGGCCCTGCTGTGGTGTGTTTGGCCTCAGCCAGCAGCACAGGCTCTGGTGGGGTGTAGATGGCCTCAGCCAGAGCCACAGGCACTGGTGTGGTGTAAGTTGCCTCAGTCAAAAGCACACAGGCCCTGATGTAGTGTAGATGTCCTCAACAAGCAACACAGGCCTGGTGTGGTGTAGATGTCCTCAGACATAGCCACAGGCCCTGGTGGGGTGTAGATGGCCTCAGCCAGAGCAACAGGCCCTGGTGTGGTGTAGTTGGACTCAACCAGCAGCACAGGCTCTGGTGGGGTGCAGATGGCCTCAGCAAGAGCCACAGGCCCTGGTGTGGTGTAGTTGGCCTCAGCGAGCAGCACAGGATCTGGTGGGATGTAGATGGCCTCAGCCAGCAGCACAGGCCGTGGAGGGGTGTAGATCGCCTCAGCCAGAGCCACAGGCCCTGGTGTGGTGTGGTGTAGCTGGCCTCAGCCAGCAGCACATGCCCATGTGTGTTGTAGGTGGCCAAAGCTAGGAAAACAGGCCGTGGTGTGTTGTAGATGGCCTCAGACAGCAGCACAGGCCCTGGTGTGATTAACATGGCCTCAACCAGCAACACAGGCCCTGGTGTGGTGTAAATGGCCTCAGCCAGCAGCACAGGCCCTGGTGTGATTAACATGGCCTCAACCTGCAACACAGGCCCTGATGTGGTGTAGATGGCCTCAGCCAGAGCCACAGGAACTGGTTTGGTGGACGTGGCCTCAGCCAACAGCACACAGGCCCTGATGTGGTGTAGATGGCCTCAGCCAGCAGCACAGGCCCTGGTGTGATTAACATGGCCTCAACCAGCAACACAGGCCCTGGTGGGGTGTAGATGGCCTCAGCCAGAGCCACAGGCACTGGTTTGGTGTAGGTGGCCTCTGCCAAAAGCACTCAGCCAGCAGCACAGGCCCTAGTGTGATTAACATGGCCTCAACCAGCAACACAGGACCTGGTGTGGTGTAGATGGCCTCAGCCAGAGCCACAGGCCCTGGTGTGGTGTAGATGGCCTCATCCAGAGCCACAGGCCTGGTGTGCTGTAGTTTGCCTCAGCCTGAGCCACAGGCCCTGGGGTGGTGTAGATGGCCTCAGCCAGAAGCGGAAGCTCTGGCGTGTTGCAGTCAACCTCAGCATTCAGTAAAGGAACTGTTGTGGTGTATATGGCCTTAGCCACCAGCACAGGCCCTGGTTTGGTGTAGGTGGCCTCAGCCAGAAGCGCAAGCCCTGGTGTGTTGCAGTCAACCTCAGCCAGAGCCACTGGCCCTGGTGTGGTGTAGATTGCATCAGCCAGAGCCACAGGCCCTGGTGTGGTGTAGATTGCCTCAGCCAAAGCCACAGGCCCTTGTGTGGTGTAGATGGCCTCAGCCAGAGCCACAGGCCCTGGTGTGGTGTAGATGGCCTCAGCCACAGCCAAAGGCCCTGGTGTGATGTAGATGGCCCCAGACAGAGCCACAGGCCCTGGTGTGGTGTAGATGGCCTCAGCCACAGCACAGGCCCTGGTGTGCTGTGGATGGCCTCAGCCAGAGCCACAGGCCCTGGTGTCGTGTAGGTGGCCTCAGCCACAGCACAGGCCCTGGTGTGATGTAGATGGCCTCAGACAGAGCCACAGGCCCTGGTGTGGTGTAGATGGCCACAGCCACAGCACATGCCCTGGTATAATGTAGATGGTCTCAGCCAGAGCTACAGGCCCAGGTGTGGTGTAAGTTGCCTCAGTCAAAAGCACACAGGCCCTGATGTAGCGTAGATGGCCTCAACAAGCAACACAGGCCTGGTGTGGTGTAGATGTCCTCAGACATAGCCACAGGCCCTGGTGTGGTGTAGATGGCCTCAGCCAGAGCCACAGGCCCTGGTGTGGTGTAGTTGGCCTCAACCAGCAGCACAGGCTCTGGTGGGGTGCAGATGGCCTCAGCCAGAGCCACAGGCCCTGGTGTGGTGTAGTTGGCCTCACCCAGCAGCACAGGATCTGGTGGGGTGTAGATGGCCTCAGAAAGAGCCACGGGCCCTGGTTTGGTGGAGGTAGCCTCAACCAAAAGCACACAGGCCCTGATGTGGTGTAAGTTGCCTCAGTCAAAAGCACACAGGCCCTGGTGTGGTGTAGCTGGCCTCAGCCAGAAGCACATGCCCATGTGTGTTGTAGGTGGCCGAAGCTAGGAAAACAGGCCGTGGTGTGTTGTAGATGGCCTCAACTTGCAGCACAGGACTTGGTGAGGTGGAGGTGGCCTCATCCTGCATCTCAGGCCCTGGTGTGCTGTAGATGGCCTCAGCCAGAGCCACAGGCCCTGGTGTGGTGTAGGTGGCCTCAGCCAGCAGCACAGGCCCTGGTGTGATTAACATGGCCTCAACCAGCAACACAGGCCCTGGTGTGGTGTAGATGGCCTCAGCCAGAGCCACAGGCACTGGTTTGGTGGAGATGGCCTCAGCCAAAAGCACACAGGCCCTGGTGTGCTGTAGATGGCCTCAGCCACAGCCACAGGCCCTGGGGTGGTGTAGATGGCCTCAGCCAGAAGCGGAAGCTCTGGCGTGTTGCAGTCAACCTCAGCAATCAGTAAAGGAACTGGTGTGGTGTACATGGCCTTAGCCACCAGCACAGGCCCTGGTGTGATTAACATGGCCTCAACCAGCAACACAGGCCCTGGAGGGGTGTAGATGGCCTCAGCCAGCAGCACAGGCCCTGGAGGGGTGTAGATGGCCTCAGCCACCAGCACAGGCTCTGATTTGGTGTAGATGGCCTAAGCCAGAGCCACAGGCCCTGGTGTGGTGTAGATGGCCTCAGCCAGAGCCACAGGCCCTGGTGTGGTGTAGATTGCCTCAGCCAAAGCCAAAGGCCCTGGTGTGGTGTATTTGGCCTCAGCCAGCAGCACAGGCTCTGGTGGGGTGTAGATGGCCTCAGCCAAAGCCACAGGCCCTGGTGTGGTGTAAGTTGCCTCAGTCAAAAGCACACAGGCCCTGATGTAGTGTAGATGGCCTCAACAAGCAACACAGGCCTGGTGTGGTGTAGATGTCCTCAGACATAGTCACAGGCCCTGGTGGGGTGTAGATGGCCTCAGCCAAAGCCACAGGCCCTGGTGTGGTGTAGTTGGCCTCAACCAGCAGCACCGGCTCTGGTGGGGTGCAGATGGCCTCAGCCAGAGCCACAGGCCCTGGTGTGGTGTAGTTGGCCTCAGCCAGCAGCACAGGATCTGGTGGGGTGTAGATCGCCTCAGAATGAGCCACAGGCCATGGTTTGGTGGAGGTGGCCTCAGTCAAAAGCACACAGGCCCTGGTGTGGTGTAGCTGGCCTCAGCCAGAAGCTCATGCCCATGTGTGTTGTAGGTGGCCAAAGCTAGGAAAACAGGCCGTGGTGTGTTGTAGATGGCCTCAACTTGCAGCACAGGACTTGGTGAGGTGGAGGTGGCCTCATCCTGCATCTCAGGCCCTGGTGTGCTGTAGATGGCCTCAGCCAGAGCCACAGGCCCTGGTGTGGTGTAGGTGGCCTCAGCCAGCAGCACACAGGCCCTGATGTGGTGTAAGTTGCCTCAGTCAAAAGAACACAGGCCCTGGTGTGGTGTAGCTGGCCTCAGCCAGCAGCACATGCCCATGTGTGTTGTAGGTGGCCAAAGCTAGGAAAACAGGCCGTGGTGTGTTGTAGATGGCCTCAGACAGCAGCACAGGCCCTGGTGTGATTAACATGGCCTAAACCAGCAACACAGGCCCTGGTGTGGTGTAAATGGCCTCAGCCAGCAGCACAGGCTCTGGTGTGATTAACATGGCCTCAACCTGCAACACAGGCCCTGATGTGGTGTAGATGGCCTCAGCCAGAGCCACAGGAACTGGTTTGGTGGACGTGGCCTCAGCCAACAGCACACAGGCCCTGATGTGGTGTAAATGGCCTCAGCCAGCAGCACAGGCCCTGGTGTGATTAACATGGCGTCAACCAGCAACACAGGCCCTGGTGGGGTGTAGATGGCCTCAGCCAGAGCCACAGGCACTGGTTTGGTGTAGGTGGCCTCAGCCAAAAGCACTCAGCCAGCAGCACAGGCCCTAGTGTGATTAACATGGCCTCAACCAGCAACACAGGACCTGGTGTGGTGTAGATGGCCTCAGCCAGAGCCACAGGCCCTGGTGTGGTGTAGATGGCCTCATCCAGAGCCACAGGCCTGGTGTGCTGTAGTTTGCCTCAGCCTGAGCCACAGGCCCTGGGGTGGTGTAGATGGCCTCAGCCAGAAGCATAAGCTCTGGCGTGTTGCAGTCAACCTCAGCATTCAGTAAAGGAACTGTTGTGGTGTATATGGCCTTAGCCACCAGCACAGGCCCTGGTTTGGTGTAGGTGGCCTCAGCCAGAAGCGCAAGCCCTGTTGTGTTGCAGTCAACCTCAGCCAGATCCACTGGCCCTGGTGTGGTGTAGATTGCATCAGCCAGAGCCACAGGCCCTGGTGTGGTGTAGATTGCCTCAGCCAAAGCCACAGGCCCTTGTGTGGTGTCTATGGCTTCAGCCAGAGCCACAGGCCCTGGTGTGGTGTAGATGGCCTCAGCCACAGCACAGGCCCTGGTGTGATGTAGATGGCCCCAGACAGAGCCACAGGCCCTGGTGTGGTGTAGATGGCCTCAGCCACAGCACAGGCCCTGGTGTGATGTAGATGGCCTCAGCCAGAGCCAGAGGCCCTGGTGTGGTGTAGATGGCCTCAGCCACAGCACAGGCCCTGGTGTGATGTAGATGACCTCAGACAGAGCCACAGGCCCTGGTGTGGTGTAGATGGCCTCAGCCACAGCACATGCCCTGGTATAATGTAGATGGTCTCAGCCAGAGCTACAGACCCTGGTTTTTGTGTAAGTTGCCTCAGTCAAAAGCACACAGGCCCTGATGTAGCGTAGATGGCCTCAACAAGCAACACAGGCCTGGTGTGGTGTAGATGTCCTCAGACCTAGCCACAGGTCCTGGTGTGGTGTAGATGGCCTCAGCCAGAGCCACAGGCCCTGGTGTGGTGTAGTTGGCCTCAACCAGCAGCACAGGCTCTGGTGGGGTGCAGATGGCCTCAGCCAGAGCCACAGGCCCTGGTGTGGTGTAGTTGGCCTCACCCAGCAGCACAGGATCTGGTGGGGTGTAGATGGCCTCAGAAAGAGCCACGGGCCCTGGTTTGGTGGAGGTGGCCTCAACCAAAAGCACACAGGCCCTGATGTGGTGTAAGTTGCCTCAGTCAAAAGCACACAGGCCCTGGTGTGGTGTAGCTGGCCTCAGCCAGAAGCACATGCCCATGTGTGTTGTAGGTGGCCAAAGCTAGGAAAACAGGCCGTGGTGTGTTGTAGATGGCCTCAACTTGCAGCACAGGACTTGATGAGGTGGAGGTGGCCTCATCCTGCATCTCAGGCCCTGGTGTGCTGTAGATGGCCTCAGCCAGAGCCACAGGCCCTGGTGTGGTGTAGGTGGCCTCAGCCAGCAGCACAGGCCCTGTTGTGATTAACATGGCCTCAACCAGCAACACAGGCCCTGGTGTGGTGTAGATGGCCTCAGCCAGAGCCACAGGCACTGGTTTGGTGCAGATGGCCTCAGCCAGAGCCACAGGCCCTGGTGTGGTGTAGTTGGCCTCAGCCAGCAGCACAGGATCTGGTGGGGTGTAGATCGCCTCAGAATGAGCCACAGGCCATGGTTTGGTGGAGGTGGCCTCAGTCAAAAGCACACAGGCCTGGTGTGGTGTAGCTGGCCTCAGCCAGAAGCTCATGCCCATGTGTGTTGTAGGTGGCCAAAGCTAGGAAAACAGGCCGTGGTGTGGTGTAGATGGCCTCAACTTGCAGCACAGGACTTGGTGAGGTGGAGGTGGCCTCATCCTGCATCTCAGGCCCTGGTGTGCTGTAGATGGCCTCAGCCAGAGCCACAGGCCCTGGTGTGGTGTAGGTGGCCTCAGCCAGCAGCACACAGGCCCTGATGTGGTGTAAGTTGCCTCAGTCAAAAGAACACAGGCCCTGGTGTGGTGTAGCTGGCCTCAGCCAGCAGCACATGCCAATGTGTGTTGTAGGTGGCCAAAGCTAGGAAAACAGGCCGTGGTGTGTTGTACATGGCCTCAGACAGCAGCACAGGCCCTGGTGTGGTGTAGATGGCCTCAGCCACAGCACATGCCCTGGTATAATGTAGATGGTCTCAGCCAGAGCTACAGGCCCTGGTGTGGTGTAAGTTGCCTCAGTCAAAAGCACACAGGCCCTGATGTAGCGTAGATGGCCTCAACAAGCAACACAGGCCTGGTGTGGTGTAGATGTCCTCAGACATAGCCACAGGCCCTGGTGTGGTGTAGATGGCCTCAGCCAGAGCCACAGGCCCTGGTGTGGTGTAGTTGGCCTCAACCAGCAGCACAGGCTCTGGTGGGGTGCAGATGGCCTCAGCCAGAGCCACAGGCCCTGGTGTGGTGTAGTTGGCCTCACCCAGCAGCACAGGATCTGGTGGGGTGTAGATGGCCTCAGAAAGAGCCACGGGCCCTGGTTTGGTGGAGGTGGCCTCAACCAAAAGCACACAGGCCCTGATGTGGTGTAAGTTGCCTCAGTCAAAACCACACAGGCCCTGGTGTGGTGTAGCTGGCCTCAGCCTGAAGCACATGCCCATGTGTGTTGTAGGTGGCCAAAGCTAGGAAAACAGGCCGTGGTGTGTTGTAGATGGCCTCAACTTGCAGCACAGGACTTGGTGAGGTGGAGGTGGCCTCATCCTGCATCTCAGGCCCTGGTGTGCTGTAGATGGCCTCAGCTAGAGCCACAGGCCCTGGTGTGGTGTAGGTGGCCTCAGCCAGCAGCACAGGCCCTGGTGTGATTAACATGGCCTCAACCAGCAACACAGGCCCTGGTGTGGTGTAGATGGCCTCAGCCAGAGCCACAGGCACTGGTTTGGTGGAGGTGGCCTCAGCCAAAAGCACACAGGCCCTGGTGTGCTGTAGATGGCCTCAGCCAGAGCCACAGGCCCTGGGGTGGTGTAGATGGCCTCAGCCAGAAGCGGAAGCTCTGGCGTGTTGCAGTCAACCTCAGCAATCAGTAAAGGAACTGGTGTGGTGTACATGGCCTTAGCCACCAGCACAGGCCCTGGTGTGATTAACATGGCCTCAACCAGCAACACAGGCCCTGGAGGGGTGTAGATGGCCTCAGCCAGCAGCACAGGCCCTGGAGGGGTGTAGATGGCCTCAGCCACCAGCACAGGCTCTGATTTGGTGTAGATGGCCTAAGCCAGAGCCACAGGCCCTGGTGTGGTGTAGATGGCCTCAGCCAGAGCCACAGGCCCTGGTGTGGTGTAGATTGCCTCAGCCAAAGCCAAAGGCCCTGGTGTGGTGTATTTGGCCTCAGCCAGCAGCACAGGCTCTGGTGGGGTGTAGATGGCCTCAGCCATAGCCACAGGCCCTGGTGTGGTGTAAGTTGCCTCAGTCAAAAGCACACAGGCCCTGATGTAGTGTAGATGGCCTCAACAAGCAACACAGGCCTGGTGTGGTGTAGATGTCCTCAGACATAGCCACAGGCCCTGGTGGGGTGTAGATGGCCTCAGCCAAAGCCACAGGCCCTGTTGTGTTGTAGTTGGCCTCAACCAGCAGCACCGGCTCTGGTGGGGTGCAGATGGCCTCAGCCAGAGCCACAGGCCCTGGTGTGATGTAGTTGGCCTCAGCCAGCAGCACAGGATCTGGTGGGGTGTAGATGGCCTCAGAATGAGCCACAGGCCATGGTTTGGTGGAGGTGGCCTCAGTCAAAAGCACACAGGCCCTGGTGTGGTGTAGCTGGCCTCAGCCAGAAGCTCATGCCCATGTGTGTTGTAGGTGGCCAAAGCTAGGAAAACAGGCCGTGGTGTGTTGTAGATGGCCTCAACTTGCAGCACAGGACTTGGTGAGGTGAAGGTGGCCTCATCCTGCATCTCAGGCCCTGGTGTGCTGTAGATGGCCTCAGCCAGAGCCACAGGCCCTGGTGTGGTGTAGGTGGCCTCAGCCAGCAGCACACAGGCCCTGATGTGATGTAAGTTGCCTCAGTCAAAAGAACACAGGCCCTGGTGTGGTGTAGCTGGCCTCAGCCAGAAGCACATACCCATGTGTGTTGTAGGTGGCCAAAGCTAGGAAAACAGGCCGTGGTGTGTTGTAGATGGCCTCAACTTGCAGCACAGGACTTGATGTGGTGGAGGTGGCCTCAGCCAGAAGCGTAAGACCTGGTGTGTTGCAGTCATCGTCAGCCAGCAGTAAAGGAACTGGTGTGGGTTAGGTGGCCTCAGCCAGAGCCACAGGCACTGGTTTGGTGGAGGTGGCCTCAGCAAAAAGCACACAGGCACTGATGTGGTGTAGATGGCCTCAGCCAGCAGCACATGCCCATGTGTGTTGTAGGTGGCCAAAGCTAGGGAAACAGGCCGTGGTGTGTTGTAGATGGCCTCAGACAGCAGCACAGGCCCTGGTGTGATTAACATGGCCTCAACCAGCAACACAGGCCCTGATGTGGTGTAAATGGCCTCAGCCAGCAGCACAGGCCCTGGTGTGATTAACATGGCCTCAACCTGCAACACAGGCCCTGATGTGGTGTAGATGGCCTCAGCCAGAGCCACAGGAACTGGTTTGGTGGACGTGGCCTCAGCCAACAGCACACAGGCCCTGATGTGGTGTAGATGGCCTCAGCCAGCAGCACAGGCCCTGGTGTGATTAACATGGCCTCAACCAGCAACACAGGCCCTGGTGGGGTGTAGATGGCCTCAGCCAGAGCCACAGGCACTGGTTTGGTGTAGGTGGCCTCAGCCAAAAGCACTCAGCCAGCAGCACAGGCCCTAGTGTGATTAACATGGCCTCAACCAGCAACACAGGACCTGGTGTGGTGTAGATGGCCTCAGCCAGAGCCACAGGCCCTGGTGTGGTGTAGATGGCCTCATCGAGAGCCAAAGGCCTGGTGTGCTGTAGTTTGCCTCAGCCTGAGCCACAGGCCCTGGGGTGGTGTAGATGGCCTCAGCCAGAAGCGGAAGCTCTGGCGTGTTGCAGTGAACCTCAGCATTCAGTAAAGGAACTGTTGTGGTGTATATGGCCTTAGCCACCAGCACAGGCCCTGGTTTGGTGTAGGTGGCCTCAGCCAGAAGCGCAAGCCCTGGTGTGTTGCGGTCAACCTCAGCCAGAGCCACTGGCCCTGGTGTGGTGTAGATTGCATCAGCCAGAGCCACAGGCCCTGGTGTGGTGTAGATTGCCTCAGCCAAAGCCACAGGCCCTTGTGTGGTGTAGATGGCCTCAGCCAGAGCCACAGGCCCTGGTGTGGTGTAGATGGCCTCAGCCACAGCACAGGCCCTGGTGTGATGTAGATGGCCCCACACAGAGCCACAGGCCCTGGTGTGGTGTAGATGGCCTCAGCCACCAGCACAGGCCCTGGTGTGCTGTAGATGGCCTCAGCCAGAGCCACAGGCCCTGGTGTGGTGTAGATGGCCTCAGCCACAGCACAGGCCCTGGTGTGATGTAGATGGCCTCAGACAGAGCCACAGGCCCTGGTGTGGTGTAGATGGCCTCAGCCACAGCACATGCCCTGGTATAATGTAGATGGTCTCAGCCAGAGCTACAGGCCCTGGTGTGGTGTAAGTTGCCTCAGTCAAAAGCACACAGGCCCTGATGTAGCGTAGATGGCCTCAACAAGCAACATCAGGCCTGGTGTGGTGTAGATGTCCTCAGACATAGCCACAGACCCTGGTGTGGTGTAGATGGCCTCAGCCAGAGCCACAGGCCCTGGTGTGGTGTAGTTGGCCTCACCCAGCAGCACAGGATCTGGTGGGGTGTAGATGGCCTCAGAAAGAGCCACAGGCCCTGGTTTGGTGGAGGTGGCCTCAACCAAAAGCACATAGGCCCTGATGTGGTGTAAGTTGCCTCAGTCAAAAGCACACAGGCCCTGGTGTGGTGTAGCTGGCCTCAGCCAGAAGCACATGCCCATGTGTGTTGTAGGTGGCCAAAGCTAGGAAAACAGGCCGTGGTGTGTTGTAGATGGCCTCAACTTGCAGCACAGGACTTGGTGAGGTGGAGGTGGCCTCATCCTGCATCTCAGGCCCTGGTGTGCTGTAGATGGCCTCAGCCAGAGCCACAGGCCCTGGTGTGGTGTAGGTGGCCTCAGCCAGCAGCACAGGCCCTGGTGTGATTAACATGGCCTCAACCAGCAACACAGGCCCTGGTGTGGTGTAGATGGCCTCAGCCAGAGCCACAGGCACTGGTTTGGTGGAGGTGGCCTCAGCCAAAAGCACACAGGCCCTGGTGTGCTGTAGATGGCCTCAGCCAGAGCCACAGGCCCTGGGGTGGTGTAGATGGCCTCAGCCAGAAGCGGAAGCTCTGGTGTGTTGCAGTCAACCTCAGCAATCAGTAAAGGAACTGGTGTGGTGTACATGGCCTTAGCCAGCAGCACAGGCCCTGGTGTGATTAACATGGCCTCAACCAGCAACACAGGCCCTGGAGGGGTGTAGATGGCCTCAGCAACCAGCACAGGCTCTGATTTGGTGTAGATGGCCTAAGCCAGAGCCACAGGCCCTGGTGTGGTGTAGATGGCCTCAGCCAGAGCCACAGGCCCTGGTGTGGTGTAGTTTGCCTCAGCCAAAGCCAAAGGCCCTGGTGTGGTGTATTTGGCCTCAATCAGCAGCACAGGCTCTGGTGTGGTGTAGATGGCCTCAGCCATAGCCACAGGCCCTGGTGTGGTGTAAGTTGCCTCAGTCAAAAGCACACAGGCCCTGATGTAGTGTAGATGGCCTCAACAAGCAACACAGGCCTGGTGTGGTGTAGATGTCCTCAGACATAGCCACAGGCTCTGGTGGGGTGTAGATGGCCTCAGCCAAAGCCACAGGCCCTGGTGTTGTGTAGTTGGCCTCAACCAGCAGCACCGGCTCTGGTGGGGTGCAGATGGCCTCAGCCAGAGCCACAGGCCCTGGTGTGGTGTAGTTGGCCTCAGCCAGCAGCACAGGATCTGGTGGGGTGTAGATGGCCTCAAAATGAGCCACAGGCCATGGTTTGGTGGAGGTGGCCTCAGTCAAAAGCACACAGGCCCTGGTGTGGTGTAGCTGGCCTCAGCCAGAAGCACATGCCCATGTGTGTTGTAGGTGGCCAAAGCTAGGAAAACAGGCCTTGGTGTGTTGTAGATGGCCTCAACTTGCAGCACAGGACTTGGTGAGGTGGAGGTGGCCTCATCCTGCATCTCAGGCCCTGGTGTGCTGTAGGTGGCCTCAGCCAGCAGCACAGGCCCTGGTGTGATTAACATGGCCTCAACCAGCAACACAGACCCTGGTGTGTTGTTGATGGCCTCAGCCAGAGCCACAGGCACTGGTTTGGTGGAGGTGGCCTCAGCCAAAAGCACACAGGCCCTGGTGTGCTGTAGATGGCCATCACCAGAACCACAGGCCCTGGTGTAGTGTAGATGGCCTCACCCAGAGCCACAGGCCCTTGTGTAGTGTAGTTGGCCTCAGCCAGCAGCACAGGCTCTGGTGTGGTGTAGGTGGCCTCAGCCAGAAGCATAAGACCTGGTGTGTTGCAATCATCCTCAACCAGCAGTAAAGGAACTGGTGTGGGTTAGGTGGCCTCAGCCAGAGCCACTGGCACTGGTTTGGTGGAGGTGGCCTCAGCCAAAAGCACACAGGCCCTGATGTGGTGTAGATGGCCTCAGCCAGCAGCACATGCCCATGTGTGTTGTAGGTGGCCAAAGCTAGGAAAACAGGGCGTGGTGTCTTGTAGATGGCCTCAGCCAGCAGCACAGGCCCTGGTGTGATTAACATGGCCTCAACCAGCAACACAGGCCCTGGTGTGGTGTAGATGGCCTCAGCCAGCAGCACAGGCCCTGGTGTGATTAACATGGCCTCAACCAGCAACACAGGCCCTGATGTGGTGTAGATGGCCTCAGCCAGAGCCACAGGCACTGGTTTGGTGGACATGGCCTCAGCCAAAAGCACACAGGCCCTGATGTGGTGTAGATGGCCTCAGCCAGCAGCACAGGCCCTGGAGTGATTAACATGGCCTCAACCAGCAACACAGGCCCTGGTGGGGTGTAGATGGCCTCAGACAGAGCCACAGGCCCTGGTGTGGTGTAGTTGGCCACAGCCAGCAGCACAGGCACTGGTGGGGTGTAGATGGCCCCAGCAAGAGCCACAGGCCCTGTCGTGGTGTTGTTGGCCTTAGCCAGCATAACAAGCCCTGGTTTGGTGGAGGTGGCCAAAGCAAGGAGCACAGGCCGTGGTGTGGTGTAGATGGCCTCAGCCACCAGCACAGGCTCTGATTTGGTGTAGATGGCCTAAGCCACAGCCACAGGCCCTGGTGTGGTGTAGATGGCCTCAGCCAGATCCACAGGCCCTGGTGTGGTGTTGATTGCCTCAGCCAAAGCCAAAGGCCCTGGTGTGGTGTAAATGGCCTCAGCCAGAGCCACAGGCACTTTTTTAGTGGAGGTGGCCTCAGCCAAAAGCACACAGGCCCTGGTGTGCTGTAGATGGCCTTCACCAGAACCACAGGCCCTGGTGTAGTGTAGATGGCCTCAGCCAGAGCCACAGGCCCTGGTGTGGTGTAAGTTGCCTCAGTCAAAAGCACACAGGCCCTGGTGGGGTGTAGATGGCCTCAGCGAGAGCCACAGGCCCTGGTGTGGTGTAGTTGGCCTCAGCCAGCAGCACAGGATCTGGTGGGGTGTAGTTGGCCTCAGAAAAAGCCACAGGCCCTGGTTTGGTGGAGGTGGCCTCAGTCAAAAGCACACAGGCCCTGGTGTGGTGTAGCTGGCCTCAGCCAGAAGGACATGCCCATGTGTGTTGTAGGTGGCCAAAGCTAGGAAAACAGGCGGTGGTGTGTTGTAGATGGCCTCAACTTGCAGCACAGGCCCTGGTGTGGTGTAGATGGCCTCAGCCAGAGCCACAGGCCCTGGTGTGGTGTATGTGGCCTCAGCCAGCAGCACAGGCCCTGGTGTGATTAACATGGCCTCAACCAGCAACACAAGCCCTGGTGTGGTGTAGATGGCCTCAGCCAGGGCCACAGGCACTGGTTTGGTGGAGGTGGCCTCAGCCAAAAGCACACAAGCCCTGGTGTGCTGTAGATGGCCTCAGCCAGAGCCACAGGCCCTGGGGTGGTGTAGATGGCCTCAGCCAGAAGCGGAAGCTCTGGCGTGTTGCAGTCAACCTCAG
The DNA here is from genome assembly GCF_036321145.2 of Pelmatolapia mariae. Taxonomy (NCBI): domain Eukaryota; kingdom Metazoa; phylum Chordata; class Actinopteri; order Cichliformes; family Cichlidae; genus Pelmatolapia; species Pelmatolapia mariae. The sequence goes on from NC_086246.1 coordinate 8,082,108, forward strand.
CAATCAGTAAAGGAACTGGTGTGGTGTACATGGCCTTAGCCACCAGCACAGGCCCTGGTGTGATTAACATGGCCTCAACCAGCAACACAGGCCCTGGAGGGGTGTAGATGGCCTCAGCCAGCAGCACAGGCCCTGGAGGGGTGTAGATGGCCTCAGTTACGAGCACAGGCTCTGATTTGGTGTAGATGGCCTAAGCCAGAGCCACAGGCCCTGGTGTGGTGTAGATGGCCTCAGCCAGAGCCACAGGCCCTGGTGTGGTGTAGATTGCCTCAGCCAAAGCCAAAGGCCCTGGTGTGGTGTATTTGGCCTCAGCCAGTAGCACAGGCTCTGGTGGGGTGTAGATGGCCTCAGCCATAGCCACAGGCCCTGGTGTGGTGTAAGTTGCCTCAGTCAAAAGCACACAGGCCCTGATGTAGTGTAGATGGCCTCAACAAGCAACACAGGCCTGGCGTGGTGTAGATGTCCTCAGACATAGCCACAGGCCCTGGTGGGGTGTAGATGGTCTCAGCCAGAGCCACAGGCCCTGGTGTGGTGTAATTGGCCTCAACCAGCAGCACAGGCTCTGGCGGGCTGCAGATGGCCTCAGCCAGAGCCACAGGCCCTGGTGTGGTGTAAGTTGCCTCAGTCAAAAGCACACAGGCCCTGATGTAGCGTAGATGGCCTCAACAAGCAACACAGGCCTGGTGTGGTGTAGATGTCCTCAGACATAGACACAGGCCCTGGTGGGGTGTAGATGGCCTCAGCCAAAGCCACAGGCCCTGGTGTGGTGTAGTTGGCCTCAACCAGCAGCACCGGCTCTGGTGGGGTGCAGATGGCCTCATCCAGCAGCACAGGATCTGATGGGGTGTAGATGGCCTCAGAATGAGCGACAGGCCATGGTTTGGTGGAGGTGGCCTCAGTCAAAAGCACACAGGTCCTGGTGTGCTGTAGATGGCCTTCACCAGAACCACAGGCCCTGGTGTACTGTAAATGGCCTCAGCCAGAGCCACAGGCCCTGGTGTGGTGTGGTGTAGATGGCCTCAACCAGAGCCACAGGCCCTGGTGTGATTAACCTGGCCTCAACCAGCGACACAGGCCCTGGTGTAGTGTAGATGGCCTCAGCCACAGCACAGGCCCTTGTGTGGTGTAAGTTTCCTCAGTCAAAAGCACACAGGCCCTGATGTAGTGTAGTTGGCCAAAATCATGAGCACAGGCCCTGGTGGGGTGTTGTAGATGGCCTGAGCTAGCAGCACAGGACTTGGTGAGGTGGAGGTGGCCTCATCCTGCAACTCAGGCCCTGGTGTGCTGTAGATGGGCTCAAACAGAGCCACAGGCCCTGGTATGGTGTAGATTGCCTCTCCCAGAGCCACAGGCCCTTGTGTGGTGTAGTTGGCCTCAGCCAGCAGCACAGGCTGTGGTGTGGTGTGCTCTAGTTGGCATTAGCCACCTGCACAGCCTCAACCTGCAACACAGGTCCTGATGTGGTGTAGATGGCCTCAGCCAGAGCCACAGGCACTGGTTTGGTGGACGTGGCCTCAACTAACAACACACAGGCCCTGATGTGGTGTAGATGGCCTCAGCCAGCAGCACATGCCCTGGTGTGATTAACATGGCCTCAACCAGCAACACAGGCCCTGGTGGGGTGTAGAGGGCCTCAGCCAGAGCCACAATCACTGGTTTGGTGTAGGTGGCCTCAGCCAAAAGCACTCAGCCAGCAGCACAGGCCCTGGTGTGATTAACATGGCCTCAACCAGCAACACAGGCCGTGGTGTGGTGTAGATGGCCTCTTCCAGAGCCAAAGGCCTGGTGTGCTGTAGTTGGCCTCAGCCTGAGCCACAGGCCCTGGGGTGGTGTAGATGGCCATCGCCAGAAGCGGAAGCTCTGGCGTGTTGCAGTCAACCTCAGCAATCAGTAAAGGAACTGTTGTGGTGTATATGGCCTTAGCCACCAGAACAGGCCCTGGTTTGGTGTAGGTGGCCTCAGCCAGAAGCGCAAGCCCTGGTGTGTTGCAGTCAACCTCAGCCAGAGCCACTGGCCCTGGTGTGGTGTAGATTGCATCAGCAAGAGCCACAGGCCCTGGTGTGGTGTAGATTGCCTCAGCCAAAGCCACAGCCCCTTGTGCGGTGTAGATGGCCTCAGCCAGAGCCACAGGCCCTGGTGTGGTGTAGATGGCCTCAGCCACAGCACAGGCCCTGGTGTGATGTAGATGGCCTCAGACAGAGCCACAGGCCCTGGTGTGGTGTAGATGGCCTCAGCCACAGCACAGGCCCTGGTGTGATGTAGATGGCCTCAGACAGAGCCACAGGCCCTGGTGTGGTGTAGATGGTCTCAGCCACAGCACATACCCTGATATAATGTAGATGGCCTTAGCCATAGCCACAGGCCCTGGTGTGGTGTAAGTTGCCTCAGTCAAAAGCACACAGGCCCTGGTGTAGTGTAGCTGGCCTCAGCCAGAAGCACTTGCCCATGTGTGTTGTAGGTGGCCAAAGCTAGGAAAACAGGCCTTGGTGAGTTGTAGATGGCCTCAACTTGCAGCACAGGACTTGGTGAGGTGGAGGTGGCCTCATCCTGCATCTCAGGCCCTGGTGTGTTGTAGATGGCCTCAGCCAGAGCCAAAGGGCCTGGTGTGGTGTAGGTGGCCTCAGCCAGCAGCACAGGCCCTGGTGTGATTAACATGGCCTCAACCAGCAACACAGGCCCTGGTGTGGTGTAGATGGCCTCAGAATGAGCCACAGGCACTGGTTTGGTGGAGGTGGCCTCAGCCAAAAGCACACAGGCCCTGGTGTGCTGTAGATGACCTCAGCCAGAGCCACAGACCCTGGGGTGGTGTAGATGGCCTCAGCCAGAAGCGGAAGCTCTGGCGTGTTGCAGTCAACCTCAGCAATCAGTAAAGGAACTGGTGTGGTGTACATGGCCTTAGCCACCAGCACAGGCCCTGGTGTGATTAACATGGCCTCAACCAGCAACACAGGCCCTGGAGGGGTGTAGATGGCCTCAGCCAGCAGCACAGGCCCTGGAGGGGTGTAGATGGCCTCAGCCACCAGCACAGGCTCTGATTTGGTGTAGATGGCCTAAGCCAGAGCCACAGGCCCTGGTGTGGTGTAGATGGCCTCAGCCAGAGCCACAGGCCCTGGTGTGGTGTAGATTGCCTCAGCCAAAGCCAAAGGCCCTGGTGTGGTGTATTTGGACTCAGCCAGCAGCACAGGCTCTGGTGGGGTGTAGATGACCTCAGCCAGAGCCACAGGCCCTGGTGTGGTGTAAGTTGCCTCAGTCAAAAGCACACAGGCCCTGATGTAGCGTAGATGGCCTCAACAAGCAACACAGGCCTGGTGTGGTGTCGATGTCCTCAGACTTAGCCACAGGCCCTGGTGGGGTGTAGATGGCCTCAGCCAGAGCCACAGGCCCTGGTGTGGTGTAGTTGGCATGAACCAGCAGCACAGGCTCTGGTGGGGTGCAGATGGCCTCAGCCAGAGCCACAGGCCCTGGTGTGGTGTAGTTGGCCTCAGCCAGCTGCACAGGATCTGGTGGGGTGTAGATGGCCTCAGAATGAGCCACAGGCCCTGGTTTGGTGGAGGTGGCCTCAGTCAAAAGCACACAGGCCCTGGTGTGGTGTAGCTGGCCTCAGCCAGAAGCACATGCCCATGTGTGTTGTAGGTGGCCAAAGCTGGGAAAACAGGCCGTGGTGTGTTGTAGATGGCCTCAACATGCAGCACAGGCCCTGGTGTGGTGTAGGTGGCCTCAGCCAGCAGCACAGGCCCTGGTGTGATTAACATGGCCTCAACCAGCAACACAGGCCCTGGTGTGGAGTAGATGGCCTCAGCCAGAGCCACAGGCACTGGTTTGGTGGAGGTGGCCTCAGCCAAAAGCACACAGGCCCTGGTGTGCTGTAGATGGCCTTCACCAGAGCCACGGGCCCTGGTGTAGTGTAGATGGCCTCAGCCAGAGCCACAAGCCCTGGTGTGGTGTGGTGTGGTGTAGATGGCCTCAACCAGAGCCACAGGCCCTGGTGTGATTAACCTGGCCTCAACCAGCGACACAGGCCCTGGTGTAGTGTAGATGGCCTCAGCCACAGCACAGGCCCTTGTGTGGTGTAAGTTTCCTCAGTCAAAAGCACACAGGCCCTGATGTAGTGTAGTTGGCCAAAGTCATGAGCACAGGCCCTGGTGGGGTGTTGTAGATGGCCTGAGCTAGCAGCACAGGACTTGGTGAGGTGGAGGTGGCCTCATCCTGCAACTCAGGCCCTGGTGTGCTGTAGATGGCCTCAACCAGAGCCACAGGCCCTGGTATGGTGTAGATTGCCTCTCCCAGAGCCACAGGCCCTTGTGTGGTGTAGTTGGCCTCAGCCAGCAGCACAGGCTGTGGTGTGGTGTGCTCTAGTTGGCATTAGCCACCAGCACAGGCGCTGGTTTGGTGTAGGTGGCCTTAGCCAGAAGCGTAAGACCTGGTGTGTTGCAGTCATCGTCAGCCAGCAGTAAAGGAACTGGTGTGGGTTAGATGGCCTCAGCCAGAGCCACAGGCACTGGATTGGTGGAGGTGGCCTCAGCCAAAAGTACACAGGCCCTGATGTGGTGTAGATGGCCTCAGCCAGCAGCACATGCCCATGTGTGTTGTAGGTGGCCAAAGCTTGGAAAACAGGGCGTGGTGTGTTTTAGATGGCCTCAGACAGCAGCACAGGCCCTGGTGTGATTAACATGCCCTCAACCAGCAACACAGGCCCTGGTGTGGTGTAAATGGCCTCAGCCAGCAGCACAGGCCCTGGTGTGGTGTAGATGGCCTCAGCCACAGCACAGGCCCTGGTGTGATGTAGATGGCCTCAGACAGAGCCACAGGCCCTGGTGTGGTGTAGATGGCCTCAGCCACAGCACAGGCCCTGGTGTGATGTAGATGGCATCAGACAGAGCCACAGGCCCTGATGTGGTGTAGATGGCCTCAGCCACAGCACATGCCCTGATATAATGTAGATGGCCTCAGCCAGAGCCACAGGCCCTGGTGTGGTGTAAGTTGCCTCAGTCAAAAGCACACAGGCCCTGATGTAGCGTAGATGGCCTCAACAAGCAACACAGGCCTGGTGTGGTGTAGATGTCCACAGACATAGCCACAGGCCCTTGTGTGGTGTAGATGGCCTCAGCCAGAGCCACAGGCCCTGGTGTGGTGTAGTTGGCCTCAACCAGCAGCACAGGCTCTGGTGGGGTGCAGATGGCCTCAGCCAGAGCCACAGGCCCTGGTGTGGTGTAGTTGGCCTCAGCCAGCAGCACAGGATCTGGTGGGGTGTAGATGGCCTCAGAAAGAGCCACAGGCCCTGGTTTGGTGGAGGTGGCCTCAACCAAAGCACACAGGCCCTGATGTGGTGTAAGTTGCCTCAGTCAAAAGCACACAGGCCCTGGTGTAGTGTAGCTGGCCTCAGCCAGAAGCACATGCCCATGTGTGTTGTAGGTGGCCAAAGTTAGGAAAATAGGCCGTGGTGTGTTGTACATGGCCTCAACTTGCAGCACAGGACTTGGAGAGGTGGAGGTGGCCTCATCCTGCATCTCAGGCCCTGGTGTGCTGTAGATGGCCTCAGCCAGAGCCAAAGGCCCTGGTGTGGTGTAGGTGGCCTCAGCCAGGAGCACAGGCCCTGGTGTGATTAACATGGCCTCAACCAGCAACACAGGCCCTGGTGTGGTGTAGATGGCCTCAGCCAGAGCCACAGGCACTGGTTTGGTGGAGGTGGCCTCAGCCAAAAGCACACAGGCCCTGGTGTGCTGTAGATGGCCTCAGCCAGAGCCACAGGCCCTGGGGTGGTGTAGATGGCCTCAGCCAGAAGCGGAAGCTCTGGCGTGTTGCAGTCAACCTCAGCAATCAGTAAAGGAACTGGTGTGGTGTACATGGCCTTAGCCAGCAGCACAGGCCCTGGTGTGATTAACATGGCCTCAACCAGCAACACAGGCCCTGGAGGGGTGTAAATGGCCTCAGCCAGCAGCACAGGTCCTGGAGGGGTGTAGATGGCCTCAGTTACGAGCACAGGCTCTGATTTGGTGTAGATGGCCTAAGCCAGAGCCACAGGCCCTGGTGTGGTGTAGATGGCCTCAGCCAGAGCCACAGGCCCTGGTGTGATTAACATGGCCTCAACCAGCAACACAGGCCCTGGTGTGGCGTAGATGGCCTCAGCCAGAGCCACAGGCACTGGTTAGGCGGAGGTGACCTCAGCCAAAAGCACACAGGCCCTGGTGTGCTGTAGATGGCCTCAGCCAGAGCCACAGGCCCTGCGGTGGTGTAGATGGCCTCAGCCAGAAGCGGAAGCTCTGGCGTGTTGCAGTCAACCTCAGCAATCAGAAAAGGAAATGGTGTGGTGTAGATGGCCTTAGCCAGCAGCACAGGCCCTGGTGTGATTAACATGGCCTCAACCAGCAACACAGGCCCTGGTGTGGTGTAGATGGCCTCAGCCAGCAGCACAGGCCCTGGAGGGGTGTAGTTGGCCTCAGCCAGCAGCACAGGCCCTGGAGGGGTGTAGATGTTCTCAGCCAGAGCCACAGGCCCTGGTGTGGTGTGGTGTAGATGGCCTCAAACAGAGCCACATTCCCTGGTGTGATTAACCTGGCCTCAACCAGCGACACAGCCCCTGATGTGGTGTAGTTGGCGAAAGTCATGAGCACAGGCCCTGGTGGGGTGTTGTGGATGGCCTGAGATAGCAGCACAGGACTTGGTGAGGTGGAGTTGGCCTCATCTTGCAACTCAGGACCTGGTGTGCTGTAGATGGCCTCAACCAGAGCCACAGGCCCTGGTATGGTGTAGATTGCCTCACCCAGAGCCACAGGCCCTTGTGTGGTGTACTTGGCCTCAGCCAGCAGCACAGGCTGTGGTGTGGTGTGCTGTAGTTGGCCTTAGCCACCAGCACAGGCTCTGGTTTGGTGTAGGTGGCCTCAGCCAGAAGCATAAGACCTGGTGTGTTGCAATCATCCTCAACCAGCAGTAAAGGAACTGGTGTGGGTTATGTGGCCTCAGCCAGAGCCACAGGCACTGGTTTGGGGGAGGTGGCCTCAGCCACAGCACAGGTCCTGGTGTGATGTAGATGGCCTCAGACAGAGCCACAGGCCCTGGTGTGGTGTAGATGGGCTCAGCCACAGCACAGGCCCTGGTGTGATGTAGATGGCCTCAGACAGAGCCACAGGCCCTGGTGTGGTGTAGATGGCCTCAGCCACAGCACATGCCCTGATATAATGTAGATGGCCTCAGCCAGACTCACAGGCCCTGGTGTGGTGTAAGTTGCCTCAGTCAAAAGCACACAGGCCCTGATGTAGCGTAGATGGCCTCAACAAGCAACACAGACCTGGTGTGTGTAGATGTCCTCAGACATAGCCACAGGCCCTGGTGTGGTGTAGATGGCCTCAGCCAGAGCCACAGGCCCTGGTGTGGTGTAGTTGGCCTCAACCAGCAGCACAGGCTCTGGTGGGGTGCAGATGGCCTCATCCAGAGCCACAGGCCCTGGTGTGGTGTAGTTGGCCTCAGCCAGCAGCACAGGATCTGGTGGGGTGTAGATGGCCTCAGAAAGAGCCACAGGCCCTGGTTTGGTGGAGGTGGCCTCAACCAAAGCACACAGGCCCTGATGTGGTGTAAGTTGCCTCAGTCAAAAGCACACAGGCCCTGGTGTAGTGTAGCTGGCCTCAGCCAGAAGCACATGCCCATGTGTGTTGTAGGTGGCCAAAGCAAGGAAAACAGGCCGTGGTGTGTTGTAGATGGCCTCAACTTGCAGCACAGGACTTGGAGAGGTGGAGCTGGCCTCATCCTGCATCTCAGGCCCTGGTGTGGTGTAGATGGCCTCAGCCAGAGCCAAAGGCCCTGGTGTGGTGTAGGTGGCCTCAGCCAGCAGCACAGGCCCTGGTGTGATTAACATGGCCTCAACCAGCAACACAGGCCCTGGTGTGGTGTAGATGGCCTCAGCCAGAGCCACAGGCAGTGGTTAGGTGGAGGTGGCCTCAGCCAAAAGCACACAGGCCCTGGTGTGCTGTAGATGGCCTCAGCCAGAGCGACAGGCCCTGGTGTGGTGTAGATGGCCTCAGACAGAAGCGGAAGCTCTGGCGTGTTGCAGTCAACCTCAGCAATAAGTAAAGGAACTGGTGTGGTGTACATGGCCTTAGCCACCAGCACAGGCCCTGGTGTGATTAACATGGCCTAAACCAGCAACACAGGCCCTGGAGGGGTGTAGATGGCCTCAGCCAGCAGCACAGGCCCTGGAGGGGTGTAGATGGCCTCAGTTACGAGCACAGGCTCTGATTTGGTGTAGATGGCATAAGCCAGAGCCACAGGCCATGGTGTGGTGTAGATGGCCTCAGCCAGCAGCACATGCCCATGTGTGTTGTAGTCGGCCAAAGCTAGGAAAACTGGCCGTGGTGTGTTGTAGATGACCTCAGCCAGCAGCACAGGCCCTGGTGTGATTAACATGGCCTCAACCAGCAACACAGGCCCTGGTGTGGTGTAGATGGCCTCAGCCAGCAGCACAGGCCCTGGTGTGATTAACATGGCCTCAACCTGCAACACAGGCCCTGATGTGGTGTAGATGGCCTCAGCCAGAGCCACAGGCACTGGTTTGGTGGACATGGCCTCAGCCAAAAGCACACAGGCCCTGATGTGGTGTAGATGGCCTCAGCCAGCAGCACAGGCCCTGGTGTGATTAACATGGCCTCAGCCAGTAACACAGGCCCTGGTGGGGTGTAGATGGCCTCAGCCAGAGCCACAGGCACTGGTGTGGTGTAGGTGGCCTCAGCCAAAATCACTCAGCCAGCAGCACAGGCCCTGGTGTGATTAACATGGCCTCAACCAGAAACACAGGCCCTGATGTGGTGTAGATGGCCTCAGCCAGCAGCACAGGCCCTGGTGTGATTAACATGGCCTCAACCAGCAACACAGGACCTGGTGTGGTGTATATGGCATCAGCCAGAGCCACAGGCCCTGGTGTGGTGTAGATGGCCTCATCCAGAGCCACAAGCCCTGGTGTGGTGTAGTTGGCCTCAGCCAGAGCCACAGGCCCTGGGGTGGTGTAGATGGCCTCAGCCAGAAGCGGAAGCTCTGGCGTGTTGCAGTCAACCTCAGCAATCAGTAAAGGAACTGGTGTGGTGTAGATGGCCTTAGCCACCAGCACAGGCCCTGGTTTGGTGGAGGTGGCCTCAAACAGAAGCTCAAGCCCTGGTGTGTTGCAGTAAACCTCAGCCAGCAGCACAGGACCTGGTGTGGTGTAGCTGGACTCAGCCAGAAGCACATGCCCATGTGTGTTGTAGGTGGCCAAAGCTAGAAAATCAGGCTGTGGTGTGTTGTACATGGCCTCAACTTGCAGCACAGGAGTTGCTGAGGTGGAGGCGGCCTCATCCTGCAACTCAGGTCCTGGTGTGCTGTAGATGGCCTCAGCGAGAGCCACAGGCCCTGGTGTGGTGTAGGTGGCATCAGCCAAAAGCACACAGGCCCTGATGTGGTGTAGATGGCCTCAGCCAGCAGCACAGGCCCTGGCGTGATTAACATGGCCTCAACCAGCAACACAAGCCCTGGTGTGGTGTAGATGGCCTCAGCCAGAGCCACAGGCACTGGTTAGGTGGAGGTGGCCTCAGCCAAAAGCACACAGGCCCTGGTGTGCTGTAGATAGCCTCAGCCAGAGCCACAGGCCCTGGGGTTGTGTAGATGGGCTCAGCCAGAATCGGAAGCTCTGGCGTGTTGCAGTCAACCTCAGCAATCAGTAAAGGAACTGGTGTGGTGTAGATGGCCTTCGCCACCAGCACAGGCCCTGGTGTGATTAACATGGCCTCAACCAGCAACACAGGCCCTGGTGTGGTGTAGATTGCCTCAGGCAGCAGCACAGGCCCTGGAGGGGTGTAGATGGCCTCAGCCAGCAGCACAGGCCCTGGAGGGGTGTAGATGGCCTCAGCCAGAGCCACAGGCCCTGGTGTGGTGTGGTGTAGATGACCTCAACCAGAGCCACATTCCCTGGTGTGATTAACCTGGCCTCAACCAGCGACACAGGCCCTGGTGTAGTGTAGATGTCCTCAGCCAGCAGCACAGGCCCTTGTGTGGTGTAAGTTTCCTCAGTCAAAAGCACACAGGCCCTGATGTGGTGTAGTTGGCCAAAGTCATGAGCACAGGCCCTGGTGGGGTGTTGTAGATGGCCTGAGCTAGCAGCACAGGACTTGGTGAGGTGGAGGTGGCCTCATCCTGCAACTCAGGACCTGGTGTGCTGTAGATGGCCTCAACCAGAGCCACAGGCCCTGGTATGGTGTAGATTGCCTCACCCAGAGCCACAGGCCCTTGTGTGGTGTAGTTGGCCTCAGACAGCAGCACAAGCTGTGGTGTGGTGTGCTGTAGTTGGCCTTAGCCACCAGCACAGGCTCTGGTTTGGTGTAGGTGGCCTCAGCCAGAAGCATAAGAGCTGGTGTGTTGCAATCATCCTCAACCAGCAGTAAAGGAACTGGTGTGGGTTAGGTGGCCTCAGCCAGAGCCACAGGCACTGGTTTGGTGGAGGTGGCCTCAGCCAAAAGCACACAGGCCCTGATGAGGTGTAGATGGCCTCAGCCAGCAGCACATGCCCATGTGTGTTGTAGGTGGCCAAAGCTAGGAAAACAGGCCGTGGTGTGTTGTAGATGGCCTCATCCAGCAGCACAGGCCCTGGTGTGATTAACATGGCCTCAACCAGCAACACAGGCCCTGATGTGGTGTAGATGGCCTCAGCAAGAGCCACAGGCACTGGTTTGGTGGACATGGCCTCAGCCAAAAGCACACAGGCCCTGATGTGGTGTAGATGGCCTCAGCCAGCAGCACAGGCCCTGGTGTGATTAACATGGCCTCAACCAGCAACACAGGCCCTGGTGGGGTGTAGTTGGCCTCAGCCAGAGCCACAGGCACTGGTTTGGTGTAGGTGGCCTCAGCCAAAAGCACTCAGCCAGCAGCACAGGCCCTTGTTTGATTAACATGGCCTCAACCAGCAACATAGGCCCTGATGTGGTGTAGATGGGCACAGCAAGAGCCACAGGCACTGGTTTGGTGGACATGGCCTCAGCCAAAAGCACACAGGCCCTGATTTGGTGTAGATGGCCTCAGGCAGCAGCACAGGCCCTGGTGTGATTAACATGGCCTCAACCAGCAACACAGGCCCTGGTGGGGTGTAGATGGCCTCAGCCAGAGCCACAGACAGTGGTTTGGTGTAGGTGGCCTCAGCCAAAAGCACTCAGCCAGCAGCACAGGCCCTTGTGTGAATAACATGGCCTCAACCAGCAACACAGGACCTGGTGTGGTGTATATGGCCTCAGCCAGAGCCACAGGCCCTGGTGTGGTGTAGATGGCCTCATCCAGAGCCACAGGCTCTGGTGTGGTGTAGTTGGCCTCAGCCAGAGCCAAACGCCCTGGGGTGGTGTAGATGGCCTCAGCCAGAAGCGGAAGCTCTGGCGTGTTGCAATCAACCTCAGCAATCAGTAAAAGAACTGGTGTGGTGTAGATGGCCTTAGCCACCAGCACAGGCCCTGGTGTGATTAACATGGCCTCAACCAGCAACACAGGCCCTGGTGTGGTGTAGACGGCCTCAGCCAGCAGCACAGGCCCTGGAGGGGTGTAGATGGCCTCAGCCAGAGCCACAGGCCCTGGTGTGGTGTGGTGTAGATGGCCTCAACCAGAGCCACATTCCCTGGTGTGATTAACCTGACCTCAACCAGCGACACAGGCCCTGGTGTAGTGTAGATGGCCTCAGCCAGCACCACAGGCCCTTGTGTGGTGTAGTTGGCCAAAGTCATGAGCACAGGCCCTGGTGGGGTGTTGTAGATGGCCTGAGCTAGCAGCACAGGACTTGGTGAGGTGGAGGTGGCCTCATCCTGCAACACAGGACCTGGTGTGCTGTAGATTGCATCAGCCAGAGCCACAGGCCCTGGTGTGGTGTAGATTGCCTCAGCCAAAGCCACAGGCCCTT